>NC_091998.1:18819664-19477070 GCF_044704955.1 Pristiophorus japonicus | reverse complement strand
CCCTTCTTCCCCCCCTCCCTCCCTCCCTTCTTCCCCCCTCCCTCCCTCCCTTCTTCCCCTCCTCCCTTCTTCCCCCCCCCCTCCCTTCTTCCCCCCCCTCCCTTCTTCCCCCCTCCCTTCTTCCCCCCCTCCCTTCTTCCCCCCCTCCCTTCTTCCCCCCCTCCTCTCTTCTTCCCCCCCTCCCTCCCCTTCTTCCCCCTCCCTCCCTTCTTCCCCCCTCCCTCCCTTCTTCCCCCCTCCCTCCCTTCTTCCCCCCTCCCTCCCTTCTTCCCCCCTCCCTCCCTCCCTTCTTCCCCCCTCCCTCCTTCCCTTCTTCCCCCCCTCCCTCCCTCCCTTCTTCCCCCCTCCCTTCTTCCCCCCCTCCCTCCCTCCCTTCTTCCCCCCTCCCTTCTTCCCCCCCTCCCTTCTTCCCCCCCTCCCTCCCTCCCTTCTTCCCCCCCCTCCCTCCCTCCCTTCTTCCCCCCTCCCTCCCTTCTTCCCCCCCTCCCTCTCTCCCTTCTTCCCCCCCTCCCTCCCTCCCTTCTTCCCCCCCTCCCTCCCTCCCTTCTTCCCCCCCTCCCTTCTTCCCCCCCTCCCTCCCTCCCTTCTTCCCCCCTCCCTTCTTCCCCCCCCTCCCTTCTTCCCCCCCCTCCCTCCCTCCCTTCTTCCCCCCCCTCCCTCCCTTCTTCCCCCCCTCCCTCCCTTCTTCCCCCCCTCCCTCCCTCCCTTCTTCCCCCCCTCCCTCCCTCCCTTCTTCCCCCCCTCCCTCCCTCCCTTCTTCCCCCCCTCCCTCCCTCCCTCTTCCCCCCCTCCCTCTCTCCCTTCTTCCCCCCCTCCCTCTCTCCCTTCTTCCCCCCCTCCCTCCCTCCCTTCTTCCCCCCTCCCTCCCTCCCTTCTTCCCCCCCTCCCTCCCTCCCTTCTTCCCCCCCTCCCTCCCTCCCTTCTTCCCCCCCTCCCTCCCTCCCTTCTTCCCCCCCCCCCTCCCTCCCTTCCCCCCCCCTCCCTCCCTTCCCCCCCTCCCTCCCTTCCCCTCCCTCCCTCCCTCCCTCCCTCCCCTCTCTCCCTCCCTCCCTCCCCTCTCTCCCTCCCTCCCTCCCCTCCCTCCCTCCCTCCCCTCTCTCCCTTCCTCCTTCCCCTCTCTCCCTCCCTCCCTCCTTCCCCTCTCTCCCTCCCTCCTTCCCCTCTCTCCCTCCATCCTTCCCCCCCCACGCTGTCAGAAACACAGACATTGACAGACAGAAAGTGAGAGACACACAGACAGACAGAGAGATAGAGACACTGACAGAGACAAACTGGGGGGGTTCCAGCGCGCTGTTGGAGCACTCCCGGTGCTGCAGTCGGTAAGTAGAAAATGTTTATTTATTGATTTAAAAAAAACATTTTTTTGATTGATTTATTGGTTGATTTATTGATGTATTTATCATTTATTATTGATGATGGCTCTTTATTTGTAAAACTGAAGTGTTTAATGTTTGTAAACTTCCCTTTAAACCCCCCCCCCCCCCATTCCCTACGCCTGATTTGTAACCTACGCCTGACTTTCTAAGTGTAGACAAGGTTTTTGAGTGTACAAAAATCTACACTTACTCCAAACTAACTTAGAATGGAGTATGTTTTCACTGCCTAAACTTTCAAAACGAGTGTAAGTGGCCGGACACGCCCCCTTTTGGAAAAAAAATCTGTTCCAAACTGAAACTGTTCTAACTGACTAGAACTGGAGCAAACTAAATGCCGAGAATTGCAATTTCTAAGATACTCCATTCTAAACCAGTTGCTCCAAAAAAACAGGAGCAACTCAGGCTGAAACTTGGCCCCAATGTCACCAGATTAAGTTTTCAGAATTGGTGATGTGATTACCTAATTTCTCTATGTATCCTTATGTGACAGGAAACAGCTGCATGTTTTTTTTAAACACACAAAAATTAAAGTATTGGCCCATAATTTACTGTCAAAATAACGTTAAGGCTAACAACACTCGCCGTTATTTATGAGGAAATGCTACAGCAACTTCAGGAGAGGGCAGATGTGTGGTTAAACGTGGAAATCCCAAAGTTGCTGAATGAGTTGAGCCGCTCCACCTTTTGCTTCATGAAAACGGCATCTCACTGTTTGTCTCACCAGTGAAATGTTTTGAATGGGGTGAATTTCCTGTAATTATACAGTAGATACAAACTAAACTGGGCACAGAAAGTTAAGTCTTGTCCATTCCAGTCGAAGTACCCTTTAAACGACATAGTAAGTGTTAATTACTGCCAGTCAACCTCTCTGGCACTGAAAATTAACTATTACAAGCATGGAGTCTCATTCCTTTAGGTTTTAATTTTGTTGGAGATTTTAAAATTGTCAAATTTTAAATTATTATTTTTACTTTTCCTTTGTCTCTCTCTTTCTCTCTCATCCAATCTTTCTCTTTCTGTACCTGATTTGACATTGGATTCACCCAGTCTAACTTAGACTTCATTTTCAGTCCCTGCATTGTTACTTTCACTATCCTTCAATCTGATTGGTTAAGGAGATATAAAGTTGCTTGCCCTGTTCATTCAGATCCCAGATGCCTGGTTTACCTTGTTGCAATGTTGTCAGCTCACACTTTCAGCAACTTGCCACGCACAAAGTTTAAAAACCTAAATGTGCAAGAGCAAGTCTAACTAACGGCAGACACAGTTAGATGCCCTGCCACAGCAAATTATGGCAAATTATATTTAAGAAACATAAGGAATAGAACGAGGTCATATGGGGCCTCGAGCCTGTTCCGCCATTCAATAAGATCATGACTGATCTTGGACCTCAACTCCATTTTCCTGCCTGATCCCCATATCCTTTGATTCCCTTAAGAGTTCAAAACTCTATTAATCTCAGCCTGACTGAGCTTCCACAACCCTCTGAGGAAGAGATTTTGCCTCAACTTCCATTAAAATCTTTGTGAACTGATTTGTGCTTTTTAAAAAAAACTCATTTTCAGCTTTCTTTGTGAAACATTTTGCTTTTAAACTTGCTACAATACTTCTGAGTTATCTAAATTTGCAAAATAGGTCTTGTTGCAACTCAAAAGAATTCCCAAAGTGCCTGATTTGGCAGTTCCTATTTTTTGTATTTTGAAGTTCTGTTATTATCACCTTTTGAGCTCCTTGCATCTCCATTCAAACTGCAGAGGATGAACCAAACCCTGGCACTCCGATAGTTATTAGAATTTATAATGAGCAACATGTGATTTCCCTTGCATTCAAAATGCTCTCATCTCAAATGTCCCTGTGTACCAATGCACTGTGCACAGAATAGTCAAGAGTTCATGCCTGGAAATTTCCTGCAAGGCGAGTCCTGATTTTCACACACCCTTGGGCAATGTTCCCTCTAATTTTATATGGGTGTGCGGCCCATTTCAAGATTCTGCACTTCCGCGGTTTTTCCCATTGTAAAGCTGGCAAGTGGCCTTGCAAGTTCCTCCACACCACTGCCATGCAGCTTAACGGGAACAGTGTCCTTGGGGAATATGACAAGAGACAGGTGGAGAGACAAATCTACCGCGATTCTTTGGTACACCTTCTTGTATCTAGTTACACAGCACAGTGCATTGACATAGCTTCACATTCTCTTTTTTTTTTTTAGCCAGGGATTGGAATCTGTTACCTCAATATTTTGCTTCAGCCGAAAGCAGAGTTAAACTAGAAAGTAAAAGTTATTTCAAATAACCGCATTTCTAGATGTACTTCTGACAATTACTTTAATGACTATTTGAAACTATACATATACTATCAGACACCTGTATTATAAAAACTTTATGTACATGTGCATTTCCTGCCCATCACACTTCAGATCTCATTCATGTCACACAATGTCTAATAGAAATTTCTGTGCACCTTTTATTTTGGTGCAGCAGTGTTATTGTAGTACTCGGAAGGTAAAAATTGGGGTGTAGCCGCATTGTTGTTTCTGCAAAACAAGTCCTTTAATAGAGATGGGAAGATAAGTTACATTTCTGCAGTTAAACGTAAGACACACGTGAAATGGTTCTGTTTTTGCCTACAGACCAGACCACCACCTCCTCCAACAAAGCCATTGCCAGAACTGAAGAATAAACAGGTAGGTTGATCACTCGGAGTTACTACTTTAAAGCTGACATGCAATGGTGACCATCTGCTGCTGCACTTGCTTCCCTTTGATTGGAGTTCTGCTCATTCCCAGGATAGCACTGTCAACTGGATATAGTAGCCTAGACCACTCTGTGGGATAATGATCCTCTTAAAACAGTGAGCCAGACTGAAAACTCAGAAACCCATCCAGTGATGTTTCTCCAATAGTAACGAGATTCAGCCTCAAAGACGCATAATCGTTCATTAATTAATTAGAAATTAATTTTCATTTTCGCCATGTTTTTCAACTGTTCTCAGAAGTCTTTTGCTGTAAATTGAATCCATTCAAAAATCACTCCAAAGAAAAATAAACTTTGTGTGCATATATATGCATGTCTTCATGTGTGCATTTCTATAAGTCTGTGCACACATGCAGACATTTATGTACAAAATTGTTTGCATGAGTATAAAACCTATTTGTACACATGACTGTGTAAATATACATTTTACACAATGTGTTTATGCAGAGTTGAATTACCTGCCAATATCCAGTCTTTAAAACTTCAGCCGAGCTAGACACAATACGCTCTTAAAATTCATCACAAGCTGAATCTGTAATTTAAACTCAAAATGCTGCAGTTTCAAAACTTAATACCAGAATGAATTTTTGTTGTAAAATTTTTGAAAAACTGTTCAGTTAAACTATTGGTATGAACTAAACGATGCAATTAGCAGAACAAGGAAAGGAAGTGATTGTGGTTTTGACAAGATGACAAAAATAAGCTTTTATTTTCCAGGTAGTAAAGCCTACTTCTCAGCCTCCACTACCTCCCATGAAACCAGGCTTTCCAGCTGCATCCTCCAAACAAATGCAGGTAAGCCTCCAGCTTAAGCAAAAACACTGCCAGCGCTGCCTCTATAAACCAGCACTGGCCCAATTCTGAAGCCACACTCAGATTTTATAATGGGGGAGTTATTATTTTTTTTATGTTCCACTTTTAATTTACAGTTGATTTTTACAAGGTAGCACCATTTATATCAGACACTTCAATCTTTGGTCTGAGACATATAGTAAGTATTTTTTAATCTAGTTTAGGCATGATGGCTATCATTTAAAATCGAGTCACAGTACATAGACCAGTTTCAATTAAATGCCATGTTTCTAATCTAAATGTTGCACTGCTTAGTAGCTTGTCTCCAAGATACGATGCTTGAGAGAGGAACAAAGCCACATCAGTCGAACATAAACAACACTGTTATTAGTTCAGTTGTGTGTATGATCGAAAACTCCTTTTTCAATTGAATTATCAATATTTTAAATCCAAAAAGTCTTTTAAGCTGTTTTATGGGCATTTAAGCAAGTTGAGTTGTTCAAATCAGTGAGAATCAGTTTGGAACCATCAAGGGTTTGGTTACACCATTATCATTCCCACACTAGTGAAAATAATAAGAAAATAATCACTGTCTATATACATGTTAATTCAAAAGAATAGTAATTTAGTGAAGACAGAGATTGTGATCATTGGTTTTCTTTTTGAGAAGCTACATAGTAACTTCTAGAAATAAATGTTTTTTATTCAGTTGTTTATCTATAACATTAGAAATCACGGGGGCCATTTTAATTATCGGGCGGCCTGCACAGGCCAGCCATCCAATCCCTCTGGCAGGAGGTCATGTCCATTTTGAGAGCAGGGCCTCATTATCATGCCGCCAGTGAGCTGCACTTTCCAAACGGGTACTGGGCTGCAGCTCGCGGGCTCTGGGCTGGTGTAATACTGGGTGCCGGAGAGGACAACCCGAACGGCAGGAGGTTGTAACGGAGGGGGTAGGGGGAGATGTACAGGGCCAGATTGTCATTTGGAGACATTTGAATGTATCCAAGAAAGAAAGAAAAGCTGATGTGTCTGAAGGACAAAATAAAGTTAACACACACAGTGTACAAACTGATAAATGTATTGCTCTAAGTCTGATATATTGTGTCATCATGACTAAACACCAATATAATCATCTTCTTGCTAGGTTGGTTTCAAGCCAAAAGTGGCATTAAAGCCACCAAATCAGCACAGATGAAGAGGAAATGTGTATCAACATCATTGCATTACAGAGGCACAGCTGTGGAGCTGCGAGAGTTGCTGTCTTTTTGCTGGCATGTCAGGAAGAAGATAAAAATATATCTTTTGGATTCTTGCCATACAAGTTTATGCAATTCTAAGAGGGAGGCAAAAACATAAACACAGTACAAGGCAGTAAACCAAATAACAGAAAACCAAATAAAGAAAAACGAAACATCTCCAGCAATGCTGATTCCATTGTACTGTTGCTTTGGTACTATTAAGGACATTTTTTTTTCCTGATTTTTGTTTTATTATATATATTAAAATGATTCTGCTGCAAACAGTGCTGAGATACAATTTGTGAAATAACTCTTCTATTAACAAAGGAATCATTTTGAAAAAACAAAGCGGAGAAATTGAATAAAGTATTACATTTGCCTGGCATGACTTGGTCTTACAGAAAGTGCTACGCTTGGGTGTGAATCAGGAAGCTCATTTTCCAGATCGCTTTCCTGGATTTTTCATAGAACATCTCTGCGTAGCTGCACCACTGAATCTGAATTGAGGAAAATGAATGAACAGTCTCACAGATCCCATTTATGGTCACTGGCTTCAGGCTAGATGGCTCATGTGGAGAAAAAGACCAGTATGTCATCTACCAGTGCTTTTGTCCATTTGTATGCAGATGTAATGGGCCAAATGGCCTGTTTCCGTGCAGTACCATATTATGATTCAATGAACTTGGTCACAATCTAAACTCTGTCTGCCATTAAAACTATCCAAATTATGTTCCAATTAGCACAAATGGAAACCAGCCCAATGTCCGAGTGCTGCCTCTTATTGGAACTGATTTACGTGTACATCAGTGTGAACTTGCATTCAATGCCCCAGGATTTAAGTCACCCTCTCAATACTGTACTACTTGCAGGATTTGTCGTACCATTTTCTCTTCTCACCAATACTGCACCATTCCATTTAAAAACAGTAACATTGTATATGGACAAAAAATTATTTTAAAAAAACACAACGAACAAACGTAAATTGGTATGCTTGCATGGATTTGGTTACTGAACTTGGATTACAGCCCCAAGCCCATGAATTAACACATTAACCAATCCTAAATAAGCAAATGCAGATCAGTTTAGATATAGGCTGAGTTTAGACCTCATCACTAAAATGTACATTATTTCCCATCAACTTCAACCTTGTGCCTTAACACAAATCACAGAATCATGACAAATGCTTGAAATATGAATTTAAATGGAATAAAATGTATTTATAATTCTACTTGTATGTCATCCACCAGTGCTTTTGTCCATTTGTTGCAAGGAACACATTTTTATTGATCTGCTTTTGTCTGTATAGATTTCTTTTTGAAAGATGTGAGATAAATAGTTGAAATCAAAATTCGTGTCCATTAAAGTTCAGATTTTTAGGTTGGCTTTCACAAGTAAACATGGGTTTCAAAGAAATCTGAAATCCAACCAAAATAAATTTCAGGGGGGAAATAAATTTCAGTATCTGGTGCAAAAACCAGTAACTGAAATTTTGCTTGAATTACTTTAGTTTTTAATTTAACAAAATTTGAAGGTTAGCAGGAGGAAAGTAATGTCAATTTCTGAATTGATCTAGTATTTTTGCTAGCTAATGACGCAGATAGAAAACTTATGATGGGAACATAAAACGTTCTTTCAGACATTTCCATGGTGCTTGTAATTAAAGGCATTCTTTTCCAGTACATCAAAGGTGGTGGTGGGGAGGTCAAGCCTCCCCATAATTTGCTTTAAATAAACACCATTTTGATTGGACTCAGAAACAGAATCACTGCAAACAAATTTTTAAAAAAATATATGAATATTCTCAATTGAAAGCTAATAAGAGTATCTTCCCACCTAGGGGCTTTTGACTGTCCCTATTGGTAGAAATTATCTGTTGCACAGAATTAAAGTTTGTCTTTTTTAACTCTTCTCTACTGCCATTTTAATCAGTGCCAAGAACTTACCGATGATTGTATGTTGTGAAAGGTTAATCAGATTCTCTCATGATTTCTATCCAAATTTGGTGAATTGTGATGTCAATTATTATCTAGGTTTAGCATTTGATTTTAAATCCATTGTGCCTAATCCCACGGACATGTCCGTAATTTAATTGTATGCACTTTTTCAGCTGGACTGAACGAACATTTGTCGGTGTGAAATGGGTTATTTATTTTCTTTAGCAAATAAATACTGTACTTTATTGCAAGAATGCATTGCAATTTGTTTTGAGAAGTATATTATTTCTGTTTGTTTGCTTCATGAGTACACAGAAGTATGATTGAACTCAAACTATTGAGGTGTTTCTTTAAAAAAATGATTAGTGCTATTTAAAATTCTAAAGTCATATTCAGGGAAACAAAGTTATTTGAATTTTAGGTCATTTTAAATCTAATTTTCCATTTCAGAATATTTAATACTATGATTGTAATGTTTTCATTCACAGTTCAGGAATGTCAGTACATTGAGTTATCCTTTCAGGCTACCACCAGCACCAAAAACAAGAGGTGTCGCCTATGATTTCTAAATTAAAAGTATTCTGCAACCTCTTCCCTCCTCCTGTAGGTGTAACTCACATTAAGGTACATTTTCAAGGGCACCGGGGACTTTTGGAGCCTCCTACAACTGGTCAATCTTCATGTGGGACAAAATATCTTATTCTACACAGAATCCAGAATACATAATAAATCCAACTGTGGTGATAATTAAATGACTCATGGGCGATTTCTCCAGAAGTTACAAACAGATTTACGTATTTATGAAAATGAAGTACACTTTGATTACACTGAGCTTTGAGGAGTGTACATAGGTGCCTTTACCTTTGTTATCACAGATGTGTTTGGGGCAGTGCATATTTAGCAGACGGAACAATTTATTTAAGTCTTGGTCCATGGGGTACTGACTGACTAAGCTGGAACAAGGGGTTCGTGTCTTTTCCTAGTTTTGGGTGGGTCAGTGTTACTGGCTTATTCACCCCACCTAGGTGTTTGTTCCCTCTTCATGGCAGATGATGTGGTCTTGAATGCTGAGCTTGTGTTGCATGATGTTTGGCATAGTTTTCTTAGATGGATTGTTAATCATTAAGCTTTTCCTTTTTTGTCTGTTAAAGCTCATCAGGGTGGGGAATAAGCAGCTGAAAGCACGGCTGCCAATAGTGGAGCGATGAAAATCGGGGATGCACAAGAGGCCAAAATTGGAGGAATGTGGAGTTCTCAAATGGTTGTAGGGCTGGAGGAGGCCACAGAGATGGAGAGGGAAGAGGGAGGGATTTGAACACAAGGATGAGTATTTTTAAATTGAGGCATTGCTGGAAGGAGAGCCAATGTAGATCACTGAACATAGGTGATGGGTGAACGGGACTTGGTACGAATTAGGATATGGGCAGCAGCGTTTTGGATGAGCTCAAGTTTGCGGAAGATGAAAGATGGGAGGCTGGCCAGGAGAATGTTGGAATAGTCACATCTGGAGGTAACAATGACATGGTTGAGGGTTTCAGCAGCAGATGAGATTAGGTGGGGCGGAAACAGGCGACGTTGTGGAGAAGTTTTTACCATAAAACTTATACCATAAAAATTAATTCAATAAAACAGAAAATACAATGAAGGTCTTGGTGAGAATAAATTAAATAACGCTCGGAATAATTGCAATAAAACACCAGAAAAGTGACATAATTTGAAGAGAGACTGAGCAACCGCACTTGCAGGTAGCTTACGTATAAGGCTATGCATTGGGGGGTAGGGTCATTATTATGGGCAGCAATGCGTTCGGGCGGAGGAATCGTTAAAGGAGATTTGGCGTATTGTACTTGCACGTGCAGCTCACAAAATCCGGCCATATTTTGGGCTGTGCATTTGATTTGCATATGTATCTGGGTGTAAATATACAGGAAATTCCAGGGCGTGAAGTATAAATCAAGTTTAACGACCTTCACTGACTCCAGGACAAAGCCAAGTGAAGCTATCATCTCTTTGGTGCAGTTTGTGATAGGCCATGACTCTGATTTTGGGCTGCTTTTACAGTGTAATTGCACTACTGCAGAAAGTGATTGATTTGCATTGATGCTACAGTAGTAATGTAACTGTACTCTGTAGCATCTATACAAAGAGCAGCCACAAAATCTTATGAGACCCTGATTGCATGGAAGTAAATGTACGCCCTTTGAATGTGAGGTCACATAATAACTTGGCTTGATCGAATTTCTTTGCCTAAACACACCCCTAACCTGTCCTATCCTATTCTGTCCAATTTTGGACTGACAACTCTATTAAAGATTTGTGAACAGTAAGTGTGAGACTTATGAACAAAACCATTTAAAACGATGGAGCTATTTTAAGACTGGTTAAATCAAGATAAGTTATTTGTAAACCAAAATGAGTAAATTTCAATCCTAATAATTTGACACTTGTTGATTCTGTTTATAATGACGTGTGAATGAGAGCTATGAAGAAAACGACTTGGATTTATATAACACCTTTTATGACCACTGGGACGCCCCAAAGTGCTTTACAGCTAATGAAGTACTTTTCAAGTGTAGTCATTGTTGTAATGTAGGAAACGCGAGAGCCAATTTGTGCACAGCAAGCTCCCACAAAACAGTAATATGATAATGACTAGATGATCTGCTTTAGTGATGTTGAATGAGGGATAAATATTGGCCAGGACACTGGGGATAACTCCCCTGCTCTTCTTCAAAATAGTGCCATGAAGACTTTTATGTCCATCTGAGAGAGAGCAGAATGGGTCTCGGTTTATCGTCCCATCCGAAAGATGGCACCTCCGACAGGGCAGCACTCCCTCAGCACTGCACTAGAGTGTCAGCCTAGATTTTTTTTTTGTGCTCAAGTCCCTGGAGTGGGACTTGAACCAACAACCATCTGAGTATAGGAAAGGGAGATCTTACTACAGTTGTACAAGGCCTTGTTGAGGCCACACCTTGATTATTGTGTTCAATTTTGGTCCCCTAATCTGAGGAAGAACATTCTTGCTATTAAGGGAGTGCAGCGAAGGTTCACCAGACTGATTCCCGGGATGGCCGGACTGACATATGAGGAGAGACTGGATCGACTGGGCTTATATTTACTGGAATTTAGAAGAATGAGAGGGGATCTCATAGAAACATACAAAATTCTGATAGGACTGGACAGGTTAGATGCAGGAAGAATGTTCCCGTTGCTGGGGAAGTCCAGAACCAAGGGTCACAGTCTAAGGATAAGGTGCAAGACATTTAGGAATGAGGAGAAACTTCTTCACTCAGAGAGTTGTTAACCTGTGGAATTCCCTACCTCAGGGAGTTGATACTAGTTCATTAGATATATTCAAAAGGGAGTTAGATGTGGCCCTTACGGGATCAAGGAGTATGGAGAGAAAGCCGGAAAGGGGTACTGAGGTGAATGATAAGCCATGATCTTATTGAATGGTGGTGCAGGCTCGAAGGGCCGAATGGCCTACTGCATCTATTTTCAATGTTTCTATGACTGAGGCGAGTGTGCTACCCAGCTAATGTAAAATGATTATAAGAGGTTGAACACTAAACGGCTAGCAAAGGTGTTTCTGCAAATACTTGGAGGGGGAGGGGGGGCTACAGTGGTGCAATACAGTGGTGCTGCCGCTGGCTTGGCTCGTTCAGCGCGCCTTTTGCTCTTCTTCGCACACCGTCCGTTCACCTTTCGGCGGTAACCAAGCAACGCGCTGCAAACACAAACCGCCTGCGGCCCGAGCTGCGAAGCTAACGGGTGAAAAAAAAAATCCCACCGTCGTCGGCAACCGCCACACATTACCTCACCTCACCTCCTCCGCGCACCACCGAGGAGCGCTGGCCATGAGCGCCAAGCTGAGCGACGACGCCTTGCAGGAGCTGTACGCTTGGATCGACGGGATCCCGCTCTCCAGGCCCAAGCGGAACATGGCGAGGGACTTCAGCGACGGAGGTAGCCAGCAGCGCTGTGTGTGTGTGGGGTGGGGCGCAGGCGCAGTTTGACGGGCGCGAGCCGTTAACGGCCGCTCGGGGAACGCGGGAGACCATGGGCGCTCGAGCGCAGTGCCGCCCCGTGCCCTCACACACTCACCCATTCAACCCCTGCATTGACCCCCCCCCTGGCAATTGTGCTGCAAAAATGGGTGCAACTGAATCCTCGCCAGCTCGGGGCGCTTGTCGTACGGTAAGCATAGTGGTCACGTCAGCTGGCGCGCCGGAGGCGGTGTTGGACCTCGTCGTCGACGTCTGCCCTTGCTTGACAGTAGGCTCCCGAGGTATCGAAAATGGTCCACGTAGTCCAAGGCCGCGCCGTACATTTTGATGATGGTAGGGGGCGTGCGGGGGCAGGTTGGTGAAGGACCTTTGTCTTACGGATGTTTAGCGTAAGGCCCCTGCTTTCGTACGCCTCGGTGACGGTTTTGACGATGGCTTGGAGTTCGGCCTCTGAGTGTGCGCAGACGCAAGCGTCGTCCGCGGACTGTAGCTCGATGACCGAGGATGGGTTGACCTTGGATCTGGCCTGGAGGTGACGAAGGTTGAACAGGTTCCCATTGGTTCTATACTTTAGTTCCACTCCAGCGGGGAGCTTGTTGAGCGTGAGATGGAGCATTGCAGCAAGGAAGATCGAGAAAAGCATCCGTCAGTGTGCCAGCACAGCCTTCGGTCGTCTGAGGAAACATAGAAACATAGAAAATAGGTGCAGGAGCAGGCCATTCGGCCCTTCGAGCCTGCACCACCATTTAATATGATCATGGTTGATCATGCACTTCAGTATCCCATTCCTGCTTTCTCTCCATACCCCTTGATCCCTTTAGCCGTAAGGGCTACTTCTAACTCCTTTTTGAATATATCTAACGAACTGGACTCAACAATTTTCTGTGGTAGAGAATTCCACAGGTTCACAACTCTCTGAGTGAAGAAGTTTCTCCTCATCTCGGTCCTAAATAGCTTACCCCTTATCCTTAGACTGTGACCCCTGGTTCTGGACTTCCCCAACATCGGGAACATTCTTCCTGCATCTAACCTGTCCAATCCCGTCAGAATTTTATATGTTTCTATGAGATCCCCTCTCATTCTTCTAAATTCCACTGAGTATAAGCCTAGTTGATCCAGTCTTTCTTCAGTCCTGTCATCCCAGGAATCAGTCTGGTGAACCTTCGCTGCACTCCCTCAATAGCAAGAATGTCCTTCCTCAGATTAGGAGACCAAAACTGTACACAATATTCAAGGTGTGGCCTCACCAAAGTCCTGTACAACTGTAGTACGACTTCCCTGCTCCTATAGGAAGAGAGTGTTTGAAGACCAGGATCTCCAATCTGGCAACAAGCTTATGGTCTACAGGACAGTAGTGGTACCTGCCCTCCTATATAGCTCAGAGATGTGGACCATATACAGCACACATCTCAAAGCGCTGAAGAAGTATCACCAACGCTACCTCCACAAGATCCTGCAAATCCACTGGGAGGATAGACGCACCAACGTCAGTGTTCTCGCTCAGGCCAACATCCCCAACATCGAAGCACTGATCAGGCTCGACCAACTCCATTGGGCGGGCCATATCATCCACATGCCAGACACGAGACCCCCTAAGCAAACGCTCTGCTCAGAAGTCCTACATGGCAAGCAAGCCCCAGGTGGGCAGAGGAAATATTTCAAGGACACCCTCAAAGCCTCCTTAATAAGTGCAACATCCCCACCAGCACCTGGGAATCCCTGGCCAAAGACTGCCCAAAATGAAGGAAGAGCATCCGGGTGGGTGCTGAGCAGCTTGAGTCTCATCGCTGAGAGCATGCAGAAATCAAGCGTGCAGACAGAGGAAGGAGCGTGTGCCAAACCAGGCTCCCCACCCACCCTTCCTTCAAACACTGTCTTCCCCACCTGTGACAGAGACTGTAATTCCCGCATTGGACTGTACAGCCACCTGAGAACTCACTTTTAGAGTGGAAGCATGGCTAGAAAAAGTTTTGTACCTGAGGACTGGGAGAAATTTAGAATTCAACAGAGGAGGACTAAGGGTTTAATTAAGAGGGGGAAAATAGAGTACGAGAGGAAGCTTGCAGGGAACATAAAAACTGACTGCAAAAGCTTCTATAAATATGTGAAGAGAAAAAGATTAGTGAAGACAAATGTAGGTCCCTTGCAGTCGGATTCAGGTGAATTTATAATGGGGAACAAAGAAATGGCAGACTAATTGAACAAATACTTCGGTTCTGTCTTCACGAAAGAAGGCACGAATAACCTTCTGAATGTACTAGGGGCAGTGGGTCTAGTGAGAAGGAGGAACTGAAGGATATCCTTTTAGGCGGGAAATTGATGGGATTGAAGGCTGATAAATCTCCGGGGCCTGATAGTCTGCATCCCAGAATACTTAAGGAAGTGGCCCTAGAAATAGTGGATGCATTGGTGATCATTTTCCAACAGTCTATCGACTCTGGATCAGTTCCTATGGACTGGAAGGTAGCTAATGTAACACCACTTTTTAAAAAAGGAGGGAGAGAGAAAACGGGTAATTATAGACCGGTTAGCCTGACATCAGTAGTGGGAAAAATGTTGGAATCAATCATTAAGGATGAAATAGCAGTGCATTTGGAAAGCAGTGACAGGATCGGCCCAAGTCAGCATGGATTTATGAAAGGGAAATTATGCTTGACAAATCTTCTGGAATTTTTTGAGGATGTAACTAGCAGAGTGGACAAGGGAGAACCAGTGGATGTAGTGTATTTGGACTTTCAAAAGGCTTTTGACAAGAGATTGGTATGCAAAGTCAAAGCGCATGGTATTGGGGGTAATGTACTGACGTGGATAGAGAACTGGTTGGCAGACAGGAAGCAGAGAGTCGGAATAAATGGGTCCTTTTCAGAATGGCAGGCAGTGACTAGTGGAGTGCCGCAGGGCTCAGTGCTGGGACCCCAGCTCTTTACAATATACATTAACGATTTGGATGAAGGAATTGAGTGTAATATCTCCAAGTTTGCAGATGACACTAAACTGGGTGGCGGTGTGAGCTGTGAGAAGGACGCAAAGAGGCTGCAGGGTGACTTGGACAGGTTAGGTGAGTGGGCAAATGCATGGCAGATGCAGTATAATGTAGATAAATGTGAGGTTATCCATTTTGGGGGCAAAAACACGAAGGCAGAATATTATCTGAATGGTGGCAGATTAGGAAAAGGGTAGGTGCAACGAGACCTGGGTGTCATGGTTCATCAATCATTGAAGGTTGGCATGCAGGTACAACAGGGGGTGAAGAAGGCAAATGGAATGTTGGCCTTCATAGCTAGGGGGTTTAAGTATAGGAGCAGGGAGGTCTTACTGCAGTTGTACAGGGCCTTAGTGAGACCTCACTGGAATACTGTGTTCAGTTTTGGTCTCCTAATCTGAGGAAGGACGTTCTTGCTATTGAGGGAGTGCAGCGAAGGTTCACCAGACTAATTCCAGGGATGGCTGGACTGTCATATGAGGAGAGACTGGATCAACTGGGCCTTTATTCACTAGGGTTTAGAAGGATGAGAGGGGATCTCATAGAAACGTACAAGATTCTGACGGGACTGAACAGGTTAGATGCGGGAAGAATGTTCCCGATGTTGGGGAAGTCCAGAACCAAGGGACATAGTCTTAGGATAAGGGGTAGGCCATTTAGGACTGAGATGAGGAGGAACTTCTTCACTCAGAGAGTTGTTAACCTGTGGAATTCCCTGCCGCAGAGAGTTGATGAGGCCAGTTCATTGGATATATTCAAGAGGGAGTTAGATATGGCCCTTATGGCTAAGGGGATCAAGGGGTATGGAGAGAAAGCAGGAAAGAGATACTGAGGTGAATGATCAGCCATGATTTTATTGAATTGAGGTGCAGGCTCGAAGGGCCGATTGGCCTACTCCTGCACCTATTTTCTATGTTTCTATGTTTCCTCGATTCCAAGGAACTGCCTATGATGACGATAGTTATGTTACTGGACTAATAACCCAAAGGCCTGGACTAATAATCCAGAGACCTGAGTTCAAATCCCACCAAGGCAGCTGGGGAATTTAAATTCAATAACTTGTATTTATATAGCACCTTTAACGACGGGAGTATTATGAGATAAAAATTTGTCACTGAGCCACATAATAAGAACAACTTGTATTTATATAACACCTTTAACGTAGTAAAACGTCCCAAGGCGCTTCACAGTAGAGTTATAAGACAAAACAAATAAATTTGACACCGAGTCACATAAAGAGAAATTAGGGCAAGTGAACAACAGCTTGGTCAAAAAGGTAGGTTTTAAGGAGCGTCTTGAAGGAGGAAAGAGAGGTAGAGAGACGGAAAGGTTTAGGCAAGGAGTTCCAGAGCTTTGGGCCTCAGCAGCTGAAGTCACGGCCACCAATGATTAATTGATTATAATCAGGGATGCTCAAGAAGTTGGAATTTGAGGAGTGCCAACATCTTGGGGGGGGTTGTGAGGCTGAAAGAGATTACAGAGATAGGAAGGATTGAGGCCATGGAGGGATTCAAAAACAAGGATGAGAATTTTGAAATTGCTACAAACAAATTCAGTTAATTAAATAAATCTGGAATTAAAAAGCTACTATCGTAATGGTGACCATGATTGTCGTAAAAACCCATCTGGTTCACAAATGTCCTTAAGGGAAGGAAATCTGCCGTCCTTACTCGGTCTGGCCTATACGTGACTCGAGGCCCACAGCAATGTGGTTGACTCACAGCTGCCCTCTGAAATGGCCCAGCAAGCTACTTGGTTGTGCCGAACCGCTACGACAAAGTCAGCACTGTGGGAGTACCTTCACCACACGGACTGCAGCGGTTGAAGAAGGCGACTCATCAACACCGAGGGCAACTAGGGATGGGCAATAAATGCCGGCCTTGCCAGTGACGTCCACATCCCGTGAACAAATAAGTAAAATGAAAGATGATTAAAGAATTCAGTAGAGAGAAACTATATGGAGAGTGGCTCAGTGGACAGCACTCTCATCTCTGAGTCACTCCACCTTTCTTTCCTACATTACAACAGTGACTACACTCCAAAAGTGCTTCATTGCCTGTAAACGCTTTGAGATGTCTGGTGGTCATGAAAGGCACTATCTTAATGCAAGTCTTTCTTCCTCCTTTAAAACACTCCTTAAAACCTACCTCTTCAACTAAGCTTTTGGTCACTTGCCCTAATATCTCCTTATGTGGCTGGGTGTCGAATTTTGTTTGATAACGCTCCTGTGAAGCGCCTTGGGACGTTTTACTATATTAAAGGCACTATATAAATAAAAGTTGTTGTTGAGTTTGTGGTTGTGAGTTCAAGTCCCACGCCGGAGACTTGACTCAGTTGTCAGCACTCTTGCTGCTGAGTCAGGAGGTTGTGGGTTCAGGTCACACTCCAGATACTTGAGCACAAAAGTCTGGGCTGATCTCCAGTGCAGTGCTGAGGGAATGCTGCATTGTCAGAGGTGCCATCTTTTGGATGAGGCGTTACACCTGGCTGCCCTCTCAGGTGAACTTAAAAGATCCTGTGGCACTATTTCGAAAAAGAACAAAGGAGTTATCCCCAGTGTCTGGACGATATTTATTGCTCAATCAGCATCACTAAAACAGATTATCTGGTCATTATCACGTTGATGTTTGTGGGAGCTTGGCGAAGAAGTCGTGGCAAGTTGCTGCAGTGCATCTTGTAAATGGTACACACTGCAACCACGGTGCGCCGGTGGTGGAGGGAATGAATGTATAACTTGGTGGATGGGGTGCCACTCAAGCGGGCTGCATTGTCCTGGATGGTGTTGAGCTTCTTGAATGTTGTTGGAGCTGCACTCATCCAAGCAAGTGGAGAGTATTCCATCACGCTCCTGACTTGTACCTTATAGATGATGGAAAGGCTTTGAGGAGTCAGGAGGTGAGATACTCGCCACAGAATACCCAGCCTCTGAGCTGCTCTTGTAGCCACAGTATTTATGTGGCTGGTCCAGTTACGTTTCTGGTCAATGGTGACCCCCCAAGATGTTGATGTTGGGGTATTCGGCGATGATAATGCCGTTGAATGTCAAGAGGCGGTGGTTAGACTCTCACTTGTTGGAGATAGTTATTGCCTCTGAACCAAATAAAATTGCTGTTCACCAATTGCTCCCACGTATCCATCATTTGTTTTAAAATACACTTTGGAGTTGCCAGAGATAGCTTTATTCAGTTTTTGCTATCTCTTTCCCCCTTCATATTTATTCTTCACTAAATTCATAACCACATGCCAACGAATTGGAAGTTCCTGGATGTCTGTCTACCCTGATAACAACAGCAGGGAAGGAGAGGAAAGTGCAGAATGAAACAGCCTCCACCAAGTGTGAAGTATTCATTATAATAAATGGATGCATGGCAATGATTACCGAGCAGCGATCTTAACTCCGGCAAATAGGCAAATGCCGCATAAGCTTCAAAAAGATGCAAACGGCACAAGTTCAAAAATTTGGATATTTAAATTCTAAATATTACTCACAGATGTTTATAGAATACTAGTGATTCTCCCAGCATTGCCCACGATGAGTTGAAGTATATGCTGTTTTGTAAGGACAGCAATATTATCCTGTGTAACACATAACATATTTGCTGCTTAGAGATATATGGTCCAAACGCTGTTGCATCTTTTGAATTCCAGCCACCTTGAGATAAAGGCCAACATTCCATTCGCCTTTTTGATTAGATTTGTGAACAATAAGAGATATAGGAGGTCATTTTATGATTGTGCTGATGGCATGGAGCCTTGTCTGTTGGCAACACATTTTGGAAAATTATAGGCATAGTACTTGGAAAATTAGCCTTATTTAAGTTATTCATCTATATTCAGTAAAAAAAACATTTTTCACTATATCTATTTTAGAATTGTGGGAAATGAACATGCAAGAATGTGATAATTTTACAGAACTAACTTTGACAGAAGTTTTGATGAATTCATTTTATAATCTTCATATGACTGGGTAATGATTATTTTTAACTAACAAATCTCAATTGATGTTTTATTTATTTCTCTCCAGTAATGGTTGCTGAAGTGGTGAAGCACTTTTTGCCAAAACTGGTAGAAATACACAACTATATCCCAGCAAACTCTACCCAGCAAAAACTGAATAACTGGCAGATATTAAACAGGCAAGTGCACTGATATTTGATTCTTTATAGTTTGCTACAAACAGCGTTCTGCTTTACAGTGGAGCCCCCCTGTTGACCTTTCCAATTTGCCAATTAGAGTTGGATTTGGTAGTGGCAGAATTTCACTCTCACATAAAACCATCTTCTTTAATGAATATTTAAGAGGAACTACTTTGTGATCAAATCATTATGATATTGACCTTCCATGGCATTACTCACAGGGAGTCTGAGTTCTGGAGTATAGTTGTAATGATTAGCTACTAACTGGTCCTGTCCCTTTTACGGCCACTACACAGGCACTCTGTCTCTAGGAAAGTGGCTTAAATCAGTCTGGAGTTCAGTTGGGGCTGTTATAACTTTCTCTAGATTGGCAGCTGCTTGGTTCCTCTCCATGTTTTCTCAACAACCTCCCCAGGTTACCTCAAGTTCAGAAAAAACAGCAGGAAATAACTTTTTTCCTCTCTTTCCCCATATATTTTTTTAAGTTTGATGGCACTTTGCTGTTTGACAGCGTGATGCCTGGAGTGCGATGGCCACTCAAACTTTTAGGTAAGTAGCCAGTGCGGTTTAAAAATGGCAATAAAGCGTATACCATATATGCATGAAAATATATATTTAAAAGGAAAATATAGGAAGTTGACAATTTAAAAAAAGTAACATTTATTTGAAGGAAGTCTGCCCTTGTTTCCTGTGATGTGACGTGCTAAGACACTGGTATGTGCAACCTTGGCGGGGCCCAGGTACAGCAGAGGAGCGGGAAGGTCGAGGTGGATGAGCGGCAAGAGATCGTGACGGAGGTGCCCTGAATGATTGAGGCGGAGAAGCGGCGAGAGATCGAGGCAGAAATGCGGCAAATGATCGGGGAGGAGGAGTGGTGAAGATCGTGGCTAAGATTCGGTGAGTGATCGTGACGGAGGTGTGGCGAATGTTTGGTGTGGAGGAGTGGTGAGAGATTGTGGCAGAGGTACGGCGAATGTTTGTGGCGGAGGAGTGGCAAGAGATTGTGGCGGAGGCGTGGCAAATGAGGGTACGGGGCCCAGAAGAGCCGAGGGCCCATGGGCAGCACAGGCCAGCCCACACTGCAATATGTGTGCGCACTAGGTCTGTGCAGCAGAACAGGTCTCCAGTCGTCCTGGTTAACCCTTGCCACTGGATAAAGGCCTAGCTCTGTCAAGCCCGTGTGGTGGCTGATGTGCAATGGTCACCACATTTAAAAAAAATCCATGCACAGGCATCTTCCACCCCTGGAGTTCAGGACTGGAATATCGGGTCCTTCATTGAAACATCTGCAAACTCATCCCTTTTGATGTGGAAGCAAGTCATCCTCGTTCGAGGGACCACCTATGATGATAATGTGCCTGCAATTCCCCTTGTGGAGAACTACCAAGTAGCTGGTTGCAAAGCTGAATGGCAAAAGGCTGAGAGCAAGTAATTGCCCATCGATTTAATTTGGGAACTTAGATGAGAAACAAGGGGGCTCCACTACATTTGGTATTATTTCAGTATTTTGCTGTTTATACTTAATACCTGTTTTAACCCCTCACAGTATCCAGAGATAGCGTATAGATCATTTTCAGCTTGTGCTGATTTTCATAACACACTTACGACCATTTTACAAATTTTAAGTTTGTCTACTTTGAGATGGACAACTTAAACAAGAATATTCAATGTAATAAAGACACGAGTTTAACTGATTACTCCTGAAGAAATCGCTTCCCACCTTGTAGATATCAATCTGCATAATCATATTCATGGGGGTGTATGGTAACCCCTCTCAATGTATATGTATTGTACACAAGCACAATCTTTAATTCTAGTGGATCAGCCTAACTTCACATGGATGCAGCCATTATCCTGATATGTTCACTTAGTTGTCCTCTTGTAGATGTTTCCCCTGTTGCCTTTGTTCATTCTCTTTCTGTGTCTACTCTTTCCTCAATTTCTTCCTGCGCTCTTTTTCTAAATTCCTTCAGGTAAGTCAGCAGAGGAATCAAAACCAGGTAGTAGTGACCTGCACGGCCCTTTTGCACTCTGTATTTAGCAAATAAGTCACTATGAGAGCTTGCTGTCTATTTCTGAGGAAAAAAATGAAACACCTGGAAATAAAAGAATGAAAACAAACAAAAAGATATAAAAGGGAGTGGAAAAATTGAAGACATTAAATGATAGGATGGGAGAAGTAATTGTTAAGAAATCAAAAGTTGAGGAGAAAGATCCTCTATGGGAGGGAGTGGTGTAAAATTTACCATAGCACTAGAGCAGGTTTTGCCAGGTTGGCCAATGAGTTGTTTTGAAAGCACCCTCAGAGAAGTTGACATTATAGATAATGGCAGCTAAGGAAAATAAATACATATATGGTACTGGAATAACCAACACTATTTCTTCAGCCGGTTTAATCTGGACAGCACTTATCCATTCCACTTGTGGAAAATCAGGGCTAAAGTTACTTGGCTTCCACAGCGGGCAGACTAGAATCATAGAATCATAGAAATTTACAGCATGGAAAGAGGCCATTTTGGCCCATGGTGTCATAAGAACAGAAGAACAGAAGAATTAGGAACAGGAGTAGGCCATCTAGCCCCTCGAGCCTGCTCCGCCATTCAACAAGATCATGGCTGATCTGTCCGTGGACTCAGCTCCATTTACCCGCCCGCTCCCCATAACCCTTAATTCCCTTATTGGTTAAAAATCTATCTATCTGTGACGTGAATACATTCAATGAGCTAGCCTCAACTGCTTTCTTGGGCAGAGAATTCCACAGATTCACAACCCTCTGGGAGAAGAAATTCCTTCTCAACTCGTTTTTAAATTGGCTCCCCCGTATTTTAAGGCTGTGCCCCCTAGTTCTAGTCTCCCCGACCAGTGGAAACAACCTCTCTGCCTCTATCTTGTCTATCCCTTTCATTATTTTAAATGTTTCTATAAGATCACCCCTCATCCTTCTGAACTCCAACGAGTAAAGACCCAGTCTACTCAATCTATCATCATAAGGTAACCCCCTCATCTCCGGAATCAGCCTAGTGAATCGTCTCTGTACCCCCTCCAAAGTTAGTATATCCTTCCTTAAGTAAGGTGACCAAAACTGCATGCAGTACTCCAGGTACGGCCTCACCAATACCCTGTACAGTTGCAGCAGGACCTCCCTGCTTTTGTACTCCATCCCTCTCGCAATGAAGGCCAACATTCCATTCACCTTCCTGATTACCTGTTGCACCTGCAAACTAACTTTTTGGGATTCATGCACAAGGACCCCCAGGTCCCTCTGCACCGCAGCATGTTGTAATTTCTCCCCATTCAAATAATATTCCCTTTTGCTGTTTTTTTTCCCAAGGTGTATGACCTCACACTTTCCGACATTGTATTCCATCTGCCAAACCTTAGCCCATTCGCTAAACCTATCTAAATCTCTTTGCAGCCTCTCTGTGTCCTCTACACAACCCGCTTTCCCACTAATCTTTGTGTCATCTGCAAATTTTGTTACACTACACTCTGTCCCCTCTTCCAGGTCATCTATGTGTCCGCGCCGGCCGACAAAGAGCTATCCAGCCTAATCGCACTTTTCAGTTCTTGGTCTGTAGCCCTGTAGGTTACAGCAATTCAAGTGCACATCCAAGTACTTTTTAAATGTGGTGAGGGTTTCTGCCTCTACCACCCTTTCTGCCTTTGACTTGAGTGTTCTGAACTCCATTCTGCAGCATGCGACCTGCCACCACCTCAGTGAAACCCCAACGCTGCACGAGGTAGGCAAAACCATATAATAGCTCAAGAATAAAAAGGCTATGGGTGCGGATGGAATTCCTGCTGAGGCGCTAAAGTATGGCGGAGAGGCGCTGTTGGCACGGATACATGACCTCATCTCTCTCATTTGGAGGGAGGAGAGCATGCCGGGAGATCTCAGAGACGCAGTGATCGTGATCATCTTTAAAAAGGGGGACAAGTCCGACTGCGGCAACTACAGGGGACTCTCCCTGCTATCAGCCACTGGGGAGGCTGTTGCTAGAGTTCTCCTCAAATATCTTCTCCCTGTGGCTGAGGAGCTCCTCCCGGAATTACAGTGCGGATTTCGTCCCCTACAGAGCATAACGGACATGATCTTTGCAGTGCGACAGCTGCAGGAAAAATGCAGAGAGTAGCACCAGCCCTTTTATGGCCTTTTTCGATCTTACAAAGGCCTTTGACACTGTCAACTGTGAGGGCTTATAGAGCGTCTTCCTCCGTTTTGGATGCCCCCAAAAGTTTGTCAACATCCTTCGCCTGCTCCATGACGACATGCAGGCCGTGATCCATACCAGCGGTTCCATTACAGACCCAATCCACGTCCGGACCAGGGTCAAACAGGGCTGCTTCATCGCTCCAACCCTCTTCTCAATCTTCCTTGCTGTCATGCTCCACCTCACCGTCAACAATCTCCCCGCTGGAGTGGAACTAAACTACAGAACCAGTGGGAAGCTGTTTAACCTACGCCGCCTCCAGGCCAGATCCAAGATCACCCCAACCTCTGTCGTTGAGCTGCAGTACGCGGACGACGCCTGCCTCTGCGCACATTCTGAGGCTGAACTCCAGGATATAGTCGATGTATTCACCGAGGCATATGAAAGCATGGGCCTTACGCTTAACATCTGTAAGACAAAGGTCCTCCACCAGCCTGTCCTTGCCGCACAGCACTGCCCCCCAGTCATCAAGATTCACGGCGCAGCCCTCGACAATGTGGACCACTTCCCATACCTCGGGAGCCTTTTATCAACAAAAGCAGACATTGATGCGGAGATTCAACATCGCCTCCAGTGTGCCAAAGCAGCCTTTGGCCGCCTGAGGAAAAGAGTTTTCGAAGACCAGGCCCTCAAATCTAACACCAAGCTCATGATCTACAGGGCTGTAGTAATACCCGCCCTCCTGTATGGATCAGAGGTATGGATGATGTACAGAAGATACCTCAAGTCGCTGGAGATATATCACCAACGATGTCTCCGCAAGATCCTGCAAATCCCCTGGGAGGACAGGCGCACCAACATCAGTGTCCTCACCCAGGCTAACATTCCCAGCATTGAATCACTGACCACACTCAATCAGCTTTGCTGGGCAGGCCACATAGTTTGCATGCCAGACACGAGACTCCCTAAGCAATTGCTCTATGCAGAGCTCCTTCATGGCAAACAAGCCAAAGGTGGGCAGCAGAAATGTTACAAGGACACCCTCAAAGCCTCCCTGGTAAAGTGCGACATCACCACTGACCGAAGTCCCTGGCCGAAGACCGCCCTAGGTGGAGAAAGTGTATCCGGGAGGACGTTGAGCTCTTCGAATCTCAACGCCACGAGTGTGAAGAGATCAGGTGCAGGCAGTGGAAGGAGCTTCCAGCAAATCAATCCCACCTTCCCCCAAAGAATGTCTGTGCCACCTGTGACAGGGTCTGTGGCTCTCATATTGGACTGTTCAGCCACCAAAAGACTCACTTTAGGAGTGGAAGCAAGTCTTCCTCAATTCCGAGGTACTGCCTATGATGATGATGATTTCAGGCAGTGAGTTCCAGACACCCACCACCCTCTGGGTGAAGAAATTTCCCCTCAAATCCCCTCTAAACCTCCTACCAATTACTTTAAATCTATGCCCCCGGTTGTTGAGCCTTCTGCTAAGGGAAATAGGTCCTTCCTATCCACTCTATCTAGGCCCCTCATAATTCTTTAGACCTCAGACTAGCATAGAAACAGACTAGCTCTTCCTCATTTCTAAGATCAGGTGGAAGTTCATCTGGTTCTGATACAGTCCATTAATATCAAAACGCAAGCAGCAACTATATTAGATTTTTTTTTAAGTGGGTGAAACCCTTCCTAAAAGTTAAGTACAAATATAATTCAGGAAAGCATTTGTGGGAAGAGATGATATATAATTCAGAGGAAAAGAGCCATGCTCAGGTGCTCGAATTACACCTGTGGAGTGTGGGCTCTCGCTGATAACGAAATCTGTCACCTTGTAGAATTTTGGGCTAAGCCACAATTTGATGCACATGGCAACGATTTCAGTTGCCCATCTCTTCAGTACGGTTAACCCAGCCCCCATTAATGAAACTCATGGAAGGGGTCTGGAACATCAGTCAAGGTGAGTTAAGTCTAATTCATAAGTTCATGTGCACACCCCTCCCTTAAATTCCATTACTTCTTGGGATTGATGATACCTGTTCTGGTATACAGCCACTGATCAGTGAAATATTGGCCCTAGAAACAAATCCATTTGGGCAACAGAGTTAAGAAGTGGTCAGTGTTTTAGCTGCTCCTACCTAAATTTCAGTTTAATTTGGATTGCAGAATATATATTTTATTATTTTTTTCTTGCACCTCGCAAGTGAAAGATGGGCTCCCTCACTCTCAGGAACAATGGCCCGAAAATTACGTTAAAAGAATTCACGCACAGGCATCTTCCACTCTTGAAAATGAAGTTCGGGACCTGGAATGTCAGGACCCTCATGGACAACCCCAACAGCAACAGACCGGAACTACTATCATCGTCTGGGAACTCAGACGTTTCGACGTAGACTTCGTCGCCCTAAGCGAGATTCGGCAGACAGGGGAAGGCCAGCTCAAGGAACAAGGTGATGGTTACACCTTCTTCTGGAAAGGTAAACCAGAAGAAGAAAGCTTCCTCCATGGGGTTGCCTTTGCTATAAAAAATGACCTAGTGGGCCGTCTCAGAGACTCCCCTTGCAGGATAAACAAAAACCTCATGACTCTTCGGCTCACCCTAGCCCGGAACCATTGCGCTACGGTCATCAGTACGTATGCCCCAACACTGGAAGCTACAGACGAGACCAAAGAGGAATTCTACTCCAACCTTGAATAATCCCTGTGTAACGGGTGACAAGCTGATCCTCCTTAGCGACTTTAACACCAAAGTTAGAAAGGACACAGACCTCAGGGGAGGTGTGATCGGCAGAGAGGGGATAGGGAAAACCAACTCCAACGGTACCCTCCTCCTGAGAAAATGCTTAGAACATGGCCTTGTCATAATCAACAACTTGTTCCGTCAGAGAGACAAGTACAAGTCTTCATGGCAGCACCCTCGCTCCAAGTACTGGCATCTGCTAGACTACGTCATCGTCCGAGCAAGGGACCACAAGGACGTGCGCATCACCTGTGCCATGACAGGAGCTGACGACTGCTGAATGGACCATCGCCTAATCCGCTCTGTCATCTCCATAAATGTAGCCCCGAAACAGCGGCAACAACTGTCATGTTTGTAACCTTCACAAAACTATAACCTTTATGTAACAACACTGTACACTGTATACGCCTGAAAAATGCACACCTTGACGACAGGGGGTGAACTTGTGGGAGACACTCCTCACCTGGTCATCCAGGTATATAAAGGGAGGTCCCACGCAGGGTCAGCACTTCTTGGTCCTGGGAATAAAGGTTCAGGTCACGTAGTGACCTTGTCTGCAGTACATGCCTCGTGTGATTCTATAGTAAGGTGTAAGGACACTACAACAACAGAAACAATGCCACAGGAAAATCAATGCTGGAACACGCAAAAGACCTTGCTAAGAAAGCCCTATTCAGCCAGCGCCTCACAACCAACCTGACAACTCCCAGTGACCCAGAGACGTAGAGTGTCCACAGCGCCTTGTCTGCCCTCAAAGCCTCCATAATTAGCACCTGTAAAGAGACGTTCGGTCACTTGACCAGGAAACACCAAGACTGGTTCGACGAGAACGACCAGGAGATCCAGGAGCTAAAAAGCCTCAAGCACAAGGCATTCTTGAACTGGAAATAGCAATACAACTCGAGAGCAAGAAAGCAGCTCTACAGACGTCTGAAGGCCGAGGTCCAACAAAAAACACGTGACCTAAAGAACAGACGGTGGGTGGAGAAAGCGCAGGGAATCCAGCAACTAGCCGACAACTACGACGTGCGTGGATTCTTTAGCACAGTCAAGACCACCTACGGCTCAAGCACCCAAGGTCCTTCCCCACTGCGGAACAAGAACGGGAGGTATTCATCAAGGACAGAGAGACAGTCAGTGCCCACTGGAAGGAACACTTCAAATATCTCCTTAACCGAGGCTCTGTCTTCGACGTGAGTGTCTTCAACTCCATCCCGCCACCACCTCAGCACAACCCCAGCCAGAATGAGGTTGAAAAGGCCATCCGACAACTGAAGAACAACAAGGCCTCAGGAGCAGACAGAGCCTCCGCCAAAGCACTAAAGCATGGCGGAAAAGCACTATTGGCGCGAATACATGAACTAATTTCTCTTATTTGGAAGGAGGAGAGCATGCCAGGGGATCTCAGAGATGCCGTAATCATGACCATCTTCAAGAAAGGTGACAAGTCCGATTGTGATAATTACAGAGAGGTTTCCCTGCTGTCTGCCATAGGGAAAGTCATCGCAAGAATCCTCCTCAATTGCCTTCTCCCTGTGGCTGAAGAGCTCCTCCCAGAGTCGCAATGCGGATTCCGCCCACTAAGGGGCACAATGGACATGCGTGTCAAACTCAATAGAAATGTAGGGAACAGCACCAACCTCTGTACATAGCCTTCTTTGACCTCAGAAAGGCCTTCAACACTATCAACCATGAGGAATTATGGAGAGCCCTCCTCAAATTCGGATGCCCTCAAAAGTTTGTCACCATCCTCCGCCTGCTTCATGATGACATGCAAGCCATGATCCTGACTAACGGATCCACCACAGACCCAATTCATGTACGGACCAGGGACAAGCAAGGCTGTGTCATCACACCAACGCTCTTCTCGATCTGCCTTGCTGCAGTGCTCCATCTCACCCTCAGTAAGCTCCCCGCTGGAGTGGAGCTCATCTACAGAATAAATGGGCAACTGTTCAACCTCTGCCGCCTCCAGTCCAGATCCAAGTTCGTCCCATCCTCTGACATTGAATTAATTACAGTATGCAGACGACACTTGTGTCTGCGCACACTCGGAGGCCGAACTCCAAAACATCGTCAACACCTTTATCGAAGCGTACGAGAGCATGGGCCTTACATTAAAAATCCGTAAGCCAAAGGTCCCCTACCAACATGCCCCCGCCACACAGTACTGCCCCCCCCCCCCCCGATTATCAAAGTCCACAACAAAGCCTTGGACAACATGGAGCTTACTGTCAACCAGGGCAGACATCGATGACGAAGTCCGCCTTCGGTGTGCCAGTGTAGCCTTCGGACGCCTGAGGAAGAGAGTGTTTGAAGACCAAGACCTCAAACCCGGCACCAAGATCATGTTCTACAGAGCAGTAGTGATATCCTCCTATATGCTTCAGAGACATGGACTATACAGCAGGCACCTCAAAGCACTGGCGAAGTACCACCAACGCTACCCTCGCAAAATCCTGCAAATCCATTGGCAGGATAGGTGCACCAACGTCAGTGTTCTTGCTCAGGCCAACATCCCCAGCTTCGAAGCATTGACCATGCTCAATCAGCTCCGATGAACGGGCCACATCGTCCGCATGCCCGATACGAGACTCCCAAAACAAGCGCTCTACTCGGAGTTCCGACACGGCAAGTGAGCCCCAGGTGGGCAGAGGAAATGCTTCAAGGACACCCTCAAAGCCTCCTTGAAAAAGTGCAACATCGCCACCGATACCTGGGAATCGCTGGCCCAAGACCGCTCAAAGTAGAGGAGAAGCATCCAGGAAAGTGTCGAACACCTCAAGTCTCTTCGCCGGGAGCAAGTGGGAGCTAAGTCCAAACAGTGGAAGGAACGCATGGCAACCCAAGCACCCTAGCTACCCGTCCCTTCAACCACCGTCTACCCCACCTGTGACAGAGACTGTAGGTCCCACATTGGACTCATCAGTCACCTGAGAACTCATGTTACTGTGGAAGCAAGTCACCCTTGACTCCAAGGGACTGCCAAAGAAGAATGGGAGTTCCGAGCTCCCATTACTATCAATGAGAATACCCCTAAATCAAATAAAACACCAACATAAATAAAAAAAACACTTCACTTTTTTAAAATTAATAGAAATTGTATTCATTAACTGTTTTAGAAAAAAAAAAATTTTGAAATGTAAAAAATAATGTTTTAGTAGTGTTAAAAATAAACTTACCTTCATAGACAGAAATAAGTAATAACATTTAATTTTGCTATGTTTTAAAACTCTTATGCTGGTAAATGTAGGCTATATACAAGTTTGAATGGTGACAGATTAGGAAAAGGGGAGGTGCAAAGAGACCTGGGTGTCATGGTACATCAGTCATTGAAGGTTGGCATGCAGGTGCAGCAGGCGGTTAAGAAAGCAAATGGCATGTTGGCCTTCATAGCAAGGGGATTTGAGTACAGGGGCAGGGAGGTGTTGCTACAGTTGTACAGGGCATTGGTGAGGCCACACCTGGAGTATTGTGTACAGTTTTGGTCTCCTAACCTGAGGAAGGACATTCTTGCTATTGAGGGAGTGCAGCGAAGGTTCACCAGACTGATTCCCGGGATGGCGGGACTGACCTATCAAGAAAGACTGGATCAACTGGGCTTGTATTCACTGGAGTTCAGAAGAATGAGAGGGGACCTCATAGAAACATATAAAATTCTGACGGGGTTAGACAGGTTAGATGCAGGAAGAATGTTCCCAATGTTGGGGAAGTCCAGAACCAGGGGTCACAGTCTAAGGATAAGGGGTAAGCCATTTAGGACCGAGATGCGGAGGAACTTCTTCACCCAGAGAGTGGTGAACCTGTGGAATTCTCTACCACAGAAAGTTGTTGAGGCCAATTCACTAAATATATTCAAAAAGGAGTTAGATGAGGTCCTTACTGCTAGGGGGATCAAGGGGTATGGCGAGAAAGCAGGAATGGGGTACTGAAGTTGAATGTTCAGCCATGAACTCATTGAATGGCGGTGCAGGCTAGAAGGGCCGAATGGCCTACTCCTGCACCTATTTTCTATGTTTCTATGTTTGAAGGACATTCACTGAGCAAGGGTTAATCTCTGCCCACGAAAGTCCTTCTCCTGGGAATGCATGCGATCTGGCTGAAGACATTTTGACAGATCGCAAGAGCCGGTCCTCGCGCATGCACATCGTGCGCCAAGAACCAGCATTTGCGAGGCCTCTTCGGATGTGTCTGCACATCGTACGCGCCGGGAGAGGCCGCAATATTCGGGCCATTACTTTGGCATAGCTAATTATGGTACTTGAAGGACATCTGAAAATGAATATGAAAGGTACATTAGTGTCTACATTATTCTCCAAATTAAGTACTCCTCCACATACCTGAATTCAAACTGCTCTTCCTCAGACTTGCTGGACAGCTGAGGTTAAGGAAGTGCAGGAACTACAATAGAATGTCTAAATCACTGTCACTATCCCTACCCAAGATTTATTGATTATCCTAATAATCATTATCTATGTGAGACAGCTTAATGTAGGATGTAAGTTGAAACTAGATGTTAGCTGTGAATTGACGAGGGTAAGTGCCCCCATCCAATTTATAAATTTCAAAATCGAACTGGACAGACGTGCTGAGCAAACATACTTCTCAAATCTGGTCTTTATTTGGGAATTAAATTGTGGCACTGAGAAAAGGAGTAGTGCTGTGCAAGACTGCAAAGCCACAAGATCAGCTGATATTCCAGTTCTACTGGGAAACCACCCCAAGCCAGAATTAAACTCTTTCAATTCATTGCGGATTGATGGGTATTAAGGCAAGGGAAATCATGCAGTGAGGGAGGGAAGTAGAAATACATGATAATTATGAACAGTCTGTGAATGTTCTAATAAAAACTCTTAAACGACTGGGTGGACAACAACTTTTTGGAATGCTGACCTATGGGCACATCTTTTGGGGATGTTTTTCATCGCCCACCATTGGCCGTCAGCACCCTGGGTCCTAAGCTCCGGAATTCCCTCCCCAAACCTTTCCACTTCTCTACCTCTCTCCTTTAAGACGCTCCTTAAAACCTGCCTCTTTGACCAAGCTTTTGGTCATCTGTCCTAATATCTCTTTATGTGGCTTGGTGTCAAATTTTGTTCATGCTCTTGTGAAGGACCTTGGGATGTTTTATTACATGAAAGGCACTATATAAATGCAAGTTGTTGTTGTTGAAGAGGTGGCCTGCCATAGCACCTCCGGAGGCAGTAGCAATATCTGATGGAAATCCGCACTTACCTTGTGCGAACACCCCTTCGAGAAGTTGCTTTCAAATGCTGCAGAGTTATGCACAGTGCAGTGCCCCAAGGCGACCAAGAGCGTACGCGAACCTGGGATCACATGGGGCGGTGTTCCTTTCACTTCCTGACTCTTAGCCAATCAGGAAACAAAAGGAGATTGCTGGTTTGCTCACAACTCATTTTAAAAGGATATTAAAATGTGCATGCCATTCATTTAGATAAATGAATAGTTCATTGTACAAATAGAATAGAAATGACGTATTTCATACAAAGTATATAAAACAATTTTCCGTTAATAAAACAGCGGTGATATAACTCCCATTCAATTTTCGAAAGCTATTTTCGAGCCAATAATCAAGATAAAATACTATTATGGCTTTCAAACAAAGTTAATTATTTATAGATGAGATGGTTAGAAACAGGAAATCAAGTAGTCATGTATGACTGATAATAAATATAATTGACTCCCTAAGACAATCCGTTACACTTAATCCAGAAAGTATTCATTTTTGTGAGATCTATCTAGTCCCCGAGTATTAATGTGAATTATGATATTTTAAAATGTATTTCATTGAAACATTTTTCACTTTTTTTTTATGCAGGAAGATATTTTCCAAATTGCATTTTCATATTCCTGAAGATATGTTAAAAAAGTTGGTTAAGAGTTCTCCGGGAATTATTGAACCAGTGTTGTCTATGCTGAGACAGAAGATTGACAAAGAACTCAATAGGATACAAGTAAGAAACATACACCTTGTTCGTATACAGGTAGATTCAGATGCATTTGCTCCTAATGGAGTTTTGTACGTAATCATCAACACAACATAAAGTGATGGTCTGAGTCTTAATTTAAAAACAGCATTGTATTGCTGTTAGGAAACATGGTAATCATGCTTTGTTCTCAGCTCATGGTACTAGTCTTGCACTGCTCACAAAGCCTTGCACAAGAATCAAATCTAAGACTAGTAGCGGTCATTAAAAAAAAACAGGCCTCTTATATGGCTACTAATTGAAATACTTTGTTCAGTAGGCAGCTTAATGGTACTTTTCATGCCTACAATACCCCACATTGTCATCTCAGCTGCATTGTCAACGAGACACTAAGCAGAAGCTACTGTCTGTTTATCCTCAAAGGGCTGCTGAAGCTACCCAAACACAGCTTGTCTGTACAGGCCAGTGGTGCCCTTTCTTCAGCGATGGCTTGTACAGACCTTCCACAGACAATTAAAAGGTCTGTGGCCAGAAAGGGACTCATAATCCAAATTTTAATCACCCGTACATGCGGAAGCTTACAATTGTGCAGTTATTTTTGTGTTGCCATTTGTGTTGAGCAAATAAATCATGCTCCACAGTACGAGGAGTAGATGCCAGAATTGCTTCAAGTAGAAATGGGACTTTAATATAAATATGAGCTGCCTGCATTGTATCCCCTCCACCCAATTAATGAAGGCCAGGTACCTGTTTATCCAGAGAGCAAGGTAAAATTGGTGCTAATAATTAGAAATAAAGAAAGGGCTTGCAATAAGTTTTATTTCGGCTGGTTTACTTTTAACCTATCCCAACGTGCATCACAGCCAATGAATTACTTTTGAAGTGTAGTCACTGTTGTAAGGAAACATGGCAGCTAATTTAGTTCACAGCAAGGCTCCACGAACAGCAATAAGATAAATGACCAATGAAACTGTTTTGGTGATGTTGATTGAGGAATAAATGTTGGCCAGGATACGAGGAGAACACCCCACTCTTCTTCAAATAGTGCCACAGGGTCCACCTGAGAGAGCAGATGAGGCCTCGGTTTTAGGGCCGCTATTTTCCCCATCATTGGGCGCCGATTTCTTGGCGGCCTGACGATTTTTTTGGACAGTTCTAATTTTCCCCAATGTTTGGGCGCTGGCGCCGACTATCAGCGGCAGAGTTTTTGCCACTATATATTTTGGCACTGGTGATTACGTACCGTTTCTGGCCATTAACGGTATGTAATCACCAGAGTCGGGATAAATGGGTCCTTTTCAGAATGGCAGGCAGTGACGAGTGGAGTGCCGCAGGGCTCAGTGCTGGGACCCCAGCTCTTTACAATATACATTAACGAATTAGATGAAGGAATTGAGTGTAATATCTCCAAGTTTGCGGATGACACTAAACTGGGTGGTGGTGTGAGCTGTGAGGAGGACGCTAAGAGGCTGCAGGGTGACTTGGACAGGTTAGGTGAGTGGGCAAATGCATGGCAGATGCAGTATAATGTGGATAAATATGAGGTTATCCATTTTGGGGGCAAAAACACGAAGGCAGAATATTATCTGAATGGTGGCAGATTAGGAAAAGGGGAGGTGCAACGAGATCTGGGTGCCATGGTTCATCAGTCTCTGAAAGTGAATATGCAGGTACAGCAGGCGGTGAAGAAGGCAAATGGTATGTTGGCCTTAATAGCTAGGGGATTTGAGTATAGGAGCAGGGAGGTCTTACTGCAATTGTACAGGGCCTTAGTGAGGCCTCACCTGGAATATTGTGTACAGTTTTGGTCGCCTAATCTGAGGAAGGATGTTCTTGCTATTCAGGGAGTGCAGCGAAGGTTCACCAGACTGATTCCAGGGATGGCAGGACTGACATATGAGGAGAGACTCATCAATTGGGCCTTTATTCACTGGAGTTTAGAAGGATGAGAGGGGATCTCACAGAAGCGTATAAGATTCTGACGGAACTGGACAGGTTAGATGCGGGAAGAATGTTCCCGATGTTGGGGAAGTCCAGAACCAGGGGACATAGTCTTAGGATAAGTGGTAGACCATTTAGGACTGAGATGAGGAGATACTTCTTCACTCAGAGAGTTGTTAACCTGTGGAATTCCCTGCCGCAGAGAGTTGTTGATGCCAGTTCATTGGACATATTCAAGAGGGAGTTAGATATGGCCCTTACGGCTAAGGGGATCAAGGGGTATGGAGGGAAAACAGGAAAGGGATACTGAAGGAATGATCAGCCATGATCTTATTGAATGATGGTGCAGGCTCGAAGGGCCGAATGGCCTACTCCTGCAGCTATTTTCTATGTTTCTATTAAGGCCATTTACCGCCCCCACCACCCCCCACCGATTTTTTTTTTAACCGCATGGAGAGATATTGAAGACCATTTAGAAAAACCCTACCCTCACTTTAGGAAATCCGTGCTGGCCTGCTCCTATCCCTGGCCGAAGGTCCTCAACACTTTTCAGAGCAAATAACTGGAGATTAAAAGTAAACCAGCCGAAATAACGCTTACTTTTGAGCCTTTTCCATGGATGAGCAAACTGCAGGCAAATTTAAAACAAATCTTTCAGAGCAGCCAAATTTCCAAAGATACTTCCAAGCACATCACAAAAATGCAGAGTAGCCTCTTCTCTCGAACATCAAACTGCAGGCGCATCATCACATCAAGAAGAACCTTCAGAAAACATTCAGGGTAGCCTTTTCCTTTGGAGAGAAACTTCTCAACGCAGCCGACCTGACCCGCTGCTATCACTGGCCGATGGTCCTCCACGCGCACACATGCGCAGTGAGTGTTTTTTTTAAAAGCGCATGCGCAATGCATTTTCGGCGCACACTGTAAGCTCCGCCTCCCCGAAATGGACTCAGGTAGCATGGCGCTAAAAATAGCTTTTAGTTCAGGGAAACTGCCATTTAATTGTGGGGGGGAGGGGGAGGCACTGACAGTGGGAAGAAAAACGTACGTAAAGGTAAGTGGACGCCAGAAATCTTTATTGGGGAAAATAGGGGCCATTCGTCTCATCCAAAAGACGGCACCTCTGACAGTGCAGCACCCACTCAGCACTGCACTGGGGTATCAGCCTAGATGTATGTGCTCAGGTCCCTAGAGTGTAACTTGAACCCACAACCTTCTGACTCAGAGGGGAGAGTGCTGCCACTGAGCTAAGAAAAACAACTCAAATCCTTAATTTCAGTTATAGTTCTATCATATGATTTCAAGCATTTTATTTAATTGTTATTCAGATGTTATATAGTTACTTAGAATCCAGAGACGATTAACACGCTTGACTTACACTGCATCGATTACTTTGTAGTGCATTTATTTTACATTGATGCCGTTGGCGACAGGCCCCATTTTGGCAGCAGTACTGTAATGTAAATGAAGCATTGCTACTGTCTCCAGAGGTACCAAGACTCACTTGAAACGATTGGCGGCCATGCCTTCAGTTGTCTGGGCCCTAAGCTCTGGAATTCCCTCCTTAAACCTTTCCACCTCTCTACCTCTCTCTTTAAGACGCTCCTTAAAACCTACCTCTTTGATCCAAGCTTTTGTCACCTGTCCTAATATCTCCTTATGTGGCTCGGTATCAAATTTTGTTTGATAACGCTCCTGTGAAGAACCTTGGGACGTTACACTACATCAATGGTGCTATATAAATGCAAGTTGTTGTTGTTGAGGTGGCCTTCCATAGCATCTCCAGAGGCAGTAGCACAGGAGCAGCAATATCAGTGCTGTTTTCAGCAACATTTACCACCAATATTTTCTGGGCATGGTCAAGCTGAATGCTCAACCTGCCCAGACACAGCAGCAATGCAGTTTTGCAGTGGCTGGCACAGCTATTGGGGAATGTCTAGTGACAATAAAATAAAATGGTTATTTGTGACTTTTAAGCAGTTGTGTTGGTGCACACAGTGGGTTATCTGCTACCATCGGGACTCTGGAATCTGCCCACGCTACAGTTGGATTTCACAGTGTCAGGGGCCCAGGATATTTTAGGACACCTTCTACTTGAAGTGGTTCAGTAACATAAACCTGACATTAGACAAGGATCCTTTGAAGTTAAATGCCTTTGTTGGTGCCTGTTGCCCTAATCCTCATACTGCTGATATAAGTTCATAGGGTAGAAATTCCGATTAACAAAGCTTCACGTACAAGTGCTTAACTTTCTTAAACTACATTCCTGTCTCCTCTATTTTTACTCAGGCATTATGCAAATCGAGTAATGCCTGTATTAAAAATAATGCACACATGAATGTAATATGAGCTCATTAAATGTTTGTCCGTGAAGTTTGATGATTGGAATTTCTACCCTAATGTATTGCATTTACCTAGCTCACAATTTACGTATTTCTGTAACAAGTACCTGTCAAAAGAGATCAACTGCTACAGCTGGGAGGGAGTTAAAAATAATACAGGTAATTCCATGATCCCTTCTTCCCAGCGGGGACGCCTTGCTTGGAAGGAACGCAGGTCGGAGATGGGGCTACAACTTTGCAGCTGAATTCTTCAGCCCTTGCACCCTGCAGGCGCGCTCCCAACTGAAAGTGCAGGATTGCAGAATTACCCGTTATATCCCAGTGTTTATCTCCATAAACTACTCAAGCTGTGTTCAAGTCCCTTTTCAATATCTAGTCATTTTGTAATGTAAGCCTGTCAATGATAAAACTTCTTTGTGTTACGGTTTTCCCTTTGCAATCTGATCAAGTCAAGATGCGCATATAAAAACTGATTCTCGGAGCACAATTTAAAGAACAATTGCAATGTTCCTTGTCCTTTCCATAATACTGTACATGTATTTTTTTAATTATTCTTTCATCTTAACCGATTACTGGGGGAAATAAAACTGTCTTCTGCTGTTAAGTCAGTTGTTTTTATGCTAATTCAATAAAAATATCCAGTAATTTAAATTAAGCAATTTAAATAAATTGTATTAAATAAATTGCACAGTAGCCATTTTGTGCGCAAATTTTTTTTTTAATTAACTTAATACTGTACTCCAATTACTTCTGCCGGACAAAAGTAGTTTATTTGGGATAATGTGCATAGACATGCAAAATTAACATATTGATTATTTTCAATGTTATAGTCATGATGATGTCACAGTTTATGTTGTAACTTTTTGTAATGTGGTAGTTAGTTGTACTTTTGTTAGAAACAGCCATTGGCTTTCCGTACAAAGAAAAAACTTTAAAAGCTGGAAATCTGAAATAATAACTGGGAATACAGAACAGGTCAGTCAGAACATTTCAGGTATATACTTACTCTTCATCAGAACCATCATTAGTATGCACCCAAAATGTTAACTTGTCTTTTCTCGCTACAGACACTGATTGACCTGCTGGGTATTTCCAGCATTTCCTGCTTTTATTGCCTATTAGGCTGCAGTGCATTACTATTCCAAGGTATGGTAGGATCCTAAGTTCATACCAATCACTCACATAACTGGCTGATACCTATTTATATTTGCAGATTGCCGCTGACAGCACCTCCTGAAGTCAGCAGCAAACTCGCAATGTGAACAGAGCAGTGTGGCTGCCGTCGGAGGTGATGCACCATACCAAAGTAAATCGTTTTCAGCCATGCCTCCAACTGCAGAATCACCTCAGCCTTTTATGTATACATCGCCATTGGAGCCAGAAGGAACAATTAAATATGGCCGCCAACAATTGAAAGGGAGCCTGCCTCTATATAGACCACAGAGCAATTTTGCTACCACTGCCCTGTATAGACCTTCCCCAGCCACTTGGTAGGGTATTAGCCCAAAACGTAAATACCGACAAATAGTAACTTGAAAACAATTGCGTATGTGCAAATTTGCACATGCAGAATTGTTTTAAAGTTGATCTGGCTGCAACAGAAACTGCCTTCAATGTAAACAGGGTGGTATCTTTAGTAGTAAGCCAGGGAGACACCATTGAACAACAGTGATTCTCTAATATTAATGAGTTGTTAGTTATTCCATAGAGAAGATGACATAAATAGCCATGGCTGTTTTTATGCATCTCTTAGGGCAGCAGCCCAATGGTGAGAATGAGAAAAGAGTAGACAGTAATATTTTACAAATGAAGCGTTCTTGCATGAATCCTTTCAAGCTTCTGTTTTTCACTGTTGGTAGAGGTCTTTAAATAAGATGATAGTGGATTCTTGTACCTAAGATATCTCTACTATATTTGCATTTACATCAAATACTTCAAAATTAACCAAAGGGATCTCGAAAAACAACCGATGAAAAACATTTGATCTATCAGAATTGTTTTATTCTCAGAATCAGCGAGATAATACTAGTGGATGCAGTTTATTCATAGGACTACTTATAATGTGAGGTGGAGCATGGCGGCGAGAAAGATTGAGAAGAGGATTGGGGCGATGACGCAACCCTGTTTGACTCTGGACGTGGATTGGGTCTGTGATGGATCTGTTGGTAAGGATCACGGCCTGCATGTCGTCGTGGAGCAGGCGGAGAATGGTGACGAGCTTTTGGGGCATCTGAAACGGAGGAGAACGCTCCATAGACCCCCGCGGTTGACAGTGTCAAAGGCCTTTGTAAGGTCGAAGAAGGCCATGTATAAGGGCTGGCGCTATTCCCTGCATTTTTCCTGTAGCTGTCGCGCTGCAAAAATCATGGCCGTTGTGCCTCGTAGGGGACGAATTCTGCACTGTGACTCCGGGAGGAGTTCCTCGGCCACGGGAAGAATTTGGTTGAGGAGGACTCTAGCGACGACTTTCCCAGTGGCTGATAGCAGGGAGATTCCTCTGTAGTTCCCGCAGTCGGACATGTCCTCTTTTTTAAAGATGGTCACGAGTACTGCATCCCTGAGATCCCCCGGCATGCTCTCCTCCCTCCAGATGAGAGAGATCCCTGGCCAAAGACCGCCCTAAGTGGAGAAAGTGCATCCGAGAGAGCGCTGAGCACCTCGAGTTTCAACGCCGAGAGCGTGCAGAAATCAAGCACAGGCAGCGGAAAGAGCATGCGGCAAACAGTCCCATCCACCCCTTCCCTCAATGACTATCTGTCCCACCTGTGACAGAGTCTGTGGCTCTCGTTATCTGTCCCACCTGTGACAGAGTCTGTGGCTCTCGTATTGGACTGTTCAGCCACCAAAGAACTCACTTCAAGAGTGGAAGCAAGTCTTCCTCGATTCCAAGGGACTGCCTATGATGATGATGATGATGATGATGACTTATAATCCAAATATGAAAATTACTTTCATAAGTTCCATTGAGAGCAGCTGAAATTCAGTAAATTTCTTGACAGGGCTCCTCAACCTACCTCTCATAAACTGCAAGAGGCTCTTCTGTGACCAAAGTGCGACTCTTTAAATGCTTTGTTGAGCTGGCCTACTCACAGTCTCGGTCCCTATATGAGATATGCAGAATAATAAAGGGCTTGATCAACGATGTAGAGATTCAGTGCACGAGCAGGACAATTAAGTACGGCTTTCAAAGAGAGACACTTCAATTAAAAGGTTGGAAGGGATGCTTTGTTTGTGCTCCAGGTCCTATCCAGTTTGTGCTGAATTTGAATATATTCCAAATTCAGCTACATCATTAAATGTTGAAAATGATTGAATATTTATAGGGTAAACCTGATGACATTCTCTATGTTTTTAAGCTACCTGTAAACAGCAATATTGTTTTAATCAGACTTTGTGAAGCCTTCTGATAACTACAGAATGCACCATGTATGTTGGACAGTAACTTTGTATCGCCCTGTGCAAGTCGAGTGCATTTACTCTACAAGCTGCATATTGGTGCACAACACTTTCAGCTTCGCACTAATGCTAAACTCAGGTAGTGTAAATCAAACTAACACCAAAGCATGGCATAGTGAGACTCCTTATTTCAGCTTGTCTCACTCTGCTAACGTCCAGAATCACGCAGGCCTCTGACTGCAAATTCTGGTTGAATCGACAGGAAAGCTGCAGTGTCAGTGCACACCCACACCGCCATTGCTGTGTAAATGCATCCTAAAGCACATCAGATTTCAATATCACCAATACATGGAAGCTGGATGTTAATTTCCATTTAAACTGAAAGCAGAATGTTTTTGTAATATGACCAAAATTACTTAGCAATGGGAAAAAGATGTGCTTAATGCTTGGATATTACACCTGTTCTAATAAAGCATCGTAAAAATAATTTTCATAGATACCTTTATCTCAAGTAAAGAAAAACAATAGAAGCTCAAGTATCAGCTACATAAGAAATAGGAGCAGGAGTAGGTCATACGGCCCCTCGAGCCTGCTCCGCCATTTAATAAGATCATGGCTGATCTGATCATGGACTCAGCTCCACTTCCCTGCCCGCTCCCCATAACCCTTTATTCCCTTATCGCTCAAAAATCTGCCTATCTCCGCCTTAAGTATATTCAATGACCCACCTCCACAGCTCTCTGGGGCAGAGAATTCCATACATTTATAACCCTCTGAGAGAAGAAATTCCTCCTCATCTCAGTTTTTAATGGGCGGCCCCTTATTCTGAAACTATGTTCCCTAGTTTTAGTTTCCCCTACGAGTAGAAATATCGGGCCCAAGTTTCGGCTGACCCGCAGAACGGCACACCTCCGAGAGGCCCGCCTATTTTGTGGAATTAAAAGTGTGGCTAAAACTTACCTCGCAACTCTCGGTGTTCAGCAGGCCTGTTTAGCAGTCGGTGCAGCTCAGCACAAGCAGCTGGGGGCGGAGTTACTGCCCTGCACCAAAAAGAGTGCCGGCACCTGCGTGCATGAGCAATGGGTCTGCGCGCATGCGCAGTAGCTCCTGGCCCTCTCAGCGCGTCCTGTCTTCGGGCAGCCCTTTCCGTGGCCGAAGGGACGTCGCGATGTTTGCCGCCTCTATCCCGGGCTGAGTGGCCTGCCTGCCTCATTGTCCCTCGCCTCGTCGTCACTACCCTTACATCCTCGGCTGCGGGGCCCGCCCGACTAGCAGCTCTTCGGTGGCGGGACCCGCCTGAACTCCTCCCCGATGGCGGGCCCCACCCGAACTCCTCCCCAGTGACGGGCCCCGCCCGAACTCCTCCCTGGTGGCAGGCCCCGCCCGAACACCTCCTCGGTGGTGGGGCCCGCCTGAGCAGCACCTCTTCAGCGGTGAGGCCCATCCGAACTCCTCCCCGGTGGCGGCCCCCGCCCGAATACCTCCTCGATAGCGGGGCCCGCCCGACCAGCTCTTCGGCAGGCTGTTGGAGGGCTCCCGGTGCTCCTGAACGGATAGGAATTGCAGTCGGTGAGTAGAAACTTTTATTTTTTTATTTATTGATTGATATTTTATTTTTTTTATTTTTTACTTTTTGATTTTTTTATTGATTGATTTATTTATCATTTATTATTGATGATGGCTCTTTATTGGAAAAAGTGAAGTGTTTAATGCTTTGGAAAATCCCCTAACTTCCCTCTAACTTCCCTTCCCCCCTTATCTCTGGCACTGGTAGCAATGTGGTGGAGGAGGATTTCCTGAAGTGTATTAGGGATGGTTTTCTAGACCAATATGTCGAGGAACCAACTAGAGGGCTGGCCATCCTCGACTGGGTGATGTGTAATGAGAAAGGACTAATTAACAATCTGTTAATCTGTGCGAGGCCCTTGGGGAAGAATGACCATAATATCGTAGAATTCTTTATTAAGATGGAGAATGACACAGTTAATTCAGAGACTAGGGTCCTGAACTTAAGGAAAGGTAACTTCGATGATATGAGACGTGAATTGGTCGAAAAGACTGGCAAATGATACTTAAAGAGTTGACGGTGGATAGGCAATGGCAAACATTTAAAGATCACATGGATGAACTTCAAAATTTGTACATCCCTGTCTGGAATAAAAATAAAACAGGGAAAGTGGCTCAACCGTGGCTAACAAGGGAAATTAAGGATAGTGTTAAATCTAAGGAAGAGGCATATAAATTGGCCAGAAAAAGCAGCAAACCTGAGGACAGGGAGAATTTTGTAATACAGCAGAGGAGGACAAAGGGTTTAAATAGAGTATGAGAAGAAGCTTGCTGGGAATATAAAAACTGACTGCAAAAACTTATATAGATATGTGAAGAGAAAAAGATTAGTGAAAACAAACGTAGGTCCCTTGCAGTCAGATTCAGGTGAATTTATAATGGGGAACAAAGAAATGGCGGACCAGTTAAACAAATACTTTGGATCTCTTTTCATGAAGGAAGACACAAATAACTTTCCTGAAATACTAGGGGACCGAGGGTCTAGTGAAAGGGAGGAACTGAAAGATATCTTTATAAAGCGGGAAATTGTGTTAGGGAAATTGATGGGATTGACGGCTGATAAATCCCCGGGGCCTGATAGTCTGCATCCCAGAGTACTTAAGGAGGTGGCCATAGAAATAGTGGATGCATTGGTGATCATTTTCCAACAGTCTATCGACTCTGGATCAGTTCCTATGGACTGGAGGGTAACTAATGTAACACCACTGTTTAAAAAAGGAGAGAGAGAGAAAACGGGTAATTATAGACTGGTTAGCCTGACATCAGTAGTGGGGAAAATGTTGGAATCACTGATTAAAGATGAAATAGCAGCACATTTGGAAAGCAGGTCCAAGTCAGCATGGATTTATGAAAGGGAAATCATGCTTGACAAATCTTCTGGAATTTTTTGAGGATGTAACTAGTAGAGTAGACAAGGGAGAACCAGTGGATGTGGTGCATTTGGACTTTCAAAAGGCTTTTGACAAGGTTCCGCACAAGAGATTGGTGTGCAAAATCAAAGCACATCGTATTGGGGGTAATGTACTGACGTGGATAGAGAACTGGTTGGCAGACAGGAAGCAGAGAGTCGGGATAAACGGGTCCTTTTCAGAATGGCAAGCAGTGACTAGTGGAGTGCCGCACGGTTCAGTGCTGGGACCCCAGCTCTTTACAATATACATTAATGATTTAGATGAAGGAATTGAGTGTGATATCTCCAAGTTTGCAGATGACACTAAACTGGGTGGCGGTATGAGCTGTGAGGAGGACGCTGAGAGGCTGCAGGGTAACTTGGACAGGTTAGGTGAGTGGGCAAATGCATGGCAGATGCTGTATAATGTGGATAAATGTGAGGTTATCCACTTTGGGGGCAAAAACACGAAGTCAGAATATTAACTGAATGGCTGCAGATTAGGAAAAGGGGAGGTACAACGAGACCTGGGTGTCATGGTTCATCATTCATTGAAGGTAGGCATGCAGGTACAGCAGGCAGTGAAGAAGGCAAATAGTAGGGGATTTGAGTATAGGAGCAGTGAGGTCTTACTGCATTTGTACAGGGCCTTGGTGAGACCTCACCTGGAATATTGTGTACAGTTTTGGTCTCCTAATCTGAGGAAGGACGTTCTTGCTGTTGATGGAGTGCAGTGAAGGTTCACCAGACTGATTCCCGGGATGGCGGGACTGACACATGAGGAGAGACTGGATCAACTGGGCATTTATACACTGGAGTTTAGAAGGATGAGAGGAGATCTCATAGAAACATATAAGATTCTGACGGGACTGGACAGGTTAGATGCGGGAAGAATGTTCCCGATGTTGGGCAAGTCCAGAACCAAGGGACCCAGTCTTAGGATAAGGGGTAGCCATTTAGGATTGAAATGAAAAGAAACTTCTTCACTCAGAGAGTTGTTAACCTGTGGAATACCCTACCGCAGAGAGTTGTTGATGCCATTCATTGGATATACTCAAGAAGGAGTTAGATATGGCCCTTACGGCTGAAGGGATCAAGGCGTATGGAGAGAAAGCAGGAAAGGGGTACTGAGGGAATGATCAGCCATGATCTTATTGAATGGTGGTGCAGGCTCGAAGGGCCGAATAGCCTACTCCTGCACCTATTTTCTGTGTTTCTATGTTTACCTGCGCCTAATTCTAAAGTGTACGCAAAGTTTTTCTGAGCGTACAAAAGTTGACACTTACTCCGTTCTAAGTTAGTTTTGAGTAACTTTTCGCTGCCTAAACTTGCAAAGCAGGCATAAGTGGCTGGTAACATCCCCTTTTGAAAAAAAGCTGAACTAAAACTAAACTAAACTAATTCACTAGAACTGGAAAAACGAAATGCCGAGAATTTCTAAGATACTCCAAACAGAACTAGTTGCTCCAAAAAAATAGGAGCAACTCCAGCCAAAACTTGGGCCTATCCTCTCTGATCCACCTTGTCGAGCCGCCCCATTATCTTATATGTTTTGATAAGATCACCTCTCATTCTTCTGAACTCCAATGAGTATAGGTCCAATCTACTCAACCTATCTTCATTAGTCAACTCCCTCATCTCCGGAATCAACCTAGTGAACCTTCTTTGAACAGCATCCAATGGAAGTATATCCTTCCTTAAATATGGAGACCAAAACTGTACGCAGTACTCTAGGTGTGGCCTCACCAATACCCTGTACATTTGTGGCAAGACTTCTCTGCTTTTATACTCTATCCCCCTTGCAATAAAGGCCAACATTCCATTTGCCTCCCTGATTACTTACTGTATCTGCATACTAACTTTTTGTGTTTCATGCACAAGGACCCCCAGGTCCCTCTGTACTGCAGCACTTTGCAATTGTTTTCCTTTTAAATTATAATTTGCTTTTCTATTTTTTCTGCCAAAGTGGATACCTCACATTTTCCCACATTATACTCCATCTGCCAAATTTTTACCCACTCACTTAGCCTGTCTATATCTCTTTGCAGATTTTTTGTGTCCCCCTCCAAATTTGCTTTCCCACCCATCTTTGTATCATCAGCAAACTTGGCTACATTACACTCGGTCCCTTCATCCAAGTCATTAATATAGATTGTAAACAGTTGAGGCCCCAGCACCGATCCCTGCGGCACTCCACTAGTCACTGTTTGCCAACCGGAAAGTGACCCATTTATCCCAACTCTCTGGGCCCAAAATTGATGCACTCATCGCCCACTGCCGCCAACATTCCTCCTCGGGTTCTGCCCAGTGGCAGTTTTGATCTTGTATGGTGTGGACGGCAGGGGAAAGCCGCTGGGAACCGCCTGCTGACGTCAGCGGACGGCCGAGTGACGTAAGTGGACTCCCGCCCGCCGAGATGCCAGATTGGTGCGGGCGGGAGTCAGCGCCAGAACGGGGGTGGACCACTGCGAGGAGGTATGAAGAGCTGAAAACAAAGGTGAGTTTAATTTTTTTCTGTACAGGGACTTACCTGTATGGGGTCCCCTGAAGGTGTTCCAATGGTTTTTTTTAAAATTCTTTTTCTTTTCAGCTCTTCGACCCTCCTTCGGCCCGACTCCATCCTTGGCGGCATTTGGGCAGCAAGCACCTTTGCCACCAAGAGCTCCCGCCGGCTGCCACGCAGATTGGCTGCGTAAGTCCCTCATTTGCCGCCCGCTGCCCTTTGAAAGACCTTTTTGATGAAAACCCTGCCCAAAGTCAGATACCTTGGCGGCCATCAGCGGTCCTTTGGGCGGGCGGGGGCCTTCACCAAATTCGGGCCGTCTGTTTTCTGTTAGTTAGCCAATCCTCTAGCCATGCTGATACATTACCCCCAAACCTGTGAACTTTTATCTTGTGCAGTAACCTTTTATGTGGCAACTTATCGAATGCCTTCTGGAAATCCAAATACACCACATCCACTGGTTCCCCCTTATAGAAACATAGAAACATAGAAAATAGGTGCAGGAGCAGGCCATTCAGCCCTTCTAGCCTGCACCGCCATTCAATGAGTTCATGGCTGAACATGAAACTTCAGTACCCGCTTCCTGCTTTCTCGCCATAACCCTTGATCCCCCGAGTAGTAAGGACTTCATCTAACTCCCTTTTGAATATATTTAGTGAATTGGCCTCAACTACTTTCTGGGGTAGAGAATTCCACAGGTTCACCACTCTCTGGGTGAAGAAGTTTCTCCTCATCTCGGTCCTAAATGGCTTACCCCTTATCCTCAGACTGTGACCCCTGGTTCTGGACTTCCCCAACATTGGGAACATTCTTCCTGCATCTAACCTGTCTAAACCCGTCAGAATTTTAAACGTTTCTATGAGGTCCCCTCTCATTCTTCTGAACTCCAGTGAATACAAGCCCAGTTGATCCAGTCTTTCTTGATAGGTCAGTCCCGCCATCCCGGAAATCAGTCTGGTGAATCTTCGCTGCACTCCCTCAATAGCAAGAATGTCCTTCCTCAAGTTAGGAGACCAAAACTGTACACAATACTCCAGGTGTGGCCTCGCCAAGGCCCTGTACAACTGTAGCAACACCTCCCTGCCCCTGTATTCAAATCCCCTCGCTATGAAGGCCAACATGCCATTTGCTTTCTTAACCGCCTGCTGTACCTGCATGCTAACCTTCAATGACTGATGTACCATGACACCCAGGTCTCGTTGCACCTTCCCTTTTCCTAATCTGTCACCATTCAGATAATAGTCTGTTTCTCTGTTTTTACCACCAAAGTGGATAACCTCACATTTATCCACATTATACTTCATCTGCCATGCATTTGCCCACTCACCTAACCTATTCAAGTCACTCTGCAGCCTCATAGCATCCTCCTCGCAGCTCACACTGCCACCCAACTTAGTGTCATCCGCAAATTTGGAGATACTGCATTTAATCCCCTCGTCTAAATCATTAATGTACAATGTAAACAGCTGGGGCCCCAGCACAGAACCTTGCGGTACCCCACTAGTCACTGCCTGCCATTCTGAAAAGTACCCGTTTACTCCTACTCTTTGCTTCCTGTCTGACAACCAGTTCTCAATCCACGTCAGCACACTACCCCCAATCCCATGTGCTTTAACTTTGCACATTAATCTCTTGTGTGGGACCTTGTCGAAAGCCTTCTGAAAGTCCAAATATATCACATCAACTGGTTCTCCTTTGTCCACTTTACTGGAAACATCCTCAAAAAATTCCAGAAGATTTGTCAAGCATGATTTCCCTTTCACAAATCCATGCTGACTTGGACCTATCATGTCACCATTTTCCAGATGCACTGCTATGACATCCTTAATAATTGATTCCATCATTTTACCCACTACTGAGGTCAGGCTGACCGGTCTATAATTCCCTGTTTTCTCTCTCCCTCCTTTTTTAAAAAGTGGGGTTACATTGGCTACCCTCCACTCCATAGGAACTGATCCAGAGTCAATGGAATGTTGGAAAATGACTGTCAATGCATCCGCTATTTCCAAGGCCACCTCCTTAAGTACTCTGAGATGCAGTCCATCAGGCCCTGGGGATTTATCGGCCTTCAATCCCATCAATTTCCCCAACACAATTTCCCGACTAATAAAGATTTCCTTCAGTTCCCCCTCCTTACTAGACCCTCTGACCCCTTTTATATCCGGAAGGTTGTTTGTATCCTCTTTAGTGAATACCGAACCAAAGTACTTGTTCAATTGGTCTGCCATTTCTTTGTTCCCCGTTATGACTTCCCCTGATTCTGACTGCAGGGGACCTACGTTTGTCTTTACTAACCTTTTTCTCTTTACATACCTATAGAAACTTTTGCAATCCGCCTTAATGTTCCCTGCAAGCTTCTTCTCGTACTCCATTTTCCCTGCCCTAATCAAACCCTTTGTCCTCCTCTGCTGAGTTCTAAATTTCTCCCAGTCCCCAGGTTCGCTGCTATTTCTGGCCAATTTGTATGCCACTTCCTTGGCTTTAATACTATCCCTGATTTCCCTAGATAGCCACGGTTGAGCCACCTTCCCTTTTTTATTTTTACGCCAGACAGGAATGTACAATTGTTGTAATTCATCCATGCGGTCTCTAAATGTCTGCCATTGCCCATCCACAGTCAACCCCCTAAGTATCATTCGCCAATCTATCCTAGCCAATTCACGCCTCATACCTTCAAAGTTACCCTTCTTTAAGTTCTGGATCATGGTCTCTGAATTTACTGTTTCATTCTCCATCCTAATGCAGAATTCCACCATATTATGGTCACTCTTCCCCAAGGGGCCTCGCACAATGAGATTGCTAATTAATCCTCTCTCATTACACAACACCCAGTCTAAGATGGCCTCCCCCCTAGTTGGTTCCTCAACATATTGGTCTAGAAAACCATCCCTTATGCACTCCAGGAAATCCTCCTCCACCATATTGCTTCCAGTTTGGCTAGCCCAATCTATGTGCATATTAAAGTCACCCATTATAACTGCTACACCTTTATTGCATGCACCCCTAATTTCCTGTTTGATGCCCTCCCCAACATCCCTATTACTGTTTGGAGGTCTGTACACAACTCCTACTAACGTTTTTTGCCCTTTGGTGTTCTGCAGCTCTACCCATATAGATTCCACATCATCCAAGCTAATGTCTTTCCTAACTATTGCATTAATCTCCTCTTTAACCAACAATGCTACCCCACCTCCTTTTCCTTTTATTCTATCCTTCCTGAATGTTGAATACCCCTGAATGTTGAGTTCCCAGCCCTGATCATCCTGGAGCCACGTCTCCGTAATCCCAATCACATCATATTTATTAACATCTATTTGCACAATTAATTCATCCTGTTCGTGACATCCTCAAAGAACTCCAGCAAATTTGTCAAACATGATTACCCTTTCATAAAACCATGCTGGCTCTGCTTGATTGAATTATGCTTTTTCAAATGTCCTGCTGCAGCTTCCTTAATAATGGACTCCAGCTTTTTCCCAACGACTGATGTTAGGCTAACTGGTCTATAGTTTCCTACTTTCAGTCTGCCTCCTTTTTTAAATAGGGGCATTACATTTGCAGTTTTCCAATCCACTGGGACCTCCCCAGAATCCAGGGAATTTTGGTAGATGACAACCAATGCATCCACTATCTCTACACCATTTCTTTTAAGACCCTAGGATGCAAGCCATCAGGTCCAGGGGACTTGTCCGCCTTTAGTCCCATTATCTTACTGAGTACTACTTCTTTAGTGATAGTGATTGTATTCAGTTCCTCCCTCCCTATAGCCCCTTGATTATCCACTATTGGGATGTTTTTAGTGTCTTCTACTGTGAAGACCGATACAAAATATTTGTTCAACGTCTCTGTCATTTCCCTGTTCCCATTATGTTAATGAAGTGTAAGAAGCAGATGGTAATATTTTTTGAATTTGCTTGTGTTTTTAGCATTATGATTATAATGCAAATTATCAAATGAATACAGAATGAGAGAAAGAGGGAAGGATAAAAGTAATGAGAGAATGGGAAAAGAAAGAACAAGATCAGCAAGAGAGAAATTGAGGGATAGACAGGTAAAGGCAACAAGAGGAGGGAGTAAATATGCAATGAGAGACAAGGACGGTGGGGATTAAAGCGTGCCCAGAGCAACCTGCAGAATCCGCACTATAAGACAATCCCTCCTTAAAGTCAACAGGAAGAAAATTGTGTTTTTCTTCAGTTACCGCACAATAATCCTCCCAACGCCATAGTGATACACATAGCAGCCTCCCACTGAGTATGATACAACCCAGGGACCCAATATTATAATGCACTCAAAGTCAACTTTGGAGTATTCAGTTATGAACGATGGGTGTAAATCAATATGCCAATAATTTGAGCGGGAGTTTTCCTGACTGTCGAAACCCCAGAGACATAACACTTACGGCAGATGAACACAAAAGCCCTGACCAAATTCTTCCCCAAAGTGTACAATGGCACCCTGAAGTAAATGCTCGTGGAGTCACGAAACAAATTAGATTATATTTCTTTTGTCTAACATATAAATAAATAGTTTCCTTTATGTTGGCAGGATGTGGAAAATTACAATATAGATGCTGACATGAGCTTTCAAGGTAAGATGCTTCTATTATTGTTTTACACAAACACCTTGAAATAGAGTATAGTGCCTTCTTTTATTTGCATGAGTATATGTTGCCTATAGGCATAAATGAGGCATTTTATGATATTTGGGAGAAAAAGCTAGCACTGTTGTGTTGGAGGAACTTCTGGATCCTCTAATTAATCAATCAGTGTGTTTTTTTCTTATTCTTGGGATGTGGGTGATGCTGGTACGACTGCATTTATTGTCCTCACTAGTCACCCTGAGAGATTGCTCATGGCTCCTCTCCTTGAGCAACTGCAGTTTTTGTGGTGATAGTGTTCACATGGTAGTGTAAGGTTGGGAATTCCATGATTTTGACCCAGCAACCGTGAAGGAATAGCAGTTTAATACCCACGTCAGGATGACATTGCTGCCATGGTCCTCCTTGGTGGTCGAGGTTGTGGGAATGGAATGTGCTGTCATCAGAACATAAGAATATAAGAAATAGGAGCAGGAGTAAGCCATTTTTTCGCTCGAGCCTGCTCCGCCATCAATAAGATCATGGCTGATCTGGTCTTGGACTCAGCTCTACTTCCCTGCCACTCCCCATAACCCTTCACTCCCTTATCGTTTAAAAATCTGTCTATCTCCACCTTAACTATATTCAATGACCCAGCCTCCACAGTTCTCTAGGGGAGAGAATTCCACAGATTTACAATCCTCTGAGAGAAGAAATTCCTCCTCATCTCAGTTTTAAATGGGTGACCCCTTATTCTTAAACTATGCCCTCTAGTTCTAGATTCCCCCACGAGGGGAAACATCCTCTCTGCATTTACCTTGTCGAGCCCCCTCAGGATCTTATCTGTTTCGATAAGATCACCTCTCGTTCTTCTAAACTCCAATGAGTATAGGCCCAACCTACTCAACCTTTCCTCATTTGCTGGGGATGTTGGTCAACTCCTTCATCTCAGGTTAAACTAAGCTTGGCCAGTTGCTTATATTTAAATAAAATGTTGGCGCTGGAAGATGTATCCATGTCCAAGATACCTCTGCATGGATCATTGGAAGAAATTGGAAGCACTGGATGAAGGTAAGAATTCTGTGGGGACTTTGAGCATTTTAGAGAGTGTGTGTTTACATGGGAGTCTCGTTTCGGGCATGCGGACAATGTGGCCTGCCCAATGGAGCTGGTCGAGTGTGGTCAGTGCTTCGATGCTGGGGATGTTGGCCTGAACGAGGACACTGACATTGGTGCTTCTATCCTCCCAGTCGATTTGCAGGATCTTGCAGAGGCAGCGCTGGTGGTACTTCTTCTTTGAGATGTCTACTGTAGTGTATGAATAAAGAGTCTGACCAGATACTGTGAGCTCAAAGTAAAGTGTGACCGTAGTCTTTTATTTCAGGTCTCCAGAGTGCCTCTCCAGCCTGTGAGGCCTCCTTACGTACAGGTGCTCCCAAGGGATTGTGGGATCCCTTGGGACTCTGGCGGATGAGCCCTCTGGTGGTTAAACAAGGTATTTACAGGTTTACATATATAACAACACTCCCCTCCACCCCCCCCCCCCAAAGTCAATAGTGTAACTATTTACAAGGTGAGTCGATCTGGGGCCTTTCTTTCCCTGGTTGATCGTTTCGGTGCAAATGCTGGTTTTGGTGAGTCGTTTGTTGGGCCCTCGCTGGGCTGCTGTGCAGCTGGCCTTGTTGGGCTGCCTGGTGTGGTGAGTCCTGCTGGGCTGCTGCGGGTGATGGGTTCTGCTTCGTGGTCAAGCGCTGTGTCGGTTGCCACTGGTGTGTATGTTGGGGAGTCAAAAAAAGTAGGGTCTAGTGTGGGATGCTCTGGATAGTTCGTGAATCTGAGTTTAGTTTGGTCCAAGGGTTTCCTGTGGATGAGTCCATTTGAAAGTTTGACCCGAAACACCCTACTCCCCTCTTTGGCCACGACAGTGCCGGGAAGCCACTTGGGACCTTGTCCATAGTTCAACACAAATACAGGATCATTAATCTCAATTTCGCGTGACACATTTGCGCATCATGATATGTACTTTGTTGAAGCCGTCTGCTCTCTACCTGTTCGTGTAGATCAGGGTGGACTAACGAGAGCCTTGTCTTAAGTGCTCTTTTCATGAGCAGTTCAGCGGCTGGAATCCCAGTGACCGAGTGGGGTCTCGTGCAGTAACTAAGCAGGACTCGGGATAGGCGAGTCCTCAGTGAGCCTTCAGTTACCCTCTTCAAGCTCTGCTTGATTGTTTGTACTGCTCTCTCTGCCTGACCATTGAATGCTGGTTTGAACGGGACAGATGTGACATGTTTGATACTATTGCGGGTCATGAACTCTTTGAACTCGGCACTGGTGAAACACAGTCCATTGTCACTCACAAGAACATCAGGCAGGCCGTGCATGGCAAACATGGCCCGCAGGCTTTCAGTGGTGGCAGCGGACATGCTTGCTGACATTATCTTACATTCAATCCATTTGGAGTACGCATCTACAACCACTAGGAACATTTTTCCCAAGAACAGGCCTGCATAGTCGACATGGACCCTAGACCACGGTTTGGAGGGCCAAGACCATAAACTTAGTGGCGCCTCCCTGGGTGCATTGTTTAACTGTGAACATGTGTTACATTTGTGCACGCAGGATTCTTAAGTCCGCAAGGATACCGTGCCACCACACGTGGGATCTGGCTATCGCTTTCATCATTACAATGCTTGGGTGGGTACTGTGGAGATCACTAATGAGAGTGTCCCTGCCATTTTTTGGATGCACTACCCGATTGCCCCACAGAAGGCAGTCTGCCTGTATAGACATTGCATCTTTGCGCCGCTGGTATGGCTTTATTTCTTTCTGCATTTCTAATGGGACACTAGACCAGCTCCCGTGAAGCACACAGTTTTTTATTAAGGACAGTAAGGGGTCCTGGCTTGTCCAGGTTCTGATCTGTCGGGTGGTAACAGGTGATTGCTCACTCTCGAATGCTTCCATCACCATAACTAAATCTGCGGGCTGTGCCATTTCCACCCCCATTGTGGGCAATGGCAGCCTACTGAGAACATCGGCACAGTTTTCTGTCCCTGGCCCGTGGCAGATTGTGTAGTTGTATGCGGATAACGTGAGCGCCCATCTCTGGATGCGGGCCGATGCATTCGTATTTATCCCCTTACTTTCAGAGAAGAGGATATCAGTGGCTTATGGTCAGTTTCCAATTCAAATTTGAGCCCAAACAGATATTGATGCATTTTCTTTACCCCATAGACACACGATAACGCTTCTTTTTCAATCATGCTGTCGGCCCTCTCAGCCTTAGACAGACTTCTGGCTGCATAAGCAACCAGTTGCAATTTCCCAGATTCATTAGCTTGTTGCAATACACAATGACGACTCATCACATGCTAGTACCAAACGCTTACATGGATCAGACAACACAAGCAATTTGTTTGAGCATAACAGTTTTCTAGCTTTTACAAAGGCATTTTCTTAGCTTTTACCCCATACCCATTCGTCTCCTTTACGCAGTAAAGCGTGCAGTGGTTCTAACAGTGTGCTGAGACCCGATAAGAAGTTACCAAAGTAGCTCAGGAGTCCTAGAAACGACCACAGCTCCATCACGTTCTGTGGCCTCGGTGCGTTCTCATTTGCCTCCATCTTCGAATCGGTGGGCCTAATGCCGTCCGCCGCGATTCTTCTCCCCAGGAACTCCACTTCAGGAGCCAGTAAAACGCACTTCGAGCGTTTTAACCTGAGCCCCACGCGATTAAGCCAATTAAGAACCTCCTCCAGGTTCTGCAGATGCTCGACTGTGTCCCGACCTGTAACCATGATGTCGTCCTGGAAGACCACGATGCGCGGGACTGACTTCAGTAAGCTTTCCATGTTTCTCTGGAATATCGCCGTGGCTGATCAAATCCCAAACGGGCATCTGTTGTAAATGAAGAGACCTTTGTACGTGTTGATGCAGATGAGGCCTTTTGATGATTCCTCCAGCTCCTGCGTCATGTAGGCCGAGGTCAAGTCCAGCTTCGTGAACGTCCTTCCTCCCACCAGCGTCACAAAAAGGTTGTCTGTCTTTGGTAGTGGGTATTGATCCTGCAGGGAGAAACGATTGATAGTTACTTTGTAATCACCACAGATTCTGACTGTGCCGTCTCCCTTGAGGACTGGAACAATCGGACTAGCCCACTCGTTGAATTCGATCGGCGAAATGATGCTCTCTCGTTGCAGCTGGTCCAGCTCGATCTCCACCCTCTCTCTCATCATGTACGGTACTGCTCTCGTCTTGTGATGGATGGGTCGCGCCCCCGAAATTAAGTGGATCTGCACTTTTGCTCCTTGGAACTTCCCGTGTCCAGCTTCATTGATACCGGGAGTCCATTTAATTCAACCTTCAGCATTTTCGGGGGACACTTTGTGGTAAATGTGTGCACCCCGTATACCTCTGCCTCCTCTGGTTCGTCGTGATCCGCCGTGGATCTGTCCTCCTCTGCAACATGGTGGTTTGCAGCATTAGCAGGGTTTGCAGCTCGCCTGCACCTTTGTTGGAGATGTCCCATTGTTCCACAGCCCTTGCAAACGTATCCTTTGAAGCGGCATGAATGGAAACAATGATCACTCCCGCAGCGCCAACAAGGTGTTAATGGCCTAGCATTCATCACCCTTGATGGTGGACTCTGAGACATCTGCGTACGTGCAGCTGCAGGCATGTGAGGCCTGCCCTGTATGTTACGATTCAAAAACAACATTACTTTGTTCACAGTACTTGTAGCAGCACTCATGTGCTGAGAGATTTGCTTAGTATTGTCACTGGTGATGATGAACGCCTGGGCTATCGCTATGGCTTTACTCAAGGTTTGGGTCTCTACAGTCAAAAGTTTGTGAAGTATTACTTCATGGCCAATGCCAAGTACAAAGAAGTCCCTGAGCATGTGCTCCAAATGTCCTTCAAATTCGCATTGTCCTGCAAGGCGTTTTAGCTCGGCAACATAGCTCAACACTTCCTGGCCTTCAGACCTCTTGTACATGTAGAACCGGTACCTCACCAGCAGAACGCTTTCCTTTGGATTAACATGCTCCCGGACCATTGTGTACAAATCATCGTACGATTTCTCCATGGGTTTCGCTGGAGCAAGCAGATTTTACATGAGGCCATACGTTGGTGCCCCGCAAACGGTGAGGAGAATCGCCCTTGTTTGGCAGCTTTCGCTTCTCCTTCCAACTCGTTGGCCATGAAGTATTGGTCGAGTTGCTCCTCGAAGGTTTCCCAATCATCACCCTCTGAAAATTTCTTCAGGATGCCCACTGTTCTCTGCATCATTGCGGTGGGGTTCATCATCTCTATCTCGTCGCCAGTAATAGTGTATGAATAAAGAGTCTGACCAGATACTGTGAGCTCAAAGTAAAGTGTGACCGTAGTCTTTTATTGCAAGTCTCCAGAGTGCCTCTCCAGCCTGTGAGGCCTCCTTAAGTACAGGTGCTCCCAAGTGATTGTGGGATCCTTTGGAACTCCAGGGGATGAGCCCTCTGGTGGTTAAACAAGGTATTTACAGGTTTACATATCTAACATCTACTGTATATGGTCCACGTCTCTGAGCCATATGGGAAGGCGGGTATTACGACCCCCAAAGCAAGCGTTCTACTTGGAACTCCTACACGGCAAGCATGCCCCAGTTGGGGAGAGGAAACGTTTCAAGGACACCCTTAAAGCCTCCTTGATAAAGTGCAACATCCCTACTGGCACCTGGGAATCTGTTAGATCTCTTAATTTCCAATGAAATACGAATTCCGATTGTAGTTTTAACTGCTTTATTTTTGGCAGACAGCAGTAACAAGTTCTTGGCCTTCTGGGACCACATGGCCAAAATGGCTGTACTTATACCTGGATCAATTTACAGAAAAGAACTCGCCTTCTTTGACCTTATTGGCTCAATTAATAGTATTTTAACCTTTTAATTGGCTCGCTACCCAAGGGTCCTAAAATGTCAAGTTGATTGATGACTTAATGCAACATGCTGAACTGCATGTAGCAACCTTGACTTGGGGGTCTGTGAATTTTCACAGTCTGTCTAAATGCAGCCTGTTTGAATTCTCTATCAATCCCCCCTTTGATTCTTTTACAAATTGAATCATAAAACATCAGGTATCACTGGTTAAACATTCTACAAAATAATTTCATACATGTTAATAGAGTTTCCTTCTAAAATTTGTTGATGTGTTTCGCCACATGTCCAGACTAGTAGCTTCCACACAAATTTACACCAACCCGAGTTCCATCGTGGCCACAATGGAAGTCTGGTTTTAGTAGGTTAATTAACCTTATTCCAATTTAATCCAAATCAATATCTTAGTTCAACCAGTAAACAACCTTCCCTTAAGCATAACATACTCCTGTGCCACATACAGACAGTCTGCTGGGACCTGCAAGGTATCTCACCTGCGGGACAGCAGCTACAGCCGCCTGGTCGCAACAACATTTAATCAACATAAACAAACAATATAAAAGTAAAACAATTACAACAAATAGAATTAAACCTTCCACCAATGAAGTTCCTATTGAACCTAGCCATTCAGTGGCTCCACTCCACAAAGTGAATGATGGGGGTTGCTTAAGTTTTTCTACCTCCTTTTGGATATGCTCCGCTAAGTGGGTAATTTCTTCAGAGCTATCTGGGATATATGTGCAACACTCAGTTCCGAGTTGGGTGCAAGTACCTCCCTTTTCAGCCAGGATGTAATCAAGGGCCAGCCTATTCTGTAGAGCTACTGTGCGGATTGCTACCATTTCTGCATTGATTTTAACTAGGGCCTCTGAGGTATCATTGGCTACTCGTTCCACAAAGGATGCCATGTTAATGGATTCCCTTGCCAGTTTGGCGGTCCCATACCCAGGGATCAGAATGGCAAAGAACCTCTCTGTTTCTGTGATAGCTCTCTTAGGACGGTGTAAATGTTCCGACAGTGACTTTATATGATACATATAAGGCACAATGTAGGCTAAATAGCAGGATCCCATCCAATTCTGGGGCAGCCAAGGGTAGGCCTTGTGGCCACACACCCAATAGGTGCCATTATATGCAATGAATGTTAGCTGTTTCTTTGTCAGCAACACGGGGCCTGTCCAGGCTTTTCCATCTGTTTTATTCAGAATCCCCGTTACGTTAAAAATTCCCACGTCGGCCCAGTTTGGACGGTTCCGTGGCTTGATTATATTATAATTCCGGGAGCAGTTACTATACCCCATATTTTGGCCTCCTTTGATGTTTCTAATCAGACAGACCGATTCCCCTGGTCTTCCTATTCCCGTTGTATTAGTAATAACAAAAAATGGGGGCTGTTTGGAATTATTATAGCACGGTTGGTATCCCCCTTCAAAGGTAGTCAGATTGTAACCTGCTGACTTCCATTTACGTGCCCAATTTTCCGTATCCTGAAACGCATTGCCTGTTTTGTTTTGATTAATTATCCACTCAGCCATTTCCGAGATATTCAAGGGAACTGGCCTCAAGGGAATCCCTCCCTTTGAGTGAATAGAAATATGCGCACACACCCAACAACTAGAAATGTTACCTTGTTTGGCATAAATGTATGACATATATAAAAAGGTATTTACATGTAATTCCCTTGCTACCCTACTATTTCCCTTTGGTGCAGAAGGTTGGCTAGTAAGAAGTAGGCCTATGCCTAGAATACCTACAATCAATAATACAGTAAATTTATACATTTTCGCAAAAAGTAATTGTCCTTATTAGATTTCAGCTTCAGTTACAGATGAACTTTAACAGCTGCCTGGGTGGTCAATAACACTTGATAAGGTTCCTCCCACTTGGCACCCAAAGGTTCTTTATGCAACTTTTTCACATACACCCAGACTCCCGGGATGATGTCGTGTCCTCCTTCGGGTGGATTACCCCAAGCTGCCGATACCTGTCGGGAAACAGAACTAATAGCATTGGTTAAGTTCTGACAGTATGATAACAAAGTGTCACTCATTAAGTGAACATCAGCTTTCCATAAATCGATAGTTCCTGGCAGCGACATGGGTCTTCCTGTTATAATTTCAAATGGGCTTAGACCTGTAGTTCTGTTCGGGGTTGCCCTAATGCTACATAGCACTATTGGTAGTGCCTGGGGCCATGGTGTTCCTTCTTGGTGATATTTGGCAAGCTGTTGTTTCAGAGTTCGATTCATTCGTTCTACTTGTCCTGATGATTGTGGATGATAAGGACAGTGTAAATCCCACGTAATGTTCAGTAACCTACAGACTTCTTGGCAGACAGCACCTGTGAAGTGTGTTCCCTGATCTGAGTCACTGCTACTCGGGACTCCCCATCGGGGAATGTAATCCTTACACAAGACCTTTGCAGTGTGATTGGCTGTGGCTCTTTTAGTTGGGACAGCTTCTACCCATCTAGAGAATCTGTCGACCATGACAAGAATATTAGTGTATCCTTGGCATGAAGGAAGAGATATATAATCAACCTGCAGATGCTGGAATAGTCCGACAGGGGCAGGGGGCTTCAGTTGAGGCATTACCGTGATGGGTCCAGAATTATTTTTCTGGCAGACCACACAGCGGTCTGTTACCAGCTGGGCATGTTTTTTAAATCCCCGACCCCACCAGCTTTTCTGGAACCGTGCCATCATCTGTTGTGAGGCCAAGTGTTCCCACGAGTGGATCTGTTGGGCTAAAAAAGGCATAAGCACTTGTGGCGCGACTGGCTTGTCGGTAACTCTTTGTCTCCAGACACCATTTTCCCATAGCTCAATTCCTGCCTCAATCCATGTCCATTTTTCCTCTCGGGAGCACTCGCCTTGCATTGTTTGAAGGTCTCGTGTCAGAGTCCTGAGTGCTTTCAATCTGCACATCTGTGTTGGTTCTTCTGGAGGAACGCTCTGTGAGGCGGCATCTTTAGCTGCCTGGTCGGCTAGGGCATTTCCCTGTGCTTCTGTGGTATTTTCCTTGGTATGGGCCTTACACTTCAGGATGGACACTTCCTGAGGTAATTGTATGGCCTCCAGTAAGTCTCGGACTTCTTTTCCGTTTCGGATAGGTGTACCAGCAGCAGTGAGGAATCCTCTTTTCCGCCATAACAGATCAAAGTCGTGAGCGACTCCAAAAGCATAACGCGAATCTGTGTAGACATTAGCTGTCTGTCCTTCTGCTATTCGACATGCTTCTGACAGGGCCCGTAACTTGGCCTGTTGTGCTGACGTTCCTGAGGGTAAACATCCTTTTGCCACTACCTCATATAAGGTTGTAACTGCCCATCCTGTTTTTCTGGTACCATTGTCAACAAAGGAGGAACCATCTGTAAACAGGATGAGGTCTGGGTTGTGCAGAGGCTCCTCTGCTGCTCAGGCTGCTTCTTCTGTTTCTTTTAAAATCTCCACGCAGTCATGCTCTTCACATTCTCCCCCCCTCTTGCTCCCTCGATTCTGACATCGGGAGCATAGTTGCGGGATTAACCGGGCTGGCCCGGACGATATGGAGATTAGGAGCTTCCAAAACTGCTGTCCAGCGGGTCCATCTTGCTGCTGTCACCTGAGACATTCTATTCATAGATAGCAAAGCATGTACGGTGTGGGGACACTTGACAATCAGCTTTTGGTCGAGGACTAGACCCGCAGTGATCATTACCGCTCGACATGTAGCTTCCATGGCCCTTAGGCAACTTCCCCATCCGAGGGCTACCGCATCCAGTTTTGCCGAATAATAGCCAATAGGTCTTTGCCGATCCCCATGTTCTTGTGTCAGTATAGCTGTTATATATCCTTCTTTCTCATGGACAAACAGGATAAATGGCTTAACACTGTCGGGGATTCCCAGAGCCGGTGCCGAACACAAAGCCTTTTTCAAACTCAGGAAGGCCTCTTGCTGTTCTTTTGTGAGGGTGATGGCTTCTTTAGAGGCATGTTTCCCCTTTAAAATATCATTCAATGGCTGAGCAAGCTGTGTGAAGGAGTCAATCCAATTTCTGTTAAAGTTACACAATCCCAAAAAAGACCTTAGTTCCTGAATAGTGGTGGGTTTTTTAGCAGCCCGAATGGCTGCAGTTCTATCCTGGGTAAGTTCTCTCTTTCCTTGTGAAATCTTTTGTCCCAGGTATACAACCTCTTCTTGGGATATTTGTGCTTTGTCGATGCTGGCTTTATGTCCTTTCAGCCGAAGGTGATCCAGCAAAGCTCGTAAATCTTGTTCATGCTGTTCTTCCGTGTTTGAAGCTAGCAGGATATCGTCTACATATTGGATGACTGTGGATGACAGGGGAGGTCATTCTCGCAAATGGCTTTGTAAAGCCATGTGGAATACCCTAGGGCTGTTGTGGAAACCCTGCAGTAACCGGGTCCAAGTATACTGTTGTCCTTGGACCGTGAAAGCAAACCACTGTCGAACCTCCGGTGCCAGAGGCACCGACCAAAATCCGTTGGCCATATCTATAACCGAGAAATATTTATGTTCCGGTTTGAGGGCATTAAAAATGGTGGAGAGATCTGCGACCAAAGGAGCTTTTTGATCAATACACTGGTTAGTTTTCCTATAATCGACAGTCAAACGCCAAGTCTCATTAGATTTCTGTACCGGCCACACGGGGCTATTGGAGGAGCTATGCGTTTTAATAAGCACCCCTTGTTTCTCCAATTGCTGAATAACCGGTAAGATTCCCGCGATGGCAGTTGGACTGATGGGATACTGTTTAGTGCATGGAGGCTTGGTCCCTGTAAATGACGCAGGCTCCATCTGGAGTAGGCCACAATCGTTCTTATCTTTAGCCCATATCGGGTATTCCTTCAATTCTTCTTTCTTCAAAGTTCTAATTGACCATGTCACCCGACCATCCTCGAAATGCAACGATGAATCTACTTGGATTAGAACGTCCATTCCCAAAAGGGGTTGATCTACTGGACCTATCCAGACTGGCGTGGTTAGTTCATGTGGACCCAGCCCTATAAGTACCGGTGTTGTTCTTTTAATTTCCATTTTATTGCCCCCAACTCCATAGGCTGGACGTGCCCTACCATCCAACGGCAAAAAGTCTCCATATTGTAGGGGTAAACATGTTAATTCCGCCCCTGTGTCTAAAAGACAGTCCACATCCTTATCGCCCACCCTCACAGTTATATATAGCTCATCTCCCCTTTGTTGTATTAATGCGAGGAGAGGGGCCAGGGTGGGCTCTAATCGTTTTTTGCTATCCCAAGTAACTCCTTCTGTTGTTGTATTGTCAGTCGCTTAAATGCTTCTATGAGGTCGTTATCTTGTGACAAGCCTGGCTTGTTGGCTGAATTGTATCCCTGGCTGCGTCCTCTTCCCCAGCCACGACCTTTCTGTTTTGCCCTGCACGTCTTGGCCCAGTGATCTTCTTTCCCACAATAATGACATTTTCCGGGTAATTTTCCTAATAACTGTTTATCGGGATCCTGGGATTTCCATCCCATAGCCTGTACAGCTCGGACTTTAGCTCCCATATCCCGATCTAATTGGTTACATCGATCCACCTTCCCAGTCCGGTAACACTACCTTAAGCATTTTGGACAGTTCTAGCTTTAGACCTACCACGAAAGCTGCTTTCAGGGGTCCAAACACTTGTTCATCCATTTCCTCATCCGTATTATTCATACCCGAATGTTCTAGCCACGTGCATCTAAACCGCTCGTCATATTCCAGGACCTCCTCTGTTCCTTTCTGTTGACAGGCTGCAATTTTTCCCCAGTCTGTCTTAGCTGGACTGAAGGCTTGCAGCCAGTGTTTAATCGCCTCCCATCCTGCATTTAAATCTTGCTTATCCTGCCCCAAAGCTTCTTCTACCTTGTCGTGCAATTTTCTTCCCTGTGTTTTTGGCACCATTATGGTCAAAATTTGCACTCCGTCCCAGGGATGAAGTTGATATATATTTCTTAAGCTGTCCAATTGGTCCCACGTTTTTACTCCCCCTTTCTTTGGATTGGGCAATTCCTTGGACCATTTATCAATTTTCTCTGGGTCTGCCGGATCATGAAATAAGTATTCTGCATACACCCTTTTCCTCATTTTTTTTGGCTCCGCCCTCATCCGCAGTCTCTTCTGATTTGACTACAACTCGTCTTTTTTTAAACGGGGCAAAGCGCACCCCTAATTCGTCATCCTCCGACCCTGTATCGTCGGAGGATTCAGAATTCGTATCTATTCCTCGGTCGTGTCTTCGGGTTTGCGCTTTTAATTTATCCAAACATGGGTACCCTGGGAATTGATCAATACGTTTTCCTTTTCCTATTACTGTCTCTTGACCTAATAATTTTTTCCATTCTTTAATTTCACCTTTAAGATCTTTAACTTCCGCTTCCAGCTTTTCAAGTTCAAGCTTTTTCTGTCGCAGCTGCGCACAAACAGCTTGCAATTGATCCTTTGTACTGGTCAGTTCTCGATCATGTTGGGAACGCATTATAATTTCATTCCGCTTTCGAATCTGGCCCATAACCGCTAGGGACCATCGAGTTCACTCTTTATTTTTCATACGGGTCGTTTTTCCCCAGACCCTTTTAATCTCGTCCAAGGACCATTGTCCTTTGGAGGTTCCGTACTTTTGTTCGATCTTAATACAGGTTTTAGATAAATTGAATTGTTGCTCTATGTATTCTTTCAACTGTTCGAGAATTAAATCTACCGAAACGTCAGGTGGTGCTTGCCCGCCTTTAACAGTTGTAGGCAATTCTTTGCTCTTATCTCCTGCTGCCATAATACTGATTTATTTACTGGGGTCTCGAGTCGTAGGCTTTCTAGCCGATCAATAGGTCAGTGATTAATTAACTAACACACCGCCGAAGTTTAGACGTCTATGGGACCTCGAGCCGACTACCAACCGGAGGGTTCGCAAACCGGAGGCTTTCGGAATCGCGTAGAAGGAGAGGCGAATTTAGACTTATGACCGAGGACTTTTTTAAAAGAGGTGTCCTTATCTCAGTATGTAGGTCCGATGTCCAAAATTCAGTTTCTTTCCTCAGCGATCGTGTTCGTGACGCCAAAATTGTTAGATCTCTTAATTTCCAATGAAATACGAACTCCGATTGTAGTTTTAACTGCTTTATTTTTGGCAGACAGCAGTAACAAGTTCTTGGCTTTAAGCCAGGTCTTTGTCCTTCTGGGACCACATGGTCAAAATGGCTGTAGTTATACCTGGATCAATTTACAGAAAATAACTCGCCTTCTTTGACCTTATTGGCTCAATTAATAGTCTTTTAACCTTTTAATTGGCTCGCTACTCAAGGGTCCTAAAATGTCAAGTTGATTGATGACTTAATGCAACATGCTGAACTGCATGTAGCAGCCTTGACTTGGCGGTCTGTGAATTTTCACAGTCTGTCTAAATGCAGCCTGTTTGAATTCTCTATCAGAATCCCTGGTCCAAGACCGCCCTAAATGGAGGAAGAGCATCCGGGGGGACGCTGAGCACCTCGAATCATGCCGCCAAGAGCATGCAGAAACCAAACGCAGGCAGCGGAAAGAGTGTGCAGCAAACCAGACTCCCCACCCACCCTTTCCTTCTGTCCCACCTGTGTCAGAGACTGTAATTCCCATATTGGACTGTACAGTCACCTGAGAACTCACTTTTAGAGTGGTAGCAAATCTTCCTCAATTCCAAGGGACTGCCGATGACGATGATGGTGTTTACATCTATACACATATATATATACTCCTTTGAACCATCAAAAGTATTTTTTCAGTTCTACAACACTTGAGGCTTTATTCAAACAAATTCAACAGAAATAGACAGCTAAAACAAGTAAGTGATTTTTAAAATCGGTGGGATTCCAGCTTTAATATGGTCTGTCACTCTCCCAATTAAGACATTACAGTAACGGCTTGTAATATTTCCTTGTATAGCTTGACGCTAACATAAAGGAAATGTTGCAATTCCATCAACTGTGAAAGTTGCAAAATGTCATCCTTTCTGTCATTGACCCTGCCCTCAACTGTATTTAAAACCTTTCCATGACCTCATTGCAAAAAAAATGGTGTTCCAGGTAATGTTCTAAAATATAGCATGAAATTTTCGCAAGGAATCCTTTCAAATGTACCTGATATGTGTTACTAAGGCTTCAGAGACGTTGCATGGCAAAGTCCCCTGCTGCATTTACATTTCTGGACCTGTACTGTCAGTGGCAAACTGACAGTGTAAATGGGAGGGAGGTGCACACCATCAAAAGAGGCAGTTTTCATTGGCACTTGAGTGGCAGCATGCCCTCCAGCAACAACATAAGCAGGCTTAGCCATTTGAGGTGTGTTTTTAGCCGCTGGCGGGCAGGGGCATCTGAAGTCTTCTCACTCAGCCTGTCGACGTGTTTAACGCTCCCCACCTTCACAAAACAGTAATGTTTCTCAAATCCTGTAGGTGACATCAGGGTCTTTTGCTTTTACAATCAACTATTGGACCAAAATAATCCTCACCTAATGGTTCTGAATTGTTTAAAATAAGAAAATTTGACAATAAACATTTTTATATTTGAGTCCAGTAATTCATAATTGAAAAAAATAATGTTGAAAAGAACTAAAGCCTATAATCTTTTGCGATATTAATGTATAAATGGTTAATATCTCTATTAAATTAGCAGATAGAAGAATGTTAAGGAATTCACTTGCTAAACTACCAATAGCGATTTACTGGTTTCATGTTTTAAAGGGATCTCTAATAAGTTTATCCTGAAGGAAATGTCAATACTTTATTCACAATGCTTTCACTCATGTAATCTGCAACATTGTATTTTTACCACTTCTGATGTTTCAGCTTCCTGTAGTACATTGTTAGGTAGGATGACTTTAAGACTGGCTTTGGTCCTGTGGTTCGTAAGTACAATTTATAAACCTGAACGAAATGTATCTTGCAAAATATAGCGATCTGTTTTGTTCATGAGCCAAAGGGGTACAAATTGCCCCCCGCGCGAAACGGGGCACACGCACCCGCACCCTGTTTTAGTGGTTTTTACCACAGCTATGGTTCATAAAAACGTAGAAAATAGGTGCAGGAGTAGGCCATTCGCCGCTTCAAGCCTGCACCATCATTCAATATGATCAAGGCTGATCATTTTTGCAACTTTAGTACCCCATTCCTGCTTTCTCTTCATACCCCTTTAGCCGTAAGGGTCATATCTAACTCCCTTTTGAATATATCTAATGAACTGGCCTCAACAACTTTTTGTTGTAGAGAATTCCACAGGTCCACAATTCTCTGCGTGAAGAAGTTTCTCCTCATCTCTAATGGCTTACCCCTTACCCTTAGACTGTGACCCCTGGTTCTGGACTTCCCCAACATCGGGAACATTCTCTATCTAACCTGTCCAATCCCGTCAGAATTTTATATGTTTCTATAAGATCTCTCATTCTTCTAAATTCCAGTGAATATAAGCCTAGTCGATCCAGTCTGTCTTTATATGTCAGTCCTGCCATCCCGGGAATCAACCTGGTGATCCTTCGCAGCACTCACTCAATAGCAAGAATGTCTTTCTTCAGATTCGGATACCAAAACGGAACACAGTATTCAAGGTGTGGCCTCACCAAGACCCTGTACAACTGCAGTAAGACCTCCCTACTCCTATATGCAAATCCTCTTGCTATGAAGGCCAATATGCCATTTGCCTTCTTCACCGCCTGCTGTACCTGCATGCCAACTTTCAATGACTGATGTACAATGACACCCAGGTCTCGTTGCACTTCCCCTTTTACTAATCTGTCACCATTCAGATAATATTCTGCCTTCCTGTTTTTGCCACCAAAGTGGATAAACTCACATTTATCTACATTATATTGCATCTTCCATGCATTTGCCCACTCACCTAACCTGTCCAAGTCACTCTGCAGCCTCTTAGCATCCTCCTCACAGCTCACACTGCCACCCAGCTTAGTATCATCTGCAAACTTGGAGATATTACATTCAATTCCTTTGTCTAAATCATTAATGTATATTGTAAATAGCTGGGGTCCCAGCACTGAACCTTGCAGTACCCCACTAGTCACTGCCTGCCATTCTGAAAAGGACCTGTTTATTTCTACTCTTTGCTTCCTGTCTGCCAACCAGTTCTCTATCCACGTCAATACATTACCCCCAATACCATGTGTTTTAATTTTGCACTCTAATCTCTTGTGTGGAACCTTGCCAAATACACTTTGAAAGTCCAAATACACCACATCCACTAGTTCTCCCTTGTCCACTCTACTAGTTACATCCTCACAAAATTCTAGAAGATTTGTCAAGCATGATTTCCCTTTCATAAATCCATGCTGACTTGGACCGATCCTGTCTCTGCTTTCCAAATACACTGCAACTACATCTTTAATAATTGATTCCAATATTTTTCCCACTACCGATGTCAGGCTAACCGGTCTATAATTCCCTGTTTTCTCTCTCCCTCCTTTTTTAAAAAGTGGGGTTACATTAGCTAGCCTTCAATCCATAGGAACTGATCCAGAGTCTATAGAATGTTGGAAAATGACCACTAATGCATCCACTATTTCTAGGGCCACTTCCTTAATTACTCTGGGATGCAGAATATCAAGTCCTGGGGATTTATCGACCTTCAGTCCCATCAATTTCCCTAACACAATTTCCTGACTAATAACGATTTCCTTCAGTTCCTCCTTCTCGCTAGACCCTCGGTCCCCTACTATTTCCGGAAGGTTATTTGTGACTTCCTTAGTGAAGACAGAACCAAAGTATTTGTTCAATTGGTCTGCCAATTCTTTGTCCATTATAAATTCACTGAATCTGACTGCAAGGGACCTATGTTTGTCTTCACTAATCTTTTTCTCTTCACATATCTATAGAAGCTTTTGCAGTCAGTTTTTATGTTCGGTGCAAGCTTCCTCTTGTACTCTATTCCCCCTCCTAATTAAACCCTTTGTCCTCCTCTGCTGAATTCTAAATTTCTTCCAGCCCTCAAGTTTGCTGCTTTTTCTGGCCAATTTATATGTCTCTTCCTTGGATTTAACACTATCCCTAATTTCCCTTGTTAGCCACGGCAGTTCCCTTGTTAGTTTAGGTCGACTCTTTCGCAAAATTGTGCTCTTTGTATTTTTTTGTTTTGATCCGGGAAGTCAGTCATAATGGGGACGGTGACTACACCTGAGGGGCAAAAACGTGGTGGTGAAGCAACTGTGGGGCGGAAGTTGGAGGTGGATGTGGAATCACCGCCGCGATGACGTCATCACAGTGCTGCATCACCGCGGCTCTCCTCTTCACTTAAACTTTGGCCCACTGGGCCACCAAGGAGGGGTTAGGCCGGGCCAACAGCCTAGCACCCAAGAGGGGGTGCCAGGCTGCCTGTTGGCGGCCCGGCTGAACCTGGAGGCATAACTGTCGTGCCGACATGGCAGTCGGCCAACAAAGAAAAACACGGCGGCAGCGGCAGTGAGCCCTCCCCTTTCATGGAAGTCGCACTACCGCTGGAAAAGGCCACAGCCTCACTGGACCACCGGGGAAAAGGTTGTTTTGGTACCGCCGGGTGGGCCGAAGATTTTCTGGGGAGAATGTCGCCGTTGGGGGGCAGGGGTGGGGATGTTAGATTGGCAGTGTGCGCAGTGATGACATGCCGATCGGCGGCAGCGGAGCGATAAGGAGGAGGGGGTTCGGGGCACCGGCGGGAAAACTCAGGAGGGCAATTGGGCTAGCAGCGGCCATTCCACCAAAGTCGGAGGCCACCGATTTGCGGTGGTAACAGACCTTGAGGAAAGGGACAATTTCAGACCGAAAATATCTTTAGAAAGTGATCTAACTCTGCTGGCTGATGCTCACGCCTGGCCACCAGTATATATGATGAGTTTCATGGACACTTATCAATCAAGTAATTATCCAATTAGATAATATTACAGGTGGGGGAAGAATTACTGATCCACATTGCTGTGGAAACATACCTGATGTCAAGTGAGCAGAGTCAGCATAGTGAATTGTGAAGGAATCTATAAAATGTTTCTCTGCTTTTCAACTGAATAAAAGCAATAGTCATGCTTGGCTGTAAAAATGTATGCCACACAATCAAATGAAAGGGTGACTGGTCTGCAGTGTCACGGGTTAATGTCACAAATCAACGTGAGGAACAGTTGACAAATGTTGGAATTATATTGTTCAAAATTTTCAAGTGGCTGAGAGGGAATGAGTATTTGATGCTTATTCCTCTACCATTGTGCTGACAAATGAAGTGCAAAGGGACAGGATTTCCGTTAATATTAATCAACAGTGTATAAATCTGACAGAAGTATTGATTCATACTGCTTAACCTAAAAACCAGTAGTGGAGTCTGACTAATTTACTTGAACTTTTTAAACTGCTGAGATGGTTCAATAATAATTTTTTTTTTTACATAATTCTTCACTTATCTACTTAATTTTTATACTGTCAATGCAATACTAAAACTACATTGCAGGTGACCAAAAGTACTTAGTAGGTAGGAAACTAGTGCTGTGCTATCCTCCAGTGTACACGTCATGCCTTGAATTGCCACAATTCATCATTATAGGCAGTCCCTCGGAATCGAGGAAGACTTACTTCTGCTCTTAACATGGGTTCTTAGGTGGCTGTACAGTCCAGTGGGGCAGATAGTTGTTGAGGGAAGGGGTGGGTGGCACTGGTTTGCCGCACGCTCTTTCCGCTGCCTGCGTTTGATTTCTGCCTGCTGTCGGCGATGAGACTCGAGGTGCTCAGCGCCCTCCCGGATGCGCTTCCTCCACTTAGGGCGGTCTTTGGCCAGGGTCTCCCAGGTGTCAGTGGGGATGTTGCACTTTATCAGGGAGGCTTTGAGGGTGTCCTTGTAACGTTTCCGCTGCCCACCTTTGGCTTGTTTGCCGTGAAGGAGTTCCGAGTAGAGCGCTTGCTTTGGGAGTCTCATATCTGGCATGCGAACAATGTGGCCTACCCAGTGGAGTTGATCAAGTGTGGTCAGTCTTTCGATGCTGGGGTTGTTGACGCGAATGTTGGTGCGTCTGTCCTCCCAGGGGATTTGTAGGATCTTGTGGAGACATTGTTGGTGGTATTTCTCCAGCGACTTGAGGTGTCTACTGTATAACAGCCTTTTGTCACAGTTAAGACAAAAAGAAATTCACATTCTTCATAAAGTCATTCTATTTTGTTTTCTAGATTATGCACCTCTGAGCACGAATTCATTTGCAAAGGAACACCAACCCCAACCAGAAATGTGGTTAAACACTCAGAGGCAAAGGTAATTTAGAATATTGTTCTCGTCTTATTGATCAAAGTTGCCCACTACCTATACATAGTCAATAGAATAGCTAGCCCGTCGACATTTCAATTTTATCTTTGTGTTTGCCCTCTAAGACTCAGCATAATTGGTTAGAAAATTAGAACAATTGTCTTTTCATCTCTGCATTTTATGTTTGATTCCAGTCCAGACTAGCTATGTGTGGTGGCTGTAAGGGTCTTAAATTAAATATGTTCTGACAGTTTCAGCCCAGTTCCAAGTAAAAGAGACTTCACAGAATAAATTGATCTGATTTGCAATTTATCATTACTAAATTGTCAGTCCTGAGAATAATTAGCATTGGCTATAGAAATGTCACAATGGTTCATTGGGGTCCTCTGGTGAGACAGCATTGTTGGGGAAATGCACAAAGTTTTACCCTGCATTTAACTTACGCTGGACCTGACCTGGGAGTACTTAATGTTGAAAATGTGAGAAAATATCCATTTCCAAGCGTTGAAACTTTCACTGATCAGTACAAACACTCACTAAAAATAAAATAATAGGTTATCTAGGTTGTCAACGTTCTGTAAGTGTTGCGAGGTTCAGAATAAACCGATTTAATCTAATTTCAAAATGAGTGCTTTCTACAACTTATGGTTCCTTGTATAATTTTTGCAGGCTATGCTAAAACTATTCAGTCTTCTTTGTTATGCTGAACCTATACATCTTCAGAGGAAAGGCTGTTTTTCTGGCCCCACTTTGAAGAAGAGCAGGGAGTCCTCTCGGTGTCCTGGCCAATATTCATCTCTCAACCAACATCACAAAAACAGATTAACTGGTTATTTTTCTCATTGTTTTGGGGAGCTTGCTGTGTGCAGATTGACTGCTGCATTGTCTACATTACAACAGTAATTTCACTTCAAATGTAATTCATTGGCTGTAAAAGAAAGAAGAAAAACGTGCATTTATATAGCGCCTTTCACGACCACCAGACATCTCAATGCGCTTTACAGCCAATGAAGTACTTTTGGAGTGCAGCCACTGTTGTAATGTAGGAAATGCGGCAGCCAATTTGCGCACAAGCAAGCTCCCACAAACAGCAATGTGATAATGATCAGATAATCTATTTTTTTGAGGGATGAATATTGGTCAGGACACTGGTGATAACTTCCCTGCTCTTCTTCAAAATATTGCCATGGGATCTTTTACGTCCACTTGAGAGAGCAGACGTTGGTTTAACATCTCATCCGAAAGACGGCACCTCCAACAGTGCAGCACTCCCTCAGTACGGCATTGGGAGTGTCAGCCTAGATTTTTTCGTGCTCAAGTCCTTTGAGTGGGACTTGAATCCTCAATCTTCTGTCTCAGAGGCGAGAGTGCTACCTACTGAGCGGCAGCTGACAGTAAAAGCATTTTGCAGTGTCCCAAAGACATATAAGGCAATATATAAAGGCAAGTTCTTTCTTTCTATTTTGGATAGAATCAGTTGACTCCCAGAAGCAATCCTGCTCAGACAGCAGTTGCCTTTTATGCTTTTATAATAAGATCCTGTGAGGTGTTAATTCTTAGTCACTGCAGCTGAGGAAGGAAATGAGCTGGCCTTCTGGCCAGCTGGTTCCTATACTATTGCGACCACCAACACATGATCTTCCTCTCTCTTCACTGTGGAACTCACTGGTGTGGGTATATCTGTGCTAGTATTTGCAACAGATACAATGAATGATGCAGCGTACTACAAAGTTTGTTTGCTCAGGCCCACTTGCTGCACTGGTAGTCTGTTACTCCAGGCCTGCAAAAACAGACAAGGTTATAATGCTAGCTCCAAGAGATTCCTTCAAAGAGTGCTTGCATTGTGAATTGTCATGTATCTTACATTATTATATGTAACTGTATCCTAACATGCTATACATGACTGTAATAAGATATGACCTGTAACCACTAGCATACCTTACCACCAGGGTGCACTTGCAAAAGACAGGTATATAAGGGCAGGTCTCAGGCAAGTGCAGCATTCCACAGCTGTGAAATAAAGGTGCAGGTCCAGAGTGACCTTGACTTCACTACATGTCTCGTGTGAATCTGTACTGAGGGGACAGGACTTTACAGTGGCGACGGGTTACGGGATTACAGAATCCACAGAATGGCGAACAAAGGATCAGATGAAAAGTACAATGCGGGAGACAATTGGGAGGACTTTATAGAAAGGCTCCAGCAAAGCTTTGTAACCAAAGACTGGTTAGGCGACGATAAGGCAGACAAGAGAAGAGCCCATCTCTTGACCAGCTGTGACTCGAAAACATATGCTTTAATGAAGGATCTGTTGGCACCCGAGAAACCAGAAGCAAGTCGTTTGAAGAATTGAGCACAATGGTAAGAGACCACCTAAAGCCAGCGAGCAGTCTACACATGGCCAGACATAGGTTCTACAACTACAGATGTTGTGTGGGCCAGAGCATACCCGACTTCGTGGCGGAACTTCGGAGGTTGGCAAGTTTATGTGAATTCTCCGATGAACTGAGGAGAGAAATGCTGAGAGACTTTTTCATTGAAGGAATAGGCCACGCAGGCGTATTCCGAAAGCTCATAGAGACCAAGAACCTGACAGAGGCAGCAGCACTGGTTGCACAGACATTCTTGGTAGGGGAAGAAGAAACGAGGTTGATTTACAATGCAGGTATGATAACTAACGAAATATTGGAACAAGAAGTTCACAGCACAAAACAAGCTGCTACCCCCACACACAGACAAAACCTGGAGAACAGGTTCTCGACAGCAGGCAGAAGCCATCAAGGGCCACAGGAACGGCCGTTCACACCTCATCAACCCACAATGCGAGCAATCAACTACAAACTGAGAGAAACTCAAGAGAGGTCAGCCAGACGCAGCTCATTCTTTGGAAACTCTTTGAACAATGGAACAGGTCTGTGCTGGAGGTGTGGGGGTGGGCACTCGGCAAGGGGATGTCGATTTCAGCAGGCTGTTTGCAGAAATTGTGAATATACAGGGCATTTGGCCCGCATGTGCAAAGAAACGGCAGCTCGGCTGGTATACGAATCGGATGGGTCGGAAAGCGGACCAGAAGATGGTGGGGCAGTACCCGGGACACCGGTGTACAGCGGGTCAACACGATCAATGGCCGCTGCTCCTACAGCAGGACGCCTCCTATAATGATGAGGGTCCTACTCAACGGGATATCTGTCAACATGGAGCTGGATACGGAAGCGAGTCAATCTCTCATGGGCGCTCAACAATTTGAACAACTGTGGCCGCATAAAAGAGACAGACCAAAACTCACAAGGGTCGACACCACACTAAGGACCTATATCAAAGAAATCGGACCAGTCCTCGGCAGCGCCATGCTCTCTGTCACACACAAAGGGACAGTGAACCGACTTCCCCTGTGGATTGTCCCCGGAGATCCCCCAGCACTGCTGGGGAGAAGCTGGCTGGCAAAACTAAACTGGAAATGGGATGATGTCCATGCCATGTCATTAGAGGAACGGACCTCCTGCTCAACAGTTATAAAGCGATTTGAACATCTCTTTCAGCCAGGTGTGGGCACTTTCAAAGGGGCCAAAGTCAAAATCTACATCACACAGGATGCTAGACTGGTCCATCACAAGGCCAGAGCTGTACCCTATGTGATGAGGGAAAAGATTGAACTCGAACTGGACAGGCTTCTGCGTGAAGGCATTATATCACCTGTGGAATTTAGCGACTGGGCAAGTCCCATCGTCCCAGACATGAAGCCTGATGGATCCGTACGAATCTGTGGGGACTACAAATCTACCATAAACAGAGTCTCCCTACAGGACCAGTACCCGCTGACCAGAGCGGAGGACTCATTTGCCACGTTGGCTGGAGGTAAAGTTTTCTCAAAATTAGACCTCACATCTGCGTATATGACGCAAGAATTGACCGAGGAATCTAAGCTACTCACCACCATCAACACACATCGAGGCCTTTTCATGAACAATCGATGCCCATTCGGCATCAGGTCGGCAGCTGCCATATTCCAGCGCAACATGTAGAGTCTGCTCAAGTCCATCCCGGGGACGGTTGTATTTCAAGACGACATACTTATCACGGGCAGGGACACCGACTCTCATCTCCGTAATTTGGAGGAAGTACTAAAGCGGTTGGATCGGGTAGGCCTACGAGTCAAGAAATCCAAGTGCCTGTTTCTCGCACCCGAGGTTGAAATTTTGGGCAGAAGGATTGCCGCTGATGGAATCCGCCCAACAGAGCCCAAAACAGAAGCATTTCGCCTGGCACCCAGGCCCCGGAATGTCTCAGAACTGCATGCCTTTCTTGGGCTGCTCAATTACTTTGGGAACTTTATGCAGAACTTAAGCACGCTGCTGGAGCCTCTCCACGTGCTACTCAGAAAGGGGTGCGATTGGTTTTGGGGGCCGCCTTCAGTAAGGCACGCAACCTTCTGTGTTCCAACAGTGTTTTGACTTTCTTTGACCCAGGTAAAAAGTTAGTTCGCACATGCGATGCGTCAGCGTATGGGGTTGGGTGCGTTTTGCAACATGTCAATAGTGCGGGCAAATTACAACCCATAGCTTATGCCTCCAGGTCACTTTCGCGGGCGGAGCGCGGGTACAGAATGGTAGAGAAGAAGGCGCTCGCGTGCATGTACGGTGTCAAAAAGATGCACCAATACCTTCTCGGGGCCAACCGACCACAAGCCCCTCACGTCCCTCCTATCCAAGAGCAAGGCAATAAACGCCAACGCCTCGGCACGAATTCAACGGTGAGCACTCATGCTGGAATCCTACGACTATACCATAAGGCACAGACCAGGCACAGACAACTGTGCCGATGCGCTCAGCAGGCTACCCCTGGCGACCACGGAAGGGTCTGACGAACAGAACTGTGAGATCGTCATGGCAATCAATGCCTTTGAGTCCACAGGTTCGCCCATGACGGCTCGCCAAATCAGAGCCTGGACGGCCAGCGACCCCACGTTATCCTTAGTAAAAAGATGTGTCCTAACCGGTGACTGGGCAGAGGCTCACGATGCCTGCCCCGAGGAATTAAAACCCTTTCACAGGCACATGCATGAGCTATCACTACAAGCAGACTGCCTGATGTGGGGCAGCCGAGTAGTCAGCCTCTGCGAGGCAGAGAGGCATTTGTCCGGGAGCTCCACCGCGAGCACCCGTTGATCATTTTCATGAAGGCCATAGCCAGATCCCACGTCTGGTGGCCTGGTATTGACGCGGACCTGGAGCTCTGCGTCCGAAGGTGCACCATTTGTGCCCAACTCAGCAATGCCCCCAGGGAGGCTCCACTGAGCCCCTGGCCCTGGCCTACCAAACCGTGGTCGCGGGTGCACGTAGACTATGCGGGTCCATTCATGGGCAAAATGTTCCTCGTAGTTGTAGATGCATTTTCAAAGTGGATCAAATGCACCATTTTAAACTCGAGCACAACCTCCACCACTATGGAGAGCCTCACAACCATGTTTGCAACACACGGAATCCCTGACATATTGGTCAGTGACAATGGTCCGTGCTTCACCAGCGCAGAATTCCAAGACTTTATAATTGACCATGGCATAAATCACATCAAGACGGCACTGTTCAAGCCGGCCTCCAACAGCCAGGCGGAGAGAGCAGTGCAAATCATTAAACAAGGCATGCTTAAAATCCAAGGTCCCACGCTGCAGGGTCGCCTGTCGCGACTGCTGCTGGCATATAGATCTCGTCCGCACTCACTGACTGGGATCCCCCCCCGCGCAACTGTTGATGAAAAGGACTTTAAAAACAAGGCTCTCATTAATCCTCCCAGACATGCACGAAATCGTTGAGGCAAAGCGCCGTAAGCTGCCTGAGTACCATGACAGAAATTCGAGGGGAAGATGAAATGAGATAGGGGACAAAGTGTTTGTACTAAACTATGGCAGGGGTCCCAAATGGCTTGCAGGGACAGTAACGGGCAAGGAAGGAAACAGGCTACTGGTAATACAAATGGACAATGGCAAATCCTGCCGGAGGCATGTAGACCAAGTCAAAAGCAGATTTACCAACAACACTGCGGAACCAGAGGCAGACTACAATGTGGAACTCGCACCACACCTGGTGGACAGACAGAGGGAACAACCTGAGGAAAGGGCAATCCCAACAGACAGCCCAGGCGAGTCAACAACAATCACACCAATCGAAACAGACAGCCCAGGCGAGATACCAGCAACCACACCCAAAGAAAAACAGACACCAAGGCAAACAACTGAACCACAACTCAGACGATCCACGCGAGAGCGTAGACCACCTGAGAGACTGAACCTATAAAGACAATAAGACCTTGGGGGAGGGTTATGTCATGTATCTTACATTATTATACATAACTGTATCCTAACATGCTATACATGACTGTAATAAGATATGACCTGTAACCACCAGCATACCTTACCACCAGGGGTGCACTTGCAAGAGACAGGTATATAAGGGCAGGTCTCAGGCAAGTGCAGCATTCCAGAGCTGTGAAATAAAGGTGCAGGTCCAGAGTGACCTTGACTTCACTACATGCCTCGTGTGAATCTGTACTGAGGGGACAGGACTTTACATGAATGACTGGAAGAGAAAACCTAATAAGGTTAATAGCCTTGATGTTAGGAACTTCACCTTCCCCAATTACCTTTATACTCTCATAACCTATAATGTCCAATGTAGTCTCTTCAAAGGCAGTCTTCTTTCATATATGTTCTGGTATATGTGCCATCTTGTCCTTCAAGCAGAGAATTAATCGTGTGAAGTCGTAAGTTTCAAGAGATCATACGGAACACAGAAATGCCCATAATGCAGTTCACTGTGTGTAATACTGAATGCACATGCATCATGTGTGTAATACTGAATGCACATGCATTGGAACCGGTTCTGGGGGAGGTGGGACCAGTACAAACCGGACGGTCTGCACCTGGGCAGGACCAGAACCAATGTCCTAGGGGGAGTGTTTGCTAGTGCTGTTGGGGAGGAGTTAAACTAATATGGCAGGGGGATGGGAACCAATGCAGGGAGACAGAGGGAGACAAAAAGGAGGAAAAAGCAAAAGACAGAAAGGAGATGAGGAAAAGTGGAGGGCAGAGAAACCCAAGGCAAAGAACAAAAAGGGCCACCATACAGCAAAATTCTAAAAGGACAAAGGGTGTTAAAAAAACAAGCCTGAAGGCTTTGTGTCTTAATGCAAGGAGCATCCGCAATAAGGTGGATGAATTAACTGCAAATAGATGTTAACAAATATGATGTGATTGGGATTACGGAGATGTGGCTCCAGGATGATCAGGGCTGGGAACTCAACATCCAGGGGTATTCAACATTCAGGAAGGATAGAATAAAAGGAAAAGGAGGTGAGGTAGCATTGCTGGTTAAAGAGGAGATTAATGCAACAGTTAGGAAAGACATTAGCTTGGATGATGTGGAATCTATATGGGTAGAGCTGCAGAACACCAAAGGGCAAAAAACGTTAGTGGGAGTTGTGTACAGACCTCCAAACAGTAGTGATGTTGGGGAGGGTATCAAACAGGAAATTAGGGGTGCATGCAATAAAGGTGCAGCAGTTATAATGGGTGACTTTATTATGCACATAGATTGGGCGAGCCAAACTGGAAGCAATACGGTGGAGGAGGATTTCCTGGAGTGCATAAGGGATGGTTTTTTAGACCAATATGTCGAGGAACCAACTAGGGGGGAGGCCATCTTAGACTGGGTGTTGTGTAATGAGAGAGGATTAATTAGAAATCCCATTGTGCGAGGCCCCTTGGGGAAGAGTGACCATAATATGGTAGAATTCTGCATTAGGATGGAGAATGAAACAGTTAATTCAGAGACCATGGTCCAGAACTTAAAGAAGGGTAACTTTAAAGGTATGAGGCGTGAATTGGCTAGGATAGATTGGTTGAATGATACTTAAGGGGTTGACTGTGGATGGGCAATGGCAGACATTTAGAGACCGCATGGATGAACTACAACAATTGTACATTCCTGTCTGGCGTAAAAATAAAAAAGGGAAGGTGGCTCAACCGTGGCTATCAAGGGAAATCAGGGATAGTATTAAAGCCAAGGAAGTGGCATACAAATTGGCCAGAAATAGCAGCGAACCCAGGGACTGGGAGAAATTTAGAACTCAGCAGAGGAGGACAAAGGGTTTGATTAGGGCAGGGAAAATGGAGTACGAGAAGAAGCTTGCAGGGAACATTAAGGCGGATTGCAAAAGTTTCTATAGGTATGTAAAGAGAAAAAGGTTAGTAAAGACAAACGTAGGTCCCCTGCAGTCAGAATCAGGGGAAGTCATAACGGGGAACAAAGAAATGGCAGACCAATTGAACAAGTACTTTGGTTCGGTATTCACTAAGGAGGACACCAACAACCTTCCGGATATAAAAGGGGTCAGAGGGTCTAGTAAGGAGGAGGAACTGAGGGAAATCTTTATTAGTCGGGAAATTGTGTTGGGTAAATTGATGGGATTGAAGGCTGATAAATCCCCAGGGCCTGATGGACTGCATCCCAGAGTACTTAAGGAGGTGGCCTTGGAAATAGCGGATGCATTGACAGTCATTTTCAAACATTCCATTGACTCTGGATCAGTTCCTATCGAGTGGAGGGTAGCCAATGTAACCCCACTTTTTAAAAAAGGAGGGAGAGAGAAAACAGGGAACTATAGACCGGTCAGCCTGACCTCAGTAGTGGGTAAAATGATGGAATCAATTATTAAGGATGTCATAGCAATGCATTTGGAAAATGGTGACATGATAGGTCCAAGTCAGCATGGATTTGTGAAAGGGAAATCATGCTTGACAAACCTTCTGGAATTTTTTGAGGATGTTTCCAGTAAAGTGGACAAGGGAGAACCAGTTGATGTGGTATATTTGGACTTTCAGAAGGCTTTCGACAAGGTCCCACACAAGAGATTAATGTGCAAAGTTAAAGCACATGGGATTGGGGGTAGTGTGCTGACGTGGATTGAGAACTGGTTGTCAGACAGGAAGCAAAGAGTAGGAGTAAAGGGGTACTTTTCAGAATGGCAGGCAGTGACTAGTGGGGTACCGCAAGGTTCTGTGCTGGGGCCCCAGCTGTTTACATTGTATATTAATGATTTAGACGAGGGGATTAAATGTAGTATCTCCAAATTTGCAGATGACACTAAATTGGGTGGCAGTGTGAGCTGCGAGGAGGATGCTATGAGGCTGCAGAGTGACTTAGATAGGTTAGGTGAGTGGGCAAATGCATGGCAGATGAAGTATAATGTGGATAAATGTGAGGTTATCCACTTTGGTGGTAAAAACAGAGAGACAGACTATTATCTGAATGGTGACAGATTAGGAAAAGGGGAGGTGCAACGAGACTTGGGTGTCATGGTACATCAGTCATTGAAGGTTGGCATGCAGGTACATGCGGTTAAGAAAGCAAATGGCATGTTGGCCTTCATAGCGAGGGGATTTGAGTACAGAGGCAGGGAGGTGTTGCTACAGTTGTACAGGGCCTTGGTGAGGCCACACCTGGAGTATTGTGTACAGTTTTGGTCTCCGAACTTGAGGAAGGACATTCTTGCTATTGAGGTAGTGCAGCGAAGATTCACCAGACTGATTCCCGGGATGGTGGGACTGACCTATCAAGAAAGACTGGATCAACTGGGCTTGTATTCACTGGAGTTCAGAATAATGAGAGGGGACCTAATAGAAACGTTTAAAATTCTGACGGGTTTAGACAGGTTAGATGCAGGAAGAATGTTCCCAATGTTGGGGAAGTCCAGAACCAGGGGTCACAGTCTAAGGATAAGGGGTAAGCCATTTAGAACCGAGATGAGGAAAAACTTCTTCACCCAGAGAGTGGTGAACCTGTGGAATTCTCTACCACAGAAGGTAGTTGAGGCCAATTCATTAAATATATTCAAAAGGGAGTTAGATGAAGTCCTTACTACTCGGGGGATCAAGGGGTATGGCGAGAAAGCAGGAGTAGGGCACTGAAGTTGCATGTTCAGCCATGAACTCATTGAATGGCGGTGCAGGCTAGAAGGGCTGAATGGCCTACTCCTGCACCTATTTTCTATGTTTCTATGTCTATGTTTCTATGTATCTCAAGTCACAAGATAATTACAGATGAGGAAAACCATTTGATCCATTTTAATTCATCCATCCATAACGACCCTATAATTCTCCCATTCCATTATCTGTTTCTTAAATGGTTCCAGAGTTTTTGCCTCTGTTGGGTTATATACTCGTAATTCCTATCATTCTTAGATGATATGAATTACAGGTTATCACATTTTGTGCAGGAATAAGAACATGATTAAGGAATTTAAAATTATTCATTTTAACAGAACCTAACTTGTGATTCTTTTTTATGACAGTCGCTTCCATGAACATGATTTTAAGTTGTACAATATTTGTTCTCACACACTTATGAAATGAGACAACTCATTGATACAAAATATAATAATGGTGGTAATTTTGAATACATCCAATCATGTCAGTTTTAGAATATGTGTTTGGAAATATGAAGGTTCCCATAGGTATTAAGAGTATTATTTTTTCAATTTCTTAAATTAAAATCCACTTGTGCATGTGCAAGAAATAAATTTTCATATATTGCTAATTGTGAATTTATTATAAAACTGGGGTTGCAATAGACATTAATAATCAGAATGCCTTTTCTTGATTAAAGAACAAAAGCAATGTGAAATCACAAATTACATTTAACATATACATTTTAGAGGTATATTGTATATTATTTTTGGTTAATACATGGACTAGTCTAATTAGGCTATGAAAGTAATTGTAATTTCTGGTCACATGTACATATTCAAGCCACTGTTAGTGATGTCACCATTGCAATGTTTAGTGTGTGTGTGTGTGTGTGGCAATCAGTAAAATATAATTCATTGATGGAAAGAGCTATAACACTTGACACACATTTTATATGTGTCCTATAGCTTCCTCTTTTTATGCTTTTGTGGCACTTGCTGTCGTTCTCGAGACACCCTGATGGAACTTATGATTGCACTGTGCGTTCCTTGCTTTTGCACAATAGTACCAAAAAGCTGTGTGGTTGTTACTGAAAGATTTCAAGACTCCAGTAAGAGTCCCACAGCACAAAAGCTATACAGTAACTTAGCCAGTTTAAGGTTGCTGTTCTGAATGTACGGACACAATTTAATTTGTATGGACGGGTATAAGACCTATTATCAAATGAGCAGAAATCAAGAAAGCAGTAATATTACAAGGCAGTGGCAAACTGCAAGTGTTGTGATAGTGCAACAATATTGCAATGTTTACAGTGCCCTGAACAGTATTTCTGCTACATGGTTCTCATTCATAATCCAACAGTATATTTACAGTCCTCCCCATTATGATTGATTGATTTTCTTACGCCGTGTTGTTATCTGATCTGCAATTTCATCGCCATCATACGGGAAAATAGCAATCTGAGTGAGGTATGTGGGTGGCATGGTCCGTGGAACCAAGCCCTGATATCAGTGACTTCAAGAGAAAAAAAAGGAAGGGAAGGGATAATAGAGAAAAGAACAAAAATATGAGAATGTTACAAGGTCCTAATAGAGGTCTTTAAAATTATGAAAGGTTTTGATCGAGTAGACACAGAGAGAATGTTTCCACTTGTGGGGAAGGGCAAAACTAGAGGCCGTCAATATAAGATAGTCACCAAGAAATCAAATAGGGAATTCAGAAGCAACTTCTTTACCCAGAGGGTGTTGAGAATGTGGAACTCACTACCAAAGTGAGTGGTTGAAGCGAATAGTATAGATGCATTTAAGAGGAGGCTAGACAAGCATACGAGGGAGAAGTGAATAGAGGGTTAAGCTGCTAGAGTTAGATGAGGAAAGACTGGAGAAGGCGAGAGTGGAGCATAAACGCCGGCATGGACTAGTTGGACCAAATGGCCTGTTTCTGTGCCGTATATCATATATATGTAATCCTATGTATGGCCTATAAAATATACATAAAATGACAAATAATAATAATCCAAAACGGGAAGATTGGCCAGGATCCTGTCCACAGTCCTGCTGAAATTACACATGCACGGATGCCAAACTAAGACAGGATTGGCTCTGTTCAGATGCTAAGGTCGAATAGATTGCTGAAATTTTTAGGCTCAAGACATGACTAATAACCACTTGGCTAATGTACTACAGGGAGAAGGGGCTTAAAAGAATTAATCAGGGGAAAATAACTAATAATAGTTAGTGATAGGATACATTCATTTAGGCATTTCATAAGTGCTATGATATAGGAAAATTCAATGACGCAATCAACTCACTGATTTGTGCACAATGGTCCAATGTGTAATTTATTTTGAACAATGTTTTGTTAAATGTATTAATTACTACAGTTATTTGATATCATTTATCACAAACTACCGCAACTTATCTTAGAAATATATATTACAGAGATATTATATATAATAGTTTAAACATATCCAGTAACACATTTTGATGCAAACTGGATTTTTGTAGAAACATACAGAGAATCATACAAATTACAGCACACAAAGGAAGCTGTCTAGTCCATTATACCTGTGCCCTTTTTCAATTGGTCCCATGTTCAGGTAATGAAGTGTAAGAACAGTTAGTAGTTTCTGTACTGGAATTGGATTTAACCAGTTCATGCCCTTGAAAGACTGCAGGTATCTGCCAGTTAGTTGTGAGCCAGTGACATGTTTGGCATTTCCATGTTATCCTGATAAGAATGGAGAAAGTAGCACAAGCATCCATTGCATAGTTCACTCCTTTCTTCTCATTCCATATCTTATTCATTGGAGAGTTTTCATCAGCAGATCTGAGATCTCACTAACTTGTAGATCAAGGCTGAGATCTCGGAACAGGCTCAAGGGGCTGAATGGCCTACTCCTGTTTCTCACTTAAGAGCTTCCGGTCTCTTGTCACTTTAATTCCCCGCTCCACTCCCACTCCGACATCTCCCTCCTCGGCCTCTTACACTGTTCCAATGAAGCTCAACGCAAGCTCGAGGAATAGCACCTCATGTTTAGGCACTTTACAGCCTTCTGGACTCAACATCGAGTACCACAGTTTTAGACCATAACGTCTGCCCATATTTGGCTCCTTCCCCCCCCCCGATCTTATGTCATGTATTTCTCTTTCTCTCCTCTGCAGCTGGTAATTATTCTGCCATTCACACCTTATCTAGACTAACCTTTTTCTAACTTCTGTCATTACCATTTCAAGCCCGCCCATCATCCCTTTTGTCTCTCTAATCTCTCCTGTCTTCCACCCTATCAGAGACCTTCCCTTTTGTTCTTTCTTCCCCTCCTCCTTTCAGTGCACTTTAAGAATCCGTTCATTTCAAACATTCGCCAGTTCAACCTGAAACGTTAACTCTGTTTTTTTCTCCACAGATGCTGCCTGACCCGTTGCGATTTCCAGCATTTTCTTATTTTATTTCAGATTCCAGCATCGACAGTATTTTGCTTTTGTATTTGATAGCTAGATCAGAGATCTCCCTTAATTTGTATTCATAGGTATATTAGCAATCAACAAATACGAGCATTTTAAATTATAATTCAGTTTGTTGCTAACTTTGTAAAAATCACAGTTATTTGGAAGTCAAGCATATAATGGTCCCCCCTTTCTCCATTCTCATCAGTATAGCATAGAAATCCCAAACATGTCACTGCTCTCACCTAACTTGCATGCTTTTATCTGGAAGCAGTAATGTTTCAAGGGCATGAACTCTTTTAAGTCCATATTCAGTTGAGAAACTGCTGTCTTCTCTTATATTTAATTACCGTAAAATATTTGAAAATCCAGGATTAATGGGAAACTCTGCCAAATAAATATCCTGTTACGAACTTCAAGTATCCATATACTTAGCATTTTTCATGGAGCATATGTGACCACAAACTTTTTTTTTAAAGGCTTTAGTTTCGGACTCACGTGATCTTTTGCTTGGGTTTCTTTGCCAATTTTATCACCATTCCCAGTGTAAAGACTTCAGGATGAACAAGAAATGATTTTTATCTATCAGAGAGTAAAAGATTTGCTGTTGGAGAGTCTTAATTAGTAATCCAGCATTCATCAAGTTTGAGTTCTGCATTCATTGAATTGCAAAAGTATCACACATTTAATGTAGTTACTGTGCCACAGCCTGTGTGTAGAGGCGCACAAGAAGCAGGCAGACATGGGAGAGATGAAGAGGTGAATAAGTGACTGAAATGAAGTTTTGCAACCAGGAAAATTAGAAATGTTAAAACACAAAGAAGTATTTAAAAAATGTAAGTCTGAAGGAAGGAGACAAGAGAGCTGGAAAGCTAACTATGGATAGGAAAGAATAGGGAACTTGATTACAATTCAAAGTAAAGTATCTACCAATAAAGTTCAAGAATGTCTGTATAAATCAGTACAATTGTTAATTATATGGCATTAGGCAACAAATTATGCTGATTGATATGATTAGCATTTGTGTTATACAATGAATACATGGAAATATATTTTAAATATATATGTGTTTTAATCCAGGCATATGTGAATTTACATTTTTAAACTGCTATAATGAAGGTTTTGAGATATTTGAAAACAATTTATTCCTAAGCGTCCTATTGCTGCCTAGCATTGTCTGCACCACAGAAACACAAAAACATGGTTGTCCAAGATTCACCTGTCAAATGTCTACATCTAATTTTTCATGAATGTTGACTGTAATATGATTAAAAAGGCTCTGCTTCTGGACAGCAGATATCCTCAAATATATTAAACATGGTGCCTAGTCCAGGAGCAGAATATCATTTCCGTATTCCAGTGCAAATTCACTGAGCTTTGCTTTGATTTTACACCAACCTTTAGTACTTGCATCATGCTAGTGAGCATTCTTGACACTTCTTTATCTTTTGTTTATAAAACATGGTGTTATAGATTTCTGCATTAAAGTTACTGTATTGTTACTGGAAGGCAGCGAGAATGTTTCCTTTTGCATGACCCTTCGCTGTTTCATCTGTTTTAGGTCATTTTGTGAGCAGTATTCGCATCTGAATCCTGAAATCCGTCTTCTATTAGAGGAAAAAGAACAAGCTCTGTTGGCTCTACATGAAACTGTGGAGGTAGGCAGAGTAATGAAAATAGCTCAATTTTGCCTCATGCTGCTATATAATCTTCAGTTGGTATTATTACTAATGTTTACCATGGAACCTGACCTCTAAGTTGTGGAGCACTGTTGGAATCTCCATAGGAAATCCTATGCTGAGGATTTTCTTTGCTGGAAGCACCATTACAGCTGTAAGCAAGACTGAGCAGGAATCAAAGTACAGTCGTAACAAAATGTTTTGCAATGCAAAAATAAATTAAGATATATACCACAATGTTAAAGGGTAAACATAGAAGAAATGACCCAGTAAGTCTAAAGATAAAGAATGTTTACAACCAACATTCAAAGCTATAACACGACTTTCAGAAGCCAACTTCTATAGGCCAGCCAAACACTCATGCACCCGTTTTATAAAGACAAGCAGCACTGTGGGGGAGCAGCTAGCAAAAAAAAAGGTGAAATCCTGCATCAGAATCATTATCGTATTATTCAAAGGTCTAATGAGGCTTGTACTGTCCGGCAGCATGGCCTCAGAAAGCAGCCACATTTCTTCACCACAAAATGCGGTTTGCTGTGTACTGTGCTTGCAGACATCACATGCCTGATCTTAGACACGATCCATGGCCATCAAGGATTTGTACTGCCTGTGGATTTTAACGCTCAGGAGTGGAGGGATCGAGTGCAGAGAATGAAAAACTTTATGTATTATTGGATTCCAATGCGCAGTGCTACAAAGTGGTATGATTCAGGTTCACATTTCCCAACACAGTGAATTCAAGTCTCAATCATGCTGTTAGCAGAGGTATTGAACAGAAACTCAACTAAAATCGACAGTTGATCGCCTTAACAGGCCGAGGAACAGCTGGCAAGGGAGGGACCAGAAGGAGGGAACGGAAGAATTAGTTGGATTGGGTACATTGTTTAAACACCGCACCAATGCTTCCTGACTACTTCTGTTATGATGATAAGTCTTTAGAATTCATTTCCTATGTTGAACCTTGCAGAGGAAGGGCTGGACTACCAGTTGAGCAGTGTGTTGGTCTTCAGGTTCCGCGTGGTAATGGTATGGGAAGCATGGGGCAGGACAAGCTGTCCAGGCTCAGAAAATGAGTCATATCCTTTGTACCCATTTTGGCTTCTGTCTCCAATATGCAATACAGTGACAGTGAGTCAGGCGTGAAAATTCTAAATGTGAAGTGCTGAAGAGGCTAACTCTTCCTGTCCGGGAATAAAGCTGTCCTCTGTTCAACAGTCATCAACTTACAGAAAAAGTTTTTGGCAAACCAATTTTCCGTTGCAAACAGTGACGTGACTCATGTTGAAATGTATCATCAAATCACCTGCACATTACAAATCAACACAGGGCTCCTCTGGCCATTGGCCTTTCGCACATACACAAAGCTTTGCCAAACACTCTCTTTCATGAATACAGTGCCTCTTTTACTTTTCTTAGGATTGCAATCTCATGCAAGCACAAGATCATAAGCCCTGAAATTATGCCATTATGCCAGCATACATATGCTTAGTACATTCTTTTGACTTTTCACTCTGTAGTATTAGTGTACGTGTGCACCTGTTTAAAGTAAAATAGATAATTCCTCCGCCAAAATAGCAGAGAGAGGACTTTCCGGTTAAATATTCAGACACTAGTATCATAGTTTAATTTCAAGGTCATATTATTCTTTTTTGGGACTAAATTTAACCCTTTTGAGTATTGAATCTGTTTTGTAATCTTGACAATATGTTTTTTAATTGTAGAACATTTGCAAACTTCATGTGTATATTTCTAATAGAAGACAGGACTGACACTCCCTCAGGTACTACCCTGGAGTGTCAGCCCAGATTATGTGTTCAAATCTTGGAGTGGGACATGAACCCACAATCCGCATCCTATATCTGCGACTTTAAACTAAGTCTGCATGATACAATAATTTAGTTGGATGGTAATGATTTCACAGTACTATTTAAAGTCAAAAGGGGAGCTGTCTCGGTGTCCTGTCTAACCTGCTCCCTCCAACCAGTATCACTTGTTTGTGAAATCATGCTGTGTACAAAATGGCTGTAATGCACCCCTACATAACAACCATCTGTGTTGTGTATGTATAATGTATGTACTGTAACATTAGACCACTGACTGTATCTTCACACTGTATACACCATACCTGTACCACCAGAGGGTGCTACTGGTGGAGACCTAAGGGTCACCTGCACACTGCAGGTAACCAAGTATAAAAGGGAGCTCACCTCATTGTGTCCTCATTCAGGGAGTTGCAATAAACGGACTAAGGTCACTACAGTTCAAGTACAGTACCCTACCTCATTACTAAAGTGCTTGCATATACTACAAGTGTACTTGAAAGTAATTCATAGGAGCTCATAATGGATAGGTGACCAAATTGCTGGAGCTCTTCTGGTATCGGAGCCTTGTATAATTGGGCACAGAAGTCCGAGGCCTACTCTGTGACCAGTGCTGCGAGCATAAGGAAATGCCAGTGGGAAGCACACTAGGAGCATGCACACCACCTGTGTGAATTGCTCGCCGAGGCCCCACATTTAATGCAAATTAGAGGACCTCCCTATAATGCAACTGAAACACTGCAGGTCCAGTCTTGCTACAATTGTACAGGGCCTTGGTGAGACCACACCTGGAGTAGTGTGTACAGCTTTGGTCTCCTTATCTGAGGAAGGACATACTTGACTTGGAGGCGGTACAACAAAGGTTCGCTAAATTGATTCCTGGGATGACAAGGTTGTCCTATGAGGAGAGATTTTGTAGATTCGGTCTGGAGTTTAGAAGAATGAGAGGTGATCTCATTGAAACATACACGATTGTGAGGGGGATTGACAGGGTAGATGCTGAGAGGTTGCTTCCCCTGGCTGGAGTGTCTAGAACTAGGAGGCACAGTTTCAGGATAAAGGGTCGGTCATTTAAGAGCGAGATGAGGAGGAATTTCTTCACTCAGAGGGTTGTGAATCTTTGGAATTCTCTGCCCCAGAGGGCTGTGAATGCTCAGTCTTTGAGTATATTCAGGACTGAGATAGATAGATTTTTGGACTAAAGGAATCAAGAGATATGAAGATTGGGCAGAAAAGTGGAGTTGAGGTCAATGATCAGCCATGATCATGGCAGATGAAGTATAATGTGGATAAATGTGAGGTTATCCACTTTGGTGGTAAAAACAGAGAGACAAACTATTATCTGAATGGTGACAGATTAGGAAAAGGGGAGGTGCAACGAGACCTGGGTGTCATGGTACATCAGTCATTGAAGGTTGGCATGCAGGTACAGCAGACGGTTAAGAAAGCAAATGGCATGTTGGCCTTCATAGCGAGGGGATTTGAGTACAGGGGCAGGGAGGTGTTACTACAGTTGTACAGGGCCTTGGTGAGGCCACACCTGGAGTATTGTGTACAGTTTTGGTCTCCTAACTTGAGGAAGGACATTCTTGTTATTGAGGGAGTGCAGCGAAGGTTCACCAGACTGATTCCCGGGATGGCGGGACTGACATATCAAGAAAGACTGGATCGACTGGGCTTGTATTCACTGGAGTTCAGAAGAATGAGAGGGGATCTCATAGAAACGTTTACAATTCTGATGGGTTTAGACAGGTTAGATGCAGGAAGAATGTTCCCAATGTTGGGGAAGTCCAGAACCAGAGGTCACAGTCTAAGGATAAAGGGTAAGCCATTTAGGACCGAGATGAGGAGAAACTTCTTCACCCAGAGAGTGGTGAACCTATGGAATTCTCTACCACAGAAAGTTGTTGAGGCCAATTCACTAAATATATTCAAAAAGGAGTTAGATGTAGTCCTTACTACTAGGGGGATCAAGGGGTATGGCGAGAAAGCAGTAATGGGGTACTGAAGTTGCATGTTCAGCCATGAACTCATTGAATGGCGGTGCAGGCTCGAAGGGCTGAATGGCCTATTCCTGCACCTATTTTCTATGTATGTTTCTATGATCTTATTGAATGGCGGAGCAAGTTTGAGGGGCCGTATGGCTGACGCCTGCTCCTAACTCTTACGTTCTGAGTGCCTATTTCCAACAAGCAGTTTAGAGGAGACCCATGTTTAAAAACTAAAAATAATGCTCCTTGGTGACCCTCTTTTTGTAATTGGGCCATCCTTGGTTACTGGCCCTGCTTTTCTTTGGACTTAAATAATTATTTATTTAATGGGTGGTTGTACCCCAAAGCATTTAAAGAAAAAACAAACGACTGCATTTCAAGACCAGCCAGCAGCCCTACCCCTGCTGCCAGCACCTGATATTGCGGCCCCCAACGTCCCTTGGTTTCCCAGCATATTGTGCGCTAGTGCCATAAACATATTTAATGGAGCTGTCGTCCCGTTATGGGCCGATGTTAGCATAGAGGGGCACAGGTGGATGCAGTACTTGAGTAGTGGTCCCAGTGGTGCTACGTCAGGACCACATTATACATCTGCTGTTTGTGAGGCGATCGGGATATTTTTGAGAAATGGGTAAGGCATTTATATTTGTAAGTCAATGGCCTAGAAATCCCAGTCGGCTGCTTCCCGCGGGCGATCGGGTAAAAAAGTTAAAAAAGGTGAGCACTGAGCTGAACTTGCTGCGCCTACGAGAGATCCCGGTCCTGAGGCCTTCACTGACTTCACGTTGGCGCGCCTGTACGTCAGGACCTGCGCAGGGCTGGAGCTACAGTCACACGGCTCTGGGCAGCCAATCAAGGTAAAGTGTATACTCATTCATAACAATGTTGGAGTTCCCATTATTATGATTGAGAAACCACCCCCAAACACCCAAAACACAATTAAAAAATAAACCACATATTTTTATTAATTTAAATTAGTTATTTATGTATTATAAAAAAATATATATTTTCCCGATTTTTTAAAAAGTTTTTTTAATTATAGTTTAAAATAAACTTACCGTAGTGGGGAGGGTTTTTTAACAATAAAATGCGTTACTTAATTTAATTATGTTTTTGTGTATTTTAAAACTCTTACGCCTGTAAAAGTAGGCGGGCACAAGAGTTTTGGGGACATTTGCTGGGCAAGATATGGGTAAATACCGCAATGTTGCCCTTGCAAATATCCTTGCTCCCGAGATATGGAGGATCTAGTTGACAGATCGGAAAAGCCGGTTTTGAGCACATGCTGGAATTTCTGGGCCTTTATGTATTTATAATGCTGTATATTACAATGTCGACTTTGAGGAATTTGCACAATTATAGTTTGTTCTTTAATTTACACGTAGACCTATTTTAATGCCCAATTTATATCTGGAATTCTCTTAAAAGAACACTTGAGACCATTTTAAAATCATAGAATGATTACAGCACAGAAGGAGGCCATTCAGCCTGTCAAGCCCATGTCGGCTCTCTGCAAGAGCACTTCAGCTAGTTCCACTTTCCCGCCCTTGCCCCGTAGCCCTGCAAGTTTTCTTCCTTCAGGTACTTATCCAGCTCCCTTTTGAAAACCACGATTGAGTCTGCCTCCACCACCCTGTCAGTCAGTGCATTCTAGATCCTAAACATTCGCTACATAAAAATGATTTTCCTCATGTCTCCTTTGTTCTTCTGCCAATCACCTTAACTCTGTGTCCTCTGGTTCTCGACCCTTCCGCTAATGGAAACAGTTTCTCTCTATCTAGACTCCTCATGATTTTGAATACGTCTATCAGGTCTCCTCAAAACCTTCTCTGCTCCAAAGAGAACAACCCCAGCTTCTCCAAACTATCCACTGATGTCCCTCATCCCCGGAACAATTCTTGTAAATCATTTCTGCACCCTCTCTAAGGCCGTCACATCCTTCCTAAAGTGCGATGCCCAGAATTGGATCCGTTGAGGCTGAACCAGTGTTTTATAAAGGTTCATCATATCTTCCTTCCTTTATACTCTATGCCTCTATTTATGAAGCCCAGGATCCTGCCTTTTCAACCGCTTTCTCAACTGCCCTGCCACCTTCAACGATTTGTGCACATATACTCCTAGGTTTCTTTGTTCCTGCACCCCCTCTAGAATTGTACCACTTAGTTTATATTGCCTCTTCTCATTCTTCCTACCAAAGTGTATCATTTCACACTTTTCTGTGTTAAAATCTTATTTCTATTTCCTGCATTTTCATTGTCTGATTATTTTACTTTCCGGGAGCAAACAGATTCTCCCATACTACTCTCCAGAATATGTCTCCAGTGTCTCCAGCCTGACTGTCTCCAGTGCACCCTTGATTTACACCAATTTCTTATCTCCTTTCGGAACTGCTCTTTCCTTGTGGCTGTCTTCAAAGAGCCTGTGATTGGTAGCTCAGGATGTGAGGAATCACAAATGTAATCCCATATCATACCACAACATAAAGTTGATTTATAGGTGTTCCATAATTCATCCTAATTTTAGTTTATAATATTAGTATTGTCTTTCTGCAAATGATCCTTTTAGAAAGAAAATATTTAATGGTGCTGTGGCTTGGACAGGAGAGCAAAGCCTTCAGTTTTCAGTGCTTTACACAGAGAAGACCTCTGGTATTTGTCGACACACAACTTACATTCCTTTAGTTTGACTCTTTCACTGACACATCCCTATTTTTGAAGAATTGGTGTTTCAGACTGCGTCAACCTGTAATCTTAATTATTCTTTTTAATGGATTACATTGGCCAAGAATTTTAAGCAAAGACAGCCTGTAATTAACAAACCAAAGCAATATTCAACGGTAAATTCAAAACAAATTGAATACAGAACCACACTAAGAGCTGTATGGTCAGAAGTGGTCGTGGAAGGATTAACCCGCCCTCTCACTAGTCTGGTGTTACACAGGAACAACCATTTGTTGGGGAGGTAGGCGTAGGAGCAAAATGGTGAATGCATTTTTTTGCTATTAGTCATCTTGAGCTGAGGTTCCACCAGTTTAGATTAATAACTGTGATTATGCAGTGACCACAGTGATACATAATTGAATGCTTGAGTATAAATCGAAGCTGAATTTCATGGGTGGGCACTTCTGAGTCATTCAGCCCGGCTGCATAGACATGTTACTTTACCTTAGTTCACTGTGAATTATGTTGTTCCACCTCTAGCCCCTTTCCAATCTCAATTCTGCCCTTTTGCACAAAAACAAAAACGCTGCATCATCACTTTTGACAGTCAAAATATGCTGAAAATTTTACCTGATGTTAAACTGCATTTGCACTGCGGATCACGCACCAGTATATTCATTGCCAGCATAATTCTAATGAGCTGTAACCTGAACAACATAACATAACTACTAGGCTGAGCTGCTGGTGTATAAACTCTGTGTTCTCTTTTGACCATTAGCTGAGCTTTCTATGCCGCATCTAGTTCATTGCCAAAACAGTTTTGTACCACATTACCCGCTCTGCTGCCCAAACCCCCGTCCATGCCTCGCCCCTCTCTTTTTAGTTACTTTTTGTTCAACCATACAACTCAGTTACACCCTCAATTTGTCTGATTCCAGGATATTACTGGTCGCCCTCCCACTCTATTCCACTTTCTGAGCCTAATCTTTCAGCCATCATCATCACTGGGTCAAAATCCTGGATCTCCCTCTCTAACAGCACTGTGGGAGCACCTTCACCACACGGACTGCAGCGGTTCAAGAAGGCGGCTCGCCACCATCTCGAGGGTAATTAGGGATGGTCAATAAATGCCGGCCTTGCCTACATCCCATGAACGAGTAAAAAAAATACCCTGACCCTCTGAAAAGCTTCTACGAAACCACTTTAACATTGCTACTGCTCTCCAGTTCAAAAGCCTCCAAAACCTAAACCTTTGGGCCTATTGACACCGCGCCCGCTTTACAGACATATTATGGGCTCCATTTTCCCCAAAGCCGTTTTTTGGCGCAGTTGAACACCTGTTTTTTTTGGTGCCCAACAACGCCAAAAAAAAATCATCCAATTTTCCCCGTTGTGAATTGTTCATTTTGGCGCCGCCTAGCCTGTCCTTTATCTTTGGGGGTGGAGCCTAAGATCTACACCAAAAAGATCGGGTTACCAAGGTAACGAGGGACGCATTGCGGGCTGAGACTGGAAAGTGAAACATACAACACATTCTGGCCAGCTCACAGCAACCTGCACCAGCACATTGCAGCAACATTCCATCCTTAAATTATTAAAGTGTTTATGCCAAAAGTCTATCCCCCCCCATCCCCACCCCCTCCCTCCCGGTGCTGCTTCTAACCCTGGCTGAAAGGCTTCCCTCCCCTCCTCGGTGCTGATTACCGCTGCTAGCCCTGGCCGAAGGGCCTCGCCATCCCGGTGCCGATTACCGTTGCTAGACCTGGCCGAAGGGCCTCCCTCCTCCGGGTGCCACTCCTAACTCTGGCTGAAAGATTTCCATCCCCTGCCAGTGCCGGTTGCCACTCCTAACCCTGGCCGAAAGGTCTCTTCCCCCCCCCCCCCCTCTCCTCTGCCCCCCCGCCCCCATCTCTGCTGCTGCTGTCTGGGCCGTGGAATTGCATCTGCTGATCTTCTTACCTGCGCCGATTTTGTTAACTGCCCAGAAGGTTTTTCCAGAGCGGTCACATACGCTGTCCTAAGAAAAATTGGAGTAAATCGGAGCTGGCCAAACTTGCTTAAATGGCCAGAATTGGCTCGAGTGGCAGGTCAGCCCCCAATGACGCAAAAAAATACTAACCTCAAAAAATTGTGACTAACTTGAGTTACACTGGCGCAGATACCTTGGGGAAACTTGTATATTTTAATTTAGGCCCAAAAAAGAGGCGCAGATAACTGGGGAAAATTGGGCCCATAAACAGGTACCTAAGCGTACAATATAATTGGTGGCATGGAGGCACCTTTCATATTGATAACGATTCCAGTGCAGGAGTCTGGGGCACGCGCCTGAAACAGGCGTTTATCCCTTGGCATATGCAAATAGAGGGCTAATACTTATTTGAGGCTCGCTTCCTGAAATTGGACTGTCCTGAATACAACCGACGCTGAGCCAGCTGCAATCAGAATAACCAATTTTGCTGAATTTAGTGACCATTTACAACACAAAAATAGCCTGAATTCAACTTAACTGTGACTCTAATTTAGCAAAGGTCCACCAAGCAAACAGCTGACTCGGACACGATGCGCTGAACTGGCCTCTTTCTATATTGTAAACCTCTACGGTTCTGCAAAGTTTAATCTAAAACCTAAATCAGAATCTGACTTCAGCCAATATATAAACCTAGTTCAACTTCAAATGTTGCAGTTGGCTTAGGCCAAGTAACATATTCCCAATTAATGTTGTGCCTCTCAGAGATTTACCTCATCGTGTTAGTTCTGAAATGGAATATCCAAAAGCCAAACCACACAAAGCAGTAAACATGAGTAAACATGAGTACTGTATACATTGATATTTTGAATGTATTTATTTTTATCTCATTGTTGGAGCTGGGCGTTTCTGTGTCCTTCAAATCCTTGTAGGTAATGGTCTGTGTTCCATAACAAAACACTAAGTTGAAGTGAAATGCTGATACAAATATTATCAATTATGCAGAAACATTTTTCTTTGTTTTGTCAGATTTTGCAGATGAAAGTACAGCGACTTGAGCATCTGGTTCAGCTGAAAGACCTCCGAATCGATGATCTGACAAGACACCTGAAGGAATATAAATCAAATGGCACAGCGAATTGACAAGAACCAACAGAAAAAAGGGACCATTAAACTCTCTGGAATAAAACAATTGGCAAATCTTTTTTTCATTCGTATGCATAATGTTACTGGGATGAAAGTGACACGTGTGTGTTTTCCCCCTCTGAGCAAAATTGCCAACTCTTTTTCACAGGGTCTGGAGCCTTTTTGATTATTGTGCCCTTTAGAACGAAGGCTGAACCATGTCACGATTCCACTGATCTGATTTACCGTGTTTCTACGCTGAGAGAATTGGAACCCAAATTATTTTTATCTGAAGGACCTCAAGGAATTAATAGTGCGTAGAGTGTTTGTTGTAAAAGGTTGTCATAGATAAAGATTCGACTCTGTGCATGTCTTTGTGCTACTAGTCATGAGATGTGAAAAGTGTAATTGAATACATGTATTTGTGAATAAATCATATTTTGTCTAGTTACATATTTTCAGTATTATTGGAAAATACAGTACAATTTAGAGACTTTATTTAAAATTCCAGAATTGAACTCTAAAATATTTTAGAACTGACTGATTGAGTCACTAGAACCTAATTTTACCATGAATTCAGAATTCTGTCTGATGTCTTGTTTTAACCATGTGCCAATGGTATGTGCTTCACATAGAGAATTCTGTAAACTATCAGCTACTCCTTAGAATATAACAAACTCACAAAACCAATGATATTTGCATTTTGTTCATTTTTGGACTGTCGAGTGCTTTCTGGGCTGTAGGGTTTGAGTTCCAGTGCATTCCCCAGGCAAACACTGGTCCTTTCAAGTAGGTAAACCCCTGCTTCTTTCAAGTTCGAGTACTTTTGATTTTAAAATGCTTTACAGTGCTCACTTCCCCTTTTGGGAGCATAATAGAAACATAGGAAGTAGGTGCAGGAGTAGGCCATTCGGCCCTTCGAGCCTGCACCACCATTCAATATTATTGTGTATGTAGGCACCTTGTTAATGACTCCACGAGGCAGGGGTATGGTACTTAAACTGTGAAGACCGTAGTCCTTTATTGCAGCCCCTAGAGTGAGGACACTAAGAGGTGAGCTCCCTTTTATACCGGGTTACCTGCAGTGTGCGGGTGACCCTTAGGTCTCCAGCAGCAGCACCCTCTGGTGTACTGGTAAGGTGTGCACAGGGTGAAGGTACATTCAGTGTTACAGTACATCATAACACTGTAAGCATGCATACATAACAAATATGATCAGGGCTGATCATGCAACTTCAGTACCCCATTCCTGCTTTCTCTCCATACCCCTTGATCCCTTTAGCCGTAAGGGCCTCATCTAACTCCCTTTTGAATATATCGAACGAACTGGACTCAACAACTTTCTGTGGTAGAGAATTCCACAGGTTCACAATTCTCTGAGTGAAGAAGTTTCTCCTCATCTCAGTCCTAAATGGCTTACCTCTTATCCTTAGACTGTGACCCCAGTTCTGGACTTCCCCAACATCGGGAACATACTTCCTGCATCTAACCTGTCCAATCCCGTCAGAATTTTATATGTTTCTATGAGATCCCCTCTCATTCTTCTAAATTCCAGTAAATGTAAGCCTAGTCGATCCAGTCTGTCTTCATATGTCAGTCCTGCCATCCCAGGAATCAGTCTGGTGAACCTTCGCTGCACCCCCTTATAGCAAGAATGTCCTTCCTGAATTAGGAGACCAAAACTGCACACACTACTCAAGGTGTGGTCTCACCAATGCCTGTACAACTGCAGTAAGATCTCCCTGCTCCGATACTCAAATCCACTTGCTATGAAGGCCAGCATGCCATTTACCTTCTTTACTGCCTGCTGTACCTGCATGCCTACCTTCAATGACTGATGTACCATGACACACACGTCTCATTGCACCTCCCCTTTTACTAATCTGTCACCATTCAGATAATAATCTGCCTTCCTGTTTTTGCCACCAAAGTGGATAACCTCACATTTATCCACATTATACTGCATCTGCCATGCATTTGCCCATTCACCTAACCTGTCCAAGTTCCCCTGCAGCCTCCTAGCATCCTCCTCGCAGCTCACACTGCCACCCAGCTTAGTGTCATCTGCAAACTTGGAGATATTACATTAAATTCCTTCGTCTAAATCATTAATGTATATTGTGAATAGCTGGGGTCCCAGCACAGAACCCTGCGACACCCCACTAGTTACTGCCTGCCATTCTGAAAAGGACCTGTTTATTCCCACTCTTTGCTTCCTGTCTGCCAACCAGCTCTCTAATAGCCAAGTGCAGAGCAGGGATCAAATCCTGGACCTTCCTGATCGATACAGCTAAGCACAACACCATATGGTCCATTTACCAAAAACAACCATTGGGCAAGAGACTAAAATGACACCCTGATCTTCCCATGCTGTCAGGATTAGGCAAAGGGCATTGGGCAGATGCCTCCTCGCACAGGGAGATAAAAAGTCAGCATGTGATTAATGATCTGCTTCCATGCACCTTGAAATAGCTGCAGCATGGCACTGGCCTGGCAGGACGACTTCTTCACCCTCCTTGCTGCGTGATACAGCCTAAGAAAGGGTACAAAAATGGAGGAGACATAATGGAATGTTATTCCCTATAACTAACAGAAAATGGAGCGCTTATAGAGTTTTCCTTCCAGCTATAGTACTGAGGAATCTTCCAGGACTTAGTTGACACCGTGGGTGGCTCTGCTGCACAAGAGGGCAGGAAAAAGAGTGGGAGAGCTATAGTGATAGGGGATTCGATTGTAAGGAAAATAGATAGGCATTTCTGCAGCCGCAACCGAGACTTCAGGATGCTATTTTGCCTCCCTGATGCAAGGGTCAAGGATGTCACGGAGCGGGTGCAGAACATTCTGAAAAGGGTGAACAGCCAGTTGTCGTGGTGCATATAGGTACCAACGATATAGGTAAAAAACGGGATGAGGTTCTACGAGACGAATTTAGGGAGCTCGGAGCTAAATTAAAAAGTAGGACCTCAAAAGTAGTAATCTCAGGATTGCTATCAGTGCCACGTGCTAGTCAGAGTAGGAATCGCAGGATAGCTCAGATGACTACGTGGCTTGAGCAGTGGTGCAGAAGGGAGGGATTCAAATTCCTGGGGCACTGGAACTGGTTCTGGGGGAGGTGGGACCAGTACAAACCAGACGGTCTGCACCTGGGCAGGACCGGAACCAATGTCCAAGGGGGAGTGTTTGCTAGTGCTATTGGGGAGGAGTTAAACTAATATGGCAGGAACCTATGCAGGGAGACAGAGGGAAATAAAATGGAGGCAGAAGCAAAAGATAGAAAGGAGAATAGTAAAAGTAGAGGGCAGAGAAACCCAAGGCAAAAAACAAAAACGGCCACATTACAGCAAAATTCTAAAGGGGCAAAGTGTGTTAAAAAGACAAACCTAAAGGCTCTGTGCCTCAATGCGAGGAGTATTCGAAATAAGGTGGGTGAATTAACTGCGCAGACAGCAGTTAACGGATATGATGTAATTGGCATCACGGAGTCATGGCTCCAGGGTGACCAAGGCTGGGAACTCAACATCCAGGGGTATTCAACATTTAGAAAGGATGGGCAGAGAGGAAAAGGAGGCGGGGTGGCATTGCTAGTTAAAGAGGAAATTCATGCAATAGTAAGGAAGGACATAAGCCTGGATGATATGGAATCGGTATGGTTGAGCTGCGGAATACCAAAGGGCAGAAAACGCTAGTGGGAGTTGTGTACAGACCACCAAACAGTAGCAGTGAGGTTGGGGACAACATCAAACAAGAAATAAGGAATGTGTGCAATAAAGATACAGTAGTTATCATGGGCGACTTTAATCTACAAATTGATTGGGCTAACCAAACTGGTAGCAATGCAGTGGAGGACGATTTCCTGGAGTGTATTAGGGATGGTTTTCTAGACCAATATGTCAAGGAACCAACTAGAGAGCTGGCCATCCTAGGCTGGGTGATGTATAATGAGAAGGGACTAGTTGGCAGTCTTGTTGTGCGAGGCCCCTTGGGGAAGAGTGACCATAATATGGTAGAATTCTTTATTAAGATGGAAACTGACACAGTTAATTCAGAAACTAGGGTCCTGAACTTAAGGAAAGGTAACTTCGACGGCATGAGGCGTGAATTGGCTAGAATAGACTGGCAAATGATAATTAAAGGGTTGACAGTGGACAGGCAATGGCAAATATTTAAAGATCACAAGGATGAACTTCAACAATTGTACATCCCTGTCTGGAGTAAAAATAAAACGGGGAAGGTGGCTCAACCGTGGCTAACAAGGGAAATTAAGGATAGTGTTAGATCCAAGGAAGAGGCATATAAATTGGCCAGAAAAAGCAGCAAACCTGAGGACAGGGAGAAATTTAGAATTCAGCAGAGGAGGACTATGGTTTAATTAAGAGGGGGGAAATAGAGTATGAGAGGAAGCTTGCCGGGAACATAAAAACTGACAGCAAAAGCTTCTATAGATATGTGAAGAGAAAAAGGTTAGTAAAGACAAATGTAGATCCCTTGCAGTTGGATTCAGGTGAATTTATAATGAGGAACAAGGAAATGGCAGACCAATTGAACAAATACTTTGGTTCTGTCTTCACGAAGGAAGACACAAATGACCTTCCGGATGTACTCGGGGACCGAGGGTCTAGTGAGAAGGAGGAACTGAAGGATATCCTTATTAGACAGGAAATTGTGTTTGGGAAATTGATGGGATTGAAGGCCGATAAATTCCCGGGGCCTGATAGTCTGCATCCCAGAGTACTTAAGGAAGTGGCCCTAGGAATAGTGGATGCATTGGTGATCATTTTCCAACAGTCTATCGACTCTGGATCAGTTCCCATGGACTGGAGGGTAGCTAATGTAACATCACTTTTTAAAAAAGGAGGGAAAGAGAAAACGGGTTTATTATAGACCGGTTAGCCTGACATCGGTAGTGGGGAAAATATTGGAATCAATTATTAAGGGTGAAATAGCAGCGCATTTGGAAAGCAGTGACAGGATCGGTCCAAGTCAGCATGGATTTATGAAAGGGAAATCATGCTTGACAAATCTTCTGGAATTTTTTGAGGATGCAACTAGCAGAGTGGAAAGGGAGAACCAGTGGATGTAGTATATTTGGACTTTCAAATATACCACACAAGAGATTGGTGTGCAAAATCAAAGCACATAGTATTGGGAGTAATATACTGACGTGGATAGAGAACTGGTTGGCAGACAGGAAGCAGAGAGTCGGGATAAACGGGTCCTTTTCAGAATGGCAGGCAGTGACTAGTGGAGTGCCGCAGGGCTCAATGCTGGGACCCCAGCTCTTTACAATATACATTAATGATTTAGATGAAGAAGTTGAGTGTAATATCTCCAAGTTTGCAGAAGACACTAAACTGGGTGGCGGTATGAGCTGTGAGGAGGATGCTAAGAGGCTGCAGGATGACTTGGACAAGTTAGGTGAGTGGGCAAAAGCATGGCAGATGCAGTATAATGTGGATAAATGTGAGGTTATACACTTTGGTGGCAAAAACATGAAGGCAAAATATTATCTGAATGGCGTCAGATTAGGAAAAGGGGAGGTGCAACGAGACCTGGGTGTCATGGTTCATCAGTCATTGAAAGTTGGCATGCAGGTACAGCAGGCGGTGAAGAAGGCAAATGGTATGTTGGCCTTCATAGCTAGGGGATTTAAGTATAGGAGCAGGGAGGTCTTATTGCAGTTGTACAGGGCCTTAGTGAGGCCTCACCTGGAATATTGTGTTCAGTTTTGGTCTCCTAATCTGAGGAAGGACGTTCTTGCTATTGAGGGAGTGCAGCGAAGGTTCACCAGATTGATTCCAGGGATGGCGGGACTGACATAGGAGAGACTGGATCAACTGGGCCTTTATACACTGGAATTTAGAAGAATGAGAGGGGATCTTATAGAAACGTATAAGATTATGATGGGATTGGACAGGTTAGATGCGGGAAGACTGCTCCCGATGTTGGGCAAGTCCAGAACCAGAGGACACAGTCTTAGGATGACGAGAAACTTCTTCATTCAGAGAGTTGTTAACCTGTGGAATTCCTTGCCGCAGAGAGTTGTTGATGCCAGTTCATTGGATATATTCAAGAGGGAGTTAGATATGGCCCTTACGGCTAAAGGAATCAAGGGGTATGGAGAGAAAGCACGAAAGGATTACTGAGGGAATGATCAGCCATGATCTTATTGAATGGTGGTGCAGGCTCAAAGGGCCGAATGGCCTACTCCTGCACCTATTTTCTATGTTTCTATGACTTTGATGGTCTTTTGAAGTTGAAGGCAGCAATATTTGGGTTACACACGAGAAAGGTTCACAGTACTAGTTATGATGCCGTTTTTCTGTAACAGTATAGGCCCAGTGGTGCAACATAGTGCTTCACTATGTTATTTAAAAATTATATACTCTCTGTGGTAAAACTTGTGAATATGCACTTCTGCTGTGGAGCCTCAGCCACCAGAAATTCGTAGTGGGAATTTGTGTGCACGTCCATGATTTTTTACCCATTATGGAACTTTATCAGTCGGGGGCGGGGGGGGGGGGGGCGCAGAGGTGGGGGAGGGAGGGAGGAGGAGGGTTGTTGCATACAATTTCCTGATATGTGCTTCCAGTGGAAAAAACTCCGCAACAGGAGCACACATTTATAAAATGTATCCTATATATTTCACATTGATGTACTGTAGTGGAATCCTACAATCAAGTATCCAGTGTTTTTTTTATTCTTCATTCACGTGATGTAGGCATCACTGGCAAAGCCAGCATTAATTGTCCTTGAGAAGATGGTGGTGAGCTGCCGCCTTTTAACCGCTGCAGTCCGTGTAGTGAAGGCCCTCCCACAGTGCTGTTAGGTAGGCAGTTCCAGGATTTTGAGCCAGCAACAGCGAAGGGACAGCGATATATTTCCAAGTCAGGATGGTGTGTGACTTAGAGGAGAACTTAGAGGAGGTGGTGATCCCATGTGCCTGCTGCCCTCGTCCTTCGAGGTGGCAGACATCGCATGTTTGGGAGGCGCTGCCGAAGAAGCCATGGCGAGTTCCTGCAGTGCATCTTGTAGATGGTACACACTGCAGCCACGGTGCACCGTTGGTGGAGGAAGTGAATGTTTAAGGTGGTGGATGGGGTGCCAATCAAGCCATTTGCTTTGTCCTGGATGGTGTCAAACTTCTTGAGTATTGTTATAGCTGCACCCATCCAGGCAAGTAGAGAGTATTCCATCACATTCCTGACTTGTGCATTATAGGTGGTGGAAAGGCTTTAGGGAGTCAGGAGGTGAGACACTCACTGCAGAATACCCAGCCTCTGACCTGCTCTTGTTGCCACAGTATTTATGTGGCTGGTCCAGTTAAGTTTTTGATCACTGGTGACCCCCAGGATGTTGATGGTGGGGGATTCCATGATGGTAATGCCATTGAATGTCATGGAGAGGTGGTTAGAGTTATTGGCACCTGTATGGCATGAATGTTACTTGCCACTTATCAGCCCAAACCCGAATCTTGTCCAGGTCTTGCTGCATGTGGGCACGGACTGCTTCACTATCTGAGGAGTTGTGAATGGAAGTGAACACTGTGCAGTCATCAGCGAACATCCCCACTTCTGACCTTATGATGGAGAGAAGGTCACTGATGAAGCAGCTGAAGATGGTTGGGCCTGGGACACTTATAATCTCCTGTTGCCACCCCCTCAGATTGCTTGTCTCCATTGGATGGGGGTTGGAGATTAAGGAAAAGTGCACTCGTGTACTACGTTACACTCTAGAAGTTGCACATGTTAGCAATCATTGTTCACATCACTATTATGTTGTCTGACCTTAACCCACTTCAAACCACAGTCGCAACTAAAACGCTGGTTACACTCCAAACTATAAACTCTGCCTGTGATACTTTTATACCCAACCTGATCAGAAACAGATGTTAGACAAACCAATTACAACTCTGGAGCCCACTTGTTCTATCCCAGACTCTTCCCATCTTCATAAAACTGAATTCTGATGATTTTCATTATAGGCTCTGGAACTATTGATTAATCTGTTCAGCTCTTTAGTACTATGAGTTACATAGAAGTCACAGTCGGCCCAACCAGTCTACGCGGTGTCTATTGTGGCGGAGGGGAGGGGGAAACAACTCTCCCATTTCCATTAAAGCGCAGTAACTGATGAGTCAATCAAGAAACAGGATTAATGGCGTTTTCAGTTTAATTTCCTGAACTCTAATTTCTTAGTTGCGGTATGTTTCGTAATGTTGTCGCCATGCTGCAAGTTGCCAGATGTCAAAGGAGACGTTGCAGGATTTTTTTTTCAAATAGCTGCTTGACCTCCTTGATTTCCGATAGTAAAAAGGGCAGGACAGCGCCCCCTGACGCCTCAGAGCCCGAAATTGGTGAACTTACCACCCGCTGCCACCGACATTCCTCTGCAACATCCACCCAGTGCCATGTGACTTGGAGCGGGCGGGAGGGGAGAGAGGCCGGGAAGCGCCCGTCGACATCAGCGGACGGCCGAGTAGCATAAGTGGACTCCCCGCCCGCTGAGATGTGATATTCATGCGGGCGAGAGTTGGCGGGAGTCAGCGGCAGAACAGGAGTGGACTGCTGACTGGAGGCTGGTCTATCCCCGACGGTAAGTAGGATGATCATGGAGAAAAGGTTAGTGAACATTTTTATTTATTTTTCCCACAGCGACTTACCTTGATGGGGTCCCCTGAAGGTCTTCCGATAATTTTAAAATTTTTTGCTAATGATTTTTATTTTTAGGTCCTCGACCCTCCGTGGGCCCGACTCCATCCATGGTGGCACTTGGGTGGCAAACACCTTTGCCGCCGAGAATGAGAGCTCCCGCTGGCTGCCGCCCAGATTGGCAACATAAGTCACACATTTGCCGCCCGCCAACCTTCGAGGGACCCTAGTGATGAAAATCCCTCCCAAAGAACCGTCAGGGACCTCGGCAGCCATCGGCGGTCCTTTGGGCGGCACCTGGGCAGGCAGAGGCCGTCATCAATTTCGGGCCTTGAAAATGTTCAGTTTTTCTGCTGTTACCTTCTCTTTCAAATGATCACAGTTAATCAAGGAACCTGCAACCACAGTCCCACAGTGCCTTGTACTGAATGCTACTTGTGGAGAATCTGCAGGGACGTTGGCTGTAAGATGTGGTCTGGACAGGAGCACCTTCAGATAAACAATGCAAAACATCCACAAAGTTTAAAATGTAATAGTAGCATTAAAACTACATTCAGTTTAAATATAATTTTTACATATCAACCAACATCAATAAAACAGATGATCTGGTGATTATCACATTGCTGTTTGTGGGAGCTTGCTGTGCGCAAATTGGCTGCCGCGTTTCCCACAATGCAACAGTGAGTACACTTCAAAAGTACTTAATTGGCTGTAAAGTGCTTTGGGACGTCCTGAGGTGAAAGGCTCTATTTAAATGCAATTTCTTTTCTTTATAATGTGTATTTGATAGAGATCTTCCAATTTTTATGGTACAAATTATGGGTTTGTGCAAATTTTATTTTTTAATACAAATTTAAAATATTTAAATCGCCTATCTAGGTCACTGTGGCACACATTATTGGCTGAGGGATTGGCTATGTGAATTACTTGAACTTTCTCGCAGGAAGTCTGGAAACAGAGACCGCTATTAACATTCCCATCTGTTTACATGCTATTTCTTTGGAAAAGCATCTAGCTTCTCCTTATGGCATGGCAACATCAGCAAATCCCTGAGTGAGAAATCACAGGGGTTAAAGTGCAGCCTACTGCTCCCTGGAAGAGCTATGTCACCATGCAAATTAAGCAATTTTAAATCTGAATTTGGGATCAAACTCACCCGGAATACTGCGTGCAGTTTTGGTTTCCATATTTACAAAAGGATATAGTTGCTTTGGAGGCAGTTCAGAGAAGGTTCACTAGGTTGATTCCAGAGATGAGGGGGTTGACTTGTGAGGAAAGGTTGAGTACCTGACATCGTTGTAAGCTACAACGGACCTTTCTTCACTAGTCAGGAGTTTCAAGAGTTCATGGAACTCAATGGTATCAAACATGTGAGGTCAGCACCATTCAAGCCCGCATCCAATGGACAAGCAGAGCGTGCGGTCCAAACTATCAAGCAGAGTATGAAACGTGTAACTCAAGGTTCACTGTAAGCTCGCTTGTCATGCATATTGCTTAGTTACAGGACAAGATCCCATACGCTTACCAGGGTCTCCCCTGCTGAACTATTGATGAAGGCTCTCTCTCTTGTCCACCCCGACTTGAATAATCGTGTCAAATACAGATGTCAAAGTCAGCAAGGGTATCATGATCGTGCTATTGTGTCACGTGACATTTCTATCAATGATCCTGTGTATGTACTGAGTAAATGGGTACTTTTCAGAATGGCAGGCAGTGACTAGTGGGGTACCGCAAGGTTCTGTGCTGGGGCCTCAGCTGTTTACAATATACATTCATGATTTAGACGAGGGGATTAAATGTAGTATCTCCAAATTTGCGGATGACACGAAGTTGGGTGGCAGTGTGAGCTGCGAGGAGGATGCTATGAGGCTGCAGAGTGACTTGGATAGGTTAGGTGAGTGGGCAAATGCATGGCAGATGAAGTAAAATGTGGATAAATGTGAGGTTACCCACTTTGGTGATAAAAACAGAGAGACAGACTATTATCTGAATGGTGACAGATTAGGAAAAGGGGATGTGCAACGAGACCTGGGTGTCATGGTACATCAGTCATTGAAGGTTGGCATGCAGGTACAGCAGGCAGTTAGGAAAGCAAATGGCATGTTGGCCTTCATAGCAAGGGGATTTGAGTACAGGGGCAGGGAGGTGTTACTACAGTTGTATAGGGCCTTGGTGAGGCCACACCTGGAGTATTGTGTACAGTTTTGGTCTCCTAACTTGAGGAAGGACATTCTTGCTATTGAGGGAGTGCAGCGAAGGTTCACCAGACTGATTCCCGGGATGGCGGGACTGACCTATCAAGAAAGACTGGATCAACTGGGCTTGTATTCACTGGAGTTCAGAAGAATGAGGGGGGATCTCATAGAAATGTTTAAAATTCTGATGGGTTTAGACAGGTTAGATGCAGGAAGAATGTTCCCAATGTTGGGGAAGTCCAGAACCAGGGGTCACAGTCTAAGGATAAGGGGTAAGCCATTTAGGACCGAGATGAGGAGAAACTTCTTCACCCAGAGAGTGGTGAACCTGTGAAATTCTCTATCACAGGAAGTTGTTGAGGCCAATTCACTAAATACATTCAAAAAGGAGTTAGATGTAGTCCTTACTACTAGGGGGATCAAGGGGTATGGCGAGAAAGCAGGAATGGGGTACTGAAGTTGCATGTTCAGCCATGAACTCATTGAATGGCGGTGCAGGCTCGAAGGGCTGAATGGCCTACTCCTGCACCTATGTTGATGGAATTGCAACATTTCTTTTATGCCAGCGTCAAGCTACATGCTGACTTGGACCGATCCTGTCACTGCTTTCCAAATGCGCTGCTATTTCATCCTTAATAATTGATTCCAACATTTTCCCCACTACTGATGTCAAGCTAACCGGTCTATAATTTCCCGTTTTCTCTCTACCTCCTTTTTAAAAAAGTGGTGTTACATTAGCTACCCTCCAGTCCATAGGAACTGATCCAGAGTAGATAGACTGTTGGAAAATGATCGCCAATGCATCCACTATTTCTAGGGCCACCTCCTTATCTACTCTGGGATGCAGACAATCAGGCCCTGGGGATTTGTCGGCCTTCAATCCCATCAATTTCCCTAACACAATTTCCCGCCTAATAAAGATATCCTTCAGTTCCTCCTTCTCACTAGACCCTCGGTCCCCGAGTACATCCGGAAGGTCATTTGTGTCTTCCTTTGTGAAGACAAAACCAAAGTATTTGTTCAATTGGTATGCCATTTCTTTGTTCCCATTATTAATTCACCTGAGTCCGACTGCAAGGGACCTACATTTGTCTTCATTAATCTTTTTATCTTCACATATCTATAGAAGCTTTTGCAGTCAGTTTTTATGTTCCCGGCAAGCTTCCTCTCATATTCTATTTTCCCCCCTCCGAATTAAACCCTTTGTCCTCCTCTGCTGAATTCTAAATTTCTCCCAGTGCTCAGGTTTGCTGTTTTTTCTGGCCAATTTATATGCCTCTTCCTTGGATCTAACACTATCCTTAATTTCCCTTGTTAGCCACGGTTGAGCCACCTTTCCTGTTTTATTTTTACTCCAGACAGGGATGTACAACTGTTGACGTTCATCCATGTGATCTATAAATGTTTGCCATTGCCTATCCACCGTCAACCCTTTAAGTATCATTTGCCAGTCTATTCTAGCCAATTCACGTCTTATGCCGTCGAAGTTAGCTTTCCTTAAGTTTAGGACCCTAGTTTCTGAATTAACTGTGTCACTCTCCATCTTAATAAAGAATTCTACTATATTATGGTCACTCTTCTCCAAGGGGCCTCGCATAACAAGATTGCTAATTAGTCCCTTCTCATTACACATCACCCAGTCTAGGATGGCCAGCTCTCTTGACATATTGGTCAAGAAAACCATCCCTAAGGGATAAGGGGTTATGGAGAGCGGGCGGAGAAGTGGAGCTGAGTCCATGATCAGATCAGCCATGATCTTATTGAATGGTGGAGCAGATTCGAGGGGCCGTATGGCCTACTCCTGTTCCTATTTCTTATGTTCTTATGTTCACTGTGGTGACTTGAGCAAATACACTTACTATTTCAAACTGTTGCTTGTTAACTGTTGCAGAGTGTACAGCATATTTGTATGAATTAGTTTAATGGTGATAGCATTTTTAGAACCTGTAAATGCGGAGGTCCCGTCGAATTTAATGGCAGGATCTCATTGAAAAAGATTTGACTCCAATTTCGGGTGACAGTCAGCCAGATTGAAACGTCGGGCAGGACGGCCTGTGCTCGTAGGCTGCAGCCGGGGAGTGAAGAGGAGGGTGGGAAAGATCGGAGGTCAGGGAGAGATCGGAGGTCAGGGAGAGATCAGAAGCTGCGGGTGGGGTCGGGGTGGAGGGGGGAGGTGGGATCACGACAGGGAGGTAGGCCGATTGTGGGGAGGAAAGCAGGCTAGCTTGGGGGGGGGTCAGGAGGAAGCGCACCTGGCCCACAAGCAGTGCTGAAGAGGTACTTGCCTGCTGGATCCAACTCTTCTGGCCTCCCTTCACCTGCCGGGTTTCCCAAACCCTGGGAAACTCAGCCCACAGCAGTTAAATGTGAAGGTCAGGTCAAATTTGAGGCACACAGCCTAATTATAATATTTAAATGACTGGCCCACCTCTCGAGAATAGTCACCCGCCCCCGAACTTGCCCTTATTAAAACCAGAAATGGGTGGATTGTGGGTGGATTGGGTTTCCAATTTTTGAATTTTAACCCCAGCTCCCCTGTCCCCCTCCTGCCAGTCCTGGGTGGTTACCCCCCTCCCCCCCCCCCAACAACTGCCACAATAGTGACCAATTATATATATATATCCCCCCCCCAGCAATTTGATGAGTTATTTCCTTCCACTTCGTTTGTTTTCTCAATACGCAGCTTACATTATTACTTGGCGAAGGGTGCTAGTTTGTAAGTAGGCAACAACAACGACTTGCATTTATATAGCACCTTTAACGTCAAAAAATATCCCAAGGCGCTTCTCAGGAGCGTAATCAGACAAAATATGGCACCGAGCCAAAGAAGGAAACATTAGGACAGGTGAAAAGCTTGGTTAAAGAAATACATTTTAAGCAGCATCCTAAAGAAGGAAAGGGAGGTAGAGAGGCAGAGATGTGTGGGTGGGAACTCCAGAGCCTAGACGGCTCAAAGCACGGCCACCGATGGTGGGGCGCACGAGGCCAGAATTGAAGGAACGCTGAATTCTCAGAGAATTGTACGGCTGGAGGTTGTTTCAGAGATGGGGTGGGGCGAGGCCATGGAGGGATTTGAACACAAGGATGAGAATTTTAAAACTAAGGCGTCGTTGGTCTGGGAGTACATGTAGGTCAGCGAGACAAGAATGCTGCAGAACTTCCCTCTAAGAAACATTCTTCCTTTCTGGATGGCCTGAATGAGATCATGAACACATCATGGAGAGTGCATTATAACCTTGAATTATTCTTTCATGGCAAGGCCAACATTTATTGCTCATCCCTAATTGCCCTTGTGGTGTGGTGAGCAGCCTTCTTGAACCGCAGAGGTTAAGGGTCAACTGCATTGCTGTGAGTCTGGAGTCACATATAGGCCAGACTGGGTAAGGGTGGCAGATTTCCTTCCCTAAAGGGCAGTAGTGAACCAGATGTTTTTTTTTACAACAGCCCAGTAGTTTCATAGTCACTATTACAGTTTTTTTCCCTTCCAGATTTATTTATAACTGAATTTAAATTCCCCAACTGCCATGGTGGGATTTGAACTCACATCTCTGGATCATTAGTCCAGGCCTTTGGATTATTAGTCCAGTAACATAACCACTATGCTACTGTACCCCCAGTGCACCAGTGTGATGGATCAACAGGCTGCCACATCAACTTTAGTACAGAGACAGTACACCCAGCACTGTTGAGCACTCCAATAGTCGAGTATATTACAGCTCTCATATGTAATGCATGTATCATTCCAATCATATTCCTCACTCTAAAACATGGTTAAATCCAGCCTAATCTGTGACTAACAATTTACAGGAAGTGGTGTTACTGAGAACAAAGCATAATACAGTAAACTAGACTATGTTTCCACTGTTCAGTAGTCTACTGACCTGCTACCATTATCCCCAAGGAAATGTTTTGTCTGATGAACTGGTTGGTTTTCAAGGTCTCCTGCTGTCCAGAGGAATGTGAGAAACCAGTGGCTCAAGGCTTTCCTGTCTCATGGAAAACTGGAGCACTAGAGTTTTTTAGTAATGGCCAGATTCCTAGCATGAGTGCAGTAACCCTCCCCAGCTATTAATGCTGGAACTATGAACATACAATTAATGTTTCTCTCTGCAAAAAGAGATTTTGAGTCTTTTTGTGAAATGTTTCCAGGCGTCAGAAATTAATGCAGCTGGGATTTCAAATGATAAGGACCAGGAAACTTCTGAACCGCTTAATAAATAGTTCATTGTTAGTATATTTTTAAATTAACTTTTTATTTAGGTTTATTGATTGTAGCAAAAAAAATGTGACTTACCACCATGACCTAACCCTTACAAAACTGAAAGAAACCTCTCAGGGGAAATTACAGTTAAGATCAACACAGTGTCTCCAGTCTACAGTAGAGACCACAGAGAAACTGGTGGCTGTTAACTCATCAATGGTGCCATCAATTGCTCTATAGCAGCAATTCAAGACAAGCTTAATCATTGTGCAGTGACTCACTCTGATTCAGGACCGTGTAACATATTTGCTTCATGGGTTCTTTGCTTAAGAATTATATTACAGATGGACTAATCAACTATGTGTTACAAGAATTGTGGAGATATGTAATTAAATTAAAGTCTTTTTGAAATTTTAAAGAAGTTACTTTAACAACTTTGATAAACACTGTACAGAGGGATTTCATATAAGTGCATACGCTGTCCATTACTAACTTCGTTCATTGTAATTTCAGCCCATTTGCCGTGAAACGCATATATCTATTTGATACTCATTTTCATTTTAAGTTGTTCAAGCATAATCCATTGTCTATTTAGAGCAGCTCTGTTTCCAGAACCCTACATTCAGCTCATCATCACTACTGATATATCGCTCTGGGCTGAGGAGCACAACAGAACCTCTATAGTGAACGGCTATTGTAATGTAAGCACCTGCAAGGATGCTCACAGGTTTGTAGAGCTGTTGCATCAAAAAAAAAAAGGGCAGCTGAAAAATGTTTGGAGTGTCCCCCAGATTGGGGGGCACTTGATCTAATGTTTATTTTGTTTACCCTAAAATAGTTGTAGAGCTGTTGCATTGGGGACTTGGTCTGGAAGGTGTTGCACGGAGCAGTCCTGTGCAATAAGTTTTTAAGTCGGTTCACGGATTCCCAGGCCGCCTGCAATTTCTGCGGTCTGGAAGAGTCCGTGTTCCACGTTTTTATTGAATGTGCGAGGTTGCAGCCCCTCTTCCAATATTTGAAGGGGCTGCTCCTCAATTTCTGGTTGTACATCAGTCCCACACTCCTGATCTTTGGGCAGCCTGTGCGGAGGGGATCAGGCAGGTCAGAAGGCCTCCTCGTAGGACTGCTCCTGAGCACGGCCAAGGTGGCCATCAACCGGTCCAGGCAGTGGGCGGTCGAGGGGGTCGTTCAGCCCAACTGCCTGCCTCTCTTCTATGCCTACATCCGGGCCAGGGTGTTCCTAGAGATGGAGCATGCGGTGTCCACCGGTACGCTCGCGGCCTTCCGCGAGAGGTGGGCGCCGGAGGGACTGGAGTGCATCGTTACCCCCGGCAACCAAATTTTAATTTGATCAATTAAAGTTTAAAGTTTAATTTGTTTAATTCGCCGGTTGTAGTGCCCCTTTAACAAGGGGGCACTTGATTTATAAGTTCACAAAAAATAATTGTGGAACTGTTCCAGGCACTTGATTTAAAGTTCCTACTCAAATAGTTGTAGAGCTGTTGAGTTGGGAGTGGCTTAGCCAGTCACGTGATGTTCACAAGACTTAATAAAACCCCAACCAGTTGGGTTCAGGGGATCCACAATGAGGCACGTGGTTGTGAGCCTGGTGGATGAACTGGTAATGTGTAGTGTGATTGTTAAACCTTTGCTAATAAACCAACTAGTTCTTAACATAGAAACATAGGAAATAGATGCAGGAGTAGGCTTTTCGGTCCTTCGAGCCTGCACTGCCATTCCATGAGTTCATGGCTGAACATGCAACTTCAGTACCCCATTCCTGCTTTCTCGCCATACCCCTTGATCCCCCTAGTAGTAAAGACTACATCTAACTCCTTTTTGAATATATTTAGTGAATTGGCCTCAACAACTTTCTGTGGTAGAGAATTCCACAGGTTAACCACTCTCTGGGTGAAGAAGTTTCTCCTCATCTCGGTCCTAAATGGCTTACCCCTTATCCTCAGACTGTGACCCCTGGTTCTGAACTTCCCCAACATTGGGAACATTCTTCCTGCATCGAACCTGTCTCAACCCGTCACAATTTTAAACGTTTCTATGAGATCCCCTCTCATTCTTCTGAACTCCAGTGAATACAAGCCCAGTTGATCCGGTCTTTCTTGATATGTCAGTCCCGCCATCCCGGGAATCAGTCTGGTGAACCTTCGCTGCACTCCCTCAATAGCAAGAATGCCCTTCCTCAAGTTAGGAGACCAAAACTGTACACAATACTCCAGGTGTGGCCTCATCAAGGACCTATACAACTGTAGTAACACCTCCCTGCCCCTGTACTCAAATCCCCTTGCTATGAAGGCCAACATGCCATTTGCTTTCTTAACCGCCTGCTGTACCTGCATGCCAACCTTCAATGACTGATGTACCATGACACCCAGGTCTCGTTGCACCTCCCCTTTACCTAATCTGTAATCATTCAGATAATAGTCTGTCTCTCTGTTTTTACCACCAAAGTGGATAACCTCACATTTATCCACATTATACTTCATCTGCCATGCATTTGCCCACTCACCTAACCTATCCAAGTCACTCTGCAGCCTCATAACATCCTCTTCGCAGCTCACACTGCCACCCAGCTTAGTGTCATCCGCAAATTTGGAGATACTACTTTTAATCACCTCGTCTAAATCATTAATGTACAATGTAAACAGCTGGGGCCCCAGCACAGAACCTTGCGGTACCCCACTAGTCACTGCCTGCCATTCTGAAAAGTACCCATTTACTCCTACTCTTTGCTTCCTGTCTGCCAACCAGTTCTCAATCCACATCAGCACACTACCCCCAATCCCATGTGCTTTAACTTTGCACATTAATCTCTTGTGTGAGACCTTGTCGAAAGCCTTCTGAAAGTCCAAATAAACCACATCAACTGGTTCCCCCTTGTCCACTCTACTGGAAACATCCTCAAAAAATTCCAGAAGATTTGTCAAGCATGATTTCCCTTTCACAAATCCATGCTGACTTGGACCTATCATCTCACCTCTTTCCAAATGCGCTGCTATGACATCCTTAATAATTGATTCCATCATTTTACCCACTACCGATGTCAGGCTGACCAGTCTATAATTCCCTGTTTTATCTCTCCCTCCTTTTTTAAAAAGTGGGGTTACATTGGCTACCCTCCACTCGATAGGAACTGATCCAGAGTCTATGGAATGTTGGAAAATGACTGTCAATGCATCTGCTATTTCCAAGGCCACCTCCTTAAGTACTCTGGGATGCAGTCCATCAGGCCCTGGGGCTTTATCAGCCTTCAATCTCATCAATTTCCCCAACACAATTTCCCGACTAATAAGGATTTCCCTCAGTTCCTCCTTCTTACTAGACCCTCTGACCCCTTTTATATCCGGAAGGTTATTTGTGTCCTCCTTAATGAATACCGAACCAAAGTACTTGTTCAATTGGTCTGCCATTTCTTTGCTCCCAGTTATGACTTCCCCTGATTCTGACTTTACTAACCTTTTTCTCTTTACATATCTATAGAAGCTTTTGCAGTCCGTCTTAATGTTCCCTGCAAGCCTCCTCTCGTATTCTATTTTCCCTGCCCTAATCAAACCCTTTGTCTTCCTCTGCTGAGTTCTAAATTTCTCCCAGTCCCCAGGTTCGCTGCTATTTCTGGCCAATTTGTATGCCACTTCCTTGGCTTTAATACTATCCCTGATTTCCCTTGATAGCCACGGTTGAGCCACCTCCCCTTTTTTATTTTTATGCCAGACAGGGATGTACAATTGTTGTAGTTCATCCATGCGGTCTCTAAATGTCTGCCATTGCCCATCCACTGTCAACCCCTTAAGTATCATTCGCCGATCTATCCTAGCCGATTCACGCCTCATACCTTCAAAGTTATCCTTCTTTAAGTTCTGGACCATGGTCTCTGAATTAACTGTTTCATTCTCCATCCTAATGCAGAATTCCACCATATTATGGTCACTCTTCCCCAAGGGGCCTCGCACAACGAGATTGCTAATTAATCCTCTCTCATTACACAACACCCAGTCTAAGATGGCCTCCCCCCTAGTTGGTTCCTCGACATATTAGTCTAGAAAACCATCCCTTTTGCACTCCAGGAAATCCTCCTCCACCGTATTGCTTCCAGTTTGGTTAGCCCAATCTATATGCATGATAACTGCTGGACCTTTAGTGCATGCACCCCTAATTTCCTGTTTGATGCACTCCCCAACATCACTACTACTGTTTGGAGGTTTGTACACAACTCCCACTAGCGTTTTCTGCCCCTTGGTTTTCCGTAGCTCCACCCATACCGATTCCACATCATCCAAGCTAATGTCTTTCCTTACAATTGCATTAATTTCCTCTTTAACCAGCAACGCCACCCCGCCTCCTTTTCCTTTCTGTCTATCCTTCCTAAATGTTGAATACCCTTGGATGTTGAGTTGCCAGCCTTGGTCACCCTGGAGCCATGAATCCGTGATGCCAACCACATCGTATCCATTAACTGCTATCTACACAGTTAATTCGTTCACCTTATTCCGAATACTCCTTGCATTGAGGCACAGAGCCTTCAGGCTTGCCTTTTTAACGCATGTAGACCCTTTAGAATTTTGCTGCAAAGTGGCCCTTTTTGTTTTTTGCCTTGGGTTTCTCTGCCCTCCACTTTTACTCATCTCCTTTCTGTCTTTTGCTTTTGTCTCAATTTTGTTTCCCTCTGTCTCCCTGCATTGGTTCCCATCCCCCTGCCATATTAGTATAACTCCTCCCCAACAGCACTAGCAAACACTCCTCCTCGGACATTGGTTCCGGCCCTGCCTAGGTGCAGACCATCCGGTTTGTACTGGTCCCACCTCCCCCAGAACCGGTTCCAATGCCCCAGGAATTTGAATCCCTCCCTGCTGCACCACTGCTCAAGCCACGTATTCATCTGAGCTATCCTGCAATTCCTACTCTGACTAGCACGTGGCACTGGTAGCAATCCCGAGATTACTACTTTTGAGGTCCTACGTTTTAATTTAGCGCCTAGCTCCTTAAATTCGTCTCGTAGGACCTCATCCCGTTTTTTACCTATATCGTTGCTCCACGACAACTGGCTGTTCACCCTCACTTTTCAGAATGTCCTGCACCCGTTCCCAGACATCCTTGACCCTTGCACCAGGGAGGCAACATACCATCCTGGAGTCTCGGTTGCGGCCGCAGAAATGCCTATCTATTCCCCTTACAATTGAATCCCCTATCACTATCGCTCTCCCACTCTTTTTCCTGCCCTCCTGTGCAGCAGAGCCACCCACGGTGCCATGAACTTGGCTGCTGCTGCCCTCCCCTAATGAGTCATCCCCCTCAACAGTACTCAAAGCGGTGTATCTGTTTTGCAGGGGGATGACCGCAGGGGACCCCTGCACTACCTTTCTTGCACTGCTCTTCCTGTTGGTCTTCCATTCCCTATCTGGCTGTGGACCCTTTACCTGCGGTAAGACCAACTCACTAAACGTGCTATTCACGTCATTCTCAGCATCGTGGATGCTCCAGGGTGAATCCACCTTCAGCTCCAATTCCGCAACGCGGTACGTCAGGAGCTGGAGGCGGATACACTTCCCGCACACGTAGTCGTCAGGGACACCAGAGGCATCCCTGATTTCCCACATAGAACAGGAGGAGCATAACACGTGTCCGAGCTCTCCTGCCATGACTTAACCCTTAGATTAATTTAAATTGGCAACAACAGTGCTACAAGTTACTCACTGATATAGAAAAGAAAAAAAGAAAAACTACTTACCAGTCACCAGCCTATCACTTACCCTCTTGGCTGTGACGTCACCTTTCTATTTCTTTCTACTTCTTTTTTGCCTTGTCCCTGTAGCTGCACAAGCACGCCTCTCCACGCACCTCCCGACTCTCTCCACACACCTGGAACTCCCGAGCCTCCTCCGACGCGTTGGGTCTTTTTATAGGCCTCAGCGACGCACCTCCCGACTCTCTCCACGCACCTGGAACTCCATAGCAATGTGTTGCTATGAATTCTTAAGCAAAGAACCCATGAAGCAAATACGTTACAGCAATAGACCAGGGATATGTGATCTCAACCACAGCCTCCAGAGGAGACCAATGAGGAAGATCTCAAAAGTATATCTTCAGAACAGAATTTTCAGTTACTGCAAAATTTGCAGGCAAAGGTGCACAAGGGCCTTTCAAGCAGAATACTCTTACACTGGAGTACCAAATTCATTTCCCCTTCAGTCCTGAATACCATCCTTACACTGGAGTACCAGATTCATTCCCCCTTCCATCCTGGGATAAGTACATTTAGATTAAGCAAAGCTTGGCGGATCCATCTTGTCTAGTGTGAAGGAATCTCAGATTCTTCTAGAATGGTTTGGGTTTTCTGTAAGCTCAAACAGTCTGGATTGGTAGAATTGTGTATGTGGCTGGAGTGACTCAGCATATTGTGCTAACTCAGCTTACTAGAAATGTTGTCTATTGCTGTGAAGTGTAGCTTGCAAACCCTGCTTAAGGGCATCCAAGTAAGAAGGATATTATCCACACAACAAAGTGCCAAGAAAAGGAGTGCCAGTGATTAGTAATGTATGAAATGAGCCATACCAATGTCTTCAAGTTTGGAGACTGGATACAAGACTGAGTCAGGGATTAGAGAGTCTGCAAATGAAAGAACTGAATACAAGCACACGTGTGTATATGTTATTCACATCTCTATGTCCAGTACGAGGATTGGACTGCTATTATCAATCAGCAGAACATGAGAAATGTTTAGTGCTTTGAGTGCAGAAAGGAGGCAAAATTGCACCTTAAATCTCTAGGGCACTCTGATAAAGTAAACAACTTCTAAATATTCATAACATCTCATAATATAAAGTCAATAATTATTGATAGTTTAAAAAAATAATGCACAAGCCTTTTCTGCCTCTGGCAACACATGACCACACACTTCGATGTCTCCTCATCAATCATGTGTGAGTGTTCAGCTGTTTGTACAAAGCCTGACTGTAAAAGGCCAATTGAAAGTTGATTTTATTAGTGCAAGGAACTAACAATGGGAAAATATCTTGCATGATGCTCATAACAACAACAAGCCTTCTAATTCATGTTTTGACTTAACACTGAGTATAACGGATGTGACACAGTCAAGCCAGACACAATTGGAAAATAGTTTTGCACCAGTATTTGTGCTACTCTATCAAGGTCCAACATCCTCACTATATGGAAATCAATGCAAGCAGCAAGCATTTAGTTGGGAGGCACAGAGCTTTGCTTTCGAAACGAATAAAGACATATTTTTGGTAATCATCAACTAGCTTCTCCCAGCTACATTGCAAGCTAATCCTGACTACAAAGGCAATAAGCTTTCGACCGCATCTAAACTTTGTGTTTCCTCAGACTTAACGACTTTGCTTTAGCCGAATATTTAGAAGTCATTTAAAGAATAGTCAAAGATGAACAATAATACAGGTGTTGCAGAAACACGACACTGGAGACAATGAGAAATTTCTCACGAGAAACTAGACACGAATTAAATCTCTAGAGCACTCTGACAAAATAAACAATTTCTAAATGCACATTTTTATAATATCTAGTGATTATAGTGATAGTTTAAAAAAATAATGTACAAATCTTTTCCACTGAAAGAAAAGAAGAATGGAAAAAAGAAAGAAAACAAGAAACAGAAAGGAAGAATGAAAGAAAGAAATTATAGCCAGTGAAGTACATTGTTGAAGTGTAATCACTGTTGTAACGTAGGAAATCACTTGCCGATTGGCAACTTCCACCCAGGCATATTCTTTGGTAGAGGGCCTGCTAAAGAGGTGCTGGATCCCACAAAAGCAGCAAAGGGCAGCCGCTATATTTATTTCCATTAGCAATATGGCATGGACCGCCAATAGAACCTCATTAGCCGAGCAATTGTTGGCAATGTTAGCGGATGGATGTTTACCGCAATGGGATGGCATTACTCTGTCCGCTAAGGTAGAAGAGGCGTTAACCCACTTACAATAAACGGGTCACATTGGCACGAAAGCAGCAGATGTTGGAATGTGCTAAACGTTCCTCCGCTATAGTCGCCATCAGTAATTTCTGTGCTGCTATTTTCAAAAATTCTAACCATATTTAAGCAGTAATCGGAGGTATAAAGTTTTAAATTGTTGCTTAGATTGTTCATGGTGAGTGAGGGGCGCTATCTCTTCAATATAAATGAAAACATGACTTTTAACAGTAGTGATTTGCAGTGTTCGGTATGTGATGCTATAATCTGAGGTCTTAACCAGCAGCTCTAAACACGCCATGCAGTGCCGACCATAAAAGTTTTATTGTGCATTGTAACTCCTATAATTGTGGGGAAAAACTCTTTTGCAGACGAATGGAAAAATTAAGTTGAAGCAGATGAAAATCAGTGACCTTTCCACAGCAGGGTGTAGGGCACTCAATTTGGCTCACACTATTCTCAGCAAACAACCAACTGATGGTTTTATATGATGTACAAATTTGTTTCAAAGAATTTCAAAAGAAATGTCTCCATATTCTGTTCTTTAGCTAACAATGCTGTGGGTTTAGTTTTATTTAATTAGTTTAATTTAGTACTGTAGGCTTAGAAAGAAAGACTTGCATTTATATAGTGCTTTTCACAACCTTGAGAAATCCCAAAGCGCTTTATATCCAATGAAGTACTTTTGAAGTGTGGTCACTGTTGTAACGTAGGAAATTTTTAGTTTAGATTAATTAGCTCCATTTAGTGTTGTGAGTTTAGTTCAATTTAATTGGTTTAATTTAGAGCTAGGGATTTTATTTTATTTTCATTTTTGGTAAGACACCTAATGGGACCTTTCTTGTAGCAGTGGATGTGGAATCTCGTTTGTTTTTATTCATTCCAGGATGTGGGTGTTGCTGGCAAAGGCCAGCATTTATTGCCTATCCCTAATTGCCATTGAGAAGATGGTGGTGAGCCACCTTCTTGAACTGCTGCAGTCCATGTGGTGAAGGTACTCCCAGGGAGTACTGTTAGGGAGGCAGTTCCAGGATTTTGTCCCAGCGACGATGAAGGAACAGCAATATATTTCCAAGTCAGGATGGTGTGTAACTTGTAGGGGAACTTGGAGGTGGTGGTGTTCCCATGCGCCTGCTGCCCTTGTCCTTCTAGGTGGTGGTAGCGATCGCGGGTTTGGGAGAATCTTAGGGCTAGACTTTCCACTTTGCTGTCTATCGCCCAAAAAATGGGCGATGTTCCAGCAAACCTGAGGACTGGGAGGAATTTAGAATTCAGCAGAGGAGGACAAAGGGTCTAATTAGGAGGGGGGAAATAGAGTATGAGAGGAAGCTTGCAGGGAACATAAAAACTGACTGCAAAAACTTCTACAGATATGTGAAGAGAAAAAGATTAGTGAAGACCAACGTAGGTCTTTTGCAGTCAGAATCAGGTGAATTTCTAAAGGGGAACAAAGAAATGGCAGACCAATTCAACAAATACTTTGGATCTGTCTTCACTAAGGAAGACACAAATAACCTTCCGGAAATACTCGGGGTTCGAGGGTCTAGCGAAAAGGAGGAACTGAAGGAAATCCTTATTAGTCAGGAAATTGTGTTAGGGAAATTGATGGGATTGAAGGCCAATACATCCCTAGAAAAAGTGGATGCATTGCTGATCATTTACCAACATTCTATTGACTCTGGATCTGTTCCTATGGACTGGAGGGTAGCTAATGTAACACCACTTTTGAAAAAAGGAGGGAGAGAGAAAACAAGGAATTATAGACCGGTTAGCCTGACATTGGTGGTGGGGAAAATGTTGGAATCAATTATTAAAGATGAAACAGCAGCGCATTGGGAAAGCAGTGACAGGATCAGTCCAAGTCAGCATGGATTTATGAAAGGGCAATCATGCTTGTCAAATCTTCTAGAATGTTTTGAGGATGTAACTAGTAGAGTGGACACGGGAGAACCAGTGGATGTGGTGTATTTGGACTTTCAAAAGGCTTTTGACAAGGTCCCACACAAGAGATTAGTGTGCAAAATTAAAACACATGGTATTGGGGGTAATGTATTGACATGGATAGAGAACAGGTTGGCAGACAGGAAGCAGAGAGTCGGAATAAATGGGTCCTTTTCAGAATGACAGTCAGTGACCAGTGGGGTGCCGCAGGGTTCAGTGCTGGGACCCCAGCTATTTACAATGATTTAGATGAAGGAATTGAATGTAATATCTCCAAGTTTGCAGATGACACTAAGCTGGGTGCGGTGTGAGCTGTGAGGAGGATGCTAAGAGGCTGCAGGGTGACTTGGACAGGTTAGATGAGTGGCAGATGCAGTATAATGTGGATAAATTTGAGGTTATCCACTTTGGTGGCAAAAACAGGATGACAGAATATTATCTGAATGGTGACAGATTAGGAAAATGGGATGTGCAACGAGATCTGGGTTTCATGGTACATCAGTCATTGGCATGCAGGTATAGCAGGCAGTGAAGAAGGCAAATGGCATGTTGGCCTTCATAGCTATGGGATTTGAATATAGGAGCAGGGAGGTGTTACTGCAGTTGTAGAGAGTCTTGGTGAGGCAAAACCTGGAATATTGTGTTCAGTCTTGGTCTCCTAATCTGAGGAAGGATGTTCTTGCTATTGAGGGAGTACAGCGAAGGTTCACCAGACTGATTCCCGTGATGGCAGGACTGAAATATGAGGAAAGTCTGGATTAACTGGGATTGTATCCACTGGAGTTTAGAAGAATGAGAGGGGATCTCATAGAAACATATAAAATTCTGATGGGATTGGACAGGTTAGAGGCAAGAAGAATGTTCCCGTTGCTGGGGAGTTCCAGAACCAGGGGTCACAGTCTAAGAATAAGGGATAAGCCATTTAGGATCGAGAGGAGGAGAAACTTCTTACTCAGAAGGTTGTGAACCTGTGGAATTCTCTACCGCAGAAAGTTGTCGAGACCAGTTCATTAGATATATTCAAAAGGGAGTTAGATGTGGCCCTTACGGCCAAAGGGATCAAGGGATATGGAGAGAAAGCAGAAAAGAGGTACTGAGGTTGAATGATCAGCCATGATCTTATTGAATGGTGGTGCAGGCTTGAAGAGCCGAATGGCCTGCTCCTGCATCTACTTTCTATGTTTCTATGATGTTCAATGTCCCAGCCTTGCCGATCACTGGCTCATCGCCCATTTTTTGGTTGGCGATTTTCCACTCGGCGATAGGCCAGCGATGTCAAATAGGCGATGCAAAAGGTCAGCGATGTGACGCTCAGCCAGCAATGTGGAAGGGAAAAGCTTCCCTAGCAACGACCTTCTGCGTATGTGATTTTTTTTTCCCCAGTTGACAGCATTTTGCGCATTTTGGTAGGTCAGGAGTCAACCACACATGCGCAGAAGGCTGTTGGGGAGAGAGAGAGAGAAGAGATAAAGGAGGGAGTTGTTGGAGTTGGAGGGAGGAGATTTGTGGAGGTTTGTTGAGCTTTTTGCTGTTGGAGATTTGGATAAAGTGTTTTTTGCTGTTGGAGAAGGTGGGCAGGACTTACCCGGGGTGCTAAGGGAAATTCTCCACCCCGGGCATACAGGATGCTGTGGTCCGAGATTGCGGACGTTGTCTCCTCGGCGTCCCAGGAGGTGAGGGGGCTCAACCAGTGCCAGAAGTACTGGAACAGCCTTTTGGCGTCAGCTAGAGTAAGTACAGATTTTATATTGTATTGATGAAGATTGTAATTAAATCTGTAATAGTAAATCTCCTGGATTGAATTAAACTTTGTAAGTTCTCACAGACATACATACATACGCATGTATACATATGTAGATCCAAAGCACGCTGATCTTTGTTATAACCGTGTATCAATTGTGGATCTCATTTGCATGTTACATTTGAAGCTGTTGTCTTTCCATGAAACTACCTAGTCAATTAGCTTATGCCATGCTCTTTTCACGTTTGCAGAAGAAGATATCTAACAACAGGGCGCAGCGGAGGTGCACTGGAGGGGCCCTGCTTACATGCAGACTTTAAGTGAGCTGGAGGAGTGTGCAGCAGCGCTGGTGGGGACCACCAGTCGCTCGGCCACCACCCGTGGTGTTGCAGGACCCTCCCATGCATCATGTGAGTAATGTGTGAAACAGTTTTAAAGTAATGTAACATCATTTAATTAAAATGCAATGTTCGGATGATATCAGGTCATGAATGCAGCCTTTGTGCTACTCTCAGGTTGACAACATAAGAACATAAGCAATAAGAACAGGGGAAGGTCATCTGGTCAACTTTCCCCTTCTTTGTGCACTCCCCATAAACCCGTGTCCACCTGCGACTCATGCAGCCGCGGCAGGTTTTCTGGGCAGCTAAATCCACACGATGCATTAATATGTAAAGTCTTGTCGGTAATGTGTACCCTTCTGTTCTAATAACCTCAATAGGCTCAATTGTGCTTTGAAGGTCAACCAGAGGCGCATGTGGAGGCCACATAGGAGGAGGAGGAAGATACGACCGAGCCGGAGGAGGAGGAGAAAGAAATGGAGGAAGCCACAGAGGGGGATGAACCTGCGACCACCGTGGAAGTTGCCATTGTGACTGAAGAGGCACCGGGACCAAGCGGCGTGCAGCCAGCACCGCCAAGGCGCGTTACAGTGCGCGCGCCGACCCCACGGAGGTCGGGTCAGTGAGCTCAGCACTCGCCTGCAGTGGACGATCGGATAGAGGGCTTGATCTCCCTGTGCGAGGAGACGGTCGCGATAAATCGTGAGCACCTCCAGCGGTTCGCGCGGGAATTTTCCCGGGTGTCTGCTGCCCAAGCGGAGGCAATGCAGCGGACGCTGGAGGAGATGCGTGCACGGACCGCCGCCACCAATGCATCATGGTGTGCGTCGCTGGCTGAGCACGGCGCTGCACCCCAAGGTGCCGTGATCGATCAACGTACAACCCTCAGCACACAAGCGAGCCAGGAGGAAGCACTTCCTTCTGACTTGGAAGACGATGCCCCTGCCCGTGCCTCGTCTTCCCCTCCAACACCCACCCAACAGCCGATCGTGCCACCATCACCCCCACCATGGCAGGAAGTCTTGCCATTGCCCGCTGCACGCCTGCGTCGGCTCGTTACCGGGGGACCAAAACGGGCAGGTGGGGCTAGGACACGGGGGGTGGGGTCTAGGATCTGGAGGGAAACGTGGCCGCAAATAGGGAGGGGAGTGTTATTGCTGTTCATGCTTTTCTTGTTGTTCTTCTTGTTTCTGTTGCTGTTGGGGGGGTGGGGGCTGGGTGGGGGGGGGGGGCGGGTGGGGGTGTTTAAAATTGAAATTCTTAATAATAAATTTTGTTCAATCTTACAATTATTGTGCATTGTCTTTTAATCACGTAAGTGAAGTTAAGTTAAACCATTAATGCAAAATATAAATAAAGGTATAAATGCGAGTGGATCTATCAGTAAAAGGATGTTAAAAACCCCTTTTAGCTACTTTCTCCCCCCTCCCAAGTTAAAAAAAGCATCCGCAGTGCCGAGTTCTGTGAGGAAGGCCAGGAAAAAGCAACTATTCTCCAGTGATGTTCTCGGTGAGCTATCAGCCCATTGATGTGCGGGCGATGTGCGGAAAGTTGGGCTGGGCGATATGCGGGTGATCACCTCGGCGATCAGCTCGGCGATGTGAGCCGAAAGTCAGGGGGATAATTTTTCGCCGATGATCCAGCCTGAATTTCCACTTTTTTGTCAAAATGGCCAATGAAAGGCCGTTTTGGGCGATATATGGGCGATGTGATGTAGAAAGTCTAGCCCTAAGACTGTAGTTAGGCCACAGTTGAAGTATTAGCCCCGAATTTGCAGTTGGCACAACGGCGCACTCTCAGAGTACGCCGTCATACCGCCTTTGAAACTGAGCAGCAACTTTGGGATTTTCCACTAGTGGAATTCCTGAAGGTGTGGTCAGCCTTTAACAGCTCTGAAACAGGCTGTGCAGTGCCTCCCCACCCCACCCCCACAGAGCCGGCAATCAGTGAAATCTCATAAATCACTGAAACTGATGAAAACTTCGGCTCTTTTGCGGTAATTATGCTGTTAAATTCCCCACTAAAAGTTAGACCCAAAGCAATTAGGTGTAACTGGGATTTTGACAGCGTTATTACTGCGAAACAAATTTTCCTGGGAAACTAGTTTTACTTTTGTTCAGTGTGAAATTTGTCTATTTTTATAAAAATTAGCATTTTTAAGAAATGTTTCAACAAAAAAATGTTGGGACTTTAAAAAAAAATTTGCCCATGTTTATTTCAGGTTTGCTTTCTCCCCCATGGAAAGGCCCCAATCTTTCTTTTGCACTTGATAACTATTTAAAAACGTTAGATTTTTAAGGGCTTACCCACTTCCTTGTTTGCTGTCTGTGAGAATTCTGCCTTTTGATTGGCTGATTAGACAGCCTGTTGACGCAGCAGCAATTCATACCATGGGATTCCCATTAAGTTCCTTCAAGGTGGAAACCCAAAGTTCTCGACACAGGGATCGCAATTCAGGTTCAATGTGTGCGCTTTTCCACACTCCGATATAGGAACATAGAAACATAGAAAGTAGGTGCAGGAGCAGGCCATTCGGCCCTTCGAGCCTGCACCACCATTCAATATGATCAGGGCTGATCATGCAACTTCAGTACCCCATTCCTGCTTTCTCTCCATACACCTTGATCCCTTTAGCCATAAGGGCCACATCTAACTCCCTTTTGAATATATCTAAGGAACTGGCCTCAACAACTTTCTGTGATAGAGAATTCCACAGGTTCACAATTCTCTGGATGAACAATATAGAAGTATAGGAAAAATGCAGCATAGGCGCACAAAGATATTATTAGAGATGAGGGGTTTGTCTCAGTTTGACGAGAGACTCAAGAAGTTAGGTTAATGTAAAGTCCTTACTCTACAGCATGAAACCACACGAGACACATTCTGGGGACAAGGTCACTCTGTGACCTTAACTTTTTATTCACAGGACTCCAAAGATGATGACCCTGCATGGGACCTCCCTTTTTATACCTGTGTGATCAGGTAAGGAGTGTCTCCCACAAGTTCACCCCTTGTGGTTAAGGTGTGCATCTAGGTTGAGTGTATACAGAAATACAGTGGTGTTGCATTGTGGTTACATACATGACAGGTTTTTTTTCACAAGAGCTGAAAGGCTAAATAGTGATCTGATAGAGCTTTCACATTTTGACGGGTCATGATAAGGTAAATAATGATAAATTGTTCCCACTCCTCAATGAAACAGTAAGGAGGGAGGCACAAATTTAAGATAATTATAAATAATTGAAGGGGAAGCTAGAAAATTATTCTTGATGGAGTAGGTGGATATCTGTGTTGCAAACTATTGTTAACACTATGGGCTAGATTTTTGAGTCTGCTCATTTTGAGGCGGCAATGGCAGCAGTTTGCGCCCAGGAACAGTTTGCACCTCGGTCAGCAAAATTCATCAGCTGGTCCCTGTGTGTGGGGCAGAGCGCTAAGGGAGCCGTTGTACACCTGACTTCGGGCGCTAGGCTGACTAAGCAAATCCCGAGCTAAAGAGCCGGCTTTGGAGAGTTGTAAGAGAGTCCTGGCGAGAAAAATAAAAACTGAAAAAAAACCAACAAAAATATTCCCAATATATAACTCACGCCACCACAACATAAATCGCAAAAAAAAAAATAATCACACTTACCTGAGGTGGACGTTACTTACTGCTACAACTCGGACCGGCAGCTTTCACTGGCGGTCCCACCAGGGGGCGCTCTTCAGGGCGCTATGGATCGGGTGGGAGCCAAAAATCGAGCCGGTGTCGCAACCAGGGACATTGCCTCTTCCCGGCGGTAATTCTCCGCGCCCCGTCGAAACTGGCACCAAAAGTCCCGGCAGGGCGCTGGAGGCTGGCCTCCGGGGCACCAACAGAAAATCCAGCCCAAAGTCCAGACATTCTTTAAAAAGGGAATTAGCTAATTACTCCTCAAAGGGGAATATTAAAGGGTACGGGGACTGAGCAGGAGAGTGGGATTAGACAACAATAACTACTTGCATTTTTATAGCTCCTTTAAAGTAATAAAACATCCCAAGGCGGTACACAAGAGCGTTATCAAACATAATTTGCTGGTGAGGTACGTTAGGAGATATTAATGTCCTTTAGGGAAGAAAATCTGCCATCCTTACCCGGTCTGGCCTATATGTGACTCCAGACTCACAGCAATGTGATTAACTCTTAACTGCCCTCTGAAATGGCCCAGCAAGCCACTCTGTTGTATCAAGCCGCTACGACAAAGTCAGCACTGTGGGAGCACCTTCACCACATGGACTGCAGCGGTTCAAGAAGGCAGCTCACCACCACCTTCTCGAGGGCAATTAGGGATGGGCAATAAATGCCAGTCTTGCCAGCGATGCCCACATCCCGTGAACGAATACATTTTAAAAAATTAGGACAGGTGACCTAAAGCTTGGTCAAAGAGGTTGGTTTTAAGGAGCAACTTAAAGGAGGAGAGGTAGAGAAGCTGAGAGATGGAATTATAATGCTTAGGGTCTCGGCAGCCTTGAAGGCATGGTCACCAACGTCGGAGCGATGGAAACCGGGAATGTGCAAGAGGCCAGAAGATGACTGAAGTGAAGAAAATTCAAGCACAGATTTGATGGGCCAAATAGCCTGTTTCTACACTCTACTGTTCTGTGATGCTAATAAATCAGCTCATGATAGCAGCCTGGCATGAAGGAACTAATATGCTGGTTCACTGTTCTAATGGGATTCTGAAGATCAGTTGTGTTTTTAGAACATTGAAAAACAAGAGATTCATGCATTTGCTGGTGAAAATTGTATTTGCATTGATTATTTTCAAATCCTGTGAGTGGGCAAAAATTTGGCAGATGGAGTATAATGTTGGAAAGTGTGAGGTCATGCACTTTGGCAGAAAAAAAATCAAAGAGCAAGTTATTATTTAAATGGGGAAAGATTGCAAAGTGCCGCAGTACAGCGGGACCTGGGGGTACTTGTGCATGAAACACAAAAGGATAGTTACAGCAAGTGATCAGGAAGGCCAATGGTATCTTGGCCTTTATTGCAAAGGGAATGGAGTATAAAAGCAGGGAAGTCTTACTACAGCTATATGAAGTATTGGTGAGGCCACACCTGGAATACTGCATGCAGTTTTGGTTTCCATATTTACGAAAGGATATACTTGCTTTGGAGGCAGTTCAGAGAAGGTTCACTAGGTTGATTCTGGGGTTGAGGGAGTTGACTTATAAGGAAAGGTTGAGTAGGTTGGGCCTTTACGCATTGGAATTCAGAAGAATGAGAGGTGATCTTAACGAAATGTATAAGATTATGAGGGGGCTTGAAAAGGTGGATGCAGAGAGGATGTTTCCATTGATGGGGGAGACTAGAACTAGAGGGCATGATCTTAGAATAAGGGGCCTCCCATTTAAAACAGAGATGAGGAGAAATTTCTTCTCTCAGAGGGTTGTAAATCTGTGGAATTTTCTGCCTCAGAGAGCTGTGGAAGCTGGGACATCGAATAAATTTAAGGCAGAAATAGACAGTTTCTTAAACGATAAAGGGATAAGGGGTTATGGGGAGCGGGCAGTGAAGTGGAGCTGAGTCCTTGATCAGATCAACCATGATCGTATTGAATGGCGGAGCAGGCTCGAGGAGCCATATGGCCTACTCCTGTTCCTATTTCTTATGTTCTTATGTTCCCTAGAAATTTCATACATTAACTGCAGCAGAATTTCATGGAGTAACTGGGCTGCCCTTAATTAACAGAGTTTGAGGAATTTCATGAAAGATACACCACGAGTAAGAAGTGTAGCCCTCATCACAGGACACCACACACCACAATATAAATCCTTCATGGGTAGACTTACAGCTACACCCATTATACAGTATTTTTAACTCTAAACACCATCTTACAGGGAGTGGGTATGGGGTGGCTGGTTAGTTAGTCTGTAACATTATTTCATCCTTGTAATCATCTACAAAAAATGTTTAATTCCTTCAAATAAATTGTGTGGAAGTGATAAGATTTATCTACATCTTCCTGAGCCCTTCTGACATTTTTAACTAATGTTGCCTGTGACTATTCACTTGCTTTAAATTTATTAAGCTACCTTATGAAACAACATTGTTAAATTACAAGTGTGAGAACACTAAGCTGGCCGACTTTGCCCAGCCCAGCAAATTTCTTGCTCACCTGTTTCCCAGGTTTGGCTGCAGGTGAGGGAGCGTCGACTCTATCCAGGTTGCTTTGGTGGTTCTCTTGACTGGAGTGTGATTCCTCTGCTCCACCGTTCGCTGTAACACCTCCTGCAAAAGCCTCTCCAAAGCCAATGCATCTCCAAAGCCTTTGCTCCTTGCTTCCACATCTATTCCAACTTGGAGCCACTTCCCCTTTAAGAGCAACCAGCAGCCCTTTAAGAGCTGCTGGTAGTGGACATTCATTCTCCCCCACTCCCGTGTGATCTCAGCACATCATGTGCTTTGAGCTCCAGTAATTTGCTTATGAGGTTTGGTGGCATAGTAGTTATATTACTGGACTATAATGTAGAGGCCTATAGTGTAGAGACCTGGACTAATGAGCCAGGGATGAGTTCATGTCCCACCATGGCAGCTGGGGAATTTAAATTCAAAGTAAATTAAATACATTTGGATAAAAATACTAGTATTTGAAACTACCAGATTATTATATAAAGCCACCTGGTTTACTAATGTCCTTTAGGGAAGGAAATCTGCCGTCCTTACCCGGTCTGGCCTATATGTGACTCCAGACCCATGTGTGGTTGACTCTTAACTTCCCCTGCAAGGCCTAGCAAGCCACTCAGGCTTCTTTTGGGCAGTAAATGCTAGCCTTGCTGGCGACGTCCACATCCCAAGAATGAATAATGATATAAATGAGCGCGCAGTCAGTGGTACATGTTAGCGGTGCATTAACCCTGGGAGCAGTGGTCTTGGTGTCTCTGTGATGGAGCTGCATTAATCAGGTGCACAATTACACTGAAGGTGCAGTGAGACACAAGCTTGTCTTAACATTGTTTCTGTGGTTGTCACGGTGACATGGAGGCACTCTTTCCCCCCCTTCTCCTCAGTTCATGGAGACATTCTTCACTGCCCCGCCATCCCCAAGTTCAGGCTGGCATTATTCCCCCTCTCCATATCGACAAATCTCTCACTCCCAGTTCACACTGGGCACTCATCTGTCCCTTCACCCCTCAGTTCACGATGGCATTCACCATCCCGACTTACCCTGGCAACCTTCTTTCCAGCTTCTCAAAGCCACTGTGCGCTTAAGAATGACACAAGGATAATTCACTTGCTGACCTTGATTTTGCTCCCTTCAGATGCTCCTCTCTTGGAGACCATTGCCAACACTTAGTGATGCTTGAAGGAGCTCACCTCCTGTGAAATTACCACCACTCCCAGCCCCTCACTAATAGGGCTCCCAGGGCCAGATATTGTGAAACTATCACAAGAATTCACTCCCACGGTGTGACTACTGTCCTCAGAGCAGCACCAGTTGGAAGCTGGGAGCGATACATGAAACGCAGGTATACCTGTATACCTGAGCCAGGCAGGTCCACAGTGCACAAAGGCAATGACTGGGCGGGCAGTCTGTCCCATTGACGGGATAGGGCCAGAATCCTTCCATGTTAGCTCCAGGTAACTGTGGAAGCAACGTGCAAAGAGTCGGGAGGTGCTGACCGGCCCGGCAGGTGACTGGCTGTGCGGTTTTAAGTAGGTTAAACTCCAGCATTAACTGGGGGTGTAAGCTTTGCCATTTGCTAACCTGCATCTATGCTCTCTGGAATGATACAAGTGGTGTTCTCCTACGGAGAGAGAGAACGCACCCCACATCGGACGCACAGAAACTCGAACTGTGTGGATTTCACAGTTGCTTAAGCATGATGATAGGTTTCAGAGCATGTGAGGTACCTGGACATCCAAAATAAAACACAGTGGCCCAGAATTTGCTGGGAAAATAACAGCGAGTTAAATGTTCACGCCTCTATTCGTGGGTAAATAACCCAGCAATTTGTGGTGAGGAAGCGATACCCCGGGAGTTGTGAATTGCCACAAATTGCTGGACGATTTGCGCCACTCCGCCGTCGTTAGTCTTGCAAAAAATGGATCTCACCCTCAACCTCCCCGTGAGTTTCAAGAAATTGCTGCATTTGCGCTGTTAAAATGTATTCATCTCGCTGCGGAAAGTTAGGGCTGGTCTTTCACAATACAAGGTCCCCTGTAATGGCAAAATGGATGTTTCTGCAATGATATCCGACCTCTCCGGCCCAGAAAGGGAGTCATTGCAACACTGGAGTCGCGTTCCCACAGGTAGTAAATTGTTCTTCGAGGTATTTAAAATATAAAGCGGGTGAAATTGTTCCTTTTTATAGCCCTGTGAGCGCCTCCATGCAAGACAGTTTACTCCCGCCTCCCGGGAAATTGGAGTTAGCACCCCGTGCCGCCATGTAACCGGCGATGACGACCTCGTCATGTGTGCCGGCCCCTTACCGCCCCATGGGGGAAATTACCCCGCAGGTCGCGAAGCTGGCTGACCTCCACTCTTGGGGCGGTGATTAAAGGGGAAGGCGCCAGTGCCCCGGCCCGCCATCTTATTTTGTCACCCGACTCTCGAGTCGGCACGACGATGACAGCCCTAGTGTGGGCCGGGCCGCCATCGTTCAGCCCAGCACTCCGTCTTGGGTGCCTGGCTGCTGGCCCGGTCCCACGGTGGCCCAGTGGCGGCCATCAGAGGCCGTTCAGAGTGTGCAGCGGCCCTCCCCTTTAAGCGAAGGGGAGGGGGGAAGGGGGAGGGCGGCGTTGAAGCTCTTTAGCGCTACATGGAACATCCGCAGAGCGCTGACTCCCTGTCCCAATAGCGCCCTGGTTGCCGCACCCACAGGAAGTGGAGCGCGGGAGATTGCATTCCGCTTCCTTTCAGGGGCGGTAAGGGCAATTCTGCGACGGGGGCGGGGCTTCCATGCCGAGCGCTAAACGTCCCGGCCCCGGAAGGTTACCGCCCCCAATCGGGGTGCAGGGCAATTTCACCCCCAATATATTAAAAAAATATTCTTACTCTCCTCTCTATCTCTTTTTTGTCCCTCTTGAACCAATCTTTCCCTATTTTCTATGTTTCTGTGGGGTACTGAAGTTGCATGTTCAGCCATGATCATATTGAATGGCGATGCAGGCTTGAAGGGCCGAATGGCCTACTCCTGCCCCTATTTTTTATGTTTCTATGTTTCTCTTTCTGCAGCTGATTTGACTGTAATTCACCCTATTTCCTTCTCAGTCATTCCTCTATTTCTTTCTCTACCGTTAAATCTCATTGGTTAAGGAGGCAGATTGTTGGTCCTGTCGTTCACCAAGGTCCCAGATGCCCCATTGGCGTCACACTTCCAGCAATTTAAGGCGGAAACATTTTGGAACTGAATGGTGAGGAAAAAAATCTAACAAACGGGGCCTGCCGTGAGATGCCCCACAACAGCAAATTCTGGACCAGTGTGTTGAAGACTTGTCAGCATTTAAAGAGTTAAACTATTCCTCATTTAACAGAGGAAGAAAGAATCTATCATCGTGTTAATAACAGTGAGTGAGAAAAACATTTTCATCGCACACGTTTGCTCAGGCCCTCTGAAAAACCTTTATTTTAACTTTAGCCAATGCTCACAGTCATCAGTTGGTCATACAACTTCAAAGGCAAAGACTGTCACCTCTGCACTGCCAGGTACCTCTCAGTTACCACAGAAACTGAGATTTACAATCCTGATTGTGACTCATTACAGAATCACTGTTGGTCAGCACTCCCTGATTGTTTGGCAGGAGATGGACCGACTGTCAAGGCAGAAATCTCAAACATCAGTGCCAAGGCATTTCTTTAAATAAAAGCTGACATTTGTAAAACTTGGCAGCCATCTCCGAGACCTTCTGCCCCATTCACAGTCCATGGGTGACAGTGTACTGACCTCTACAATACTTGACTTGTATTACCCATGCATTTTGTTCAGCCTTTGAGACTGGTTGAGCCTTTGTAACGTTATGGGTGTGTTTGCAACGCTATTAATGTGTGCAGGGTGTAACCTTGTACATCACACTGACTAACTCACTGAGTCAGTGCTGTGATTCTGACTCTGGAGTCACACAGAGGAAAATACATGGGCTTGCGTGAGCTGCTTCGGCCTGTGGGTGCTAAAGGGATTGCCGGAGACGGGAATTAGATGTTCATGCCTGTATGTGTAATCAAAATAACAAGGTGCAAGACAGAATGTTTCTGCGTTACCACAGAAATGAAGATTCTAACCGAAGCTAATGCAATAGCGAATAGTACTTGAGGAAGAGGCAGTCTGGAAGAAAGTTGGGTGCATGTGCTCAAAGACAATGGTGCTACAACAGCTGAACTGGCTGTTACAGATGTCAGAGACAACCCCTGCAGAGATGCTTAAGAAGGAAGTCTCTGTGAGAGTGGTAGCTGACATGTGCTACAGCCCTGGAACCAAAGAAACCACAAGAACTAATGGAGGAGAAATGTGGTAACCACTGAGTCTCTCATTTTGATAGCTATTGTTGGGGTGGATTCATCATAGGCAGTCCCTCGAAATCGAGGAAACTTGCTTCCACTCTAAAAATGAGTTCTTAGGTGACTGAACAGTCCAATACGGGAATTACAGTCTCTGTCACAGGTGAGACAGACAGTCGTTGAAGGAAAGGGTGGGTGGGACAAGTTTGCCGCACGCTCCTTCCGCTGTCTGCGCTTGTTTTCTGCATGCTCTCGGCGATGAGACTCGAGGTGCTCAGCGCCCTCCCGGATGCACTTCCTCCACTTAGGACGATCTTTGGGCAGAGACTCCCAGGTGTAGGTGGGAATGTTGCATTTTATCAAGGAGGCTTTGAGGATGTCCTTGAAACGTTTTCTCTGCCCACCTTGGGCTTGCCGTGTAGGAGTTCCGAATAGAGCGCTTGCTTTGGGAATCTTGTGTCAGGCATGCGAACAACGTGGCCCGCCCAGTAGGGCTGGTCAAGTGGGGTCAGTGCTTTGATGCTGGGGAGAAAAATGCAGGGAACAGCACCAACCCGGGTACATGGCCTTTTTTGACCTTACAAAGGCCTTTGACACTGTCAAGCGAGAGGGGCTATGGAGTGACCTCCTCTATTTCGGTTGCCCCTAAAAGTTCGTCACCATTCTCCGCCTGCTCCACGACGACATGTTAACCTGTGGAATTCCCTACTGCAGAGAGTTGTTGATGCAAGTTTATTGGATATATTCAAGAGGGAGTTAGATATGGCCCTTACGGCTAAGGGGATCAAGGGGTATGGAGAGAAAACAGGAAAGGGGTACTGAGGGAGTGATCAGCCATGATCTTATTGAATGGCGGTGCAGGCTCGAAGGGCCGAATGGCCTCCTCCTGCTATTTTCTCTGTTTCTATGATCCTGACCAATGGATTGTTGGGGTGGATAACAACAATACTGTATAACTTCCGACCGAGTGAGTGACAAGTGCCTTTGTCACCAAGTTCCTGATCTTGCAAATTGGTGAAAACAACAATCCACGCTAAAGCCATCGATAGTTGCAGATGTTGCACAGGTCTCTCTGAGTACAGTGTCAGGAGCTAATGGGTTACTAAACATCTTAACCCACACGTCACTGGTCTCTGCAAATGTTGTCTTGGTGACTGGTGGGAATAGTAAGCCATAAGGTGTTTGAGATGGGGACAGAGGGAAGGACCACTGATGTTTAATGGAAGCTGAACAGCTCCCAGAGAGAAAAAAGAAGAATCCCAAGTATGGGAAAGAGCGGGCGACCCATTCAGATGTTTAGAAAAGGGAATTAGGGCTGAAAATAGTATAAAAATATTTATATAACTTCAGCTCAAGAACCAAGTCTGATATTAGATGGATTGTTCAAATTCCAGTCAATTCACAACAAAAGGAAGGTGAGGACCCCTTTAACTATTCAGAAGGTAGCGGTGACATAGACAATGATGCAACAGTATTAGGATTGGCCATTTTGGCAGGGATTGGAAAATGTATTTTGGATATTAAGGGAATCAAGTGATTTGGGGATAATGCAGGGAAGTGGAGTTGAGGGAGAAGATTAGCCATGATCTTATTGAATTGCAGAGCAGATTCGAGTGGCCGAATGGCTTACTCCTGCTCCTATTTCTTATGTTCTTATACTACAGTGCAACAGGTACCTCTGATGCCTCTGAATATTCTTAACTTGACATCGGACTCTGATCTAGTTTTGGTTGAGTTTTACAAGAAAATGATTTCTTGCCCCTCTTCACACCATTTTGTCACTTATCTTTACTAGACCCTGAACCAAACCAGAGATGGCGCAGAGTAGGGTTGAATACTTTCTGGGTGTTAAACATCACCTGGGCAGCGCACAGAAAGGTAAATGGTCAGGGAGGTTCATAAGCTCAGTTTGACTTCCCTGTGAAAGGAGAATAAGACGAGTTCTGTGAGCGCACGTGATCCACCACAACAGACTTCCTTCTGCGATCCGCCCAAGTGGTAAATATAGACATCCAGTGTCTCCGGTTCCTAGGCTTCTTCAGTAATTAAAAGACTCCATGATAGTGCATGTGAGTGGTGACTTCATCTCCTTCCCATTTGAAGATGTGCCTTTTGTTCACGTATGTGTTCCCATGCCGAGATGAAAGATTGACCATGCAGACAATGTTGGCGAGTGTAATATATGCACCAGTGTGTATGCTCACAGGTTTGTAGAGCTGTGTGAGGTTGCAGCCCCTGTTTCATTATTTAAAGGGGCTGCTCCCTAATTTCTGGTTGCACTTCAGTCCCACACTCCTGATCTTTGGGCACCCTGTGCGGAGGGGAGCGGGTAGGTCCGAGGGCCTCCTCGTAGGACTGCTCCTGGGCATGGCCAAGGGTGCCATCAGCCGGTCCAGGCAGCGGGCGGTCGAGGGGGTCGTTCAGCCTGACTGCCTGCCTCTCTTCTGCGCCTACATCCAGGCCAGGGTGTCCTTAGAGATGGAGCACGCGGTGTCCACCGATTCGCTCGCGGCCTTCCGCGAGAGGTGGGCACCGGAGGGACTGGAGTGCATCATCACCCCCGGTAACCAAATTTTAATTTGATTTTATGTTTTAAAGTTTAATTTGTTTTAAATGACGGGGTTTTTAGTGTCCCCCTCCCCTTTTATAGGGGGCACTTGTAAAATATGGAATTTTAATGCCCTAAAAAAAACACAAAAAAACCCCCTGCAAAAATAAAAAAAAATAAAAAAAGAGGGCCTTGGGAATTGTTTGGAGTGTCCCCCAGATCGGGGGGGCACGATTTAATGTTTATTTGTTTACTCCAAAAGAGTTGTAGAGCTGTGCGAGGTTGCAGCCCCTGTTTCATTATTTAAAGGGGCTGCTCCTCAATTTCTGGTTGCACTTCAGTCCCACACTCCTGATCTTTGGGCACCCTGTGCGGAGGGGAGCGGGTAGGTCCGAGGGCCTCCTCGTAGGACTGCTCCTGGGCATGGCCAAGGGTGCCATCAGCCGGTCCAGGCAGCGGGCGGTCGAGGGGGTCGTTCAGCCTGACTGCCTGCCTCTCTTCTGCGCCTACATCCAGGCCAGGGTGTCCTTAGAGATGGAGCACGCGTTGTCCACCAGTACGCTCGCGGCCTTCTGCGAGAGGTGGGCGCCGGAGGGACTGGAGTGCATCGTTACCCCCGGCAACCAAATTTTAATTTGATTTTATATGTTTTAAAGTTTAATTTGTTTTAATTGCCGGTTTTAGTGTCCCCCTCCCCTTTTATAGGGGGCACTTGTAAAATATATAGTTTTAATGCCCCAAAAAAATCACAAAAAAAACACAAAAAACCCCCCCCAAAAAAATAAAAAACATTAAAAAAAATAAAGGGGCAGTTAAAAGTGTCTGGAGTGTCCCCCAGATCGGGGGCCACTTGATCTAATTTTTATTTTGTCCCCCCCCTCCCAAAAGAGTTGTAGAGCTGTTGAGTTGAGAGTGGCTTAGCCGGTCACGTGATGTTCACACGACTCAATAAAACCACAGCCAGTTGGGATCAGGTGATCCACAATGAGACATGTGGTTGTGAGCCTGGTGGATGAACTAGTAATGTGTAGTGTAGTGTAGTGTGCCTATACTCATGGGAGTTTAGAAGAATGAAAAGTGATCTTATTGAAATGTGTAAGATTCTGAGGGGGCTTGACAGGGTAGATGCAGAGAGGATGTTTCCCCTCATGGGGGAATCTAGAACTAGGGGGCATAGTCTCAGAATGCATGGCAGATGAAGTAAAATGTGGATAAATGTGAGGTTATCCACTTTGGTGGTAAAAACAGAGAGACAGACTATTATCTGAATGGTGACAGATTAGGAAAAGGGGAAGTGCAACGAGACCTGGGTGTCATGGTACATCAGTCATTGAAGGTTGGCATGCAGGTACAACAGGCGGTTAAGAAAGCAAATGGCATGTTGGCCTTCATAGCAAGGGGATTTGAGTACAGAGGCAGGGAGGTGTTGCTACAGTTGTACAGGGCCTTGGTGAGGCCACACCTGGAGTATTGTGTACAGTTTTGGTCTCCTAACTTGAGGAAGGACATTCTTGCTATTGAGGGAGTGCAGCGAAGATTCACCAGACTGATTCCCGGGATGGTGGGACTGACGTATCAAGAAAGACTGGATCAACTGGGCTTGTATTCACTGGAGTTCAGAAGAATGAGAGGGGACCTCATAGAAACGTTTAAAATTCTGATGGGTTTAGACAGGTTAGATGCAGGAAGAATGTTCCCAATGTTGGGGAAGTCCAGAACCAGGGGTCACAGTCTAAGGATAAGGGGTAAGCCATTTAGGACCGAGATGAGGAGAAACTTCTTCACCCAGAGAGTGGTGAACCTGTGGAATTCTCTACCACAGAAAGTAGTTGAGGCCAATTCACTAAATATATTCAAAAGGGAGTTAGATGAAGTCCTTACTACTCGGGGGATCAAGGGGTATGTCGAGAAAGCAGGAAGAGGGTACTGAAGTTGCATGTTCAGCCATGAACTCATTGAATGGCGGTGCAGGCTAGAAGGGCTGAATGGCCTACTCCTGCACCTATTTTCTATGTTTCTAATAAGGGGTCGCCCATTTAAAATGGAAATGAGGGGGAATTTCTTCTCTCAGAGGGTCGTGAATATTTGGAATTCTCTACCCCAAAGAGCTGTGGAGGCTGAGTCATTGAATATATTTAAGGTGGAGATAGATAGATTTTTGAATGATAAGGGAGGCAAGTGTTATGGGGAGAGGGCAGGGAAGTGGAGTTGAGGCCAAGATCAGATCAGCCATGATCTTATTGAATGGCGGAGCAGGCTCGAGGGGCCAAATGGCCTACTCCTGCACCTAGTTCTGATGTTCTTATATTCTTATGATTGTTAAACCTTTGCTAATAAGTCAACTAGTTCTTAATAGCAATGTGTTGCTATGAATTCTTAAGCAAAAAAACCCATGAAGCAAATACATTGCAGTGAGGAAGCTACCATCCATGGTTCAACATATTTGTATGCCAATGTGCTTTACCACCAAGTGACATGTCCAGGTTTAGCTAACTACTATGAAGAACATAATGAAGCTTTAAATTCATTGCAATATACAGAGATTATTGGAGAGACTGGGGTGTATTACAGAGGGTCTATTTGCCATGAGTTGGCTTGAGAATATCAGCCATACAAACCAAACTGCAAAATCAGTGAGGACCACACACCCGCCGTCATCAAGCAATGCAGCATTTATTTATCAGTTCTTTCTTTCTTGATTTACCCAATGAACTTTGTATTAACTCACTTAGAAAAATGCCTTGGTCTCGTGCCACACCAAGCAGGCTGTGGGAGCAGACAGATGAGCAAGCAGTTTGTAATGAAGAAGAATATCAGATAACATTGGAGATCCAGCAGTAACCTCAGGCCCACATTCTGACGTTAGAAAGTGCACAATACTGTTTTTATCCTTCAGAACATGTATTCAGTGTGGATAAAAAGAAAAAACTGTGAGTGCTGGAAGTCTGAAATAAAACAGAAGATGGTAGAAATATACAGCAAGTCAAACAATAGATTAGAGTTTCAGGAGTGACCATTCATCAAAAACTGTTGTACACAACCAATGAAAGGTCATATCCAAAGTATTAACCTTTCGCTTTCAGATATTGTTGCATCTAATCTGCATTTTCAGCAATTTCTGCTTTTCCTGATGATTCAGTAAGGGAGACTTAGGGGCCAATTTAATGCTAATCAGATGGAAAATTGCCGACATTGGGTGCAACGCTAGTTTTACATCCCACCCAATTTTGCTCTCTATTGGCCCGATCACCCATCACCCCTGTGTGCGCTGACCTACATTGGCTCCGGGTCCATCATCACCTCGATTTTAAAGTTCTCATCCTTGTTTTCAAATCTCTCTGTGGCCTCGCTCCTCCCTATCTCTGTAACCTCCACCAGCTCTACAACCCTTTGAGATCACTGCGCTCTTCCAATTATTGCCTCTTGCGCATTCCTGATTATAATCACTCCACCATTGGCGGCCGAGCCTTCATGCCTGGGCCCCGAGCTCTGGAATTCCCTGCCTAAACCTCTCCGCCTCTCTACCTTGCTCTCCTCCCTTAAGACACTCCTTAATAGCTACCTTTTTGACCAAGCTTTCGTTCATCTGTCCTAAAATCTTCATATGTGGCTCAGTGTCAAATTGTGTTTGATAACGCTCCTGTGAAGCGCATTGGGATGTTTCACTATGTCAAGGATGCTATATAAATGCAAGTTGCTCTTGTTCTGATTACATTATAGTTTTGGGTTCCAAATCACCCCAACATAAAGACAATTAGATAAATGTCAGAGGTAGGAAAAGTGCACTGCAGCTCTGGGAGTTAATGGATAAGAACATAAGAATTAGGAGCAGAAATGGCCATTCGGCCCCTCGAGTCTGCTGTGCCATTCAGAAAGATCATGGCTGATCTTCTACCTCGACTCCACTTTCCTACACTGTCCCCATATCCCTTGATTCCCTTAATATTCATATTAACGTTAGAGAGATCAAAGACGTGACACAACTCACTGTGGGTGAGTGTTGATCATGAAATCAAATGCATCGCCCAGTACAGCCATTTGTCAGTACAACACATTTTGCAGCAAAGAAAGTTAGTGGGTTTTGGAAGTTGTCCGGGTGATCGGTGCTAACCTGAATAAACCCATCAAAGTTATTCACATCTGGTACAAAGCACCTTTAACTTAATTGACTTCTGATCGAAGGTGAGGAGTCGAGTTCTTGCAGCTAAGGTGACATCAGCTGCCATCTCCAAAACTGAGGTGCTGCTGATCTTTAAGTTTTCGTAAAAATTCCTAAGTGGAGGAAGAGCATCCGGGAGGGCGCTGAGCACCTCGAGTCTCGTCGCCGAGAGCATGCAGAAACCAAGTGCAGGCAGCGGAGGGAGCGTGCGGCAAACCAGACTCCCCACCCACCCTTTCCTTCAACCACTGTCTGTCCCACCTGTGACAGAGACTGTAATTCCTGTATTGGACTGTACAGTCACCTGAGAGCTCACTTTTAAAGTGGAAGCAAGTCTTCCTCGATTTTGAGGGACTGCCTCATATCATAGGCAGTCCCTTGAATCGAGGATGACTTGCTTCCTTCCACGTCAAAAAGTTTGCAGATGTTTCAATGAAGGACCTAAAATTTCAGGTCCCGAACTAAATCTTGAAGGGTGGAAGATGCCTGTGCTTGGATTTTTTTCAACGTGGGGTGGCCGTTCCACACCAGCCACCACACAAGCTTGACAGAGCTAGGTCTTGGACCAGTAGCAACGATTAACCAAGACGACTGGAGACTGGCTCTGCTGCACGGACCCAGTGCACACACATATCGCAGTGTGGGCTGGCCTGTGCTGCCCCTGGGCCCTCGCTTCCTCTGGACCCCGAACTCACGCCTCCCCTGGGCCCCGATCACGTCCCTCTACAATCTCTCGCCGCTCCTTCGCCCCGACCTCGCCGCTCCTGCTGGACCTTGGTGATGTCCCTTCTCACTGCCGTTGCTCTCCTGCTCCCTGGAGTGGTATGCCTCCACGCTGCTCTTTCTGCTCCCCGGCCTGCTCCGAGGGACTGCCTAAGATGATGACGATTGTAAAACTAAAGAGACGATATCCTTATTGCAGAAACAGCAGAATTGGTCAGAAAGCGTTAAGTGTTTCTGTTGACTCAGCATGTTAAGCAACTAAGTGCCTGACACGCAAACAGAAATGCCATGATTTTGAGTCCCACCTTACCTGTTATTTTCAGCCTGATGAAGTCAGCATTCTTGATGCATTTATTCTCAGTGTTTACTCTTACTGCCCTTCAGTGTGCAGCCACAAAGGAAAACATCGTTGCAGGCTTTAGTTTATTGGTTGGAATTATTCCTAGTAAATGTCTTCGTGCTGGGATTAGGTTTACTGAATTATTAATTTGCAATAGTAACTATCGGTAGTGTCACCAGGCGAACATGCCTTGGAAGACGTTACAGAGATGACCTCTGGGTTGCAATCGGCGGTGGAAGAGCAAAGGGATTTAGGTGTCCATGTAAACAAGTCACTAGAAGCTAGGGCGCAAGCACAAAACGTAATCAAAACGCTGGCCTTTATCTTAAAGGGGTTGGAAAGATAAAATTGGGAAACGATGCTCCAGTTGTACCATGCCTGGGTCAGACCCCAAGCGAAGTATTGCAGTCAGTTTTGGGCATCGAACCTCAGGAATAAAAGAAAGACTTGCATTTATATAGCGCCTTTCACAACCACCAGACATCTCAAAGCGCTTTACAGCCAATAAAGTACTTTTTGGAGTGTAGTCACTGTTGTAATGTGGGAAACGCGGCAGACAATTTGCGCACAGCAAGCTCCCACAAACAGCATGAGATAATGACCAGATAATCTGTTTTTTGTTATGTTGATTGAGGGATAAATATTGGGCCCCAGGACATCAGGGATAACTCCTCTGCTTTTCTTCGAAATAGTTACATCCACCTGAGAGGGCAGACGGGGCCTCGGTTTATCGTCTCATCCAAAAAGTGGGCACCTCCGACAGTGCAGCACTCCCTCAGCACTGCACTGGGAGTGTCAGCCTATATTTTTGTGCTCAAGTCCCTGGAGTGGGACTTGAACCCACAACCCTGGCCTTGGAGGAGTTACCGTGTAGATTCACCAGTTACTAGGGCTTAAAGAGTTAAATTATGAGGACACGTTGCATAAACTTAGTTTGTGTTCCCTTAGGATTAGATGGTCTGGGTGTGGTCTAGTTGTGGAGAAACTTCTTCACCCAGAGAGATGAGGAGAAACTTCTTCACCCAGAGAGTGGTGAACCTGTGGAATTCTCTACCACAGAAAGTAGTTGAGGCCAATTCACTAAATATATTCAAAAGGGAGTTAGATGAAGTCCTTGCTACTCGGGGGATCAAGGGTTATGGCGAGAAAGCAGGAAGGGGGTACTGAAGTTTCATGTTCAGCCATGAACTCATTGAATGGCGGTGCAGGCTAGAAGGGCTGAATGGCCTGCTCCTGCACCTATTTTCTATGTTTCTATGTTTCTATGGTTTTTAAAATTATAAAGGCATTTGATAGGGTTGATACATGGAAATCATTTTTCTCTGGGTGGAAAATCTAGACCGGGATGGGGGGCATAATCTTAGAATTAGAGCTAGGCCACTCAGGAGTGAAATCAGGATGCACTTTTTCACACAAAAGGCAGTGAGTGCTGGGCCAGTTGAAATTGAGAGATTTTTGTTAGGTATGGGTATCCACGGAAATGGAGCATAGGTGGGCAAATGGAGTTAAAGGAAAGATCAGTCATGACCTAATAGAATGGCAAACCAGCTCGAGGGGCTGAATGGCCACCTCCTGTTCCAATATTCTGATGTTCCTCTGTAATGATGCAATCATATTATGACAATGTGATACTATTGTAAAGATCGGATCATATTATGCTGGACAGACTAATGGGACTGAAGGTAGACAAGTCCTCTGGTCCTGATGAAATGCATCCCAGGGTATTAAAAGAGATGGCGGAAGTTATAGCAGATGCATTTGTTCTAATCTACCAAAATTCTCTGGACTCTGGGGAGGTACCAGCGGATTGGAGAGCAGCTAATGTAACGCCTCTGTTTAAAAAAGGGGGCAGGCAAAAGGCAGGTAACTATAGGCCGGTTAGTTTAACATCTGTAGTGGGGAAAATGCTTGAAACTATCATTAAGGAAGAAATAGCGGGACATCTGGATAGGAATAGTGCAATCAAGCAGACGCAGCATGGATTCATGAAAGGGAAATCATGTTTAACTAACTTACTGGAATTCTTTGAGGATATAACGAGCATGGTGGATAGAGGTGTACCGATGGATGTGGTGTATTTAGATTTCCAAAAGGCATTCGATAAGGTGCCACACAAAAGGTTACTGCAGAAGATAAAGGTACGCGGAGTCAGAGGAAATGTATTAGCATGGATAGAGAATTGGCTGGCGAATAGAAAGCAGAGAGTCGGGATAAATGGGTCCTTTTCCGGTTGGATATCAGTGGTTAGTGGTGTGCCACAGGGATCAGTGCTGGGACCACAACTGTTTACAATATACATAGATGACCTAGAGGAGGGGACAGAGTGTAGTGCAACAAAATTTGCAGATGACACAAAGATTAGTGGGAAAGCGGGTTGTGTAGAGGACTCAGAGAGGCTGCAAGGAGATTTGGATAGGTTAAGCGAATGGGCTAAGGTTTAGCAGATGGAATACAATGTCGGAAAGTGTGAGGTCATCCACCTTGGGAAAAAAACAGTAAAAGGGAATATTATTTGAATGGGGAGAAATTACAACATGCTGTGGTACAGAGGGACCTGGGGGTCCTTGTGCATGAATCCCAAAAGGTTAGTTTGCAGGTACAGCAGGTAATCAGGAAGGCAAATGGAATGTTGGCCTTCATTGCGAAAGGGATGGAGTACAAAAGCAGGGAGGTGTTGCTGCAACTGTATAAGGTATTGGTAAGGCCGCACCTGGAGTACTGCGTGCAGTTTTGGTCACCTTACTTAAGGAAGGATATACTAGCTTTGGAAGGGGTACAGAGACGATTCACTAGGCTGATTCGAGAAATGAGGGGGTTACCTTATGATGATAGATTGAGTAGACTGGGTCTTTACTCCTTGGAGTTCAGAAGGATGAGGGGTGATCTTATAAAAACATTTAAAATCATGAAAGGGATAGACCAGATAGAGGCAGTGAGGTTGTTTCCATTGGTGGGGGAGACTAGAACTAAGGGGCACAGCCTCAAAATACGGAGGAGCCAATTTAAAACCGAGTTGAGAAAGAATTTCTTCTCCCAGAGGGTTGTGAATCTGTGGAATTCTCTGCCCAAGGAAGCAGTTGAGGCTGGCTCATTGAATGTATTCAAGTCAAAGATAGATAGATTTTTAAGCAATAAGGGAATTAAGGGTTACGGGGAGAGGGCGGGTAAGTGGAGCTGAGTCTACGACCAGATCAGCCATGATCTTATTGAATGGCGGAGCAGGCTCGAGGGGCTAGATGGCCTACTCCTGTTCCTAATTCTTATGTTCTTATGATGTAATTGTGATACAGTGATGGAATGGAACTGTATTCATGCACGAGCATTGCAACAATGTGATGGTATTGTAATGATATAATGGCAATCATTCTTGGTGCTCACATGGTTTAGTTTTAATAAAATGAAAGTTAAAAAACTCAAAAGCCACACTGAAAAAGATCTCCCAACAGTAAAAAGAAAGAAAGAAAGACTTGCATTTATATAGCGCCTTTCACGGCCACCAGACGTCTCAAAGCGCTTTACAGCCAATGAAGTACTTTTTGGAGTGCAGTCACTATGTAATTTTACGAATGAATATATTCCTACATCTGTAGAATCATAGAAATTTACGGCATTATATTCTATTAAAGGAAGTAACATCTTTGTTAAAACTAGAGGAACAAGAAGCTTAATGTTAATGCCCTCGTTGCAATTCCACAAAGATCAGTCCGTGACTTGGTGGTTAAAATGGTTTTCAACCTCATACTTCCTAATGTAACAGCATTGCAACTGAATTTTTCAGAAGACGGTGTTTCTGTCTGTTCCAGGAACTAAACATGCAAAAAATCCCCTGACACAGCCTCACCGTCGCTTCATGAGTAATATGAAAAGAATAGATCAGACACAATCTCAAAATTAGAGCTGTCACGCTCCTGACACCTTCAAAGAAGTTACAGAGAAATACAGAGAAAAGATATAGACAGTATCAACTCTGTTTCAGCTTGTAGTATTGCCTTTTCCTCTGCAGCCGCCCCCGCCACCCCCCCCGCACTGAGATGTCTGCGCTCCTCTAATTCTGACCTCTTCAGCATCCCTAATTATAATCGCTCAACCATCGGTGGCCATACCTTCTGTTGACTCGGCCCCAAGGGCTGGAATTCCCGCCCTAAACCTCTCCGCCTCTCTACCTCTCTTTCCTCTTTCAAGACGCTCCTTAAAACCTACCTCTTTGACCACCTCCCCTAATTTATCCTTATGTGGCTCGGTGTCAATTGTTTTGTCTCACAATACTCCTGTGAAGCGCCTTGGGACGTTTCACTATGTTAAAGGCACTATATAAATACAATTGTTGTTGTTGCATTTGATTATTCACCAATATTTCATTTTCGGAACAGGAGTAGGCCATTCAGCCCCTCAAGCCTGCTCCGCCATTCAATTAGCTATGAGGAAAGATTGAATAGGCTGAGGTTGTTTTCTTTGGAGCAGAGGAGGATGAGAGGAGACTTGATTGATGTGTATAAAATTATAAGGGGCCTATATAAAGTGGATAGAAAGGATCTATTTCCCTTAGCAGTGAGGTCAATAACCAGGGGGCATAGAATTAAACTAATTAGTCGAAGGATTAGAGGGGAGTTGAGGAGAAACTTTTCACCCAGAGGGTGGCGGGGTCTGGAACTCACTGCCTGAAAGGGTGGTAGAGGCAGAAACCCTCATCACATTTTAAAAAGTACTTGGATGTTCACTAGAAGTGCCATACCCTACAAGGCTATGGACCAAGAGCTGGAAAGTGGGATTAGGCTGGATGGCTCTATTTGGCCGGCACAGACACGTTGGGCCAAATGGCCTCCTTCTGTGCCAAATATTTCTATGATTCTATAAGATCATGGCTGTCCTCCACTGGAACTCAATTTACCCGCCTTACTTCTATATCCCTTGATACCCTGACCTAATAACAATGAATTTGCAGATTTCTGCTGCCCTTTGTGTGAACAAGTGCTTCCTAATTTCCCTTCTGGATGGCCTAGCTCTAATTTTAGAATTATGTCCTTGATTCCCTCATCAGATGAAATAGTTGTTCCGTATCTACCCTAGCAAATCCTCTGAATTATGGTTACATTGTTCTGCAAATTCAAATGCCTTGATCAGATCACCCCTCATTCTTATATACTCAAGGGAATGCATGTTTTTATCTTTTAAATGAGCTCAAGTTCTGACAATTTAGAATTTTCCATAACTTCTTTCAATTCAGCGGGTCTGGCTGGATTCAGGCTTACCAAAGTGAATGGAAACACGAATCAACAATTTGCAGAACAATGTAACCATAATTCAAGAGAAGCCAGACATGTATCCGGAGGATAATCCAGGGGCAAATAAAGTGCAGGAGTTTTTGGTGGGAGAATTGGTCCACCATTTGGTCATATTTTCCACCTCACCCAGAATTGCTCCCTGGTGTCTGAAATAATAATGTTTGCAGGTAGCTCCTGCCGCGCTTGTTAAAAAGTCAACTAAGGCAAGATCGTGCTAAATTGTCTAGCTTTTCACTTTCTACAGGGCATGGGTGGATAACAGTTGTTCAAAGCTGGAGTTAAAGCACTGAATGGGGTAGTCAGATGCTGGGGAAGCTGGGACAAATGCATAGAATCATACCCCACAGAAGGATGCCATTCGGCCCATCCTGCCTGTGACGGCTCTTTGGGAGAGCTGTCCAATTAGTCCCACTCGCCCCGCTCTTTCCCCAGAGCCCTGTGCATTGCTCCCTTTCAAGTATTTATCCATTTCCTTTTTGAAAGTTCGTAGTGAATCTGCTTCAACCACCAACAGCCACTGCACGTTAAAAAAATCCACGCACAGGCATCTTCCACCCTTCAAGATGTAGTTCGGGATCTGGAATATTAGGTCCTTCATTGAAACACCTGTTTTTGGCATGGAAACAAGTCATCCTCGTTTCGAGGGACAGCCTATGATGATGACCACCCTTTCAGGCAGTGCATTCTGGATCATAACAATTGACTGCTTAAACAAAGTTCTCCTCATCATCCCCCTGTTCCTTTGTCAACCTTAAATCTGTGTCCTCTGGTTCCCCACCCTCCTGCCAGTACAAACAGTTTCTTCCTACTCACTCAATCAAAACTCTTCATAATTTTGAACAACTCTATTACATCGCCCATTAACCTTGTCTGCTCTAAGGAGAACTCTAGTCCCGACACATAAGTGAAGTCCCTCATCCCTGGTATCATTCTGGTGAGTGACTGAGAGAAAACAAAAATCCAGGTTACCCTGATGGAAAAATGCTAGCAATGCCTCAAACATACCAGTGAGTACCTAGGGCATCAATGTCAAGATCATCAGTTATGTTTTATAATATTGCATATCTTCAAACAAGGAGACAGTACTACAAAATGCTGCAAAATTACAACATTAGACAGTGTTCACCATAGCTCAGTGCATAGTACTTGCGTCTCTGAGTCAGCAAGTTGTGGGTTCAGGTCCCACTCCAGAAATTTGAGCACATAAATCTAGGCTGACACTCCAGTGCAGTGCTGAGGGAGTGCTGCACTGTTGGAGGTGCCGTCTTTTGGATGAGTTGTTCAACTGAGGCCCCGTCTGCCCTTTCAAGTGACATAAAAGATCCCATGGCACTATTTTGAAAAAGATTAGGAAAGTTATCTCCAGTGTCCTGGCCAATAATTATCCCTCAACCAACATCACTAAAACAGATTATCTAGTTATTATCTCATTGCTGCCTGTGGGAGCTTGCTGTGCGCAAATTGGCTGCTGCGTTTCCCACATTACAACAGTGACTACACTCCAAAAAAGTACTTCATTGGCTGCAAAGCATTTTGGGACACCCCGAGGTCGTGAAAGGTGCTAAATAACTGTAAATCTTTATTTCTTTTGCACTATGAACATGTACACAGCATCACCACAAGGAGTGTCTGAATGTACCAAAACTGCAGGCAGTCAACCTATCATGATTATGGTGCGATTGTATTTGAATCTTCCACAGAAAATAAGCATGCAAAATTAGAACTGACAAAGGGATATCTGTGTGCTGAACGTATTTACAAGTTGTAATGTGTCAAAGTGACTCTATGGCGGGAAGACAGGACATGGCTGCAGTGAGGCTCATTAGCAGCAACTGTGACAGTAAATAGCTCTTCACTGCAGCAGTGTCAAACATGTACTGGCAGTGCTCTGCTACACAGATAGCTTTGTACATGACCTGTGGTTGCGGCAGAACAGAAATATTCCCACAGAGTGAGAACACATCCTATAATGCCAGCATCATCATAGGAACTACGGAGGTAAAGGCAATCTGCTTTTACTATTGGCTTTTAATTTGTTCACCAATATCTGGTTTCATCGTTAAATGAACTCAAGTGCTGACATTGTTGATTTCTTCCCAGTTCCTCTCAGTTCAGCAGATTCAGCTGTAGTCAGGCCTTTTGCAATGGATGGAGTTAGCATTGTGGTTATGTTACTGGATTAGTAATGCCAAAATTGGGAGAACTGTCCCACAGACTAGTCAAGCTTGTCATGGTCAAACTCACAGAATCATACCTTTCAGCCAATGTCCCAGACTCCTCATCCCTGGGTATGTCCTGTCCCACAGGCACAAGAAGCTCGACACCATCCAGGACAAAGCAGTCCGCTTGATTGGCACCCCATCCGCCATCTTCAACATTCGCTCCCTCCACCACCGGCGCCCCCTGGCTGCAGTGTGTACCATCTATAAGATAGCAGCAACTCGCCAAGGCTTCTTCGGCAGCACCTCCCAAACTCGCGAGCTCGACCACCTAGAAGGGCAAGGGCAGCAGGCGTGTGGGAACACCACCACCTCCAAGTTACACGCCATCCTGACTTGGAAATATATCGGCCGTTCCTTCTTCTGTCATGTATTTAACTGTCATTGAACCCATGTATAAACTGACTAGTTGTACACTGTGAGAACATTGACCACTAGGTGGTGAACTTGTGGGAGACACTCCTAACCTGATCTTTCAGGTATAAAAGGGGAAGTTCCACCCACCTTCATCATTTCAGTGCTGGAATAAAAGTTACTGGTCACAGAGTGACCTTCTCTCAAGCATGGGCCTCATGTGCATTTATACTGTATAGTAAGAAACTGGGATTTAAACCACGCGAGCATGGCCACTAGCAGCACAAACGAGAGGTACTGTGTTGGTGATGATTGGGACGATTTTATTGAGAGACTACAGCAAAGCTTCGTCACTAAGGAATGGTTGGGACAAGATTCAGCCGACAAACGCAGGGCTCATCTCCTGACGGTTTGTGGATCCAGGACGTACTCCCTGATGAAGGACCTTCTAGTGCCAGAGAAGCCGGCGGACAAGACTTTTGAAGAGCTCAGTAAGTTGATCGGGGAACACTTTAAACCGGCGAACAGCATGCACATGGTGAGACACCGGTTTTATACGCACCGGCGGTGAGAAGGGCAAAGCGTTCCAGACTTCGTGGCAATCCTCCGGCGACTGGCAAGCCTATGTAAGTTCCCAGATGCATGCAGAGACTTTTTTATTGAGGGCATCGGGCACGCTGGGGTTTTCAGGAAACTGATCGAGACCAAAGACTTGACCCTGGAAATAGTGGCTTTGATGGCCCAGACATTTATCTAAGAGGAGGAGGAGACCAGAATGATGTTTGACAAAAATCTTGGTTGAAATGCAGCAAATGGACAGGGAGTCAACATTGTTAACGCGGCACACAGTTCCCCAGGCAGACAATGGCAATCGAACATGCCCCAGCATGTAGTCGAATCCAAAGGGGGAATTCAACAGAGACAATGGCTAGCTGAACAGCGATTCACGCCATCGCAAGGGACAATGTGGCCAGTAATGGGGCCATCAACACCTGTTAATGGTGTGCTTAAAAACAGTTACACAGATAGTCAGAGACGATTGACTGGTAATGAGCCTTTTGTTTCCAACAACGGCTCATGTTGAGGTGTGGAGGCAAACACACAGCCAGAGCTTGCAGGTATCAGCAATACACCTGCAGAAATTGCAACGTCAGCGGTCACTTGGCGCATTTGTGCAGGAAGCCTGCAGCCAGGTTGATGTACGAGGAGGACAGGGACGATGTAAGCCCTACGGGGCCAAATGGACACTGGGGGAAATCGCTGGAAGCTGAAGTTCAGCGAGTTCACGTGGAGCATGTATACAGTTCATACACCAGGAGGCCACCGATAATGATGAAAGTGCTCCTCAATGGCATCCCAGTATCAATGGAGCTAGACACAGGGGCCAGCCAGTCCCTGATGAGTATCAAATAGTTCGACAAGTTGTGGGCGTCCAAGGCCAGGAGGCCAAAATTATTGCCAATTGATGCACAGCTACAGACATATACAAAGCAGATCATTCCGGTGCTAGGCAGCGCCACGGTACTCGTGACCCACAAAGATTCGGAGAACAGGTTGCCACTCTGGATTGTTCCGAGGAATGGTCCCACACTGCTGGGGAGGACTTGGCTGGCTGTCATGAACTGGAAATGGGGCGATGTCAATGCAATTTCTTCTGTGGAACGAACATCATGCTCACAGGTCCTGGACAAATTTGACTCACTATTTCAGCCCGGAATTGGAACTTTTATGGGAACCAAGGTAGTGATTCACATAAACCCAGACGCCAGGCCAGTACATCACAAGGCCAGAGCGGTGCCGTACGTGAAGCGGGAAAAGATAGAAGGCGAATTGGACCGCCTGCTGAGGGAAGGCATCATCAAAACGCCAGTCGAATTCAGTGACTGGGCGAGCCCGATTGAGCCGGTGCTCAAGGCGGATGAGTTGGTCAGGATATGTGGTGATTACAAGGCCACCATCAATCGGGTGTCTCTCCAAGACCAGTACCCGCTACCGAGAGCGGAGGACGTCTTCGCGACGCTATCCGGTGGCAAACCTTTTTCAAAATTGGACCTAACCTCAGTTTACATGACCCAGGAACTGACGAGTGAGTCGAAGAAGCTGACCACCATCACGACACACAAAGGGTTGTTTGAGTACAACAGATGTCCGTTCGGGATTCGCTCGGCCACCGCGGATCTTTCAACGCAATATGGAAAGCCTCCTCAAGTCGATTCCAGGGACGGTGGTTTTTCAAGACGACATCCTCGTCATGGGTTGTGATACTGAAGAACACCTCCACAACCTGGAGGAGGCGCTACGCAGACTGGACCGGGTAGGTCTGCGACTGAAAAAGGTGAAGTGCGTCTTCCTAGCTCCAGAGGTAGAATTCCTGGGGATGAGGGTAGCAGCAGACGGGATCAGACCTACTGCGTCCAAAACAGAAGCGATCCAGAGAGCACCCAGACCCCGTAACACAACGGAGCTGCGTCGTTCCCGGGGCTCCTGAACTATTTTGGTAACTTTCTTCCCAAATTGAGCACGCTGTTAGAGCCGCTACATGTGCTCCTACACAAAGGTCACGAATGGATCTGGGGCGACAGCCAGGAAAGGGCTTTTGATAGAGCATGAAATTTGTTATGCTCCAACAATCTGTTAATGCTATATGACCCATTTAAGAAACTTGTTTTAACGTGCGACGCGTCGTCCTATGGGGTCAGGTGTGTGTTGCAGCATGTTAATGCCAAGGGTCAGTTACAGCCGGTAGCTTATGCCTCCAGAAGACTGTCCCAGGCAGAACAGGACTATGGGATGGCAGAAAAGGAAGCGCTTGCATGTATATATGCTGCAAAAAAAATGCACCAGTACCTGTTTGGCAGGAAATTTGAGCTGGAGACAGATCACAAACCCCTAACGTCCCATTTGGCTGACAACAAGGTCATAAATGCAAATGCATCAGCCCGCATACAGAGGTGGGCACTCATGTTAGCCGCCTATGACTATACAATTCGGCACAGACCGGGCACGGAAAACTGCGCCGATGCACTCAGCAGGCTCCCACTAGCCACCACCGAGGGGGCAACCGAGCATGATGCTGAGATGGTCATGGCTGTAGAAGCTTTCGAAAGCGAAGGCTCACCTGTGACAGCCCGTCAGATCAAAGTCTGGACAAATAGAGACCCGCTATTGTCTCTAGTCAAGAAATGTGTCCTTAATGGGGACTGGGCAGCCACATACGGGGCATGCCCTGAGGAATTCAAACCATTTCACAGGCGCAAGGATAAACTTTCGATTCAGGCCGATTGCCTACTATGGGGAAACCGAGTAGTCATACCCCAGATGGGCAGAGAGATGTTCATCAGAGAACTCCACAATGAGCACCCGGGCATTGTCATGATGAAGGCAATTGCCAGGTCACACGTTTGGTGGCCAGGGATAGATGCAGACCTGGAACTTTGTGTTCACAGGTGCAACACGTGCGCCCAGCTGGGCAATGCACCCAGGGAAGCGCCCCTTAGCCCCTGGTCCTGGCCCGCCAAACCATGGTCACGCATCCATGTGGACTACGCAGGTCCTTTCATGGGAAGAATGTTTTTGGTTGTAGTAGACGCCTACTCCAAATGGATCGAGTGTGACATTCTCAATTCAGGCACATCCTATGCCACGGTAGAAAGTCTACGGGCAATGTTCGCCGCTCATGGTCTACCTGACGTCTTTTGTCAGTGACAATGGCCCGTGCTTTACAAGCATTGAATTCCAGGACTTCATGACAGGAAATGGTATCAACCATGTCAGAACGGCACCGTTCAGGCCGCCCTCAAACGGCCAGGCGGAACGAGCAGTGCAGATAATCAAACAGGGAATGCTCAGAATCCAAGGGGGTTCCCTACAAAGCCGCTAATCACGCCTCCTGTTGGCCAATAGATCCCGACCACACTCGCTCACAGGGGTCCCACCCGCAGAGCTGCTAATGAAAAGGACGCTCAAAACCAGGATATCCCTTATACACTCCACCATGAATTTAAAATTCTGACGGGTTTGGACAGGTTGGATGCAGGAAGAATGTTCCCAATGTTGGGGAAGTCCAGAACCAGGGGTCACAGTCTAAGGATAAGGGGTAAGCCATTTAGGACCGAGATAAGGAGAAACTTCTTCACCCAGAGAGTGGTGAACCTGTGGAATTCTCTACCACAGGAAGTAGTTGAGGCCAATTCACTAAATATATTCAAAAGGGAGTTAGATGAAGTCCTTACTACTCGGGGGATCAAGGGGTATGGCGTGAAAGCAGGAAGTGGGTACTGAAGTTTCATGTTCAGCCATGAACTCATTGAATGGCGGTGCAGGCTAGAAGGGCTGAATGGCCTGCTCCTGCACCTATTTTCTATGTTTCTATGTTTCTATGAAAGAAATTGTTGAGAGCAGGCGCCAGTCACAATGTGACTACTACGGCGGGAATGCGAGAGCGCGATGTATTGATGTCAATGACCCTGTCTTTGTTCTCAGCTATGCTGCAGGGCCTAAATGGCTCGCAGGCACTGTGATTGCCAAAGAGAGGAATAGGATTCTGATAGTTAAACTTACCAATGGACAAATCTGCCGCAAACGCGTGGATCAAACGAAAAGGAGGTTCAGCAACCCTATAGAAGAAGCAGAGGAAGAACACGATGTAGTTTACTCCACCACAGGTGACCGAACACCAGAACCAAGTCGAGGAGCGCCCAGTCACTGTGAGCAGTCCGGACAGGCCTGAGGCACTGCAAACAGCAGACACTCAGGCCAGCGCCCAACAACCGGAGCCCCAACTCAGGCTCTCTACAAGGGAGCATAAACCACCAGAGAGACTTAATCTGTGATCCCAATAAGACTTTGTGGGGGGAGGTGATGTCATGTATTTAACTGTCATTGAACCTGTGTATAAACTGACTAGTTGTACACTGTGAGAACATTGACTACTAGGTTGTGAACTTGTGGGAGACACTCCTAACCTGGTCTTTCAGGTATAAAAGGGGAAGCTCCACCCACCTTCATCACTTCAGTGCTGGAATAAAAGTTACTGGTCACAGAGTGACCTTCTCTCAAGCATGGGTCTCGTGTGCATTTATACTGTATAGTAAGGACCTATCATCTTCGGCGCTAGCTCAAAATCCTGGAACTCCCTCCCTAACTGCCCTGTGGGTGTACCTCCACCACGAGGACTGTAGCAGTTCAAGAAGGTGGCTCACCACCACCATCTCATGGACAATTCGGGATGGGCAATAAATGCTGGGCTTGCCAGTGACACCCACATCCCATGAATGAATTTAAAAAAAAATTTGTAAAGCAACAATCTTCGGTAATGAGGTCTTATGAAATGAGTGCATGAAGCAATTGGGACAATATTTGCATTGATACAGTTTTTAATTACTTTATATTTCTTCAAGGTATGGCTTATTTGCTCACTGTATCTCGTACCATGCCGGGTGCTGCTCCCAGTTATTATGGGATGCCCAAAGCACTGCTGCCACTCCATGGAACAGTGTCTTGCAAATTCAAAACTCTGCTACAAAGCAGGGTTCTGTAGGATTTTATTTTTTGGATATCTGACATCTGACAAAAAATAGACACGCACATTTAGTGAAGTCGCTCTCAAACTTTGTCCTCCAGCACATCATAAGATAATGGATTGGTACACGGGCTTATCAACACATCAGGCAGCTCGGGCAGTGTAATGTTTCTACTCCCCGCATCCTTGATCAATATCTGAGTGCCTACGAATGAATGGCTTCAAGAATGCTGTTCCAACTTGGGTCTCCCTGTCATAGAATCGTTGTATTATAGAACCATAGAAATTTACAGCCTTCTGGACTCAACATCGAGTTCAACATCGAGTAAACGCTGCCAATCCTTGGCTCTTCCCCCCTCACCACCCTCCCCCCCCGCCCCAGAGCCTATTTCTTTCTTTCTTTCTTTCTTCTTTTTTTCTCCTTGTCTCGAATGGCAGTTGGTCATTATCCCGCTATTCACACCCTATCCTGACTAATGTTTTTCTAACTCCTGGCATTACCATTTAAATTTGGCCCATCATCCCTTTTGTCTCTCTAATCTCTCCTGTCTTCCACCCTATCACAGATCTTCCTTTTGTTCTTTGTCCCCATCCCTTTCAGTGCTTGTGAGGAATCTGTTCTTTCTGAACACTCTCCAGTTCTGACAAAGAGCCAGCTCCTCTCCATAGATGCTGCCTGACCCGCTGAGATTTCCAACACTTTGTTTTTATTTGTAAAATCACACAGATGGGAACAGATTTTGCTGCCCTGTTAGTTAGACTTTTCCCCTCATTTTTCAGTTTGAATTTTTTTAAAGCCGCAAGTTGCTGGAAGTGCGATCTGAAAACAGGGATAACTGATAGCAAGGACATCGAGCTATCCGGGACCTTGGTGAATGATGCGACCAACAGAGTATCTCCTTAACCAATGAGATTTAAGGGTAGAGAAAGAAACAGAGGAACAACTGAGAAGGAAATAGGGTGAATTGGCGTCATATCAGGTGTTTACGGAGAGCTCCAACGAGTCCAACCTTCCAAGTTACGGGAAAGAGAGATTTGCAATTATATAGCGCCTTTCACAACCTCAGGATGTCCCAAAGCAGTTTATAGCCAATAGAAACATAGAAACATAGAAAATAGGTGCAGGAGTAGGCCATTCGGCCCTTCTAGCCTGCACCGCCATTCAATGAGTTCATGGCTGAACATGCAAATTCAGTACCCCATTCCTGCTTTCTCGCCATACCCCTTGATCCCCCTAGTAGTAAGGACTTCATCTAACTCCCTTTTAAATATATTTAGTGAATTGGCCTCAACTACATTCTGTGGTAGAGAATTCCACAGGTTCACCACTCTCTGGGTGAAGAAGTTTCTCCTCATCTCGGTCCTAAATGGCTTACCCCTTATCCTTAGACTGTGACCCCTGGTTCTGGACTTCCCCAACATTGGGAACATTCTACCTGCATCCAACCTGGCTAAACCCATCAGAATTTTAAACGTTTCTATGAGGTCCCCTCTCATTCTTCTGAACTCCAGTGAATACAAGCCCAGTCGATCCAGTCTTTCTTGATAGGTCAGTCCCACCATCCCGGGAATCAGTCTGGTGAACCTTCGTTGCACTCCCTCAATAGCAAGAATGTCCTTCCTCAAGTTAGGAGACCAAAACTGTACACAATACTCCAGGTGTGGCCTCACCAAGGCCCTGTACAACTGTAGCAACACCTCCCTGCCCCTGTACTCAAATCCCCTCGCTATGAAGGCCAACATGCCATTTGCTTTCTTAACCGCCTGCTGTACCTGCATGCCAACCTTCAATGACTGATGTACCATGACACCCAGGTCTCGTTGCACCTCTCCTTTTCCTAATCTGTCACCATTCAGATAATAGTCTGTCTCTCTGTTTTTACCACCAAAGTGGATAACCTCACATTTATCCACATTATACTTCATCTGCCATGTATTTGCCCACTCACCTAACCTATCCAAGTCACTCTGCAGCCTCATAGCATCCTCCTCGCAGCTCACACTGCCACCCAACTTAGTGTCATCCGCAAATTTGGAGATACTACATTTAATCCCCTCGTCTAAATCATTAATGTACAGTGTAAACAGCTGAGGCCCCAGCACAGAACCTTGCGGTACCCCACTAGTCACTGCCTGCCATTCTGAAAAGTACCCATTTACTCCTACTCTTTGCTTCCTGTCTGACAACCAGTTCTCAATCCATGTCAGCACACTACCCCCAATCCCATGTGCTTTAACTTTGCACATTAATCTCTTGTGTGGGACCTTGTCGAAAGCCTTCTGAAAGTCCAAATATACCACATCAACTGGTTCTCCCTTGTCCACTCTACTGGAAACATCCTCAAAAAATTCCAGAAGATTTGTCAAGCATGATTTCCCTTTCACAAATCCATGCTGACTTGGATCTATCATGTCACCTCTTTCCAAATGCGCTGCTATAACATCCTTAATAATTGATTCCATCATTTTACCCACTACTGAGGTCAGGCTGACCGGTCTATAATTCCCTGTTTTCTCTCTCCCTCCTTTTTTAAAAAGTGGGGTTACATTGGCTACCCTCCACTTGATAGGAACTGATCCAGAGTCAATGGAATGTTGGAAAATGATTGTCAATGCATCCGCTATTTCCAAGACCACCTCCTTAAGTACTCTGGGATGCAGTGCATCAGGCCCTGGGGATTTATCGGCCTTCAATCTCATCAATTTCCCCAACACAATTTCCCGACTAATAAGGATTTCCTTCAGTTCCTCCTCCTTACTAGGCCCTCTGACCCCTTTTATATCCGGAAGGTTGTTTGTGTCCTCCTTAGTGAATACCGAACCAAAGTACTTGTTCAATTGGTCTGCCATTTCTTTGTTCCCCGTTATGACTTCCCCTGATTCTGACTGCAGGGGACCTACGTTTGTCATTCTGACTGCAGGGGACCTACGTTTGTCAATGAAGTACTTTCCTGAAGAGTAGTCACTGTTGTAATATAGGAAACATGGCAACTAATTTGCACACAGTGAGCGCCCACAAACAGCAATGTGATAATGACCAGATAATCTGTTTTTGTTATGTTGATTGAGGGATAAATATCGGCCAGGACACTGGGGATAACTCCCCTGCTCTTCTTCGAAACAGTGCCATGGGATCTTTTACATCCACCTGTCTCATCCAAAGGACAGCACCTCTGACAGTGCAGCACTCCTTCAGTACTGCACTGGAGTGTCAGCCTAGATTTTTGTTCTCAAGTCTCTGGAGTGGGACTTGAACCCACAACCTTTTGACTCAGAGGTGAGGATGCTATCAACTGAGCCACAGCTGACAGAGGGAGTGAAAGACTGGATTAAGAGAGAGAGAGAGACAGAAAGGAAAAGTATGAAATAAATTAAAAATGTTAAAAATCTCTAATTTACCTGCAGGAATAAGTTTCTGGGCTAGAGCGGTCGGGTGGCATTGCAAGAACATAAATCTTATCATTAAAGGCTCCATATGCTGTTCCGTACCAGTCCTAACTTTCTTCAGTGACTTTAATTGGTAATTAATGCGCAAATGCTGTAATTTCCTGAAACTCATGGGGAGGTTGACGCCAACTAATTTTCTCAAAACTGTGAAGGGGAGCTAATTGGCCAGCAATTTGTGATGATTTACAACTCACGGGGTATCTCTTCCTCATCACAAATTGCTGCACGATTTACACCCTAATGCGCATTTAACTCGCCATTATTTTCCAGCAAATTTTGGCCCATTGTCTTTTTATTCCATTCTGCTTTAACTTTTCTTCCACTAACGATGAAGCTGTGATGCCCTTTGTCCTTTACCACGACGGGAGAGGCTAGAAGGGAGAACATGTCCAATCAAGAAGTAGTGATCAAGCTCGGATGTTAAAAGCCTGCAGATTGTCAGAGGAAGCCCAATCATTCTAAATGAACATTTGCACATCTCTGAAAATGAAGATGCAGCAGAATGAAAACAGGACGAGAAAGCTGCCCCTTCCCTTTCAATACCACTCCTCCCTGCTCTCCCCAGCTTCCCGCAGCTCTCCCCCACTCCCCCATTCCCGCACCCCCTTTCCCCAGCTCCCCACCCCACGCCCCCCCTGCTCCCCCACCTCTCTCTCACCGCCAGCTCCCCAATCCCCCACCCCACTCCACCCCTGCTCTCCCCAGCTCTCTCCCCCCAGTCTCTCTCACCGCCAGCTCCTCACTCCCCCACCCCACTCCACCCCTGCTCTCCCCAGCTCTCTCCCCCCAGTCTCTCTCACCGCCAGCTCCTCACTCCCCCACCCCACTCCACCCCTGCTCTCCCCAGCTCTCTCCCCCCAGTCTCTCTCACCGCCAGCTCCTCACTCCCCCACCCCACTCCACCCCTGCTCTCCCCAGCTCTCTCCCCCCAGTCTCTCTCACCGCCAGCTCCCCACTCCCCCACCCCACTCCACCCCTGCTCTCCCCAGCTCTCTCCCCCCAGTCTCTCTCACCGCCAGCTCCTCACTCCCCCACCCCACTCCACCCCTGCTCTCCCCAGCTCTCTCCCCCAGTCTCTCTTACCGCCAGCTCCGCACTCCCCCCCACCTCCAGCGCCCATTACTCTGAGCTCCCTGCCCCCCACATTGCCAGCTGCCATATTCCCAGTTTCTCATTCCCCCCCCCAACAGTCCCATCCCCAGCTCTCCTCTCAGTTTCCCTCCACCAGCCCCCCACCCTCCCCCCAGCTTCGATGGAAAAATCCTCCCCCCAGCATCACTGATTGAGCATTGGTAAAGTTCACCCAGTAAGGACAGGGAGGTTCAAACAGTAATCGTGACTGATCGCCCAACACATTTACAGCCGAGGTAAAAGACTAAACTGGTAACTGTTATCTCAATGAGTAATCAATTAACCAATCCCAATGCAACAGGATGAGGGGAGTTAGTTCCTTATTACCGTCCCATTAGTACATCAGAGCCTGTTGAGTTTTGTAGGCAAGGCACTTCAGATGCATCTGTTGGTGGAATGTGATGACTCAGAACTTGACTCAAGGCCCTCCAGACCAAAGCTGCTTAACCCTTGCTGCTATTTTTCAGCAGTTAATAAGTGCTTGTAAAACAGGAAATGCAAACAACTGGAACCCATCTCTGGTTTATTTTTACATAGCGGAGATCTGCCAGAAATGTCAATGAGCGCATACAGCGGGGCCACAGATTGTGGGAAAGGTGGCCGAGGTCAGCAAAGATGGTAGTTAGATGATAAATTCACACTGGGGAGCAGACGGGGGGAATATTCTCGCCCGCCAGACTGTCGCTTCTCAGTGAGAATTGTAAGGGAAGGGGAGCAGTTTATTTAAACGTTTTATACAGAATAATAGACACATGACAAGGTCGGAAAACTGGAACCTGATCATGTCATCAGTCGTGAGAGAAAAGCTTACATGGAATGTGAATGTCATCTGAATCCCATGGTTGTTGTGATGTATTTGCTTTGTGGGTTCTTTGCTTAAGAATTCATAGCAACACATTGCTATTAAGAACTAGTTGGTTTATTAGCAGAGGTTTAACAATCACACTACACATTAGCAGTTCCTCCATTAGGCTCACCTCTGCATACCTCATCGTGGATCCCCCGAACTCAACTGGCTGGGGTTTTATTGAGTCTTGTGAATATCGCGTGACTGGCTAGGCCACTCCCAATGCAACAGCTCGACAAACCTGTGAGCATATTCACAGGTGCATACATTACAGTTGTCTCATAGGCTTCGATATTAACTCCCTCCTCCCCACCCGGGACAGGCAGGAAAGGGTCATGGGGGGGGAGGGGTTAAGATGTGAAATCCATGTAACCTGACCCCAACATACCGCACACGCACCGACTGTTATTTTTACACCAGCGGAAATCGGAGAGTCCGAGCATCCCACCCTGGAGCGGTAGGACGCTTATTAACATATTTAAATCGGGCTCCTACAGTGCAATTTGAAATTAACGGGCGTAGCGTGGGTTTCCCGGAGTGAGGACTCTCGACAGTGAGACGGAGGCGGGAGCTACCAACTCGCCCAGGTAAGTGGGTCTTTCAGCACTCCTTGTGGGCCAGGAGGAGCAGGAGTGCTCTCCCCCGTTCCCCCCACCCCACCCACAAGCCCCTCGAGGAAGCCTTCAGCCTCCTCCCCAGCCCCGATCTCCAGCCTCCCCTCGCAGCGCCCCCCCCCCGCTCACTCTGTCGACTGGGCCGGTTGTTGGTCGGGGGGACGGATCTACAAGATGCAAATGAGGTCCTGCCATTCAGATCGACAACACCGCCACCTCCCCGGTCTTGGCCATTCTTTGGCCGTTTCTGGCCCCGTCCTCCCGTAAATATTAGGACCATAGCCCTCCATCTTTAAATCACAGAATTACACAGGATATATGGTACAGAAACAGGCCATTCGGCCCAACCAGTCCATGCCATCGTTATGCTCCACTCGAGTCTCCTTCCGTCTTTCCTCATCTAAATCTATCAGCATAACCCTCTATTCCTTTCTCCCTCATATGCTTGTCCAGCCTCCCCTTAAATACATCGAAACTATTCAATTCAACCACTCCATATGGTAGCGAGTTCCACATTCTCACCACTCTCTGGGTAAAAAAGTTCCTTCTGAATTCCTATTGCTTTACCCCACAAGTGGAAACACTCTCTCTGTATCTACTCTGCCAAAACCTTTCATAATTTTAAAGACCTCTATTAAGTCAGCCCTCAGCCTTCTTTTTTCAAGAAAAAAGAGACCCAGCCTGTTCATCTTTTCCTTGCATTTCTGGTATCATCCTTGGTGTCTGTTATTGTGGATTATTTACACTGGTTTTCCTCCATTTTGAAAGAACATGAAATCAAAGAGCTGTCAACGACTGGCTGACTTCAAACTTCCTGGTGTCCGTGGGATCGTGTGATTTACAGAAGCCCATTACAGGCTTGTTGGCAGTGGACTATATAGGGATTCACTCTGTGACAGAACGGACTATATGTAGAACATCAACAATCTTAGAGTGCATTTCAAGGCTGCAGCACAATCAAGACATTCAAATGAAATCACAATTAGCAACCGCGAAGCTTGCGCAGTTTATAAAGCTCCTTGACTATCGCAAAACTACCGAGTGGATCTTTCATCAGCAGGCTCGAGGCATGGCCTACTCCTGCTCCTATTTCTTATGTTCTGATGTTCTGTCATGCTATGCTGCCTCTTGAGATTTGATCTCCAGTAACTCTTAAAATTAAAAATTCAGACTGTCATGTCGGGTCGGCAACTCTGGTTACACATATTCCTGGAAGATTCGTCACATGACCTGCTGCCTCCGACCCCTCACCCCTCCACTCCGCTCCCCCCCTCCCCCCCTGCACTCCCACCATTGGTCGTTGTAATGTATTTGCTTCATGGGTTCTTTGCTTGAGAATTCATAGCAACACATTGCTATTGAGAACTAGTTGGTTTATTAGCAAAGGTTTGACAATCGCACTACACATTATGCAGTTCATCCACTAGGCTCACAACTGCATACCTCATTGTGGATCGCCCGAACCCAATTGACTGGGGTTTTATTGAGTCTTGTGAACATCACATGATTGGCTTAGCCACTCACAATGCAACAGCTCTACAATTATTTTAATTAAACAATAAAGACAAGTGGCCCCTTATTAAAGGGACACTAGAAGCGACAAATTAACAAATAAAACTTAGTGAACCTTAAACTGTCAAATTAAAATTTGGTTGCCGTGAGTGATGATGCACTCCAGTCCCTCCAGCGCCCACCTCTCGCGGAAGGCCGCGAGCGTACCGGTGGACACTGCGTGCTCCATCTCCAGGGAAACCCTGGTGTGAATGTAGCCGTGAAATTGAGGCAGGCAGCAACAGCTCTACAAACCTGCGAGCATCCTCACAGGGGCATACATTGCAGTCAGCGACCTGCCCAGCCTCATGATGCCCCACCTTCTCACGCCAATCAAAAGATCTGGAGACTCTCCATTGCATGAGTACAGCCTTTTCCCCCTCATGTCCGACATTTTTATAACTAATAGGCAAAAGTAGTTGAAGATCATTAAAATAAAAATAATGTTAAACGCCGCTGTGATTTTTCTCCCAGCGTCCTGAAGATCAGTCTTGAATTCCGGGAGGGGCCAGGACAATCCTGGAAGGTTGGCTATAGTTTTATACAGAACCACATGAAAAGGATGGAAAGCTGGAATCTCATCATGTCATCAGTTGTGAGAGAAAGGCTCACATGGAATGTGGATATCACTTGAATTCCACAGTTGACCCATAGGCCTCGATGTTAACCCCCCACGGCAGGCAGGGTGGGGGGGGGGGGAGGAGGGGGTCGGAGGTTAAAATATGAAATCCGTGTAACCCGACCCCAACCCACTGTGAAGAGGCAGGACGCTTATTAACATATTTAAATTGGGCTCCGGAGGTCGGGACACTCGGCAGTGAAACATAATAAATAGGAGCAGGAGTAGACCATTTGGCCCCTCGAGCCTGCTCCGCCATTCAATAAGACCATGGCTGATCTGAATTTGGCCGCAACTACATTTTCCTGTGCTCCCCATAACCCTTGACGAACCTAAACAAACTGCATTTGTGAATGGCCTCCTCCTCTTCCTAATGTCAAAACCCAAGAGGCTGAATGGCCTCCTTTGCAACAGGCTCGATGGGATGAAAGGATTCCTCCTGTTCCTAATGTAGTGTGCTCGAGGGGCTGAACGGCCTCCTCTTGTACCTTTGTAAAGAACGCGAGAGGCTGAATGGATTCCTCCTGTTCCTAATGAAACGGAGAGGCGGGAGCTGGCCACCCCCCCGAGGTAAATGGCTCTTTTTGCACTCCTTTGAGCCAGCGGGAGCAGGAGCACCTCACCTCCCAGGCCCGGCAAGAAAGCCTTCGGCCTGCCCCTCCCCACCCTCCCAATCGCCAGCTTCCCGCCCCCCCCCACCCGCCCCAACCCCCCCAGCTGTCATGTGACGAAAGGTGAGCTCCATTTGGATTGTTTTCCTGGCGTGGTCCTCGGCACCAGGCACCGGCTGTGCAATCATCACATCATCGGCAAGCAGGAAGCGACGCGACTCACCGGGAATCCATTGCTAGTGAATCTGTAGGGATTCAGCTGCGGCTGGTTGATGGCCGCGATCACAATCACTCCGCCACTGCTTTCTGAGCTGGAGACCACCATGATGGGCTACTGTAATACATGCACCTGTGAGTATGCTCACTGGTTTTGTAGAGCTGTTGATCGGTTAAGGTGCCTTTAAAGTTTTATTGTTAATTTGTGGGTGCTAGTGTCCCTTTAATAAGGAGGCACTCGGCTTTATCTGTTAATTAAAATAATTGTAGAGCTGTTGCATTGTGAATGGCTTAGCCAGTCATGTGATGTTCACAAGACTCAATAAAACCCCAGCCAGTTGTGTAATGTCCTTACTCAATGGCATAAAACCCACACGAGGCACATTCTATGGACAAGGTCACTCTATGACCTGAACCTTTATTCACAGGACCAAGAAGTGATGACCCTGCATGGGACCTCCCTTTATATACCTGGATGACCAGGTAAGGAGTGTCTCCCACAAATTCACCCCCTGTGGTCAAGGTGTGCATTGCTTAAGTATATACAGTATTGCAGTGTTGTTACATAAAGGTTACATACATGACATCACCTCCCCTCCTCCCCTAAAGTCTTATTGGGATCATAGGTTAAGTCTTTCAGGTGGTCTACGCTCCCTCGTGGAGCGCAGCAGTTGGGGCTCTGGTTGTTGAGTCTTGGCGTGAGTGTCTGTCACCTGTGGTGATTCCGGCCTGTCCGGGCTGACCGCAGGGAATGTGCATGCTGCTGAATGTTCTTGTTCTCGTTCACTGGCGGTGGTGTGAATACCATCTCATGATCTTCCTCGGGTTCCTCAGTGTCCATGCTGAACCTTTTTTTTTAACTTGGTCCTGATGCTTACGGCATATCTGCCCATTGTTAAGTTTAACCACGATGAACATGTTCCCCTCTTTGTCTATTACAGTACCCTCAAGCAATTTGGGCCCCACAGCGTGATTGAGGACAAATACTGGGTCATTTATTTCTACACATCTCCCCCTTGAATTTCGGTCATGGTACTCGTTTTGGGACTGGCGCTTGCCCTCAACTATGTCGGTCAGGTGAATGAGGGACAACCGAGGTTTGAGTGTTTGTTTCATAAGTAGCTCAGCAGACGGGACCCCTGTGAGCGAGTGCGGTCGGGACCTATAGGCTAGCAGGAGGCGTGATAGGCGGCATTGAAGGGAGGGTCCTTAATCCTGAGTATGCCTTGTTTAATGATTTGGACCGCACGTTCCGCCTGGCCATTGGAGGCTGGCTTGAACAGTGCTGTCCTGACAAGGTTGATGTCATTGCCCGACTTGAACTCCCGGAATTCGTAGCTCGTGAAACATGGGCCATTATCGCTAACAAGGATGTCCGGCAAGCCATGGGTTGCAAAGACCACACGTAGATTCTCCACAGTGGTGGATGTTGTGCATGAATTCAAAATGATGCACTCGATCCATTTCAAGTAAGCATCTACCACAATGAAAAACATTTTTCCCATGAATGGGCCCGCGTAGTCTACATGAATATGTGACCATGGTCTGGTGGGCCAGGGCCAAGGGCTGAGCGGGGCCTCCCTGGGGGCATTACCCAGCTGGGCACATGTTGTGCACCTGCGAACACAGTGTTCCAGGTCTGAATCAATTCCCGGCCACCAAACATGTGACCGGGCAATGGCCTTCATCAGCATGATGCCTGGCTGCTCGCTGTGGAGTTCCCTGATGAATGCCTCCCTGCTCCTCTGGGGCATGACTACCCGGCTGCCCCATAGTAGGCAGTCAGCTTGGATAGAGAGCTCATCCATCCGCCTGTGGAACGGTCTGACCTCCTCAGGGCATGCTCCGTGTGCAGGCGCCCAATCCCCAGTCAGGACACATTTCTTAATCAGAGATAGGAGGGGATCTCTGTTTGTCCAGATTTTGATCTGGCGGGCTGTGATGGGGGAGCCTGCGCTGTCAAAGGCATCAAAGGCCATGACCATCTCAGCGCTTTGTTCCGCTGCCCCCTCAGTGGTGACCAGTGGAAGCCTGCTGAGCGCGTCAGCGCAATTTTCGGTGCCAGGCCGGTGCCGGATGGAGTAGTCATAAGCAACCAGCGTGAGAGCCCATCGCTGTATGCGAGCTGATGCATTGGCATTGACAGCCTTGCTGTCGGACAACAGGGATGTTAACGGCTTGTGGTCCATTTCTAATTCGAACCTCCTGCCAAAAAGGAACTGATGCATTTTTTTTATACCATAGACACATGCGAGTGCCTCCTTCTCAACCATCCCATATCCCCGTTCTGCTTGAGAGAACGACCTGGAAGCATAAGCCACAGGTTGTAGTTGGCCCTCAACATTACTCTGCTGCAACACGCACCCAACCCCATAGGACGATGCATCACATGTTAGAACCAATCTCTTACAGGGGTCGTACAGGGTCAATAACTTATTTGAACAAAGTAGGTTCCGCGCCCGATTGAAAGCCCGTTCTTGACAGTCCCCCCAAAACCAATCATAACCCTTATGCAGGAGCACGTGAAGCGGTTCCAACAACATGCTTAAGTTCGGCAGAAAGTTCCCGAAATAGTTCAAGAGTCCCAGAAATGAACGCAACTCCGATGTGTTGCTGGGCCTGGGCGCTCGTTGAATCGCCTCTGTTTTGGATTCGGTGGGCTGAATCCCATCTGCAGCAACCCTCCTGACCAGGAACTCAACCTCAGGAGCCAAAAACTCACATTTAGACTTCTTGAGTCACAGGCCTACCCAGTCCAGTCGGCGTAGCACCTCCTCCAGGTTGTGGAGATGTTCCTCGGTGTCACGACCTGTGATGAAGATGTCGTCCTGAAATACAATTGTTCCAGGAATGGATTTGAGCAGGCTCTCCATGTTTCTTTGAAAAATCGCGGCCGCTGATCGAATACCAAATGTAAACGAATAGTCCCTTGTGCGTAGATATGGTGGTCAGTAATTTAGATTCGTTGGCCAGTTCTTGGGTCATGTAGGCTGAAGTGAGATCCAACTTGGTAAACAGCTTGCCGCCTGCCAGCATGGCGAAAAGATCCTCCGCTCTCGGGAGCGGGTATTGGTCTTGTAGGGACGCCTGATTGATAGTGGCCTTGTAGTCACCACAGATCCTGACAGAACCATCCACTTTTAGGACAGAAACGATGGGGCTCGCCCAGTTGCTGAATTCAACGGGCGAGATGATGCCCTCTCTCAGCAAATTCGGTCCAATTCGCTCTCAATTTTCTCCCGCATCACATACGATACCGCTCTGGCTTTGTGGTGCACTGGTCTGGCGTCCGGGGTGATATGTATCACTGCTTTGGTACCTTTGAACGTCCCGACGCCAGATTGGAATAGTGACTCAAATTGTTGTAGGACTTGTGAGCACAATGACATTGCGTGCACATCCCCCCATTTCCAGTTCATCTCAGCTAACCAGCTCCTTCCCAACAGTGCGGGACCATTGCCCGGGACAATCCAGAGCGGCAGCCGGTTCACTGATCCATTGTATGTGACAGCTAACATTGCACTGCCTGGTACTGGAATGATTTCTTTGGTATACGTCCATAGTTGTGTCTCAATGCGTTCTAGTTTGGGTCTACTGGCTTTGAGTGGCCATAGCTTTTTGAATTGTTGAATCTCATGAGTGACTGGTTGGCCCCCATGTCCAGCTCCATGTGTACGGCGATGCAGTTTAATAAAATCTTCATCATCATTGGTGGCATTTTGGTATATGAGCTGTGAATGTTTGTCACATGAACCCGCTGAACTTCAGCGTCCATTGATTTGACCCAAGGGTCATCCTGTCTCACAGACTCCTCTTCTGGTCCATCTGCCTCGAAATTAGCCTGGTTACAGGCTTCCTGCACATTCGAGCTAAATGGCCACTCAGGTTGCAATTTCTGCAGACAAACTGTTGAAACCTGCAAGTCCTGGCAGAGTGTTTGCCCCCACACCTCCAGCATGAGCTGAAATTCCCATTGTTGTGAACAAAGGAGCTATGACCCGGCATTCCTCGCTGATTGACCCTTTGACTGCCCTTGAGTACCCTGTTAGTGGGTGTCAATGGCCCCATCCCGGGCCGCATTGTCCACTGTGATGGCGTAAATGTCCTTTCAGCCTGCCATTGTCTCTGTTGAAAACCTACTCTGGGGTCTATTGCTGCCTGGGGTATGTCGAACTGCCCTTGCCTGTCTGCGGGGCCATGAAAGTCTGAGCCATCAACGCCGCCGCTTCCAAAGTCAAGTCCTTGGTCTCAATTAACTTTCGGAAAATCCCTGCATGACCGATGCTCTCAATAAAGAAGTTCCTTAACATCTCCCCCCTGCAGGCGTCTGTGAACTTACAGAGGCTTGTCAAATGCCGGAGCTTCGCCACGAAGTCCGGTATGCTCTGTCCTTCACGACGTCGGTGGGTATAGAATTTGTGCCGGGCCATGTGTATGTTGCTCGCCAGTTTGAGGTGCTCACCGATTAGTTTGCTGAGCTCTTCAAAGGTTTTGTCCGTCGGCTTTTCAGGTGCTAGTCGGTCCTTCATGAGCGCGTAAGTCTTAGGTCCGCAGCTGGTCAGCAGATGAGCCCTTCGCTTGTCGGCCACTGCATCTCCCAGCCATTCTTTCGTGACAAAGCTTTGCTGGAGCCTCCCAATGAAATCGTCCCAGTCCTCACCAACACAGTACCGTTCCTCTGTGCTACCGGTGGCCATTCTCATGGGTCGTTGATTCCCGTTTCTCGTCGCCAATGTAATGTCCTTACTCAATGGCACAAAACCCACATGAGGCACATTCTATAGACAAGGTCACTCTATGACCTGAACCTTTATTCACAGGACCAAGAAGTAATGACTCTGCGTGGGACCTCCCTTTATATACTTGGATGACCAGGTAAGGAGTGTCTCCCACAAGTTCACCCCCTGTGGTCAAGGTGTGCATTGCTTAAGTATATACAATATTGCAGTGGTATTACATAGAGGTTACATACATGACAAGTTGGGTCCAGGTCATCCATGATGAGGCAGGTCGTTGTCAGTCTGGTGGATGAACTGGTAATATTTCATTTCATAGGCAGTCCCTCGAACGAGGATGACTTGCTTCCATGAGAGTTCACAGATGTTTCAATGAAGGACCAGATGTTCCAGTCCTGAACTCCAGTTGAGGGGGTGGAAGATGCCTGTGCGTGGATTTTTTTAACGTGTGGTGACCGTTGCACACCAGCCACCACACTGGCTTGACAGAGCTAGGCCTTTATCCAGTGGCAAGGATTAACCAGAACGAATGGAGACCTGCTCTGCTGCATGGTCCTAGTGCGCACACATATTGCAGTGTGGGCTGGCTCGTGCTGCCTCTGGGCCCTCGGCTCTTCTGGGCCTCATACCCTCATTCACCGCACCTTCACCCACGATGTTCCAGGGCCCGGACCTCCAGCTGAATTTATAGCCCCGACCTACGGTGGTGTTCTCACACAGGTCGGTGTGACCCACGATGTAATGTGTAGTGTCATTGTTAAACCTTTGCTAATAAACCAACTAGTTCTTAATAGCAATGTGTTGCTATGAGTTCTGAAGCAAAGAACCCATGAAGCAAATACATTATAGCTATGAAAAAATAGGAAAAATATATAGCGTTTAGATTTAAAGGAGCATTTATGGAGCTGAAGGGGTCCACATTGTCTCCCCATGTTTTAAAGGTGGGAAATTGTGGCGGGATCGGGGTGACTAAAAAGTCTTTAGCTTTCAATTGGTTTCCTAGTGACACGGCTGTATGAGGGGTAGTAGTTGAGGGATGTAAGATAATTCCAAAGTTCACTGCCACTTGGCAGTTTATCTATGAGTGGGTGAGTCCACAATGGTCCAATTGTATACAATCTATGTTATGTATGCAACACCTTGTAACCAGCATTCTACCACCACCAGAGGGCGCATCTGTTGGAGTTCCAAGGCATCCCAGCATCCCTTGGGAGCACTGCATATAAGCAGACCTCCCATGCTGTGCCAGCACGCTGAAGTCAGAATAAAGAGACTAAATTCACACTTACTCAAGTCTACAGTACTCAGTCACATTGCTTTATTTGAACAATAACAACTGGCGACGAGTAATAGATAATGGACCATCACGCAAAAATGCAAAGAACCGTTGGTATCCTGGACAAATTCTCAGAAGGTGACGATTGGAAAGCCTTCATGGAGCGAATCGACCAATACTTCATGGCCAATGAGCTGGAAGGGAATGAGAACGCTGCCAAACGACGGGCGATCCTCCTCACCGTCTGCGGGACAACAACCTATGGCCTCATGAAGAGTCTTCTTGCTCCAGTGAAACCAACAACCAAATCATATGAAGAACTGTGTACGCTGGTCCGGGAGCACCTAAATCTGAAGGAGAATGTTCTGATGGCAAGGTATCGATTTTATACATGTTAACGGTCTGAAGGCCAGGAAGTGGCGAGCTACATCGCCGAACTAAGGCGCCTTGCAGGACATTGCGAATTCGATGGATTTCTGGAGCAAATGCTAAGAGACTTTTTTGTGCTTGGCATTGGCCATGAGGTTATCCTTCGCAAACTATTGACTGTTGAAACACCGAACCTGAGCAAAGCCATAATGACAGCCCAGGCATTTATGTCCACCAGCGATAACACCAAACAAATTTCACAGCATAAAGATGCATCAGCAAATACTGTACACAAAGTAATGTCATTTTCAGGCAGGAATGGATATGGCAGAACGTACACGCCTGCAACTGCACGCTCTCAGATAACTCAGAGTCTGCCATCAAGTGTGAATGCGAGGCAGTTAACACCTTGTTGCCGCTGCGGAGGTGATCATCGAGCCCAAAAATGCCGCTTCAAACGCTATGTGTGCAAAGGCTATGGAACAATGGGACACATCCAGCAAATGTGCAGATGAACTGCAAACCCTGCAAACCACCACGTTGCAGAGGAAGACTGATCCATGGTGGATCAAATTGAACTAGAGACTCGAACCGAGGGGCAGAAGTATATGGAATACACACCTTCACCACGAAATGTCCACCGATCATGTTAAAAGTTGAACTGAACGGAATTCCAGTATCCATGGAATTGGACACGGGTGCGAGTCAGCCTATCATGAGAAAAATGGCCTTCGAGAGGCTGTGGTGCAACAAGGCACAAAGGCCCAAGCTGAGCCCTATTCATTCCAAGCTGTGAACTTAAACTAAAGAGCTGATCCCTGTAATTGGCAGTGCAGCAGTAAAAGTCTCCTATGATGGAGCGGTGCATGAACTACCACTACGGATTGTACCAGGAGATGGCCCCACACTGTTCAGCAGAAGCTGGCTGGGGATAATCCGCTGGAACTGGAACGACATCCGAGCGCTTTTGTCCGTCGACGACGTCTCATGTACCCAGGTTTTGAGCAAGTTTGCGTCGTTGTTTGAGCCAGGCATCGGAAATTTCTCTGGGGCGAAGGTGCAGATCCTGATACACGACCCATCCACCACAAGGCACGTGCGGTGCCATACATGATGCGAGAGAAAGTGGAAATCGAGCTGGACAGGCTGCAACAAGAGGGCATCATCACACCGGTTGAGTTCAACAACTGGGCCAGTCCGATTGTTCCGGTTCTCAAGGGCGATGGCACGGTCAGAATTTGTGGGCACTATAAAGTAATGTTTAACTTTTTTCTGCAGAACCAGTATCCGCTAACCAAGGCAGATGACCTATTTGCGACGCTGACAGGAGGGAAGACATTCACCAAGTTAGACCTGACCTCGGCCTACATGACGCAGGAGCTGGCGGAATCTTCGAAATGCCTCACCTGCATCAACACACACTGTTCATCTACAATAGATGCCCGTTTGGGATTTGATTGGCTGCGGCTATCTTTCAAAGGAACATGGAGAGTCTGCTAAAGTCGGTTCCGCGCACCGTGGTTTTCCAGGACGACATACTGATCACAGGTCGGGATACCATCGAACACTTGCAGAACCTGGAAAAGGTTCTAAGTCGGCTAGATCGTGTGGGACTCAGGTTGAAACGCTCGAAGTGTGTTTTCCTAGCGCCAGAGGTTGAGTTCTTAGGGAGAAGAATTGCGGCAGACGGCAGCGGACCCACCGACGCCAAGACGGAGGCCATCAAGAACGCGCCGAGACCACAGAATGTGACGGAGCTGCGGTCGTTCCTGGGACTCCTCAATTATTTTGGTAATTTCCTACCCGGGTTAAGCACCTTGCTGGAACCCCTACATGTGTTGCCACGCAAGGGAGATGACTGGGTATGGGGGAAATCAGAAGAGACTGCTTTTGAGAAAGCCAGAAATCTGTTATGTTCCAACAAGCTGCTTGTTCTGTATGACCCATGTAAACGTTTAGTGCTAGCTTATGATGCGTCTTTGTACAGGTCGGGTGTGTGTTACAACAAGCAAATGAATCGGGAACATTGCAACCGGTCGCTTATGCATCCAGGAGTTTGTCCAAGGCTAAAAGGGCCTACAGCATGATTGAAAAAGAAGCCCTGTTTACGGGGTGAAAAAATGTACTAGTATCTGATTGGGCTTAAGTTCGAGTTAGAAACTGACCATAAGCCGCTCCTATTCCTATTCTCAGAGAGCAAAGGTATTAATACCAATGCCTCTGCTCGCATCCAAAGATGGGCACTCACGCTGTCTGCATATAATTATGTAATTCACCACAGGCCAGGCACAGAGGACTGCACTGATGCTCTCAGTCGGCTACCATTGCCCACCACCGGGGTGGAAATGGCACAGCCTGCAGACTTGCTCTTGGTGATGGATGCATTTGAAAACGAAAAGTCACTCGTTAAGGCCCGCCAGATCAGGACCTGGACCAGCCAGGATCCTTTACTGTCCCTTGTAAAAAACTGTGTCCTCCATGGGAGCTGGTCCAGCATCCCAGCGGAGATGCATGAAGAGATCAAGGCGTTCGAGCGGCACAAAGACGAAATGTCCATACAGGCGGACTGTCTTTTGTGGGGTAATCATATGATTTTGCCTAAGAAAGGTAGGGAAACGTTAATACTCGACCTACACAGTACCCACCCCGGCATAGTAATGATGAAAGTTATAGCCAGATCCCATGTGTGGTGTCCCGGCATCGACTCAGATTTGGAGTCTTGCGTGTACCAATGCAACACTTGCTCTCAACTGAGCAATGCACCCAGGGAGGCACCGCTGTTTGTGGTCATGGCCCTCCAAACCGTGGTCTAGGATCCACGTTGACTTCGCTGGCCCATTTCTAGGCAAAATGTTTTTGGTTGTTGTGGATGCTTATTCAAAATGGTTTGAGTACGTAACAATGTCTGTAAGCACGTCCATTGCCACCATGGAAAGTCTACGAGCCATGTTTGCCGTGCACGGCCTGCCTGATGTCCTTGTCAGCGACAATGGGCCGTGCTTCACCAGCGCTGAATTCAAGGAATTCATGACCCGCAATGGGATCAAGCACATCACATCTGCCCCGTTCAAGCCCGCATCTAACGGCCAGGCAGAACGGGCAGTCCAAATCATCAAGCAAAACTTGAAACGCGTGTCGGAAGGCTCCCTGCAGATCCGCCCGTCCCGAGTCCTGCTCAGCTACCGCACAAGACCCCACTCGCTCACCAGGGTTCCCCCTGCCAAACTGCTCATGAAAAAGTCACTCAAAACAAGGCTCTCTCTAGTCCACCCTGATCTCCATGATCATGTCAAGGGCAGGCGGCATCAACAAAGCATGTACCATGATCGTGCAAATTTGTCATGCGATATTGAAGTCAGTAACCCTGTATTTGTACTCAACTATGGACATGATCCAAAATGGCTTGCTGGCATTATCGTAGCCAAAAAGGGAGTAGGGTGTTTGAAGTCAAACTTGCAAATGGACTAATTTGCAGAAAGCATTTGAACCAAACCAAACTGTGATTCACAGACAGCCACAAGCAACCTGAAAGGACACCACCAACTTCGACCCTCCGATATACACACAAGTGGCAACCGACATCACGGTTGACCACAAAGCTGAACTCATCATCCCCAGCAGCCCAGCAAGGCCAGTGGCACAGCAGCCCAGCGAAGGCCCAACTAACTCACCTGCACTTGTGTTTGTTCCAAGACGATCGACTAGGGAGCGGAAAGCCCCAGTTCGTCTCACCTTGTAAATAAGAGTACTATTGACTTTGGGGGCGGGGAGGGGGAGGGGGAGGGGGGGAGTGATGTTATGTATGCAACACCTTGTAACCAGCATTCTACCGCCACCAGAGGGCACATCTGTTGGAGTCCCAAGGGATCCCAGCATCCCTTGGGAGCACTGTATATAAGCAGGTGCCAGCACTCTGGAGTCAGAATAAAGAGAATAAGGTCACAGTTACTCAAGTCTACAGTACTCAGTCACATTGTTTTATTTGCGACATAACAGTCTATAGTCTGGGAAGGGATAGGTTTGATGGGACAAATGGCCTTTTCTTGTTGTGTGGCACTTGAACAGAAAGGCTATGTTTGGTCAAGAACTAAAACCCACTGTGGTTTCAGGAAGAAAAAGTTTAGCACAGAAAGGTTACTGTCGCTTCACAAAACAGAGAGTCAAAGTCTGTAACACTTCAAACAACCTGTATTCGAACAGAACTTCCTACTGCAGTTCACAGCGCTCTCTGAGAACATGGACTGTGGATAGTCCGCCACCCAGTGGATAGATGAAGAATACTTCAAATTAAATGTTGGTTGAAGATCTCTCTCACTCTGTATCACAGTTGTAGATTTGTGAATGAAGAAAATGGTTATAGTTTTGTTACAATAAGACGCATTCTGCCTCATTGTCCGATGTGGATGTTAGCACGAAGTGTGCTCTGTGCACAACTCGGAGGGAACTGTCCTGTGTGTGTCAGACTGGGAATTCCAGCTTCCACAATCTGTTGAATCACATGGTAGTGGCTCAGTGTTGCCGATTTAAAGGTAGGCACTAATGTTGCACTGGGGGTTATAGTACCGGAGGACCAGTGGCGGGTGGGTTCCCTGTGATTATTCGACATGCCCTGGTTGCTTACTCGCCAGCTGTAGCCCCTCTGCTTTGCACTTTAGAGGATTCTGGAAAGCAAATCTCTCCAGCCCAAAATAGGACAGCTGACAACCCCGTCCACAGCTCACAGTACTGGGTTTTATTCCAGCGCTCTGAGGCAGTCTGCGTTCAATTAATACAGAACTTCAAAGTGCTGCGACCCAGCTTAGATGGACGGACAATGAGTCTGAGCAAAGGAATCGCGGGGTTCGGCAGCAGGGATACCAGGAATGTATTTCACTTATCCCTCAGGATCAGACCTATCCTCCAGATCTTTGAAAACTGTCCTGACCCAGTTAATAGCTTGACTCCATATTTATGCAGATAAACCGCACCTGGTTAGAATTGCTCAATAATGTGTATGTAATTCGAAACTCCTTTGATCCTTAAGCACCATGGGAGAGGGAAGCTGCACTGGGAAACCATTTGACTTGTTCCACACACTGGGGTCATCATCATCATAGGCAGTCCCTTGAAATCGAGGAAGACTTGCTTCCACTCTATAAAAGTAAATTCTTAGGTGACTGAACAGTCCAATACGGGAATTACAGTCTCTGTCACAGATGGGACAGACAGTGGTTGAAGGAAAGGGAGGGTGGGACTGGTTTGCCTCACGCTCCTTCCGCTGCCTGCGCTTGTTTTCCGCATGCTCTCGCCGATGAGATTCGAGGTGCTCAGCGCCCTCCCGGATGCTCTTCCTCCATTTAGGGCGATCTTTGGCCAGGGACACCCAGGTGCCGGTGGAGATGTTGCATTTTATCAAGGAGGCTTTGAGGGTGTCCTTGTAACGTTTCCTCTGCCCACCTGGGGCTCACTTACCGTGTAGCAGTTCCAAGTAGAGTGCTTGCTTTGGGAGTCTCGTGTCAGGCATACGAACAATGTGGCCTGCCTAACAGAGCTGGTCAAGTGTGGTCAGTGCTTCGATACTGGGCCAACACTGGGGTCCAAGGCCTGGGGCTGCGGCCTATCGGAGGAAGAATTTTGCCGAGAAGACACTTAACAGAACTGCATGGACCTGCCACAATCTCAGAGTAAAACTAAAAACTGGGCCATGGGTTCCGGTCTTATCCAAAGGTCATGGAGTCTGGAGTGACATTACACGGCAATTATTGATAAGGTGGGCAGGGGGGGAGAATTCTACAGAGAGTCAAATATAAGTCTCTAATTGCTACAAAATGGCTGATCGTTCCAGCCATTTAAAATGGAAGTCACTTATGACACATGGCTTAATAATCCAGATGTGTCCAGTATGGAAAGGGTTAAGCCACAAAGAAGTTCTGGTAACATAACTTGATTTGAATTTGACAGCTGTGCCATGAGCTACCAAGCCCTAAGCTCTGGAATTCTATCCTTAAACCTCCCGCCTCTCTCGCTCCTCCTTTCACGACGCTCCTTAATTCGACCTCATGGTGGCATGGTGTCAAACTTTGTCTGATAATGCTCCTGTGAAGCACCTCGGGGCATTTTACAATGCTAAAGCCGCTATATAAATGCAAGTTATTGTTGTTGAAATCCTCGTCTAAGTTCCTTGCCTCAACAAATCATAGGCATCATAGGCAGTCCCTCGGAATCGAAGAAGACTTGCTTCCACTCTTAATGAGTCCTTAGGTGGCTGAACAGTCCAATACGAGAACCACAGTCCCTGTCACAGGTGGGACAGATATTTGTTGAGGGAAAGGGTGGATGGGACTGGTTTGCCGCACCCTCTCTCCGCTGCCAGAGCTTGTTTTCTGCATGCTCTCGGCGATGAGACTCGAGGTGCTCAGCGCCCTCCCGGATGCACTTTCTCCACTTAGGGCGGTCTTTGGCCAGGGACTCCCAGGTGTCGGTGGGGATGTTGCACTTTATCGGGGGGGCTTTGAGGGTGCCCTTGTAACGTTTCCTCTGCCCACCTTTGGCTCATTTGCCATGAAGGGGTTCTGAGTAGAGCGCTTGCTTTGGGAGTCTCGTGTCTGGCATGCGAACTATGTGGCCTGCCCAGCGGAGCTGATCAAGTGTGGTCAGTGCTTCAATGCTGGAGATGTTGGCCTGGACGAGGACGCTAATGTTTATGTGCCTGTCCTCCCAGGGGATTTGTAGGGTCTTGCCGTGACATCGTTGGTGATATTTCTCCAACGACTTGAGGTGTTTACTGTACATGGTCCATGTCTCTGAGCCATACAGGAGGGCAGGTATTACTACAGCCCTGTAGACCATGAGCTTGGTGGCAGATTTGAGGGCCTGGTCTTCGAACACTCTTTTCCTCAGACGGCTGAAGGCTGCACTGGGGGCAGTGTTGAATTTCGTTGTCAATGTCTGCTCTTGTTGATGAGCAACTAAAGGCTGCCTGTGCTCTGTGTATCTCTTACCCCTTTAATAGGGCATATTCACTTGTTTCATGGAGGCTGCGTAGTCTTGCCTCCTCATCGAACTCCATCAGATTCTCGCATTAGCTTGAATGGCCACGGCCAGAGGGCTCTGCAAAACCACGTAAGCACCTCTTGCATTTAAATCAAAGCTCCTTGCTCGAGCCCAAGTGTCTGCCTTCAGGCAGAGAGTGGGAATGGGGCAAAACTGCAGCAAATGTTGAAGGAGGAACAATAAAAGATGAGTGACTGCAACTGTCTTTAATACTTGATTTTACGTTGCCTCTGCCACTCATCCTTCCACTGAGCAGTAACGTTTTAATCCGCAGTCAGGAAGCCATTGCTTGTAAAGCTCGCCTTGCTTTGTGGGAAGATTTTAGTCGGAAAAGAGAGACTTGCATTTATATAGCACCTTTCACAACCACCAGATGTCCCAAAATGCTTTACAGCCAATGAAGTACTTTTGGAGTGTAGTCACTGTTGCAATGTGGGAAACGCGGCAGCCAATTTGCGCACAGAAAGAATTCCACAAACAGCAATGTGATCATGACTAGATGATCAGTTTTTTTTGTTTTGCTGATTGAGGGACAAATATTGGCCACGACACCAGAACTCCCCTGCTCTTCTTCAGAATAATACCATGGGATCTTTTACATCCACCTGAGTGGGCAGACGGGACCTCAGTTTAACGTTTCAACTGAAAGACGGCACCTCAGACAGTGCAGTACTCCATCAGCTGGAATGTCAGCCTAGATTTTTGTGCTCAAGTCTCTGGAGTGGGTCTTGAACCCACGAACTTCTGGCTCGGAGGCAAGGGTGTTATCCACTGAGCCACGGCTGTTCTCAGGATGTGTGCAATATTGCCACGGTTGCATTAGTTGGCCCTGAGGGCATTAAACGCTATGCAATGGGCTTGTTCACACCATGTCGAGATGCTCCATCTATATCCTGGGCCAATATCCCTCAATCAACATAACAAAAAAACAGATTGTCTGGTCATCATCACATTGCTATTTGTGGGAGCTTGCTGTGCGCAAATTGGCTGCTGCGTTTCCTACATTACAACAGTGACTACACTCCAAAAGTACTCCATTGGCTGTTAAAGCGCTTTGAGACATCCGGTGGTCGTGAAAGGTGCTATATAAATGCAAGTCTTTCTTTATGTATGTGACAGAGAAGGGGTTTCCTGGGTGCTGGTGGGACGGTGGCCCTTTCTCAGTGAGTCAGTGAATCCTGACAATAGATGATGGGGAAGTTTTAAAGCTGGGAGGTCTCCCATTGGAAGAGGTGAGCGAGATTGGAGATGGTGTTTATTCAGTTGGAAATCCCGAGTGGGGTGTCTCCGCCCTGCAGATGTCGCTGGTGAGCAATTGGAGCTTTGAAGTTGCGCCGATCTTTCTTCTAACTTCAACCATCACCTTTTGCAGCGCGCTGTCACTTCTCGCTGGCAGAGGCTCATTATCTCCGAGCACCAACATGTCCTGGGTCAGTCAGGACGGGCTCCTGGGCGTGACATTCACCACGGGCTGTGGCAAGGTAAGTGACTCAGGCAGTCTGGAGACATGTTACACAGCAAAATCTCCACACGTGCCTCTCTGATCCTGCTAATCGAATCTGGGTTAGTGGGGAGAATGTTGCAATTGACTCCCGTGTTACTGGGTTAGGGTGGGGAAAATGCTGTCTAACTGTTCCTGCGGTGTTTGAAAGAAAGGTTTTCATTTATATAGCGCCTTTCACGACCACCGGACGTCTCAAAGCGTTTTACAGCCAATGAAGTCATTGTTGATTGAGGGATAATTCCCATGCTCTTCTTTGAAATAGCGCCATGGGATCTTTTACATCCACTTTTGAGAGCAGACAGGACCTCGGTTTAACATCTCAGCTGAGCGAAGGCACCTCTGACAGTGCAGTACTCCTGCAGCACTGCACTGGAGGGTCAGGCTAGATTTTTTTTGTGCTTCAGTTCCTGGGGTGGGACTTGAACCCACAACCTTCTGGCTCAAAGGCGAGGGTGCTACCCACTGAGCCAGGGTTGACTCTCAGTGTCTGATGGTGCTTGTTGGTGACTGGGTGTGCAATGGTTCCTTCAGAATGTGATTGTGGGGACTGATGGTGGGATCTGGATTAGCTGTGATGCCCCCTGCAGTCCCATAGCTCGGTGACTATCTGCCATGGATAAGTGTTCACTTGGGTGAGGTATCATTGCACGGAGGGGAGGAAACGGGTGTTGGGAGGAGGGAAATAAAGTTAAATGATTTGATGAGCTTTTGCATTCATTCAAGTCCAGGTGTGCGGTTAATTAGAATCGGGGGCTTTTACTCAACCTGACACCACCTGTGACATTATGCTAATATTGTGCAACCACTGCAATAAGTAACTAATTATGCTGCTGAGCCCTGGTGCTGTGCAAGCTGTTTGTTTATCATCATAGGGGGTCCCTCGAATGAGGATGACTTGCTTCCACATGAGTTCACAGATGTTTCAATGAAAGTCCCGATGTTCCAGTCCTGAACTCCAGGGGTGGAAGATGCCTGTGCGTGGATTTTTTTAACGTGTGGTGACCGTTGCACACCAGCCACCACACGGGCTGGACAGAGCTAGGCCTTTATCCAGTGGCAAGGGTTAACCAGGACGACTGGAGACCTGCTCTGCTGCACGGACCCAGTGCGCACACATATCGCAATGTGGGCTTGTCCGTGCTGCCCCTGGGCCCTCGGCTCTTCTGGGCCCCATACCCTCATTTGCCGCACCTCCGCCACGATGTTTGTTTATAGGAGAGGACCAGATACCATGGCTGAGCTTTCACCGTCACTGTAGTTTCCCTTTCCCAGTAGTTGGAAGAGTAAGTGAACACAAAACCCTCTGATTGGTTCATTCTAATTTGGCAGCACCTCCCAAACCCGTGGCCCCTACCACCTAGAAGGACAAGGGCAGCAGGCGCATGGGAGCACCATCACCTGCAAGTTCCGCTCCAAGCCACACACCATCCTGACTTGGAATTATATCGCCGCCGGGTCAAAATCCTGGAACTCCCTCCCTTACAGCACTGTGGGAGCACCTTCACCACATGGACTGCAGCAGTTCAAGGCGGTGGCTCACCACCACCTTCTCCAAGGGCACTTAAGGATGGGCAATAAATGCTGACCTTGCCAGCGATGCCCCCATCCTGTGAATGAATTTAAACAAAATGTGACCTGAGTTGCTGTTTGTATAATGGGCGAGGCCTTGGCAACTTTCACAATCACACGGCCACCCATGTTGTACGGAACCTTGGCGGCTTTCATCTCTCTGCATTCAAATCTTGTGATAAGAGGCAAATCGCAAAGTCTAAAGCACAGTCCGCAGGACCACGATAAAGTTAATGTTCAGGAAAAATCACTGGAGTAATAAACAGTTTTCCTCCTTCTCTCCATGTTGGCTTTCCCTGGTGTACTCCCATCTGGCTGCACCGACACCATGACCATTTATTACTGAGATATTATTTGCACTTCGATGTACTTCCTTATTTCTAGGCGTCGTTTCCAAACCTATTTTTCTTTGTTTCACAATTAAAATGTATCTATATTATCTCTCCTAGTATCCCACATATCTAGGTTGAAATTCAATCGGGAATTCAGAAGGAACTTCTTTACCTAGAGAGTGGTGAGAATGTGGAACTTGATACCACAGGGAGTGGTTGAAGTGAATAGTATCGGTGCATTTAAGGGGAGGCTAGACAAGCATATGAGGGAGAAGGGAATAGAGGGTTAGGCTGATAGATTTAGATGAGGAAAGGCGGGAGAAGGCGAGAGTGGAGCATAAACGGCGCATGGACTGGTTGGGCTGAACGGCCTGTTTCTGTGCTGTATATCCGATGTAATGTAATCCTGTGTAAAATCCTGGTGTGCATGCTCTGTTTTACTTCAAGTTTTCAATTCTTTTTCCTATACATTTTCCAATCTATTCTCACAGGGAATAATAAAAAACTAAACGTGGTTACTGCCCTGATTGAGAGGTTCAGATAACTTGCTGCATGGTTGAAGGAAGACTTGAACGGTTCACGACCATTGCCCCGACCTGAGTTTACATTCACTTCATAAAATAGTACTTAATATTTTTACTTCATCTTTTACTCAATTAAATCTGATGGTTAAAGGTGCAGATGCCTGAGAGCTGGCACAGTAATGCGTGCAAACATTCATACAGCAGAATTAACCCTGTGATTGCAGCATGTGTGTGTGTGTAAATCTATTATATAATATGTATCTAGGTGTGTATAGTTCAAATACTGCAGTGAATTTTTTGAGCGTTTTTGATATCCGTGTTATACAAACTAGGGTTGAATTCCCTAGAATTTAGATGGTTAAGGGATGATCTGATCAAAGTGTTCAAGATATTAAGCGGAACAGATAGGGTGGAGATAGAGAAACTATTTCTGCTGGTTGGGGATTCTAGCACTAGGGGACATAGTCTCAAAATTAGAGCAAGACCTTTCAGGAGTGTAATTGGGCAACACTTCTACACACAAAGGGTGGTAGAAGTTTGGAAATCTCGTCCGCAAACGGCAATTGTTAATTTTAAATCTGAGATTGATAGCTTTTTTGTTAACCAAAGATATTCAGGCAAATGGGCCAAAGGCGGGTATATGGAGTTAGGGCACAGATCAGCCATGATCACATTGAATGGCGGAACAGGCTCGAGGGGTTGAATGGCCTCCTCCTGATTCTATGTTCCTAGGAGTGTCGGTAACCAGAGGGCACAGATTGAAGGTAATTGGTAAAAGAGCCAGACAGGAGATAAGTAGAATTATTTTTACGCAGCGAGGTATGATCTGGAACGCACTGCCTGAAATGGGGGGTAGAAACAGATTCAATATTAATTTTCCAAAAGGAATTAAATAAATACTTGAAAATGGTTGTGGGCCGAGGGGTGGGGAGGGAGGAACTACAGGTCTATGGGGAGTAGCAGGGGAGTGGGACTAATTGGATAGCTCTTTACAAAAGAGCCAGTAAACGCAGGATGGGCTGAATGGTCTATGCTGCAGGATCCGGTAAAGTAGTGAGAATTTCCTGTATCTGTGGCACTGTTTTTCACTCATTGTCCACTACCATTATTATTACAGTCATATTACTGTATAACTCTATATACCTTAAATGCACACAAAGCATATGTGCCTGTGCGAGATAAAGAAAGACTTGCATTTATATAGCGCCTTTCATGACCACCGGACGTCTTAAAGCACTTTAAAGTACTTTTGGAGTGCAGTCACTGTTGTAATGTGGAAAACGCGGCAGCCAACTTGCGCACAGCAAGCTCCCACAAACAGCAATGTGATAATGACCAGATCTTCTGTTTTTGTTACATTGATTGAGGGATAAATATTGGCCAGGACACCGGGGATAACTCCCCTGTTCCTCTTCAAAATAGTGCCATGGGATCTTTTACATCCACCTGAGAGAGCAGACGGGACCTCGGTTTAACGTCTCATCCAAAAGACGGCATCTCCGACAGTGCAGCTCTCCCACTGCACTGGAGTGTCAGCCTGGATTTATGTGTTCATAGAGAGAAAGTATTTCCACTGGTTGGGGATATCATTTAATATTTAGATAGATTTTTGGATAGATTTATTTAAGAACTCTGTGCAATATGATTAGTCACCGTCTGACTTTTTTTCTCTGTAGGGGACAAGTTGTTTTCAATTCGTTGCTCAATGACGCGCACCTTTAAGAGCCATGATGGCGCGAAAGGAGATCCTTTAATGGAGTACGTGTCACAGAATTCTCTGCGAGAGCATGCAGTCCTGAAGAAGCTGGGGAAGTTCAGTGAGTGGCAGTGGCTTTGCTGTTAACTACTCCATGGGACTTATTGCGATGTGCAAAACAAAGATTAGCCGCAATGAAATGAGGATTGCTGGATGAAGATTCCAACAAATCATTTCATGGACGCCATCCCTGGCCACCCTGGGCTTGAGCAATTTGAGGAGTGTGCGCGTGATTGGTTGGAACATAACATAAGAATTAGGAGCAGGAGTAGGCCGCTCATCCTCTCGAGCCTGCTCCGCCATTCAATAAGATCCCCATATCCCTTGATTCCCCTGTAGTCCAAAAATCTATCGACCTCAGCCTTGGATAGACCTAACAACCGAGCATCCACAGCTCTCTGGGACAGAGAATTCCAAAGATTCACAACACTCTGACTGAAAAGGCTGACCCCTTATCCTGAGAATATTCCCCCGAGTTCTAGACTCTCCAGCTAGGGGAAATAATCTCCGTGTCTATTCTGTCAATCCCCCTCAGAATCTCAGATGTTTCAGAGATCACCTCATTCTTCTAAACTGCAGAGAGTATCGGCCAAATCTACACAATCTCTCCTCATAGGACAACCCTCCCATCCCAGGGATCAATCTAGTGAACCTGCGTTGCACCACTTCAAAGGCAAGTGTATTCTTCCTTGGATAAGGAGACCAAAACTGTGCACAGGACTCCAGGTGTGGTCTCACCAATGCCCTGTACAATTGTAGCACAAGTTCCTTACTCTTGTACTTCAACCCCCTTGCCATAAAGGCCAACATGACATTTGCCTTCCTAATTGCTTGCTGTACCTGCATGCTAAGTCTCTGTGTTTCTTGTACTATGGTACCGAAATCTCTCTGAATACCAAACATTTAATCATTTCTCACCATTTAAAAAAAAAAAAATTCTGTTTTTTCTAATAAGAACATAAGAACATGCCATACGGCCCCTCGAGCCTGCTCCATCATTTAATACGATCATGGCTGATACTCTTCCCATCTCACATTTCCCACTTTAACTCCATCTGCCGCCTTATTGCTCACTCACTTAACCTGTCTATATCCCTTTGCAGACTCTGTGTGTTGACGCTCCCAGACGGTGCTGCTCAGCGTCCCCGCAAAACAGGCAACCGATTTGCCGGCGGGGTGCTGGAAGCTGACGGCCCGTCCAGAAACCATTCCCGCCGCTATGCCCGCCCCTCCGGGGCGCAGACAGAGGTGGCACCATACTGAAAATTCAGCGCGATTCAAGCCATGATTTTATCCCCATCCAGTTTTAGAATCAGTAGCGGGTGGCACTGCCATGGCAACAGTCAAAGCATGAGGAAAGAAGAGCCTTGTCCGTTCCCACCGACCATGGTCCCTGGGAGCACGACACAGCAGCAGGTCTTCGAAGAGGAAGGGATGTGTTTGCAAACCTTTTTTTCTCACTTTATTTTCTTTCAAAATTCATTTCCAGCGGACCCTCGAGAATCGACTGAGTGCGATGATGGTGGCTTGTGAACAGGCACAGCTGATGGCCAACTTGGTAAAGCTTATCAAAGCAAAGAATATGATTGAAGTGGGTGAGTAGAGCGAGTAAGCCTGCAACAGAGCCTGCACTCTGCACATCACCAGACATCGTTTGGTAAAGCTGTGCTTGTGTATAAGCCTACGCAGATGGGCAAAGAGCCATGGCAGTACAGAATAATCTACAGCAGAAGGTGACGAATGCTTCACTGCAGGAGGCACATTGTGAGAGGGCACCTTGAACTGCCAATGGACATCCGTCGACTCCTAATGGTCAATAATGTATTTTGTAATACTCAGGAAATGATCAATTGTTGTATTCAATCCAAAATGGCTCATGCGATAATTGGGTTTGGGCCATCGGTTGTCGGGATCATTCTAAAGAGGCCATTGTGATTCTCATAGAAACATAGAAAGTAGGTACAGGAGTAGGCCATTCGGCCCTTCGAGCCTGCACCACCATTCAATATGATCATGGCTGATCATTCCTTCAGTACCCCATTCCTGCTTTCGCTCCATACCCCTTGATCCCTTTAGCCGTAAGGGTCACATCTAACTCCCTTTTGAATATATCTAACGAACTGGCTTCAACAACTTTTTGTGGTAGAGAATTCCACAGGTTCACAATTCTCTGAGTGAAGAAGTTTCTCCTCATCTCACTCCTAAATGGTTTACCCCTTATCCTTAGACTGTGACCCCTGGTTCTGGACTTCCCCAACATGGGAACATTCTTCCTGCATCTAACCTGTCCAGTCCCGTCAGAATTTCTATGAGATCCCCTCTCATTCTTCTAAATTCCATTGAATATAAGCCTAGTCGATCCAGTCTTTCTTCATATGTCAGTCCTGTCATCCCGGGAATCAGTCTGGTGAACCTTCGCTGCACTCCCTCAATAGGAAGAATGTCCTTCTTCAGATTAGGAGACCAAAACTGTGCACAATATTCAAGGTGTGGCCTCACCAAGGCCCTGTACAACTGTAGTAAGACCTCCCTGCTCCTACACTCAAATCCTCTCGCTATGAAGACCAACATGCCATTTGCCTTCTTCACCGCCTGCTGTACATGTATGCCAACTTTCAATAACTGATGTACCATTACCCCCAGGTCTCATTGCAACTCCCCTTTTATTAATCTGTCACCATTCAGATAATAATCTGCCTTCCTGTTTTTACCACCAAAGTGGATAACCTCACATTTATCTACATTATAGCGCATCTGCCATGTAGTTGCCCACTCACCTAACCTGTCCAAGTCACCCTGCAGCCTCTTAGCATCCTCCTCACAGCTCACACTGCCACCCAGCTTAGTGTCATCTGCAAACTTGGAGATATTACATTCAATTCTTTTGTCTAAATCGTTAATGTATATTGTAAATAGCTGTGGTCCCAGCACTGAACCTTACGGTACCCCACTAGTCACTGTCTGCCATTCTGAAAAGGACCCGTTTATTCCTACTCTTTGCTTCCTATCTGCCAACCAGTTCTCTATCCACGTCAGTACATTACCCCCAATACCATGTGCTTTAATTTTGCACACTAATCTCTTGTGTGGGACCTTGTCAATAGCTTATGAAAGTCTAAATACACCACATCCACTGGTTCTCCCTTGTCCACTCTACTAGTTACATCCTCAAATAATTCTAGAAGATTTGTCAAGCATGATTTCCCTTTCATAAATCCATGCTGACTTAGATTCTATTCCATTTCTTGTAGTGTTGTGTGTTTTCTTAGAAATGTGATGGTCCATTTTGAGATGGTTCCTACACTCAGCAGCCATTGCAGGGTAGCAATTCGAATAAATTACTAGAAATCTCTCAATGATTCATGGAGAAGAAAAGGGGACCAATGCTGAACATTTTGTGGGAGGGTTTTCGAAAGGTGAGTGGAAGCTTGGTCAAACATGGGTTTTGAGAAGGTCCTTCAAAGGGTAGGAGGGAGTTAGAAAGAAAGACTTGCATTTATATAGCGCCTTTCACACCCTCCAGAACGCCCCAGTGCGCTTTACAGCCGATTAATTACTTTTGGAGTGTAGTCACTGTTGTAAAGTAGGAAACGCGGCAGCCAATTTGTGCACAGCAAGCTCCCACAAACAGCAATTTGCTAATGTCTAGATAATCTGTTTTAGGGATGTTGGTTGAGGTATAAATATTGGCCAGGACAAACTCCCCTGCTCTTCCACAAAATAGCGGCATGGGATCTTTTACGTCCATCTGAGAGAGCAGACGGGGCCTCGGTTTAACGTCTCATCCGAAAAACAGAAAGAAAGAAAGTGCAGCACTCTCTCAGCACTGTACTAGCGTGTCGGCCTAGATTTTGTGCTCGGGACTTGAACCCACAACCTTCTGCTTCCGGCGAGGGTGCTACCCACGGCTGACATCATCGTTCGGGAGATTGAAGGGAGAGATTTTCAGAGAGTACTGATCAAGCAGCACAAGGTTTTACCATCTAAAGTGGGGGAGGGGATGAGAGTGTACAGGAGGCTAGAGTCAGAAAGCAGGAGGGAATGGGAAGGGACATGAAGATGAGGAAGACTGCAGAGGTGGGTAGGCCTTGTAGACAACGACTATAACTCTGACCTATTGGGGGGAATGGGTTATTTATATGCTGCAGGTTAAATGGGTCAACATAGTGCATGAAGGATTTTTACATGGATGTACTAATCAGAGGGCAGGCAGAAGAAGCTAAATCCCTTGGAGGCCAGGGAGGAGTTTGTGGAAAGCAAAATGATCCACAAATCCCACAATCTTTGGAACAAGGAACTCTTGTCATCAGAGCACAGCTGCAGCTCCCAGCCCCCTGGTGCAGAATGCAGAATCTGCACGTTGCAATTGGAAACCGCGCTGAAATAACATCGGCACAAGCCATCGAGTCAGATGACTAGATTGCATAACATGTCAGTCATTTAGTTCATGTACAGCTGTATTGGCAAATGCTCTTTTCAGTCCCGTGAATGTTACCATGTTGGCCATTTGAAACGGAAATGGGCCAAGCAGCCTGACCTCTGATTGGCTTGGTCGCATGTCTATTATTTGTAGTTTACAGGAGGATATCTGCAGTTGTGGGCTGGTTCAGTGATGTCTCTCGGGTAAACTATTTAGACAGCATTTAATTGTATTTTTAAAAAAAACTTGCTGAAGGATTTATTGTTGCTGGTGAGAAGCGATTTTTAGCTTTTTATTGAGGCTAAACGTGATTAGTCGGGTGTGAAGTGAGATTTGCTTTGCTTCATTCCAATGTCGGGTCGGCTTCCAACTCTGGATTCAGGCTGAATTTAACACTAACTCCCAACAACACCACTTTGTACTGGTGCAGGATTGGCCCACACGGAAAACAGGTCAATGGACTTACACACACACATGCAGACGCACACGCGCACCCCCCACACACGCGCGCACCCCCACACACACGCGCCCAATGTCATGTATGTAACCTCGATGTAACACCACTGCAATATTGTATATACTTAAGCAATGCATACCTTGACCACAGGGGGTGAACTTGTGGGAGACACTCCTTACCTGGTCATCTAGGTATATAAAGGGAGGTCCCACGCAGGGTCATCACTTCTTGGTCCTGTGAATAAAGGTTCAGGTCATAGAGTGACCTTGTCCATAGAATGTGCCTCGTGTGGGTTTTGTGCTATTGAGTAAGGATATTACATTGGCGACGAGAAACGGGAATCAACGACCCACGAGAATGGCCACTGGAAGCACAGAGGAACGGCACTGTGTTGGTGAGGACTGGGACGATTTCATTGAGAGGCTCCAGCAAAGCTTTGTCACAAAAGAATGGCTGGGAGATGCAGTGGCCGACAAGCAAAGGGCCCATCTGCTGACCAGCTGCGGACCTAAGACTTACGCGCTCATGAAGGACCTACTAGCACTTGAAAAGCCGGTGGACAAAAGCTTTGAAGAGCTCAGCAAACTAATCGGTGAGCACCTCAAACCGACGAGCAGCATACATATGGCCCGACACAGATTCTATACCCACCGACGTCGTGAAGGACCTCCGGTGTTTGGCCAGCTTCTGTAAGTTCACAGACGCCTACAGAGGGGAGATGTTAAGGAACTTCTTTATTGAGAGCATCGGTCATACGGGGATTTTCCGAAAGTTAATTGAGACCAAGGACTTGACTCTGGATGCGACGGCATTGATGGCTCAGATTTTCATGGCGGGGGAGGAGGAAACCAAAATAATATACGTGCGCAATTCTGCCTCCAACGCGGTGGGGGATCAGGGAGTCAATATCGTAAACACGACTTAGAGCCCCGCAGGCAGGCAAGGGCAGTTCGACACACCCCAGGCAGCAGTAGACCCCAGAGTAGATTTTCAACAGAGACAATGGCAGGCTGAACGAACTTTTATGCCATCACAGTGGACAATGCGGTCCGGGATGGCGCCATCGACACCACTAACAGGGTACTCAAGGGCAGTCAAAGAGACAATCAGCGAGGACTGCAGGGTCATAGCTCCTTTGTTCACAACAATGGGAATCTCAGCTCATGTTGGAGGTGTGGGGACCAACACTCTGCCAGGACTTGCAGGTTTCAACAATTTGTCTGCAGAAATTGCAACCTCAGTGGTCATTTAGCTCGAATGTGCAGGAAGCCTGTAACCAGGCTAATTTACGAGGTGGATGGACCAGAAGAGGGGTCTGTGAGGCATGATGACTCTTGGGACAAATCAATGGACGCTGAAGTTCAGCAGGTTCATATGGCAAACATTCACAGCTCATATACCAAAACGCCACCAATGATGATGAAGGTTTTATTAAACGGCATCCCTGTACGCATGGAGCTGGACACGGGGGCCAGCCAGTCACTCATGAGTGTTCAACAATTCGAAAAGCTATGGCCACTCAAAGCCAGTAGACCCAAACTAGAATGCATTGAGACACAACTACGAACGTATACCAAATAAATCATTCCAGTACTAGGCAGTGCAATGTTGGCTGTCACACACAATGGATCAGTGAATCGGCTGTTGCTCTGGATTGTCGCGGGCAATGGTCCCGCACTGTTGGGGAGGAGCTGGTTAGCTGAGATGAACTGGAAATGGGGGGATGTGCACGTAATGTCATCTATGGAGCAAAGTTCGTGCTCACAAGTCCTACAACAATTTGAGTCACTATTCCAACCTGGCGTCGGGGCGTTCAAAGGTACCAAAGTAGTGATACGCATCACCCTAGACACCAGACCAGCGCACCACAAAGCCAGAGCGGTGCTGTATGTGATGCGGGAGAAAATTGAGAACGAATTGGACTGTTTGCTGAGAGAGGGCATCATCTCACCCATTGAATTCAGCACGTTGTTGGAGCCGCTTCAGGTGCTCCTGCATAAGGGTTGTGATTGGTTTTGGGGGACTGTCAAGAACGGGCTTTCAATCGGATGCGGAACCTACTTTGTTCAAATAAGTTATTGACCCTGTACGACCCCTGTAAGAAATTGGTTCTGACATGTGATGCATCGTCCTATGGGGTTGGGTGCGTGTTGCAGCAGAGTAACGCTGAGGGCCAACTCCAACCTGTGGCTTATGCCTCCAGGTCACTCTCTCAAGCTGAACGGGGATATGGGATGGTTGAGAAGGAAGCACTCACATGTGTCTATGGTGTAAAAAAAATGCATCAGTTCCTTTTTGGCAGGAGGTTCGAATTAGAAACGGACCACAAGCCGTTAACATCCCTGTTGTCAGACAGCAAGGCTGTCAATGCCAATGCATCAGCTCGCATAGTGATGGGCTCTCACGCTGGCTGCTTATGACTACTCCGTCCGGCACCGGCCTGGCACCGAAAATTGCGCTGACGCGCTCAGCACGCCTCCACTGGCCACCACTGAGGGGGCAGTGGAACAAAGCGCTGAGATGGTCATGGCTATTGATGCCTTTGACAGCGCAGGCTCCCCCACCACAGCCCGCCAGATCAAAATCTGGACAAACGGAGATCCCCTCCTATCTCTGATTAAGAAATGTGTCCTGACTGGGGATTGGGCGCCCGCGCACGGAGCATATCCTGAGGAGGTCAGACCGTTTCACAGGCGGATGAATGAGCTCTCCATCCAAGCTGACTGCCTACTATGGGGCAACCAGGTAGTCATGCCCCAGAAGAGCAGGGAGGCATTCATCATGGAACTCCACAGCGAGCATCCAGGCATCGTGTTGATGAAGGCCATTGCCCGGTCACATGTTTGGTGGCCGGGATTTGATTCAGACCTGGAACACTGTGTTCGCATGTGTGCCCAACTGTGTAATGCCCCCAGGGAGGCCCCGCTCAGCCTGTGGCCCTGGCCCACCAGGCCGTGGTCATGTATTCATGTAGATTACGCCGGCCTGTTCATGGGAAAAATGTTTCTCGTTGTGGTAGATGCGTACTCGAAATGGATTGAGTGCATAATTTTGAATTCGTGCATGACATCCACCACTGTGGAGAGTCTACGTGCGGTATTTGCAACCCATGGCTTGCCGGACATCCTTGTTAGTGATAATGGCTCATGTTTCACGAGCTACGAATTCCGGGAGTTCATGTCGGACAATGTCAGGATAGCACCGTTCAAGCCGGCCTCCAATGGCCAGGCGGAACGTGCGGTCCAAATCATTAAACAAGGCATGCTCAGGATTCAAGGACTCTCCCTTCAATGCCGCCTATCACGCCTCCTGCTGGCCTATAGGTCCCGACCGCACTCGCTCACGGGGGTCCCGCCCGCTGAGCTACTTATGAAACGAACATTCAAAACTCGGTTGTCCCTCATTCACCCAGTCCTGACCGACGTACTTGAGGGCAAGCGCCAGTCCCAAAATGAGTACCATGACCGAAATTCAAGGGGGAGATGTGTAGAAATAAATGACCCCGTATTTGTCCTCAATCACGCCGTCGTGCCCAAATGGCTTGAGGGTACTGTAATAGACAAAGAGGGGAACATATTCATCGTGGTTAAACTTAACAATGGGCAGATGTGCCGTAAGCATCTGGACCAAGTTTTAAAAAAAAGGTTCAGCATGGACACTGAGGAACCTGAGAAAGATCATGAGATGGTGCTCACACCACCGCCAGTGAATGAGCAACAGGAACATTCAGCAGCATGCACAGTCCCTGTGGTCAGCCCGGACAGGCCGGAATCACCACAGGTGACAGACACTCACGCCAAGGCTCAACAACCAGAGCCCCAACTGTGGCGTTCCACGAGGGAGCGTAGACCACCTGAAAGATTTAACCAATGATCCCAATAAGACTTTGGGGGGTGGGGGAGGTGATGTCATGTAAGGAACCTCTATGTAACACCACTGCAATACTGTATATACTTAAGCAATGCACACCTTGACCACAGGGGGTGAACTTGTGGGAGACATTCCTTATCTGATCATCCAGGTACATAAAGGGAGGTCCCACGCAGGGTCATCACTTCTTGGTCCTGTGAATAAAGGTTCAGGTCATCGAGTGACCTTGTCCATAGAATGTGCCTCATGTGGGTTTTGTGCCATTGAGTAAGGACATTACACCCCACACACACACGCACTCACACACACACACATCCCACACGCACACACACGCACCTCACATGTACACACATGCACCCCACACACACGTAAAGCACTTCGGGATGTTGGTCTGTCTCTCCTTCCATCCCACTTTAGCCACAATGCTCTTGCACTCTGGAATCACTTTGCTAAACCCCTCTCCCACACTCTCCAACTTTCATCAAACCCCATATCTGTCCCTTCAGTCATCTCCTCATACTTTTCTCCAGTTCTCTGTAAGGTGCCTTGGGATCGTTCGTTACGTGAAAAGTGTTTATAAGATTCATCATCATCCTTTACACAGTGTCAACCGAGGTACCTGTACCAGAAGTCAGGTAGGGCGCTCAGTGGATAACACTCTCACCTCTCGTTGAGAAAGTTCATGTCCCACTTCAGAGACTTGAGTGCAAAATCTAGGCTGACACTCCCGGTGCAGTGCTGAGGGAGTGCTGCCATGTCCTAGTTGATGTCTTTTAGATGACATGTTAAACCAAGGCCCCGTCTACCCTCTCGGGTGCACATAAAAGATCCCATGGCACTATTTTGAAGAAGAATCTCCCTTGCTGTGCGGCTGTGCTTGTGCAGTATCTTCCAGTGGCAACAGCTTGTGAGCAGCCCGAGCAGGATCTCCCGCGTGCCCGCGCACCTCGAAGGGAACATTGGTCCTGGCTAATATTTATTTCTAAAACCAACATCACTAAAACCAGAGTATCTGGTCATTATCACATTGCTGTTTGTGGGAGCCTGCTGTGCGCAAATTGGTTGCTGGGTTTCCCATTTTTCAATAGTGACTGCACTTAATTTTTTTTTAAGTACTTCATTGGGAGGTTGGGAGGTCGTGAAAGGTGCTATATAAATGCAAGTTTTTCTTTCAGTATAGTACAGAGGTGTGGCTGAGTGACAGTCAATGATAATACCTGACTCAATAGCTCACTGGTTTCAATCTGGACATTGGCTCAAACAACATGTGGAGCCTTTTGTCTCATCATGTGATTTGATACCAAACTCTACAGGGCCGTAAGGTTCACCACTAGTCTGCACTGGGCCATCTAACATCATGGGAGCAGTTTGCCCCATAGGCTGGGGCAGGGGACAATGAGCCGAGCTCTCTCTCCCTACACTCTGTTGGACACGAGCCATCTGTGCTCGGATGTCATAGAAACATAGAAAGTAGGTACAGGAGTAGGCCATTCGGCCCTTCGAGCCTGCACCACCATTCAATATGATCATGGCTGATCATGCAACCTCAGTACCCCATTCCTGCTTTCTCTCCATACTCCTTGATCCCTTTAGCCATAAGGGCCACATCTAACTCCCTTTTGAATATATCTAACGAACTGGCCTCAACGACTTTTTGTGGTAGAGAATTCTCTGAGTGAAGAAGTTTCTCCTCATGTCCCCCATGATTTGAGCTGGAGTCGGGCACCTTTAGGTGAGGAGGGGAAAACACGGAGAGGGGAATGGGAGCATGACTAGCCCACGTGGAGCAGCACTGTGAGCTGTCTGCAAATCTCTCTCTGCAACTTTGCTTTGATTTTTGTGGATCGGATTTTACCAATACACCTTCGTGAACTGTTCTCGGCTGAACTATTTTCACCTCTTTTGTTTCGTCATCTCAATAGTCGGCTTGACTCGCTTCTGCAGGGGTCTACACCGGATACAACACCTTGAACATGGTGCTTGCAGTGCCAGACGATGGAAAAGTCCTCGCCTACGATATCAATTTGGAGGTTGTCAACATTGGAAAACCATTTTGGAAGGAGGTGAGAAAAAATTCCCATTCAAGCATGGTTAAATATAATTTGTTGGGTTAACTTTAATGCTTGAAGCCTTTTAGATCGATGACCACTTTTCAAGCCAACACGAATTCTGATGAATATTTTTGTAAGGCATAAAAATGAAACTATTCCCTGACAATGTTCCCTCTCAGCTGCACGGCCGGTAATTGGAAAGTTCCCACCAGCTTCTCCGTTGTAAATACCGCGCATGCGCGGAAATTTAAAGGGACCACGCACTAAAATAAACGTGCCGTGCAGACAGAGCACAGCTTCCAGGGAACATTGCTCGATGTGCTGTCAGAGGAGACAAGATGTTGCATATAGGAGTAGGCCATTCAGCCCCTTGAGCCTGTTCCGCCATTCCATGACTTTTATGGGTTTAGCATTACTTATTTTGCTTTTCCCCCCCGCCTCGCCATACCCCTATTTATAAAACCTCGGAGCCCAAATGCAAACAGCTGTATCAACTTGCCCTCTCGCTGTTGAAGATTTGTATATCCATCTCTCTGCTTATTTCAAAGTATTACCATTCTCTTAACTTAAATACTTTTCTCTGAGATTTGAGGTGTGCTGTGAATTTTAAAAACAGTACTGGCTCTTTAAACAACTGCAGCCACACTGACTGGGGGTTTACCTCTCCGCCCCTCTCTCCTCCTTTAAGACGCTCCCGAAAACCTACCTTTTTGACCAAGCTTTTGGTCACCTGCCCTAATTTCTCCTTGTGTGGTTCGGTGCCAAATTTTTAAATCTCATAACATGCCTTTGACGTGCCTTGAGATGTTTTACTACGTTAAAGGTGCTATATAAATAAAAGTTGTTGTTATTTTAGGATGACTTTGGCAGAGAAGTTGTCGTAGCTTGCTCTTTTAAGAGGAGTGTTGCATGACTGGGGATTATTAACGGCGTTGTTTCGTATGGTGAGCGACTCGCAGAGTATAATCTATTCTGTGAGCCCTGCCTGAAAACTGGTCTTTCTGTGCTGAGAATTGAACTCTACAAAGCTGGTGCTTGACAGATCGTCCGTATCCCCACAGCCAGGACATTCGCATGGGCAAGATTGTGGTATTTACCCATCTCTTGCCTTGCAAATGTCCTGACAACTCTTGCGCCTGGTAAAAGCCTACTTTTACCAGCTTAAGAGTTTTAAAACATGCAAAAACAGATAAAAATAAAATTTAAAAAACACATTTTAACGTTAAAAACCCTGCCCACTAAGGTAAGTTTATTTTAAACCATAATTTTTTAAATTAAAAATTTTTAAAACCACCATTCAATATGATCATGGCTGATCCTGCAACTTCAGTACCCTATTCCTGCTTTCTCTCCATACCCTTTTTTGATAGGAAACACTTTGACACGCAAAAGGTGGTAGAAAGTCTGGATCTCTCTTCCGCAAACAGATGATGCTGGGTCAATTGTTACTTTAAAATCGGTAATTGATAGTTTTTTTGTTAACCATTTTTAAAAATCGGAAAAATATTTATTAACTTTAATTTAAATTAATCTTAAATATGTGATGTATTTTTCCAATTTCTTTTATGTTTGGGTGTTGGGTAATGAGAAGTCCTACTTACGGAGTTGCCATTATTATGAATGAGAAAATACCGTACCTAGATTGACTGCCCAGTGCCATGTGACTGCAGCTCCGTCCGGCATATGTCTGCCCTGACGTGCGCACGCTCCGACACGCAGCGAGAGGTGGCCTCAGGATCGGGATCGCTGATGGGCGCAGCAGGAACAGGTAGGTGCGCATCTTTTTTACCTTTTTCTGTCGACCGCCCGCGGGAAGCAGTGGAGCAGGATTCCTGGACCAATAATCCACTCGCCTCAGAATCCATTACATTTCAAACAACACCATTAAAAGCTTCTCGCACAGTTGGGGTGGCTTAACTCACAGATTTGTTTTCTATTTCAGCTGGTTGGGAATTCTAGGACGAGGGGACATAGCCTAAAAATTAGAGCCAGGCCTTTCAGGAGTGAAGTTAGAAACATAGAAAATAGGTGCAGGAGTAGGCCATTCGGCCCTTCGAGCCTGCACCACCATTCAATATGATCATGGCTGATCCTGCAACTTCAGTACCCTATTCCTGCTTTCTCTCCATACCCTTTTTTGATAGGAAACACTTTGACACGCAAAAGGTGGTAGAAAGTCTGGATCTCTCTTCCGCAAACAGATGATGCTGGGTCAATTGTTACTTTAAAATCGGTAATTGATAGTTTTTTTGTTAACCAAAGGTATTAAAAGGATATGGAGTTAGGTCACAGATCAGCCATGATCTCACTGAATGGTGGAACAGGCTCAAAGGGCTGAATGGCCTCCTCCCATTTCTATGTCCCTATGTCCTGCAATGTGATTGGAGGACACTGAATTGAGGAAGCAGGCTTTTGCGCTGTGATTGGTTATGGACCAAAGCAGAACACAACAAAACGGAGCGGAGGAAAAGACACTGAAACCAATGGGCAAACGATGAGAGGCGAGATTCGATGCGCACAACTAACATATACAAGGCAAAATAGATAGGAAATTCTTTGGTCAGCATTTTTATAAAGAGCTGGCACAGGCACAATGGGCCGAATGGCCTCCTTCTATCCTTTATCATTCTACGTCCAGCCACAGCCAATATTTTAATAAACAGGCTGTGATTTGAATGACTGAATCCCCAATTGCAGCCTCACACTTCTGTATCACAAAGACCCTCCTGCCACAGACTAATAGATTGGTTCCCTGTAAATCTATATTGACGGCTTTTTAAAAAAAAAAATTTAATTAAGCAACCCCACCCCCGCCCTCGAGCACCACTCCCCTCCAACTCAATGTTGCCAGGAGACGTCGAACAGAAGCCTGGTCCTACAGACGGACAGCATCCATTCAGCATCCACCGGCAGTCAGGTGGCCCAGACAGCAGCACGGCAATTAGAATCTCCTCCACGCAATGAGCTGGTGCGGCGCACAAGTATTCAAGATCAATTCTGCCGTGGGTGAGACAGTCCTGTTTAAGCCTGCTCCCACAGCAAGGCAGTGGCAGTAAGAACAAAGTAACAAGATGTCATGGATCTGGGTTACAATACTTCCCGATGACATGGAGTACCAGCCTGAAGGGGTGCCTGGTAGTCTCGGTTTCAGTGTCAAGCATGCCCCCCCCGGCCCCCATGCCCTCTGTATTTACACCGCTCCAATCTCAGGGGTAAATCGGTGACTCCCCACAGCTGACTGCCTCCCGAGTGCACAGGCTGGCAGCCCTTCCAGTTCGATTGGCTCCCGGGCATTGTCCGCATCAGACATACTCTAGCTCCCTCAGAGCTCCCTCAGAGTCACTTTAAAACAAAGTAACCTGTCCGATTGCTGACCGAGCTCGTCGCCGGCCTTGCAGGGGCCTCAGCTACACAGCAGGTACCAGCTAGCTTCGTCTTCAGAAAACGGCACCGTCCAGTGTCAGCCGTGGCTCAGTGGCTAGCACTCTGGCCTCTGAGACAGAAGGTCGTGAGTTCAAGTCCCACTCCAGTGACTTGAGCATATAAATCTCGGCTGACACTCCAGTGCAGTGCTGAGGGAGTGCTGCACTGTCTGAGATGCCGTCTTTCGGATGAGACGTTAAACCGCGGCCCCGTCTGCTCTCTCAAATGGACATGAAAGATCCCATGGCACTATTTTTTGAAGAAGAGCAGGGGAGTTATCCCCGGTGTCCTGGCCAATATTTATCCCTCAATCAACAACACAAAAAAAAGATTGGCCATTATCACATTGCTGTTTGTGGGAGCTTGCTGTGCTTAAATTGGCTGCCGCGTTTCCTACATTACAACAGTAACAACACTTTAAAAGTACTTCCTTGGCTGTAAAGCGCTTTGGGACACCCAGAGGTTGTGAAAGGCGCTATATAAATGCAAGTCTTTCTTCTCCATTAAAAAGAAGCTCACCATCTGCCAGTTTACAGATTACTCGACACTGAACATTAGCCTGTCCTTTTCTCGTTCAGTTGCTGGCCCACTGTGTGTTTTTCCTCAAGCCTTTCCTGTCTCTATTTCAGGATTTTTCTCTACATTAACAGCCCAGCAGGATTTCGCAGATATTTCCAGAGCTGCAGGATTGGCCCTTGCAGGCACCTCACGCCAGCGCTTCCATATGTTTCGTTCAGTCGGGGAGAGAGCTTGCTCCTGCCCATTCTCGCAGTGCAAGCCTGCCTCACATACACTCAGTAACAGGATCATAGAACCAGAGAAACTTATTGCACAGAAGGAGGCCAATTTGCCCATTGTGTCCTCGCCAGCTGACAAAGAGCTATCCAGCCTAATCCCACTTTCCAGCTCTTGATCTATAGCCCTGTCGGTTACAGCACTTCAAGTGCACATCCAAGTACTTTTTAAATGCGGTGAGGGTTTCTGCCTCTACCACTCTTTCAGGCAGTGAGTTCCAGACCCCCACCACCCCTTGGGTGAATAAAGTTCTCCTCAAATCCCCTCTAATCCTTAATTACTTTTGTTGTATATGCAGACTATGGATGTACTTTCTGTGTAGTCACTATGTGGTTGTTTTTTTTTTCCAAGGGCACAAACGCGCAATGCCATGATTTAACGTGTGTAGAGAAACACAGGGACCTTGGAGCACAGGTCCACAGATCCCTGAAGGTAGCAGGCCAGGTGGATAAGGTGGCAAAGAAGGCATATGGAATGCTTGCCGTTATTGGCCTAGAAGGAGGAGCGGCGGTGGCCCGGGCCGGAAATCGGCACGGTCCCGGCCTGCAAGACCATCAGCAGGCCGGAGCCATTGGAGGGAGCAGCTTGCGGTAACATACCACTGCAGGGAGCAGCGCGTGCTGCTGCAGGAGGGCGACGGCTGACTGCAGTGCGGGCAGGTGCAGCAGGAGCGGTGAGGTCGGGGCGAAGGAGCGGTAAGAGTTCGTAGAGGGATGTGATCGGTGATCGGGACTCGGGTGAGGCGTGAGTTCGGGGCCAGGGGCCGAGGGGCAGCACGGGCCAGCACACACTGCGTGCGATATGTGTGCACACTAGGTCCGTGCAGCAGAGCTAGTCTCCAGTCGTCCTGGTTAATCCTTGCCACTGGACCAAGACCTAGCTCTGTCAAGCCCGTGTGGTGGCTGGGTTGCAACGGCCTTCACCCTTCCACCCTTCAACATGTAGTTCGGGATCCAGAATATTAGGTTCTTCATTGAAACACCTGTGAACTCATCCGTTTTCGGCATGGAAGTAAGTCATCCTTGTTTCGAGGGACTGCCTATGATGATGATGTATAAGATGGAGGCTTGTTTACCTGATGTACTGTCAATAAGGTTTACACTGTGTATATACATGCTGACACCACTAGAGGGTGTAACTGGTGGAGACCGGGGGTTTCCTGCCCTGGTGACAGGACCCAGTATAAAAGGCTGCGCACTATGCTTGTGCCTCACTCTGGAGTTTGGAATAAAGGACCAAGGTCACTACAGTTTGAGTACAACACATTGCCTCATGGTGTCATTCATAAGTACATCACAGATATAACAACTTTAAATCTATGCCCCTCTGATTACTGACCTCTCTGCTAGGGAAATAGGTCCGTATTATCAACTCTATCTAGGCCCCTCAATATTATACACTGTTACCAAGTCTCCCTTCAGCCAAGTGTTGTGTACATAAATAAACAGACTAACTGAAACAGGACAAATGTAACTATATGTGTCCTTTATAGCAACAACCAAAAATGGTATTTCAAAACCAGCATGAACCAGCATGTTTACAGCAATGTGTGAATAGCTCCCGCAGGGTCCTAATTCCTGTCGGGTGTCCTGTAACAAACACATAGGCCTGGAAATCCCGGCCTCCCCAGGTCCGAACGAAGTTTCTACGGACCCGGGAAGACAGCGGAAAAGCCGGTTTTCAGCGCACAGTGCGCATGCGCTGAAAACCGCCTTTTCTGATCTGCCAAGCTGGAGCAGATCCTCCATATCTCGGGAGCGAGGACATTTGCAAGGGCAAGATTGCGGGATTCACCCATATCTTGCCCAGAAAATGTCCTCAAAATTCTTGTGCCTGAAAAAGCAGGTGCATAACCTACTGTTACAGACGTAAGTGTTTAACATACACAAATATAATTAAATTACATTTTATTGTTAAAAACTGCCCTCGAAGGTAAGTTTATTTTTAACCCGAATTACAAAACTTTTTTAAAAATCTGGAAAATATTGGTTTTTTCTAAGGCATTTATTAACTTTAATTTCAATTAGTTTTAATTATGTGACATCTGTTTTTTATTTTTTATTAGTGTGTTTGTTTTTTCCCCATTAATAGCAATGAGAACTGGTAGATACGGAGTTCCCATTGCTATTAATGGGAACCCGTGGAATACTGTACCAGGTTGGCTGAGCAGTCACACGTGACTGCAGCGTCTCCGTGGGAACCTGGAGGATGGGAGCGCGCTTCGCAGCTCGGGAAGAGAAGGCCTCCTCACCGGAATCCCACGCTCCTCCGGGACCATCAGGTAAATTCGTAGAAATGTTTCAGGTCGGAGGCAATTGCCCGCGGGAAGCCTCCCACCGCGATTTCAGCCCCATAAAGTATGAACACAACACCTAGCCTATCCAACCTTTCCTCATAGCTAAAATTCGGGCTCCCTCTCACATCCGGTTACGTCCGGGGGCCTCTCGTGGATGCTGTGAAAAACTCCGTATTTCAACAAGCGATGCCCTGTTGACTCTGCTCCCTCTCAGTTAACTTGGCGCGCACCATGTTGGATATGAACCACTCAATGCTGCATATAGAAGTGTAGCTGCCCTCACCAGGCTCGAAGTAAAAGAAATCCAGCGGCCTCAATCTCAGTCCTAGTCGGGACAGGCCCATTTGTAGCACCAGCTCCTCCCCCATCCCGGACCACAAGGGTCACATTAGTGCATGGACCCTCTGCACCTCCCCCGCATTCTCCTCCACCCAGGATCAATAAGTGGATTTTATTGTACCCAGGAGCAGCTTTGAAGAATTATGGTTTAAAATAAACTTACCTTAGTGGGCAGGGTTGGAAAAGCAAGTTTTCAGCGCATTGTGCGTTGGAAACGAGCTTTTGCGATGCCCTCCCGGGTCCGTACACACTCCGACCGACCCAAGGAGGCCGGGATTTCAGGGCCAGTTATGGGATCCTAGGAATGAAATGACAACGTTTTCAAAAGACTCCCCCTGTATTCGAACCCATTCCATTCCTCTCCCAATGTCCATCTGTGCTTCCACTCCTAGGCCTCTGTCTCCTTCCTCCTAAAGTTCCCTTTGTATTCATTCTTTTGTAAATCAACCCACCATCCGGCCCCACTGCTCGCACAAAGCGCAGTTCTACCTGGCCCCACTCTCGGCTGGAGGCTTGTGCTGCCCTTCACCTCCCTCACAACTGGGCCCCGGACACAACAGCCAGGACTCCTTGGCCTGCACGGATCAGTGTGGGAACTCCTCGAGAGCACGGAGAACCTATCTCTCCCCGGATCACCTCTGTCGCCAGCCAGAAATGCTGCTGTATCGCTGGCTCCTGTGCACGTTGACCCTGAGAGGAGGAGATGGCTTTCAGTCGAGGATCATCTCCCACCACCCGTATCAGCTGGCATTGCAACTGCTGGCTTTGAAGCTGAGCTGGTGACGTTTATGGATTACAGCGAGGTCAGGTCGGGTTGTGTGAGGGTGGAGGGGGTGGGGGGTCAGTGTGTGTGGGTGGGGGGGAGGGTCATTGTGTGCGGGGGGGTTCAGTGTGTGAGGGGGGGTCCAGTGTGTGAGGGGGGGGGGTTCAGTGTGCAAGGGTTCAGTGTGTGAGGGGGGGGTTCAGTGTGTGAGGGGGGGTTCAGTGTGTGTGTGTGTGGGGGGGGGGGTTCAGTGTGCGAGGGGGGGTTTCAGTGTGTATGGGGGGGGTTCAGTGTGTGTGTGTGGGGGGTTCAGTGTGCAAGGTGGGTTCAGTGTGCGAGGGGGGGTTCAGTGTGCGAGGGGGGGTTCAGTGTGCGAGGGGGGGTTCAGTGTGTACGGGGGTGTTCAGTGTGTGGAGGGGGTGTTCAGTGTGTGAGGGGGTGTTCAGTGTGTGAGGTGGGGTTCAGTGTGTGAGGGGGGGTTCAGTGTGCGAGGGGGGGGTTCAGTGTGTGGGGGGGGCGTTCAGTGTGTGAGTGGGGATTCAGTGTGTGAGGGGGGGGTTCAGTGTGCGAGGGGGGGTTCAGTGTGTGGGGGGGGGCGTTCAGTGTGTGAGTGGGGATTCAGTGTGTGAGTGGGGATTCAGTGTGTGAGGGGGGGTTCAGTGTGTGAGGGGGGGTTCAGTGTGTGGAGGGGGGTTCAGTGTGTGGAGGGGGGTTCAGTGTGTGTGGGGGGTTCAGTGTGTGGAGGGGGGTTCTGTGTGTGGAGGGGGGTTCTGTGTGTGGAGGGGGGTTCAGTGTGTGGAGGGGGGTTCAGTGTGTGTGGGGGGTTCAGTGTGCGAGGGGGGGTTCAGTGTGCGAGGGGGGGTTCAGTGTGCGAGGGGGGGTTCAGTGTGCGAGGGGGGGTTCAGTGTGCGAGGGGGGGTTCAGTGTGCGAGGGGGGGGTTCAGTGTGCTGGGGGGGTTCAGTGTGCTGGGGGGGTTCAGTGTGCGAGGGGAGGTTCAGTGTGCGAGGGGAGGTTCAGTGTGCGAGGGGAGGTTCAGTGTATGAGGGGGGTTCAGTGAGGGGGGGTTCAGTGTGCGAGGGGGGTTCAGTGTGCGAGGGGGTTCAGTGTGCGAGGGAGGTTCAGTGTGTGAGGGGGGTTCAGTGTGTGAAGGGGGTTCAGTGTGTGTGAAGGGGGTTCAGTGTGTGCGAGGGGGGGTTCAGTGTGTGTGTGGGGGGGTTCAGTGTGTGTGTGGGGGGGTTCAGTGTGCGGGGGAGGGTGCAGTGTGCGGGGGAGGGTGCAGTGTGCGGGGGAGGGTGCAGTGTGCGGGGGAGGGTGCAGTGTGCCGGGGAGGGTTCAGTGTGAGAGGGGGAGGTTCAGTGTGCGAGGGGGTGTTCAGTGTGTGTGTGGGGGGTTCAGTGTGTAAGGGGGGGGGGTTCCGCTCGGGTTGGGTGTGGGAGTTGCTGCTTTCATTGAACTCTGGAAGTGGGCCTGTTTGTGTATGTTGGAGGGGCTGAATGGATTTCCATGTCCCACAGTGCATGCGTTCTGAGTTATTAATAAACTTATCTACGAGCCTGTTTGTCATGTATGTAACCATTATGCAACGGTAATCTTCATGTAACTGTAACCTTCATGCAACTCCTGTACACTGTACTTATACCCTACAAATGCACACCCTGACCACAGGGGGTGAACTTGTGGGAGACACTCCTCACCTGGGTTTCCAGGTAGAAAAGGAGAGGTCCCACCCAGGGTCAGCACTCCTTGATCCTGGGAATAAAGGTTAAGGTCATGTTGTGACTGTGTCTGCAGTACATGCCTCGTGTGAGTTTGCAGTACAGTGCAGGGACCCCACATTTGGCGACGAGAAACGGGAATCACCGAACCATGAGGATGGCCACCGGTAGCACAGGGGAACGTTACTGTGTGGGTGAGAACTGGGACGACTTAGTGGAAAGACTGCAGCAGAGCTTTGTCACGAAGGACTGGCTGGGAGCGACAGCGGCTGACAAGCGGAGGGCGCATCTACTGACCAGCTGCGGACCACAGACGTATGCGCTGATGAAAGACCTGCTCGCACCCCAAAAACCAGCGGACAAGCCCTTTGAAGAGCTCAGCCAGCTGATCAGTGAGCATCTCAAGCCGGCGAGTAGCGTACACATGGCCCGGCACCGGTTCTACACACACTGGTGCCAGGAGGGACAATACATTTTGGACTTCGTTGCGGACCTGCGGTGCTTGGCCAATCTCTAAGTTCACAGACGCCTGCAGGGGGGAGATGTTAAGGGACTTTTTCATTGAGGGCATTAATCATGCTGGGATTTTCAGGAAGCTCATAAAGACTAAGGACTTGACTTTAGAAGGGGCGGCGTTGATAGCTCAGACCTTCATGGCAGGAGAAGAGTAGACCAAGCTAATTTACGTGCGCAGCCCTGGTCCCAACGTGGCGATGGACCAGGGAGTTAACATTGTGAACATGGCTAGGGACCCCGCAGGCAGGCAAGGGCATTTCGAAACCGCCCAGGCAGCAACAGACTCTAAGGTGGGCCCGCAACAGGGACAATGGAAAGGGGATCGGCAATTCACGCCTTCACGAGGAACAATGCGCCCCGCGATGGGACCATTAACACCCACCATCAGAGTGCTTAGAAACAATCAAATGGGCAATCAGAGAGGAATGCCTGGTAACAGTCCTTTTGTTAACAACAATCTCAGCTCATGCTGGAGATGCGGGGGTAGACATACTGTGAGAAGCTGCAGGTTCCAGCAATATACCTGTAGAATTTGTAACGTCAGTGGACACTTGGCCAGGATGTGCAAAAAGACTGTGGCGAGGCTAATCTGCGAGACAGAGGAACCAGACGAGGGGTCTGTGGCTGACGTCCACAGCTCATACACTAAAACGCCACCCATGATAATGAAAGTTTTTTTGAATGGCATTCCGGTGTGCATGGAGCTGGATACGGGAGATAGCCAGTCACCTATGAGCACCCAACAATTTGAGAGACTATGGCCACACAGAGCTAGCAGGCCCAAACTGGAACGCATTGACACGCAGCTACGGACGTACACCAAAGAGACCATCCCAGTGCTGGGCAGTGCAAACTTGGTGGTAACACATAATAGATCACAGAACCGGCTGCCACTCTGGATCGTCCCGGGAAATGGCCCTGTGCTCTTGGGGAGGAGTTGGCTAGCTGAGATGAATTGGGAATGGGGGGATGTGCACGCCATTTCATCTGTGGAGCGAAGTTCATGCTCACAGGTCCTACAAAAATTCAGGTCACTGTTTCAACCTGGTGCCGGAACGTTCAAGGGTACTAAAGTAGTGAAACACATCACTCCGGACGCCAGACCAGTGCAACACAAAGCCAGAGTGGTGCCGTATGTGATGCGTGAGAAAATTGAATGTGAATTGGAAGGCTGCTCAGAGAGGGCATAATTTCGGCCATTGAATTCAGCGACTGGGCAAGTCCCATCGTTCCTGTCCTTAAAGCAGATGGCTCGGTTAGGATTTGTGGCGACTACAAAGCCACCATCAACCGAGTATCGCTGCAAGACCAATACCCGCTCCCGAGAGCGGAGGACCTTTTTGCCACGCTGGCAGGTGGCAAGCTGTTCACGAAGCTGGACCTCACGTCGGCCGACATGACTCAGGAACTGGCTGAAGAATCCAAGCTTCTGACCACCATCACCACGCACAAGGGATTATTTGTCTACAACAGGTGTCCGTTTGGCAGTCGTTCGGCGGCAGCCATCTTTCAGCGGAACATGGAAAGCTTGCTCAGATCCATTCCTGGAACAATCGTATTTCAGGACGACATCCTTATCACGGGTCGAGACACCGAGGAACTCCTCCACAACCTGGAGGAGGTGCTATGCCGACTGGACCGGGTAGGCTTGCGGCTGAAAAAGGCTAAGTGTGTGTTTTTGGCCCCAGAGGTCGAGTTTTTGGCAGGAGGGTTGCCGCAGACGGGATCCGGCCCACTGAATCAAAAATGGAGGCGATCCGCCGGGCGCCCAGGCCCGGCAACATGTCGGGGACTTTTGAACTATTTTGGTAACTTTCTGTCGAACTTAAGCACATTGTTGGAGCCGTTACACATGCTCCTGCGTAAAGGTTGTGAATGGTTTTGGGGGGGACTGTCAAGAACGGACTTTCAATAAGACGAGGAACCTGCTATGTTCTAACAAACTGTTGACTTTGTATGACCCCTGTAAAAAAACTGGTTTTAACATGCGATGCATCGTCCTACGGGATTGGGTGTGTGTTGCAGCAGGCTAATGACGACGGCCGACTCCAACTGGTGGCTTATGCCTCCAGGTCACTCTCTCAGGCAGAGCATGGATATGACATGGTTGAAAAGGAAGCACTCGCTTGTGTTTATGGTGTGAAAAAGATGCACCAGTACCTTTTCAGTAGACGGTTCGAGCTAGAGACGGACCACAAGCCGTTAACATCCCTGTTGTCCGACAGCAAGGCTGTCAATGCTAATGCGTCAGCTCGCATACCGTGATGGGCTCTCATGCTGGCTGCGTGTGACTGCACCATACGGCACCGGCCAGGCACCGAAAACTGCGCTGACACGCTCAGCAGGCTCCCACTGGCCACCACCGAGGGGGCGGCAGAGCAAAGCGCTGAGATGGTCATGGCTGTTGAGGCTTTTGACACCACAGGTTCCCCCATCACAGCCCGACAGATCAAACTCTGGACCAGCAGAGATCCCCTCCTATCCATGATAAAGAAATGTGTCCTGACTGGGGATTGGGCGCCCACGCAAGGGGCGTGCCCCGAGGAGGTCAGACCGTTTCAGAGATGGATGGATGAGCTCTCCATCCAAGCCGACTACCTGCTATGGGGCAGCCGGGTAGTCATGCCCCAGAAAGGAAGGGAAGCGTTCATCAGGGAACTCCACAGCGAGCACCCAGGCATCGTGGTAATGAAGGCCATTGCCCGGTCACATGTGTGGTGACTGGGGATTGACTCAGACCTGAAACACTGGGTTCGCAGGTGCACGACGTGTGCCCAGCTGGGCAATGCCCCCAGGGAGGCCCCGCTCAGCCCGTGGCCGTGGCCCACCAGGCCATGGTCACGTATTCACGTAGACTATGCGGGCCCGTTCATGGGGAAAATGTTCCTGATCGTTGTCGATGAATACTCGAAATGGATCGAGTGCATCATATTAAACTCGTGCACGACATCCATCACCGTGGAGAGTCTGCATACAGTTTTCGCGACCCACAGCTTGTCGAACATCCTGGTCAGTGACAATGGCCCATGTTTCACCAGCCATGAATTCCAGGAGTTTATGTCGGGCAATGGTATCAAACACGTCCGGACAGCGCCGTTCAAGCCGGCTTCCAATGGCCAGGCGGAACGTGTGGTCCAAGTCATAAAACAGGGCATGCTACACATCCAAGGACCTTCCCTTCAGTACCGCCTATCGCACCTCCTGCTGGCCTACAGGTCCCGCCCGCACTCACTCACGGGAGTGCTGCCAGTGGAACTCCTCATGAAACGCAAGCTTAAAACGCGGCTGTCCCTCATTCACCCAGCCCTGGCAGACATTGTTGAGGGCAAGCGCCAGTCCCAAACTGAGTTCCATGATCGAAACTCAAGGGGGAGGTGTATAGAAATGGATGACCCGGTATTTGTTCTTAACCATGCTTTGGGACCCAAGTGGCTTGAGGGCACAGTAATTGGCAAAGATGGGAATAGGGTCATAGTGGTCAGACTAAACAATGGGCAGATATGCTGCAAACACTTGGACCAAGTGAAGAAAAGGTTCAGCAAAGACACAGAGGAACCTGAAGAAGAGCATGAGATGTCAGCCACACCACTGCCAGCGGGTGAGCAACAAGGACAATCCACAGCATGCACAGTCCCTGCGGCCAGCCCGGACAGGCCGGAATCACCTCAGGTGACAGAGACGCGTGCCGAGGCTCAGCCACCAGAGCCACAACTGCGGCACTCCACGAGAGAGCGTCGACCACCTGAAGGACTTAACCTTTGACACAAAAAGATGTGAGGGGGAGGTGATGTCATGTATGTAACCATCATGCAACGGTAATCTTCATATAACTGTAACCTTCATGCAACTCCTGTACACTGTACTTAGACCCTAGAAATGCACACCCTGACCACAGGGGGTGAACTTGTGGGAGACACTCCTCACCTGGGTTTCCAGGTAGAAAAGAGGAGGTCCCACCCAGGGTCGGCACTCCTTCGTCCTGGGAATAAAGGTTAAGGTCACGTAGTGACTGTGTCTGCAGTACATGCCTCGTGTGAGTTTGTAGTATGGTGCAGGAACATCACACTGTTGGTGTGAATGAATTTGCTGTTTAGATTTACTCGTGTTGTTTGATGTTGCCTTAATTCTTTGACTTTAGATTAGAGACTTGTATTTTGTGCTGGATTAATGTTAATCTCTCTCTGACCCGATGAATGTTAATGAAAAGCCAGCCCTGTAATGCTCACTAAAGCTTTCGGTTCATTTTCACGTTGTGTTGAATTTGAAATTCTTCCTGGATCAGTTTTTACAGAATTACTTTCACTTGATAGATTTGATGACCTGTGCAGTAAGAGATCGTGACAAGAATATGCAGCAACATTGCTGTCTCATTTTTGAATTTCTACCGATTCAATTTTGGAGTTCATTTATTAAAAAAATTAAAGCTTGAAACTCTCGGGTAATAAAATTAATTGAAAATATAAATAATCTGTCCAAATAACCTGTTTCCTCTCTCCCTCTCCCTTATTCTCCTCCCTCTCTTCCTGCTCATGTCATTCTATTTGCCAAAGTTTATGGCCTAGAAATTTGGGAGTGCTGGTGCGGCTAGGGCCTGGAGTTCACGATCCGGGGGTGGGGGTCAGGGGTTGGTTACATCGGATATACGGCACAGAAACAAGCCATTCGGCCCATCCAGTCTATGCCAGCGTTTATGCTCCACTCGAGCCTCCTCCCGTCTTTTCTCATCTAAATCTATCAGCATAACTCTCTATTCCCTTCTCTCTCAAATGCTTATCTAGTCTCCCCTGAAATGCATCGATACTATTCGCTTCAACCACTCCCTGTGGCAGCGAGTTCCACATTCTCACCACTCTCTGAGTAAAGGGGTTTCTTGTGAATTCCTTATTGGATTTCTTGGTGGCTATCTTATATTGATGGCCTCTAGTTATGCTCTTCCCCACAAGTGGAAACATTCTTTCTGTATCCACTCTATCAAAACCTTTCATTATTTTCATGATCTTTATTAGGTCACCTCTCAGCCGCCTTTTTTCAAGAGAAAAGAGACCCAGCCAGTTCATCCTTTCCTGATATGTATATCCTCGCATTCCTGGTATCATCATAAATCTTCTCTACACCCTCTCCAGTGCCTCTCTATCCTTTTTATAATATGGCGACCAGAACTGTGCAGTGTGGTCTAAACAAGGTTCGATATAGGTTTAGCATAACTTCACTACTTTTCAATTCTATACCTCTAGAATAAATCCTATTAAGCCTGGTGTTGGGAGCGGTAATCGGATACATCAGTGTGAGGTCGGGGGTAGCACTAAGTTACTTGCCTTTGCTGCAGGCGATCCCTCGAGCTGGTTTCCCGCTGTGGCCCTGGCTGCCTCGGGGCAAACCATTGTTGGAACGGGGGAGTTCGAGCAGACATTGGGCCCTTTGCACATGCAAGTAAGGGACCTCACAACTGCTGCAGGCATAGGTAAAGGATGCCTTTTATAGGTCCTCCCCCCAATATGGCGTCCGGCGCTCGTGCGGCCGGAGTGTGTGCTGGTTTCCTGCCCGCCACGTAAGCCGCGTAAAATGGGCACCGCACGGCCCAATCTCTCAGCTCATGACGTCACTCTGGAGAAATTGGAGCTGCTCAGTCTGCTAGAGAAAAAATTGCCCTGTTTGTTATTGTAATGTATTTGCTGCCTGGGTTCTTTGCTTAAGCGTTCTTAGCAACACATTGCTACTAAGAACTAGTTGGTTCATCAACAAAGGTTTAACATTCACGTTTACACATTATCAGTTCATCCACTAGGCCCACAACTGCATACCTCATCGTGGATGACCTAGACCCAACTGGCTGGGGTTTTATTGAGCCTTGTGAACATCGCGTGACTGGCTAAGCCACTCACAATGCAACAGCTCTACAACTATTTTTGGCAGAACAATAATCAAGTGCCCCCACTAAACTGACACATTAAACAAATTAAATTTTTGACTGTAAACTTAAATCAAATTAAAATTTGGGTGCCGGTGTTGATGATGCACTCCAGTCCCTCTGGTGCCCACCTCTCGCGGAAAGTCCCGAGCGTACCAGTGGACACCGTGCAACAGCTCTACAAACCGGTGAGCTTACTCACAAGTGCACACATTACAGTTATGATGCCAGTTCTCATTTGGGGCAATGTGTTTAATCACTGCTCTCCCTGTCGTTTCATTTTGAAAAGATTCCCGTGCGGAATATTGTAGCTGATGAGACATTTTTTAAAGGGCCTGCTTCAGGTGTCGAAGCAGCTGTTTTACTCTGTACTTAACAATCCGGTTGCCATGGCCTAGAGCAGCTGAGGTAATCCTGCTCACGATCCTCATGTGGATAAAGGTGTCGAGGTCCTAATGTACTTTGTGGCTAACAATAATAAATCTCCTTTCCCTTCCCTTTCCTCCCCGGAGCAAGGGGAGAGGGAGGGAGGGAGGTGTAGGGAGAGGGGAGGGGGTTAGTTACTTCTGGTGAATCGTTCGTTATGTCGATAGCTGCAAGCTAGTGCTCTTCTGCTCAGCTATTTGGCCCTCGTTCTGTCATCCTGACAAACGATCGCTGCGGTGGTGGGGTGTGTGATGGATGGAGGCTCGGGCTGTTGTCTTGAGCCGGATGGCTTACCCAGCTCCCAGCGGGAGACACCTCTGCGCAGCTCGCTCCTTCTCCTTGTCTGTTAAAACCACTTGCCGATAACTCCGCGCTTCGCTGAGAACAAACCAAAAATAAAGTTGTCAAGTTAATTTATTCATTCATGCTGGGTTCCTGTTTTTTTTTTTGGAAAAATGAGATCTCTCTGTTGTTTTAATTGAAGGCGGGAGTGGAGCATAAAATTGACCTACGGATTAAACCAGCAACTGAAACACTTGGTAAGTGGCGCACATGAGAAATTGAATCAAAAAATGATTAATACGTTAACTCATGCAAGACTGGCATTGATTTTGTTCCACAATTATAATCTAGTCCCATTTGCATTTTCCCCATTGATTTAATAGGGTAAATGGAGGGGGATTGACCTCCACCTGTTCCTTTAGTGTATCCAGCTGTACAATATTATTTACTTTTTTTATTATTCGTTCCTGGGCTGTGGGCGTCGCTGGCAAGGCCAGCATTTATTGCCCATCTCTAATTGCCCCTGAGAAACTGGTGTTTTTTTTTAAATTCGTAGCCAATCGTTCCAATTCTTTGTCAAATCACAGACGCCAGAGGTCACCTTGGGCCCATTCAAGGATCACTCTGCGCCAATGCTCTTAGCAAAAAGGCCTAGAGCCACTGCACCGTTCCTGGAAGTACTGCAATACCAGGTTCGTGCCATGGAGGTGGATGGGTCAGGCCCCCCACACACCTCCGTGGAGGTGGATGGGTCAAGCCACCCCACCCACCTCCTATTTCCAAAAAAGCAAGCATATACCTTCCTGATCCAGGGAGAACCACCTTAGGGTTATGGTGGTCACTCCCCTGCCAGGTCAGCCACGCACGAACTGGTGTTTGTGTGGTGAAGGTACTCCCACGGTGCTGTTAGGGAGGGAGTTCCAGGATTTTGACCCAGTGACGATGAAGGGACAGCGATATATTTCCAAGTCAGGGTGGCGTGTAACTTGGAGGGGAACTTGCAGGTGATGGTGTTCCCATGCGCCTGCTGCCCTTGTCCTTCTAGATGGTAGAGCTCATGGGTTTGGGAGGTGCTGCTGAAGAAGCCTTGGTGAGTTGCTGCAGTGCATCTTGTAGATGGTACACACTGCAGCCACGGTGCGCCGGTGGTGGAGGGAGTGAATGTTGAAGGTGGTGGATGGGGTGCCAATCAAGCGGGCTGCTTTGTCCTGGATGGTGTCGAGCTTCTTGAGTATTGTTGGAGCTGCACTCAAATGGTGAGTATTCCATCGCACTCCTGACTTGTGTCTTGTAGATGATGGAAAGGCTTTGGGGAGTGAGGAGGTGAGACACTCGCCACAGAATACCCAGCCTCTGACCTGCTCTTGTAGCCACAGTATTTATGTGGCTGGTCCAGTCAGGTTTCTGGTCAATGGTGACCCCCCCAGGATGTAGCAGCAAATGTATATTTTTAGGACGCTTGAGGCCCATCACCAGCATTTTAACGCAAATTATTTTTTTAATGTCTGCTGTGGCTCAGTGGGTAGCATTCTGGTCTCTGAGTCACAAGGTCATGGGTTCAAGTCCCACTTTTGAGTACATAATCCAAGTTGACAGTCCTGTGCTGAGGGAGTGCTGCACTGTCAGATATGCCGTTAACCAAAGCCCATCTGCTCTCTCAGGTGGACGTGATAGGTCCCATGTCACTATTTCGAGGAAGAGCAGGAGAGTTCTCCCTGGTGTTCTGGCCAATATTTATTCCTCAATCAATAAACACTAGATCAGTTTATCTAGTCCTTATCTCATTGCTGTCTGTGGGAATTTGCTGTGTGCAATTTGGCTGCCGCGTTTTCCACATTACAACAGTGACTGCACTCAAAGTGCTTCATTGGCTTTGGAATGACCTGAGGATGTTGTTGTGGTGAATCTGATTCGGAACCAAAGGCTGAATGCCTAGAAACCTTTAAACATTAAAAAAAATAGAAATAAACACACACAACGGCAAACTGACCCAAATCTGTTTAGAATATTCTCCTCTTAATTGAATTAACTATTTGATGGTTTAAAAATGTTCAACTACAATATGAAAAGAGTGCTTGAGATGTTCCGTCACCAGCACTGTACAAATGGGTTGTATCTCACAGGTCTGAATGGTCCTTCTACATGTTGATCTGGCCTAGCATGTTTACGATGGAGAGATCAGCCAGCGCATGTCTGGGATTACCTGGATGTCATTCTCGCCCACAATGCTGTGCAGCATCTGCCAGGCACCATTTCCCACAATGCTGTGCAGCACGTGAGTCACCATTCCCCACAATGCTGTGCGGCACCATGAAGCACCATTTCCCACAATGCTGTGCAGCACATGCCAGGTGCCATTTCCCACAATGCTGTGCGGCAAGCATGAAGCAGCTGCAGGTGCAAAGCATCATTTCCCATAATGCTGTGCGAGGCGCCATGTCCCACAATGCTGTGCGGCACACGCGAAGCACCATTTCCCATAATTCTGTGCAGCACCATGTCCCACAGTGCTGTGCAGTGTGTACAAGGCACCATCTTCTCTACCGTTGATGCGCAATGGGGAAATGACGAGCTCCAGCGATACTGGAAATTGTTAAATTACCACAGGTGCTATTCTAAAATGGTGGAAAGCTGACCGTATCAGACATCCCCATCCACACACATCTAGGCTTCTCAGATTGTGAGTGTCTCTGAGTCGATCCATGCAGTCAGAGTTGGTTTTTAAAAGATTTGCAAGTTACAATCGGTTGCTCATGCTGTTCAGTAGCACACAGAGTGTCAGCTTTCCATTGTTGGCCATAACTTCTAGTCTCCATGCAACTTCATTTGTTAAAATGTCAGATTAAATGAGGCAGTTGTGGTTTTGCCTGGTTGGGATGTGCCCTGTCTTCCTCTAGGTGGCGACGATGTCCTTTAGAAGTGCTCGCTGCTGATTGGCTTTAAGCACCATCTGCACCATTTCCTTAAATTTGGTTTTAACATTAACGCAGAAACATTAAAAATTGCTTCAATGTTGTTTTAATGTGTGTGGGACTATGGTGAGGATTTGGCTTGTAGGGTGGTTACAAAAGATGAACATCAGTAAGAGTTGAGATACATAAAGAAAGAGTTACATTTATATAGCGCCAGACATCTCAAAGCGCTTTACAGCCAATGAAGTACTTTTGGAGTGTCGTCACTATAGCATGTAGGAAACACGGCAACTAATTTGTGCACAGCAAACTCCCACAAACAGCAATGTGATAATGACCAGATAATCTGTTTTTGTTATGTTGATTGCGGGATAAATATTAGCCCCAGGACACCGGGGATAACTCCCCTGCTGCTCTTCGTAAAAGTGCCATGGGATCTTTTAGGTCCACCTGAGAGGGCAGATGGGGCCTCGGTTTAACATCTCATCTGAAAGACGGCACCTCCGACAGTGCAGCACTCCCTCAGCACTGCACTGGAGTATCAGCCTAGATTTTTGAGTGGGACTTGAACCCATAACCTTCTGATTAGTAGGCAAGTTTGCTACCCACGGAGCCTCAGCTGACACTGAACAATTACATCACATTAGTGATACATCCTTCCATCTAATTCCTTAGGTGGATAGAATAATGAGATTGCAGTGCATGTGAACAAAGTTAATGTGTTTGTAATTAACTTCCAAATAATAAAGTCTATTTTTGCTCGTGTGGGAACCTAATTAATCTAAACTGGTTCTTGGAAATTCAAATCGAGTTTTCGATCTGGAATTTTGAGCTGATGATTAATTTCTCGGAATTTCGAATCGACTCCCTGATTAAATCCCAAATCTGTCTCGTTCTATTCCGGGACATCCTGGATTGAGAATATCTGACCAGGAACCATCACCCTGTATACAGACTGAGCCAATCTCACAACCATTGTTGAAGTTTTCATTATTCGTTGCTCCAGCCTGTAACTAATGAAACTGGCAATGTTGTGTAGAAATAGGTTTGGTGTGAGAATCTGATCTAGAATCTGCTTAAACAAAGAGTAAATCAAAATTAGACACAAAGCCTTTTCAAATCCCTCCATGGCCTCACCCCTCCCTTTCTCTGTAATCTCCTCCAGCTCCACAACCCCTCGAGTTGTCTGCGCTCCTCTAATTCTGCCCTCTTGAACATCCCTGATTATAATCGCTCAATTATTGGTGGCCGTGCCTTCAGTTGCCTAGGCTCTAAGCTCTGGAAGTCGCTGACTAAACCTCTCCGCCTCTCTATCCTCCTTCAAGAAGCTCCTTAAGATCTACCTCTTTGACCAAGCTTTTGGTCACGTTTGCTAATTTTACCCTTGTGCGGCTCGGTGTCAAATTTTTTCAATCTCATAATACTCCCGTGAAGCGCCTTGGGACGTTTCATGATGTTAAAGGCGCTATATAAATACATGTTGTTGTTTATTTTTCTCCGTTACCTCCCACTCCCTCCCCCTAGATTGCGGCCGTGGTGCCTGTGAACACCGAAACAGCAATAATTCCTGACTGATAGTGGCCGAGAAATTAGTCTCCATTTTTTGGGCGCTTCTCGGGACGACTAAGACCCAAAATGGCGGGCAGCAACCACGCACCTGTATCCGGCTGGAAGTGCGCCGCCTGCCATATTGGGTGAGGACAAACCGCAGGCGTCCTTTACCCCGGCCTGAAGCAGGCGTTGGGCACTTATTTGCACGTGCAACGAGCCTGTTTGAGGCCCCCATCTCCGAGATTTTGTTTTTCCCTGAAGCAGCCGGCTCCATCGCGGGAAACCAGCCCCGGGGAAGACCTGCGCCAAGGAAGGCGAGTAACTGACCTGAATGTGGAGCCGTGAGGAGCTGGAGTGCTCCTCAGGACCCCACTTTAACGGAACAGCTCACCGCTGCTTCCCCGTCCCCGACTATTGTTCCGACCCCTCCCGGATTGGCCGGGACTCTCCAGGAGCTGAGGAGTTTTCTCCCGAGCACTTCTGCGAGCAACCCCGGGAGAAAAATCGGAGGGAAGTAGAGTCAGCCCTCCAGGATTTGGATGTTCCTTTCCAGGCTGATTTGTCGCTCGGTATTCCGCGGGGTCCTTCTCCGGCCTGCTTTATTTGGATTGAGCGAGCGGGTCTCGAGGTGCAGGTGACTCACTCGCGATCGCGTGTGTGCACGGGATGCCCAGCCCTGGTCTTACTGAAACATTCCGAGGGGGCTTGACAGGGTAGACGCAGAGAGGATGTTTCCCCTCGTGGCAGAATCTAGAACTAGGGGGCATAGTTTCAGAATAAGGGGCCGCCCATTTAAAGCGGAAATGAGGAGGAATTTCTTCTCTCGGTGGGCCGTGAATCTTTGGAATTCTCTGCCCCAGAGAGCTGTGGAGTCTGCGTCATTGAATATATTTAAGGTGCAGATGGACAGATTCTTGAACGATAGGGGAGTCGAGGGTTATAGGGAACAGGCAGGAAAGTGAAGTTGAGGGTAAGATCGGGTCAGCCATGGGGGCTGAAGTTCAGGTGGGCCAAAAAGCTGGCGGACCGATGAGTTATTAACTGGTAATCACCGCTGGAACTCCATTGAGTAAATCCATTTTCAGGACTTTGAATTTTTTACAAATTCCTACAGGAAATGCATCATAATGTGGCGGGTTTTAGACTCAAAGCCAGGCTGACTGGCTGAAAGTGGGGCCGTCCGCCACTGTCAGTCAATGTGGTGACATCACAGCGCATGTGCGTCGCCACGCTCTCTCCACTCCGTAAAAGAGGAAAGATTCGATCATTTATTAACTTTGCCCACTGGGAGTGTTTCAGCCGGGCCAGCGGCCCGGTATCCAAGAGGGGGTGCCAGGCTGCCCATTGGTGGCCCGGCCGAACCTTGGGGGCATTCTCTTTGAGAGCCTGAATTTCGGCCCCATGATCTTATTGAATGGCGGAGCAGGCTCGAGGGGCCGTATGGCCTACTCCTGCTCCTATTTCTTATGTTCTTATGTTCAAAGGGAAATGCTGACTCTGTGAACGACCTGGGCGGCAGGTGGGCACTCGAGCTCGGCAGCTTGTTGCTGCTCCTGTTCCCCGCACCGCAAGGTGACCAGCAGAGCAGGGGAAAGAATGGGTAAGGGGGGAAATACATTGCGTTCGCTGGTCCGTACTGAATGGTGCAGAATAGCACCACAGAGCGCATTTCACAACACGATCCAATCGACAGAAATGATGAGTTTCAGAAGTAAATCTATGCATCGGATGAATTCTGTTGCTACCACCACATGTAACGCATTCCCAATCCAATGCATGAGGAATTTCAGTCGGTTTATGGATGCGGCCTAATGCATCTTATAGGATTATCCGGTTTGCAGCATTACTTTCATTAAAGCCAGAACAACCTTTCTAAAAGGTTAATGTGGAAATAATTACTTTTGATAATTGCTTCTCTCTACATCGTTCTAACTTTGTATTGATGATATTGTTGACTTTCAGTACAAATGATTAACGCATAGGCCAGGGATCCTGTCTGATGGGGCCACCAATGTACAGTTTGCAATCATTCAGCTATTTCATTATGTTCATGACTACAGCACCTGAGGGTAACACCTGCTTTTCTTTTCCCCTATTCTCTTCTTTCTCCTCTTGAGGACACTAACTGGGTCAGATTCTGTGGGTGTAACAACACGTGACTACAGGGGACCTAACTTTTACTGACCAATGGTCACCTGACACCAGTTATGTGATTTGATCATGTGATCAATCGTCATGTGATGATCAAACCTCCAGGAATCTGTCCAACCACAATTGGCAACCCTGGAAGGAAGTGGGGGAGGGGGGGATTCCCCAAGGGAAGGGGGGATTCCCCTCGCTGATTCCTGTTGCTGACTGTTGCCCCCTGCAGGCAAACTCTGACAGAATCTTAAAGAATTAGGGTCGCCAACCCTCCAGCATTGCCCTGCATTCTCCTATAATTGAAGATTCATCTCCAGGACACTTCTGCAATAAAAAAATGTTTGTTATAAAAATATTGGACATGGGGGGGGGCTCAGTGGGCAGCACTCTTGCCTCTGAATCAGAAGGTTGTGGGTTCAAGTCCCACTCCAGCAACTTTGAGCACAAAAAAATCTAGACTAACACTCCAGTGCAGTGCTGAGGGAGTGCTGCAGTGCTGAGGGAGTGCTGCACTGTCAGCGGTGCCGTATTTCAGATGAGACATTGAATCGAGGCCCCGACTGCTCTCTCAAGTGGACGTAAAAGATCCCGTGGCAAGATCTCGTGGCGTTATTCCCGGTGTCTTGGCCAATATTTATTCTTCAAATCAACATAACAAAAAAACAGATTATCTGGTGATTATCACATTGTTGTTTGTGGGAGCTTGCTGTGCGCAAATTGGTTGCCGCATTTCCTACATTACAACAGTGACTACACTCCAAAAGTACTTCATTGGCTGTAAAGTGCTTTGAGACGTCCGGTGGTCGTGAAAGGCTAAGCCAAGTCTGTCTTTCTTTAATGAAGAGTCTATTTATTTTTCGATTGGCCATGGGAAGGCGGTGCCCCCTGAGGATGGACATGTCAGGCGACCAATGGCGTGAGTGTGGGGGCAGGGCAGCTGAAGGCAGGAGGTCATGTGATGAAACCTCCAGGGATATATCCAACCAGAGTTGGCGACCCTCTCCCCGACCCTTGACCTCCGAATCCGATCCTTGGCCCTCCGGCCCTGCTTTCCCTGACACCCCTGATCCCCTGAGCTGATTGGGAATACCAAGCGCCCGAAGGGTGAGCCGGAGTTTCTGGGTCCAGCCACAAGCCCCAGGCCGTGTCGGAACTGAATCCACCAGCTGTTGGGAGTGGGGCTTTTCGTTTTCGAAAGACATCACTCTAAATTCGTCTCGCCCTGATGGTGCTAACCACTGTAGAGCACTACTAGATCTCTGCTCTAAGAGTCAGAATGTCATGTGTTCCCACTCCAGGGACTTGAGCACAAAATCCAGGCGGACACTACTGAGTGAGTGCTGCATTGTCAGAGGTGGCGACTTTCAGATGAGGTGTTAAATGGTCTGCCATCTTAACCCTACGTAAAAGATCTATTTTGAAGAAGAGCAGGGGAGTCTCCTGGCCAATATTTATCCCTCAACTAACATCTTTTTAAAAAAAAACAGATTATCTGATTATCATTATCACATTGCTGTGGTGGGATCTTCCTGTGCCCAAATTGGCTGTCGTGTTCCCTCCATTACAACAGTGACTCCACTTCATTAGCTGTAAAGCACTTTGGGACATCCTTAAATTGTGAAAGGTGCTATATAAATGCAAGTCTTTCTTTTTCTTTTATGTGGCACCTTGTACTGTTTGGGTCTCCCGACCTAAGGCAGGATGTACTTGCCATAGAGGGAGCGCAACGGAGGTTCACCAGACTGATTCCTGGGATGCGGAGATATTGAGCAGACGAGGCCTATATTCTCTAGAGTTTAGGTGATCTCATTGAAACATACAACATTCTCACAGGGCTTGACAGGGTCGATGCAGGGAGAATGTTTTCTCTGGCTGGGGAGTCTAGAACCAGGGGTCACAGTCTTAGAATAAGGGGTCGGCCATTTTGGACTGAGATGAGGAGAAATCTCTTCACTCAGAGGGTGGTGAATCTTTGGAATTCTCTACCCTCTGAGGGCTGTGGAGGCTCAGTCTTTGAGTATATTCAAAACAGTGATTGATAGATTTTTGGATATTAAGGGAATTAAGGGATATGGGGTCAGTGCAGGAATGTGGAATTGAGGTAGAAGATCAGTCATGATCTCATTGAATGGCAGAGCAGGCTCAAGGGACCCAATGGCCGACTCCTGCTCCTAGTTCTTATGTCCTTATCTTATTACTCTTTGGTCGGGTCTAGAATTGGCAAACAGTCTAATGCCACTGGGCTTCTTTAACATTTCCTCTATGCAATGCTGTTAGCAAATCATTTAGCTTCCAATGATCTGCTCAGAAACGTGTGGCAGTGACCATGGACTTTGAGATGGCCAGGTCCGCAGCTCTGTAACTGTAGGTTCCCCCACACAGTGCAGTGCGGGACATGCAGATGGGTGCACTGGTCTGGCAGTCCCTGCCTTTACATGGTGCACAAGCTGCTTTGAAAAGCATGGTTTGTCCACGAACCGATGGCGAGAACCCAGTCGCAATTTGCTGGCTTCCTGTTTCCGTGTGGAGATAAACGTGAACCGATAGAGTGACCTGACCACCTCTCCCCATTTTATTCTCCATCCGCTGGAGCCACTACTTTAAAGAAACCGAAATCGCAAGATGTCAATCACACCGAACATTTTAAGTTGAATGAAATGGCGTTCGACAAGGTCCCACACGAGATTGATGTGCAAAGTTAGAGCACATGGGATTGGGGGTAGTGTACTGACATGGATTGAGAACTGGTTGTCAGACAGGAAGCAAAGAGTAGGAGTAAATGGGTACTTTTCAGAATGGCAGGCAGTGACTAGTGGGGTACCGCAAGGTTCTGTGCTGGGGCCCCAGCTGTTTACACTGTACATTAATGATTTAGATGAGGGGATTAAATGTAGTATCTCGAAATTTGCGGATGACACTAAGTTGGGTGGCAGTGTGAGCTGCGAGGAGGATGCTGTGAGGCTGCAGAGCGACTTGGATAGGTTAGGTGAGTGGGCAAATGCATGGCAGATGAAGTATAATGTGGATAAATGTGAGGTTATCCACTTTGGTGGTAAAAACAGAGAGACAGACTATTATCTGAATGGTGACAGATTAGGAAAAGGGGAGGTGCAAAGAGACCTGGGTGTCATGGTACATCAGTCATTGAAGGTTGGCATGCAGGTGCAGCAGGCGGTTAAGAAAGCAAATGGCATGTTGGCCTTCATAGCAAGGGGATTTGAGTACAGGGGCAGGGAGGTGTTGCTACAGTTGTACAGGGCATTGGTGAGGCCACACCTGGAGTATTGTGTACAGTTTTGGTCTCCTAACCTGAGGAAGGACATTCTTGCTATTGAGGGAGTACAGCGAAGGTTCACCAGACTGATTCCCGGGATGGCGGGACTGACCTATCAAGAAAGACTGGATCAACTGGGCTTGTATTCACTGGAGTTCAGAAGAATGAGAGGGGACCTCATAGAAACATTTAAAATTCTGACGGGGTCAGACAGGTTAGATGCAGGAAGAATGTTCCCAATGTTGGGGAAGTCCAGAACCAGAGGTCACAGTCTAAGGATAAGGGGTAAGCCATTTAGGACCGAGATGCGGAGGAACTTCTTCACCCAGAGAGTGGTGAACCTGTGGAATTCTCTACCACAGAAAGTTGTTGAGGCCAATTCACTAAATATATTCAAAAAGGAGTTAGATGAGGTCCTTACTACTAGGGGGAATCAAGGGGTATGGCGAGAAAGCAGGAATGGGGTACTGAAGTTGAATGTTCAGCCATGAACTCATTGAATGGCGGTGCAGGCTAGAAGGGCCGAATGGCCTACTCCTGCACCTATTTTCTATGTTTCTATGTTTCTATGGCTCGACCCACAGGACTGGCCCATTTGGTTCAACCTGTGACGACCGGAAACTACTGCTTGTGTGAGCTGCTGTCCGGGATGACTAATCTTTCCTTACTTCTGCGAGAGAGCAAGAAAAAGAGAGGGAGCAGAATTAAATCCCAGCTCACTCAATCCCACAGGATACGCGGTAAGATGCCTGGCACAGTGAGTCTGATCGCAGTAAGATTACAAGCTGCTGAGTGATATTTTTAATAGTTTTATTGGAAATTGCTGAGGCAATGCTAGCAACATTGATAAAGGTTGACACATAATTACTGGTCTAAATGTTAATATATATAATCAAAATCTGTCTTGGATATCATCCTTCCACACATTTAGAAAGCGGGGGTTTTTCATTTTCAGATTGAGTGATTTAGTTATTCATTGTTCAAACCTCTGCATTGTAATGAATCACAGTGATAAATCAGTACATCCTCCCCCTCCTCCTCACCAGCACACAGCCAACAACCAGGTTTACTCCACATACACACACCCACGCTGCTTAACCCTTTTGTGTACTGAATGGCCTTGGGTCCGGGAAACCTATGTGTTATGTATGCAACACCTTGTAACCAGCATCCTACCGCCACCAGAGGGCACATCTGTTGGAGTCCCAAGGGATCCCAGCATCCCTTGGGAGCACTGCATATAAGAGGGCCTCCCATGCTGTGCCAGCACTCTGGAGTCAGTATAAAGAGACTAAGGTCACACGTACTCAAGTCTACAGTACTCAGTCACATTGCTTTATTTGAGACATAACACGATTGATACAGGAACATATGAAAATGAGGGGCAGGAACATAAGATCACAAGAAATAGGAGCTGGAGTCTGCTCCGCCATTCAATAAAATTATAGCTGATCTTCTACTTCAACTCCACTTTCCTGCTCCGTACCCATAATCCCTTGATTCCTTTACTATTCAAAAATCTATCGATCTCAGTCCTGAATATACTCAAATGACTGAGCCTCCGCAACCTTCTGGGGTAGAGAATTCCAAAGATTCACCACCCTCTCTGAGTGAAGAATTTCTCCTCATCTCAGTCCTAAATGGCCGACCCCTTATTCTGAGACTGTGACCCCTGGTTCTAGACTCCCCAGCCAGGGGGAAACATCCTCCCTGCATCTACCCTGTCAAGCCCTGTAAGAATTTTGTACGTTTCAATGGAAAAGACCAACTGGTCCGTCGAGCCTGCCCACACAACACCCACCAGCAGCCATGTCATCTCCTGGGAGAGGCAAAAAAAACAGATTTTAAAAAGCCAGAGTCAATTTAGGAGGACAAAATCTGGAAAATTCCTCTCTGATCCTTCATATGCGATCAAAGCTAGTCCAGAAGATCGTATTGACCATGATGTATATTACTTGGGATTCCACCTACCTTTTGTATGCTGTGATATCTGCCACAGCTAGGAACTGCTCCCGCTCTCTTTTGAAGTTATGCAGCAAATTAGCACACACCGCACAAGGCGATAACTTATTCCCTCAGTCAACTATCCTCTGGGAAAAGAAGGACCTCCAGTCACATCTAACTTAGTTCTGCCCTTTTGTATCTTATATGCATGACCCCGGTCCTCCCTGGCCTATTTAATTAATTTGATCTGTCAATGTGAACACCGTCTTGTCCCTTCATTACATTAAATACCTCTATCAGATTGCCACAGAGTCTATGCATCGCTACTACAACAACAACTTGTATTTATATAGCGCCTTTAACGTAGTGAAATGTCCCATGGCGCTTCACAGGAGTATTATGAGATAAAACAATTTGACACCAAGCCGCATGAGTAGATAGTAGCGTAGGTGACCAAAAGCTTGGTCAAAGAGGTAGGTTTTAAGGAACGTCTTGAAGGAGGAAAGAGAAGCGGAGAGGTTTAGAGAGGCAGGGAGTTCCAGAGCTTGGGGCCTAGGCAACAGAAGGCACGGTCAGCAATTGGTTGAGTGATTATAATCAGGGATGCTCAAGAAGGCAGAACTAGAGGAGCACAGACATCTCGGGGGGGATTGTGGGGCTGGAGGAGATTACAGAGATAGGGAGGGGCGAGGCCACAGAGGGATTTGCAAACCAGGATGAGAATTTTGAAATCGAGGTATTGCTTAACTGGAAGCCAATGTAGATCAGCGAGCGACAGTAAAAAGTCACAGCCTATCTGAGTAAGTAAGATCTTTTAAAATTACTATTGTTTTTGTCTGTAGCCCCCTTTTCCAAAGCCTATATATCAGCCACCATGTGAGGGGAAACATTTTATAATCGGCAGCATCTATAACTTTCAAAGAGGCACTTCCTTCAACAGGATTTTAGGCAAACTATTTTTCATTGGTTGTCAAACTCTGACTCGTGACTGTCAATGTGTCCTTGAAACACGAGCACGTAACACTGATGTAAATCCCCCAATCGGAATTACTGGGCCAATGTATAATTACCGAATTGCAAAATCTATACCTTTCCACTGGTTGGACGTAAACCCATAAAGCATATAATCAAGGGCTTCTTGTATTTTGAAATTGATACTGGTAGTCACTCAATCCAGATAAATCACTGAGCAAGGGCAGCTTGTGTACTTGTAGTCATCATAGGCTGGTCCAAATTAGTGCTTCGTTTCCAAGGGTACAAGATGTTCCAGGATTTCCATGAGGAGCTGTCAACATGGTGCTGGCCAAGGTTGTTTTAAGAACATAAGAACATAAGAAATAGGAGCAGGAGTAGGCCATTTGGCCCCTCAAGACTGCGCCGCCTATTAATAAGATCATGGCTGATCTGATCATGGGCTCAGCTCCACTTCCCCGCCCGCTCCCTATAACCCTTTACTCTGTTATCGCTCAAAAGTCTGTCTATCTCCGGCTTAAATATATTCAATGACCCAGCCTCCACAGCTCACTGGGGCAGAGAATTCCACAGATTTACAACCTTTTAAGAGAAGAAATCGCTCCTCATCACAGTTTTAAATGGGCGGCCCCTTATTTTAAGATCATGTCCCCTAGTTTTAGTGTCCCCTATGAGTGGAAATATCTTCTCTACATCCACCTTGTTGAGCCCCCTCATTATCTTATATGTTTCAATAAGATCACCTCTCATTCTTCTGAACTCCAATGTGTGTAAGCCCAACCTACTCAACCTATCCTCATAAGTCAACCCCCTTATCTCCGGCATCAACCTAATGAACCTTCTCTGAACAACCTCCAATGCAAGTGTATCCTTCCTGAAATACGGAGACCAAAACTGTACGCAGTCCAGTTGTAGTAGGACATCTCTGCTTTTATACTCTATCCCCCTTGCAATAAAGGCCAACGTTTCATTTGCCTTCCTGATTACTTGCTTACCTGCATGCCAACATGTTTTTGTTTCATGCACAAGGACCCCCACGTTTTGGCAACAGCCTATCAGCTTATATGAGCCGCCACTGGGGTAGGATGGGCAGTGAAGCACAAGTGAGAGGACGGAGGGTTTGGAGAACTTAGCGTGACCCGGAGATCACCAGAACATCGTGAGGCAGATCCACCCTCTCGGGCTGCCTATAATTTCTAGGTTTAGTGTCAGCTGTGGCTCAGTGGGTAGCACACGCGCCTCTCAGTTTAGGAAGGTCGTGGGTTCAAATCCCACTCTAGGGACTTGAGCACTTAAATCTCGGCTGACATTGAAGTGCAGTGCCGAGGGATTGCCGCAGCGTCAGAGGTGCCGTCTTTCGGATGAGACGTTAAACTGGGGCCCCGTCTGCTCTCTCCCATGACACTATTTTGAAGAAGAGCAGTGGAGTTATCCCTGGTGTCCTGGCCAATATTTATCCTTCAATCAACATAACAAAAACAGATTATCTGGTAATTATCACATTGCTGTTTGTGGGAGCTTGCTGTGCGCAAGTTGGCTGCCGCGTTTCCCAAATTACAACAGTGACTGCACTCCAAAAGTACATCATTGGCTGTAAATCACTTTGAGAATCTCTGGTGGTCATGAAAGACACTATATAAATGCAAGTCTTTCTTTTTCCTGTTTGGTTGACCAGTCTAAAACCAGTATTTATTTTAATTGCAGTGTACATTAAACTATACTTCTGAGAAGCACGAGTTGATATGGGAGAAATCTTTAAATAGGTTTCATAACCATATTATCCATTGTTGGGACAGAATGGGGCCAGCTTGAGAGATGGTTATCGGCGAGCCTACTGAGCGGTGGCAGTTCCTGACCAGGGAGCCGCAGTATTGAAGACTAAGTCTGATAATGTTGCTGAGTAAATCTCTGCCTGTGTCTGGGAGTGATCTGAATAAAATGGTAATTGATACTGAGCTTCGAATGGGCCAAGATTTTACTAATCAATGATGGGTGGCAAGTAAATGAATGTCTCCATTAGCAATGCAGAACTTATTAATCAGGCTTCAGATCACGTCGCGAGGGAAATAGCAGCCTGGGCCTGGACAGATTTTAACTTTAATTTGCCAATAAGCACATAACTGGAATGAGAGAACGTATGAGATAGGAGCAGGAGTAGGCCATTCGGCCCCTCGAACCTGCTCCACCATTCAATAAGATCATGGCTGATCTGATCTTGGCACTTCCCTGCCCGCTCCCCATAACCCTTGACCCCCATTATCGTTCAAAAATCTGTCCATCTCCACCTTAAATATATTCAATGACCCACCTCCACAGCTCTCTGGGGCAGAAAATTCCACAGATTCTGAGAGTTCCTTCAAATGTACGTCCACTGGTGCAGAGATAGTCCCCTCCCCCCGCCCGCGCTCCTCAGCGTGACAACTGTCACGGTTGACTTTTTAAAGCACCACCGGCTCTACAGGGTGACTGTGAAACGGAGTATTTCAGTAAGTGGGCCCTGCACAGTTTTGCCGGCGATGTATTTTTGCATGTGGGGGTTGACGACCTCGAGAGCAAGACTATGTTGGTAAGGAAGTCGCTGCCTGGTTCCCGCCACCTTGCAGCGGTCTCACTCTGCTGCACACAGCGCTGCGATCACAGAATAGAATCACAGAATAGTTACAGCACGGAAGGAGGCCATTCGGCCACTCGAGCCTGTGCTGGCTCTCTGCAAGAGCACCTCAGCCAGTCCCACTCCCCCGCCCTTTCCCCCGTAGCTCTGCAATTTTTTCCTTCAGCTACTTATCCAACTCCCTTTTGAAAGCCACGATTGAGTCTGCCTCCACTACCCTTTCTGGCCGTGCATTCCAGATCCTAACCACTCGCTGCGTAAAAAACAGTTTTACCTCGTGTCGCCTTTGGTTCTTCTGCCAATCACCTTAAACCTGTGTCCTCTGGTTCTCGACCCTTCCGCCAATGGGAACAGTTTCTCTCCATCTGTTCTGTCCAGACCCCTCATGATTTTGAACACCTCGATCAAATCTCCTCTCAACCTTCTCTGCTCCAAGGAGAACAACCCCAGCTTCTCCAGTCTATCCACGTAACTGAAGTCCCTCATCCCTGGAACCATTCTTGTTAATATTTTCAGCTTTGCGTAATGATACCCTTGGATGGCGCAGCACAGTCGTGAGCCAATTCACGATGCCATTATCTGAGCAGGGATTTCTCCACATATTTGGCAAGGTTTTGAGCAACGTGATTTATTTATATATGTGAGCGGGTGGAGTTGGCCTCTGTCACCCCACCTCGTTGCGAAGTCCAGAGGCCCATTGAGAGAGGTAAGAGACAGGCTCTGAATAAGGTGTGTGGGCTATTTTACAGCCCAATGGGCGTGTCACTGGGTTGCCCCAGTGTCACTCGTTATCATCATAGGCAGTCCCTCGGGATCGAGGAAGACTTGCTTCCACTCTTAGCATGAGTTCTTAGGTGGCTGAACAGTCCAATACGAGAACCATAGTTTCTGTCACAGGTGGGATAGACGGTCGTTGAGGGAAGGGGTGGGTGGGACTGGTTTGCCGCACTCTCTTTCCGCTGCCTGCGCTTGATTTCTGCACGCTCTCGGCGATGAGACTCGAGGTGCTCAGCGCTCTCCCGGATGCACTTCCTCCACTTAGGGCGGTCTTTGGCCAGGGACTCCCAGGTGTCAGTGGGAATGTTGCACTTTATCAGGGAGGCTTTGAGGTTGTCCTTGTCACGTTTCTGCTGCCCACCTTTGGCTCGTTTGCCGTGAAGGAGTTCCGAGTAGAGCGCTTGCTTCTTGTGTCACTAACAGAGAAGCATCTGCTCACGTGCCCCCTCAGACTTAGGAGGAACCACTAATATAATTAAACATGCACTAATTAAATTGAAATAAACCTATCATGTGGATCTTCTGTGTTGTGAGGTGCCCGCTGGTTGGGGAAGGCCTTGAGGATACCGGTGGGCACCGCATGTCTCTCCACTGCCACCCGGGCACTGACTAATCCGCAAAGTAGAGACAGGCAGCCAGAGACCCTCCCCACCTGGCTGTGCTCATCCGGGACCTGTGAATGGCGATCCTCACCAGGCTCCAGGAACAGACCCACGAGGAGGGCCTGTTGAGAGCTGGAAGAACCAGTTACATGCCTTTTCCCTGCTGATCCACTGACTAGTCTTGAATCGTGGTTTCTTCTAAAATGGTTAAATAAAAGTTTCTGCATGTCGACCATCACCCTCTGACCTATTCCAGTGAGCTCCCCCCTTCCCTTGTAAATATGCATCAGGCAGGAGTACTGGACTTAGGTGTCAGCCAGTGACTCAGTGGGTAGCACTCTTGCCTCTGAGTTGTGGGTTCAAGTCTCACTCCAGCGATTTGAGCACAAAAATCTAGGCTGATACTCCAGTGCAGTGCTGAGGGAGTGCTGCACTGTTGGAGGTGCCGTCTTTTGGATGTTAAACCGAAGCCCTGTCTGCTCCCTCAGGTGGATGTAAAAGATCTTAAGGCACTATTTTGAAGAAGAGCAGGGGAATTATCCCCGGTGTCCTGGCCAATGTTTATCCTTCAATCAACATAATAAAAACAGATGATCTGGTCATTATCACATTGCTGTTTGTGGGAGCTTGCTGTACGCAAATTGGCTGCCGTGTTTCCCACATTACAGCAGTGACTACATTTCAAAAGTACTTCATTGGCTGTAAAGCGCTTTTGGGAATTCCTGACATTGTGAAAGGTGCTATATAAATGCAAGTCTTGTACAGCATTGCGACCATTTTATAGCTTTTTAAAATAACTTGGCTCTGATGTTTTGAATGATATTGTACTATTTTAACCAAACGGAGTAGTTCTCCTTAATCAGCTTACTGTGGGGAGACACGTTTGCCCTCTAGATACAGGGCATTCACCCAGATGGATGATGGGTGAGCTCATTTCGCTTCCATGTGGAACGAGACAGGGCTGCTTTAGATTCTTCAGCAGTGCAAATATATCTTTGCTTTCACCCTCAGTGGGTTCTGTTGGCACCAATGCCCACAAGTGTAAACTGGTATTTATTTCTTGGCCAACCTTGAAAGATTTCTCCAACAGCCTAACATTAGCAGTTCAATCTGGGAAACATTTCAGAATATGGAATAAGCTGGGCAGGCTGAACCCATGCCTTGCCTTGTAGTTTTTCAGCTGCAGTTACCTCCAATTGTATTGGTCTGTGGAGGGCCTCAAATATTTGTTTGTCCATGTTGCCGGGTCTTGGGGAAGTGACGGAACAGATCCCGTGTCATTTGCAGCAAGAGCTAGGGAATAGATTTGTGTATTAAGGGAAGAGCAGCATAGTGGTTATGTTAGTGGACTAGAAATCCACTAGGGGCCTGGACTAATGATCCAGAGACATGAGTTCAAATCCCACCACGGCAGCTGGGGGAATTTAAATTCAAATAAATAAATTTGGAATTAAAAAGCTGGTATCAGCAATGGTGACCATGAAATTACCAGTTTGTCATAAAAAACATCTTTTTAGCTAATGTCCTTTAGGGAAGGAAATTTGCCGTCCTTACCCGGTCTGGCCTATATGTGACTCCAGACCCACAGCAATGTGGTTGACGCTTTAACTGCCCTCTGAAATGGCCCAGCAAGCCCCTCGGCTGTATTCAAAAGGCGGCTCACCACCACCTTCTCGAGGGCAATCAGGGATGGGCAATAAATGTCGGCCTTGCCAGCGATGCCCACATCCCGTGTATGAATAAAAAGCAAACAATATTGCATTCTCTTCCCTTTTTCTCCCTCTGGGTAAAACAAATGCCATAACGATGCTTAAAGCACAGGTACCACGATGTTCTTTTGACTGACTCTGCTGTTTGCTGGGATATCGATTTTGGGCCTTCACCCGAGTGTGGAAGCAAACAATCAACAAATGAGCAAGAGTGTGGACTTCCTGACTCCCGGCGTCACCGACAGACTTCCCAGCTTTTGCTGCTTGCTGTTGATGTTTGATTAAACAGACAATGTTCGTGGCATCCTCGGAGACTATTGGCCCAGGCAATGCCCTCCAGTATGGAGGGAGCCTATTAATGTTAGCAAAGCCCTGCCCATTGAGAGTGTCACATCACAGTGTCAGCTGTGGCTCAGTGGGCAGCACACTTGCTCCTGAGTCAGGCGGTTGTGGGTTCGGGTCCTACTCCAGGGACTGGAGCACAAAAATCTCAGCTGACGCTTCAGTGCAGTGCTGAGGGAGTGCTGCACTGTCGGAGGAGCTAACTTTCAGTTGAGACGTTAAACCGAGGCCCCGTCTGCTCTCTCAGGTGAATGTAAAAGATCCCATGGCACTATTTTGAAGAAGAGCAGGGGAGTTATCCCCAGGCTTCCCTTTCCTCCCTTCCCTTCCCTTTTTAAGGATAGTTTGGGTCGCCAGTGGGAATATCCATTAGTTATATAAAGCAAATGACTAGCTTCTATTGAGCAGTCCTGACTCTAGTCAACAGAGAATGGTGATGAACAGCAGAGGACAGCTCAGGGTTTAAATGAACAGTACAGAGCCACTTTTGGCATGCTACAGATATATAATCTTGATTTGTCTTTGAATCATTGTTTTTTTGTCAGTTACTGCGACTCTATCTTGTTGCAGTATTGCTGAATTCTCAATGGGTTTTAACTTGGTGAAGTCAACTTTCAACACTGCCCATCAAGGTCTGATAAATTTAATTAAAATGATTGTTTTAAAGTAGAGCAAATGTAATCTCGTTATGGTCAAATGTTCTCCACAGTTGTATCACTGCCTTGAAATGTGCAATTCCATCCTCCGGGGAACAAGTGTTGAGTTATTAGGCTGTGTGCGCACTTTCAGTCTAACACAGTAACACGCTGACATGCTAAAGGAGTGGTGACTCTGAATATCAGATCCATCTCTTCAATAATTGCTGAAATCTTCAGTTGCACCAAAAGAGCTGTCTCGTTTCTAATTAACCTCCGCCCACCCTCCAATAAAATCAAATGAAGCCTTAAAAACTCTGAAATACAGTTGAGAAAAATGAAGGTTTTTTTTTCATATATAGTCACAAACTAGCCTAGGAATAGACATCTTCAGAATTCTGTATCTTCAACAGGAATCAAACTATTTGCCGTACAGCCTTGGTGCTTCCAGTACAGCTCGTTTAAAAATGGCATTTGAGGTCAAATAGTCTTCAAACTGACGAAAGGTATTTATCCTTCCGAGAGCTTCATCAATAATTTTGTAGGTTAATGTGCCAACTGGAGCGGTACTGAGCCACACAGACTGCGGAACTTGCTGATTGAAACCCTGCTGTCTGCCGAGGCAACCCTTGACGGTTCGAGGAAGCCTTGCCGTGTGAAGGATGCGCGGGGACGGGATCGGGCTTGGCAGACGTGGGCCCTTCTCCTTTCGGGCGAATCGCCCGCGGTCAGTCAGTGGCTAGAGTCGCAGCTAAAGAATGGCCACCCGGGTGGGTTAGCGGGGAGCTGCAAGGCACTCGTGGAGCTGGTGGATCAGCAGGAGTTTAGGAACACCGGGAGAGAAGAGGGAAAAGTACTTCCGAGCATTCCGCTATCGCTACCTGACCTGCATCACCGTGCAAGTAATTCAGTTCTTTTCAAGGTTGAGCACACTTTTACTACGGGGTAAAAACTTTTCACAGGTCGCATCATATCTGTCTATATACCCACCACCTGATATTCCGTCAATGTGCAGCAAACAATTAAGAAAGCAAATGGTATGTTTGCCGTTATTACAAGAGGATTTGAGTATAAGAGTAAAGACGTCTTACTGCAATTATATAGGGCCCTGGTGAGACCACACCTGGAGTATTGTGTACACTTTTGGTCTCCTTACGTAAGGAAGGATATACTTGCTGTAGAGGGAGTGCAACGAAGGTTCACCAGACTGATTCCTGGGATGGGAGGATTGTCCTATGAGGAGAGATTGAGTCGACTAGGCCTAAATTCACGAGAGTTTAGAAGAATGAGAGATGATCGCATTGAAACATACAAAATTCTTACAGGGCTTGACAGGGTAGATGCAGGGAGGATGTTTCCCCGGGCTGGGGAGTCTAGAACCAGGGGTCACAGTCTCAGAATAAGGGGTCGGCCATTTAGGACTGAGATAAGGAGAAACCTCTTCACTCAGAGGGTGGTGAATCTTTGGAATTCTGTGCCCCAGAGGGATGTGGAGGCTCAGTCGTCGAGGATATTGAAGGTTGAGATTGATAGATTTTTGGATATTAAGGGAATCGAGGGATATGGGAATAGTGCAGGAAAGTGGAGTTGAGGTAGAAGATCAGCCATGATCTCATTGGACGGTGGAGCAGGCTCGAGGCACCGTGTGGCCTGCACCTGTTTCTTATGTTCTTGTGATCTAAATGCACCGCTCTGAATTTATCCACATTGAAGGAAATCTGCCGCCAATGAGCCCATGCCCCCAATGTATGAAGATCAACCATTGAAGGATCTGGGCGTCAGTTTCTGCAGCAAAAGCAGCGGCCAACAAAAACTCCTCATCGGAAAAGCATTAGCGGTCCAGAAAATGAGTCTCTCACTGATGTGCATCTCTCCTCTTTTAAGAAGCTATCATTTTGATTGATTCTGAACCAAAGGTTACTAGGGCTCTGAGAAGCGGCATCGCCTCCTAGCAACCATTACTGCCTCCCATGGCGATGGCTAAACTGCATCTCGAAGCACCGCGGGGATAAAAACTTCGGGTACAGATAGAAAGTGCAATTGCTGGAAGTCTGAAAGGAAAGCAGAAAATGCAGTAAATACACAGCAGGTCAGTCAGCATCGGCAGAGAAAAGACAAGTTAGCAGTTCAGCTGTAATTGATTCGGACAAGGGTTACATTTGAAACCTTAACTTGTCTCGTTTTAAAAAAAAAACAGATACCGACTGATCTGTGTATTTCCAGCATGTTCTGATTTTGTTTTGTAAAAACCATAATTTCTATTTTCAACACATCCCCACTGTCTCCTTCAGCGACCAGACTGCACAGCACACAACCTGGGTTGATGCTAGGAATTCTAGTTCTTAACGGCATATTCAGAATGTATTCGGAAGTGACGCATTATAAGGAAGTAAAAGGGTAACATGTAGAGGTGAACAAAAGATTTTATATTCAGTTGTCCCTAGGCCTGGGATTCAACATGACACGATCATCTGTTTTAGTGATGTTGTTTCAGGGATAAATATTGGCCCAGGACACCTGAGATAACTGCCCCTGCCCTTCGAAATAGCTGTAGTGCCATGGGATCTTTTATGTCCACCTGAGAGGGGAGGCGGAGCCTCGGTTTAACGTCCCATCCAAAAGACGGCACCTCCAACAGTGCAGCACTCCCTCGGCACTGCACCAAAAGTGTTGGCCTAAATAATGTGCTCATCCTGAAGTGGGGCTTGAACCCATGATCTCCTGACTCAACGGCAAGAGTGCTCCCCACTGAACCACGGATGACTTGCAACGCAAGGTCTTCAGGTGATATTTGTCATGTAAGCACGAAGCTCCAGTCCTTCAGACACGCGCACACTACCATTCAGTAATGCTGGTGACTTCTACCTGCCCCTGCTATCTCAGCAGCTTTGAAAATGATTTGGTCCTTTTTACTAACCACGTTCTTTTGCTCTCCTGATTTTTCAACAGATGAGCTTCTAGAAGCTGGCGAAGCTGGATCCTTTGACTTTGCCTTCATAGATGCTGACAAGGTGAATTACGGTCTATATTATGAGAAGTGCCTGCAACTTTCTCCGGAAAGGAGGAATAATAGTAATTGACAATGTGAGTATGCAGGGTGTCCTTAAATAACGGGTCATTCTCAATCGGCTGACGATTGTGCTTGTGATTGGTAAGAAAACACTGAAGTGATATTCCTAAACATGGCATAGGAAAAGAAAGACTTGCATTTATATTGCGCTTTTCACGGCCACCAGATGTCTCAAAGCGCTTTACAGCCAATGAAGTACTTTTGGAGTGTAGTCACTGTTGTAATGTGGGAAACGCGGCAGCCAATTTGCGCAGAGAAAGTCATCACATGATACGTATGGATAATTACCTGAAAGAAAAAAATGGCGGGGCTACGGGGATAGGGCGGGGGGAGTGGGACTAGCTGAGGTGCTCTTGCAGAGAGCCGGCACGGGCTCGACGGGCCAAATGACCTCCTTTGTGCTGTAACCATTCTGTGATTCATGATAAATTTAGAGGAAGTATCTTATTTTGCCAGGGGGCTTATCTTATTGAGGTTGGAGCTGTTTTACTGAACTTACTCCACCTGACGGTGGAGGGGGGGGGGGGGGGGGAAGTGTGATGTATGTAGCACTCAAATCACTGACTCCACACGGTCTGGTGTTGTACTAACTGCTGTGACCTTAGTCCTTTATTGTCTGACTCCAGAGTGCCTCTCCGGTGTGGTGGGTAGGCTTTTATACTCTGTCTTGCAGGTACTTTCAGGTCTCCTACCACAGCGCTCTCTGTGGTGCACCATTGTACTTATACATTTAATGTACCTGGACAATACATAACATCTCACTCCCCCCCTAGTTCCAAAAGCCATTGCCGGTGACCTCGGCCTTGTTGGTCCTGGTTGATTTGTGGATCCATGACCATCCACTTCCCTCTTCTCCCCCATGTGAAGGACTCGGTGCAAACATGTGGGATAAAATACACGAGCATAACCTCCAACAGAAAGCAGGTATACATAGACGGTACATTTGTCTGGTACATATAATATGTGGTACAGATGTTATGTCAAAAAGTTGCAGGTACACTGAACAGTTATTTAATCCCAGCTCCTCTGGGTGAGGTACGGTGGTGATACACTGCCCCATTTTGCCCGAGGTAATGGGCTGCGCTGAGACAGGGTATCGCAACTGGTGCGTTGCCGCTGTTCTCATGAAGTAGTCGCCTTAGCAGCCGCTGAACCATTGCATGAATCACCTAAATCGAAAATCGCATTAGCCCATTGGTCATGTTAGTCACGGGTCCATATCCCTTTTACTTGAACCTCGTGGTATTAACTCTTTTCGTAATTCATATCCATAATTTTAAACACAATAACCATTCAGCATTAAAATATTACCTTAACTCTTATCATAAATCGTAATTCATATCCATTATTTTAAATACAGTAACCATTCAGCATTAAAATATTAACTCTTATCATAAATCCGTCATCCTACATTCACATTGCTCATTTAGACTCGCTCTTGCCTTACAAAAGTCTCTTTGTGGGGACCGCCAACGGTCTAAGGCCCTTTTAAGACTCCCGGGTGCATTTCCCTTTTAAGACGCCATCTTGTGGTTCCCACGAGGCTTGGGCGCCGCCATTTTAGTTGTACTGTTTGCCTTTGTTCTTTGCAGAACTCTGCAGCCGCCATCTTGAGCTCGCTGGCCTGCCGTTTTGCTCTCTGGAAAAGAAGAAATAACGAAGAAAGAAGGAAAGAAAACAGCCAAAACATGATCTTGAATCTGGCCGTATCCTCTGTTCTGGCTCCCGCATCTGTCCGAGAAATCGCGTTCTCCCGAGTCGTACCTGCCGCCTCTGTAGCCTCCGCCGCAGCCTCCGTTCCTGCCGCTGGTGCCGCCTCTCCTGTGGCCTCCGCTCCTGCTCCAGCACCAGCCACTGCTCCTGCTCCAGCACCTGCCGCCTCTCCTGCTCCAGCACCTGCCACTGCTCCTGCTCCAGCACCTGCCACTGCTCCTGCTCCAGCACCTGCCGCCTCTCCTGCTCCAGCACCAGCCGCCTCTCCTGCTCCAGCACCTGCCACTGCTCCTGCTCCAGCACCTGCCACCTCTCCTGCTCCAGCACCAGCCGCCTCTCCTGCTCCAGCACCTGCCACCTCTCCTGCTCCAGCACCAGCTGCCTCTCCTGCTCCAGCACCAGCCGCCTCTCCTGCTCCAGCACCTGCCACTGCTCCTGCTCCAGCACCTGCCACCTCTCCTGCTCCAGCACCAGCCGCCTCTCCTGCTCCAGCACCTGCCACCTCTCCTGCTCCAGCACCTGCCGCCTCTCCTGTTCCAGCACCAGCCGCCTCTCCTGTTCCAGCACCTGCCACTGCTCCTGCTCCAGCACCTGCCACTGCTCCTGCTCCAGCACCTGCCACCTCTCCTGCTCCAGCACCAGCCGCCTCTCCTGCTCCAGCACCTGCCACTGCTCCTGCTCCAGCACCTGCCACCTCTCCTGCTCCAGCACCTGCCGCCTCTCCTGCTCCAGCACCTGCCACTGCTCCTGCTCCAGCACCTGCCACTGCTCCTGCTCCAGCACCTGCCGCCTCTCCTGCTCCAGCACCTGCCGCCTCTCCTGCTCCAGCACCTGCCACTGCTCCTGCTCCAGCACCTGCCACTGCTCCTGCTCCAGCACCTGCCACTGCTCCAGCACCTGCCGCCTCTCCTGCTCCAGCACCTGCCACTGCTCCTGCTCCAACACCTGCCACCTCTCCTGCTCCAGCACCTGCCACCTCTCCTGCTCCAGCACCTGCCACCTCTCCTGCTCCAGCACCTGCCGCCTCTCCTGCTCCAGCACCTGCCGCCTCTCCTGTTCCAGCACCAGCCGCCTCTCCTGCTCCATCACCTGCCACCTCTCCTGCTCCAGCACCAGCCGCCTCTCCTGCTCCAGCACCTGCCACTGCTCCTGCTCCAGCACCTGCCACCTCTCCTGCTCCAGCACCTGCCACTGCTCCTGCTCCAGCACCTGCCACCTCTCCTGCTCCAGCACCTGCCACTGCTCCTGCTCCAGCACCTGCCGCCTCTCCTGCTCCAGCACCTGCCGCCTCTCCTGCTCCAGCACCTGCCACTGCTCCTGCTCCAGCACCTGCCACCTCTCCTGCTCCAGCACCTGCCACCTCTCCTGCTCCAGCACCTGCCACTGCTCCTGCTCCAGCACCTGCCACTGCTCCTGCTCCAGCACCTGCCGCCTCTCCTGCTCCAACACCTGCCACTGCTCCTGCTCCAGCACCAGCCGCCTCTCCTGCTCCAGCACCAGCCGCCTCTCCTGCTCCAGCACCTGCCGCCTCTCCTGCTCCAGCACCAGCCACTGCTCCTGCTCCAGCACCTGCCACTGCTCCTGCTCCAGCACCTGCCACTGCTCCTGCTCCAGCACCTGCCACTGCTCCTGCTCCAGCATCTGCCGCCTCTCCTGCTCCAGCATCTGCCGCCTCTCCTGCTCCAGCACCTGCCACTGCTCCTGCTCCAGCACCTGCCACTGCTCCTGCTCCAGCACCAGCCGCCTCTCCTGCTCCAGCACCTGCCACTGCTCCTGCTCCAGCACCTGCCACTGCTCCTGCTCCAGCACCTGCCGCCTCTCCTGCTCCAGCACCTGCCGCCTCTCCTGCTCCAGCACCAGCCGCCTCTCCTGCTCCAGCACCTGCCACCTCTCCTGCTCCAGCACCTGCCACTGCTCCTGCTCCAGCACCTGCCGCCTCTCCTGCTCCAGCACCTGCCACTGCTCCTGCTCCAGCACCTGCCACTGCTCCTGCTCCAGCACCTGCCACTGCTCCTGCTCCAGCACCAGCCGCCTCTCCTGCTCCAGCACCTGCCACTGCTCCTGCTCCAGCACCTGCCGCCTCTCCTGCTCCAGCACCTGCCACTGCTCCTGCTCCAGCACCTGCCACTGCTCCTGCTCCAGCACCAGCCGCCTCTCCTGCTCCAGCACCAGCCGCCTCTCCTACTCCAGCACCTGCCGCCTCTCCTGCTCCAGCACCTGCCGCCTCTCCTGCTCCAGCACCTGCCGCCTCTCCTGCTCCAGCACCTGCCACCTCTCCTGCTCCAGCACCTGCCACCTCTCCTGCTCCAGCACCTGCCGCCTCTCCTGCTCCAGCACCTGCCGCCTTTCCTGCTCCAGCACCTGCCACTGCTCCTGCTCCAGCACCTGCCGCCTCTCCTGCTCCAGCACCTGCCGCCTTTCCTGCTCCAGCACCTGCCACTGCTCCTGCTCCAGCACCAGCCGCCTTTCCTGCTCCAGCACCTGCCACTGCTCCTGCTCCAGCACCAGCTACCTCTCCTGCTCCAGCACCTGCCACTGCTCCTGCTCCAGCACCTGCCACTGCTCCTGCTCCAGCACCTGCCACTGCTCCTGCTCCAGCACCAGCTGCCTCTCCTGCTCCAGCACCAGCCGCCTCTCCTGCTCCAGCACCTGCCACTGCTCCTGCTCCAGCACCAGCTGCCTCTCCTGCTCCAGCACCTGCCACTTCTCCTGCTCCAGCACCTGCCACTGCTCCTGGTCCAGCACCAGCTGCCTCTCCTGCTCCAGCACCTGCCACTGCTCCTGGTCCAGCACCAGCTGCCTCTCCTGCTCCAGCACCTGCCACTTCTCCTGCTCCAGCACCTGCCACCTCTCCTGCTCCAGCACCAGCTGCCTCTCCTGCTCCAGCACCTGCCACTGCTCCTGCTCCAGCACCTGCCACTTCTCCTGCTCCAGCACCTGCCACCTCTCCTGCTCCAGCACCTGCCACCGCTCCTGCTCCAGCACCTGCCACTGCTCCTGCTCCAGCACCTGCCGCCTCTCCTGCTCCAGCACCTGCCACTGCTCCTGCTCCAGCACCAGCCACTGCTCCTGCTCCAGCACCTGCCGCCTCTCCTGCTCCAGCACCTGCCGCCTCTCCTGCTCCAGCACCTGCCACTGCTCCTGCTCCAGCACCTGCCACTGCTCCTGCTCCAGCACCTGCCGCCTCTCCTGCTCCAGCACCTGCCACTGCTCCTGCTCCAGCACCTGCCACCTCTCCTGCTCCAGCACCTGCCACTGCTCCTGCTCCAGCACCAGCCACTGCTCCTGCTCCAGCACCTGCCGCCTCTCCTGCTCCAGCACCTGCCACTGCTCCTGCTCCAGCACCTGCCACTGCTCCTGCTCCAGCACCTGCCACCTCTCCTGCTCCAGCACCTGCCACTTCTCCTGCTCCAGCACCTGCCACTGCTCCTGCTCCAGCACCTGCCACTGCTCCTGCTCCAGCACCTGCCTCCTCTCCTGCTCCAGCACCTGCCACTGCTCCTGCTCCAGCACCTGCCACTGCTCCTGCTCCAGCACCTGCCACCTCTCCTGCTCCAGCACCTGCCGCCTCTCCTGCTCCAGCACCTGCCACTTCTCCTGCTCCAGCACCTGCCACTTCTCCTGCTCCAGCACCTGCCACTGCTCCTGCTCCAGCACCTGCCACTGCTCCTGCTCCAGCACCTGCCACTGCTCCTGCTCCAGCACCTGCCACTGCTCCTGCTCCAGCACCTGCCACTGCTCCTGCTCCAGCACCAGCCACTGCTCCTGCTCCAGCACCTGCCACTGCTCCTGCTCCAGCACCTGCCACTGCTCCTGCTCCAGCACCTGCCACTGCTCCTGCTCCAGCACCTGCCACTGCTCCTGCTCCAGCACCTGCCGCCTCTCCTGCTCCAGCACCTGCCACCTCTCCTGCTCCAGCACCTGCCGCCTCTCCTGCTCCAGCACCAGCCGCCTTTCCTGCTCCAGCACCTGCCACTGCTCCTGCTCCAGCACCTGCCACTGCTCCTGCTCCAGCACCAGCTGCCTCTCCTGCTCCAGCACCTGCCACTGCTCCTGCTCCAGCACCAGCTGCCTCTCCTGCTCCAGCACCAGCCGCCTCTCCTGCTCCAGCACCTGCCACTGCTCCTGCTCCAGCACCTGCCACTGCTCCTGCTCCAGCACCTGCCACTGCTCCTGCTCCAGCACCTGCCACTGCTCCTGGTCCAGCACCAGCTGCCTCTCCTGTTCCAGCACCTGCCACTGCTCCTGCTCCAGCACCAGCTGCCTCTCCTGCTCCAGCACCTGCCACTGCTCCTGCTCCAGCACCAGCCGCCTCTCCTGCTCCAGCACCAGCCGCCTCTCCTGCTCCAGCACCAGCCGCCTCTCCTGCTCCAGCACCTGCCACCTCTCCTGCTCCAGCACCAGCCGCCTCTCCTGCTCCAGCACCTGCCACTGCTCCTGCTCCAGCACCTGCCACTTCTCCTGCTCCAGCACCTGCCACCTCTCCTGCTCCAGCACCTGCCACCTCTCCTGCTCCAGCACCTGCCACTGCTCCTGCTCCAGCACCTGCCACCTCTCCTGCTCCAGCACCTGCCACCTCTCCTGCTCCAGCACCTGCCACTGCTCCTGCTCCAGCACCAGCCGCCTCTCCTGCTCCAGCACCTGCCACTTCTCCTGCTCCAGCACCAGCCGCCTCTCCTGCTCCAGCACCTGCCACCTCTCCTGCTCCAGCACCTGCCACTGCTCCTGCTCCAGCACCTGCCACTGCTCCTGCTCCAGCACCTGCCGCCTCTCCTGCTCCAGCACCTGCCACTGCTCCTGCTCCAGCACCTGCCACCTCTCCTGCTCCAGCACCTGCCACTGCTCCTGCTCCAGCACCTGCCGCCTCTCCTGCTCCAGCACCTGCCACCGCTCCTGCTCCAGCACCTGCCGCCTCTCCTGCTCCAGCACCTGCCGCCTCTCCTGCTCCAGCACCTGCCACTGCTCCTGCTCCAGCACCTGCCACTGCTCCTGCTCCAGCACCTGCCGCCTCTCCTGCTCCAGCACCTGCCACTGCTCCTGCTCCAGCACCTGCCACCTCTCCTGCTCCAGCACCTGCCACTGCTCCTGCTCCAGCACCTGCCGCCTCTCCTGCTCCAGCACCTGCCACTGCTCCTGCTCCAGCACCTGCCGCCTCTCCTGCTCCAGCACCTGCCACTGCTCCTGCTCCAGCACCTGCCGCCTCTCCTGCTCCAGCACCTGCCGCCTCTCCTGCTCCAGCACCTGCCACTGCTCCTGCTCCAGCACCAGCCACTGCTCCTGCTCCAGCACCTGCCACTGCTCCTGCTCCAGCACCTGCCACTGCTCCTGCTCCAGCACCTGCCGCCTCTCCTGCTCCAGCACCAGCCACTGCTCCTGCTCCAGCACCTGCCACTGCTCCTGCTCCAGCACCTGCCGCCTCTCCTGCTCCAGCACCTGCCACTTCTCCTGCTCCAGCACCTGCCACCTCTCCTGCTCCAGCACCTGCCACTGCTCCTGCTCCAGCACCTGCCACTGCTCCTGCTCCAGCACCTGCCGCCTCTCCTGCTCCAGCACCTGCCACTGCTCCTGCTCCAGCACCTGCCGCCTCTCCTGCTCCAGCACCAGCCGCCTCTCCTGCTCCAGCACCTGCCGCCTCTCCTGTTCCAGCACCTGCCGCCTCTCCTGCTCCAGCAGCCAGGTTGCAAAGCTGCTCTTCCAGGGTTGGGGCTGCAGGGTTGCTGTGGCCTGTGGAATTGAGACTGCTGATGAACTACTTATTTCTTCTCCAGCTCGGTCGGCATTGTTCTTTGGGGACCTGGGGGACAGCGGTCTGTGGAGTAGTGATGTCTTCCCAGCTCCAACGGACTTTCCCCATCCACCTTCTGCCGAGAAGCATCGGCCCATTGCCTGCAATGACCCACAAAGGTAAACCGAGCGTCTCACCCCCGTGAGATACCTGCACCTCCGCCCTGCCAAGAACAGGCATCAGTCCCTTGGTGTAGGTACGCAGCTTCGCCATGACCGGGACCAGCTTGGGTCGTGCAGCTGGGTTAATCCACAATTTTTCAAAAGTTTCCTGACTCATCAACGACGGACCCGATCCAGTATCTACTTCCATACTCACAGGGACTCCATTAATCTTGACCTCCATAATCAGCGGGGCCGAACTGTCGGTACACGTATACAGTCCAAACAATGCCTCATCTTCTTCTGACTGCTCCTCGCTGGAAAATGGACCCTCTGGACCCTCTGCCATCTCCTCAGCCACACGATGAGTCCGGTGTCTTTCACACATACGCTGAAGGTGGCCTTTCGTGTGGCAGATATTGCACGTGTACTCCGCAAACCTGCACCGGTGAGCCCCATGGTTTCCTCCGCAGCGCCAGCATGGTCCTGCTCGATTAGCCCCCCTCGGCTGACTCTGAATTCCAGGACCCCGAGGTCCGTGCTCTCTGCCCTGGGCAGAGCCACATTCTGCAGTTTTGTCCGTGGTGGGTGTCATGTATTCAACCAGCATTGTAACCCATGTATAAACTGACCTAAGTTGTACACCGTGAGAACACTGACCACTAGGTGGGAGACACTCCTAACCTGGACCTTCAGGTATAAAAGGGGAAGCTCCACCCACTTCCATCACTTGAGTGCTAAGGAATAAAGGACAGGTCACAGACTGACCTTCTCTCAAGCATGGGCCTCTTGTGCATTTATACTGTGTAGCAAGGACGTATCAATGGCGACAAGAAACTGGGATTTAAACCACGCGAGCATGGCCACTAGCAGAACAGACGAGAGGTACTGTGTTAAGGAATGGTTGGGACAGAGATTCAACATTGTTAAAGCAGCACACAGTTCTCCAGGCAGACAAGGGCAGTCAGGCATGCCCCAACATGTAGTCGAACCCAGAGGGGGAGTTCGACAGAGACAATGGCAAGCTGAACAGCGATTCACGCCATTGCAAGGGACAATGTGGCCAGTAATGGGGCCATCAACACCTGTTAATGGTGCACTCAAGGACAATAACAGGGGCAGTCAGGGACGATGGACTGGCAAGGGACCTTTTGTTTCAAACCGCAACTCATGCTGGAGGTGTGGAGGCATACATTCAGCCAAAGTTTACAGAGATGAGCAAAATACCTGCAGAAATTGCAGAAATGGACACTGGGGGAAATCGCTGGAAGCTAAAGTTCAGCGAGTTCATGTGAAGCACGTATACAGTTCATACACCAGGACGCCACCGATAATGATGAAAGTGCTCCTCAATGGCATCCCAGTATCAATGGAGTTAGACACGGGTGCCAGCCAGTCCCTGATGGGTATCAAACAGTTCGAAAAGTTGTGGGCATCCAAGGCCAGGAGGCCAAAATTATCGCCAATTGACGCACAGCTACAGACTTACACAAAGCAGATCATTCCGGTGCTAGGCAGCGTCACGGTAGTCGTGACCCACAAAGATTCGGAGAACAGGTTGCCACTCTGGATTGTCCCAGGGGACGGTCCTGCACTACTGGGGAGGAGTTGGCTTGCTGTCATGAACTGGAAATGGGGCGATGTCAATGCAATTTCCTCTGTGGAGCGAGTATCATGCTCACAGGTCCTGGACAAATTTGACTCATTATTTCAACCCGGCATTGGCACTTTCATGGGGGCCAAGGTAGTGATTTACATAAACTCAGACGCCAGACCAGTACACCACAAGGCCAGAGCGGTGCCGTACGTGATGCGGGAAAAGAAAGGCGGCGAATTGGACCGCCTGTTGAGGGAAGGCATCATCTCGCCAGTCGAATTCAGTGACTGGGCGAGCCCGATTGTGCCGGTGTTCAAGGCGGATGGGTCGGTCAGGATATGTGGCGATTACAAGGCCACCATCAATCGGGTGTCACTCCAAGACCAGTACCCGCTACCGAGAGCGGAGGACCTCTTTGCGACGCTATCCGGTGGCAAACCTTTTTCAAAATTGGACCTGACCTCAGCTTACATGACCCAGGAGCTGGCGAGTGAGTCGAAGAAGCTGACCACCATCACGACACACAAGGGGTTGTTTGAGTACAACAGATGTCCGTTCGGGATTCGCTCGGCCGCCGCGATCTTCCAATGAAATATGGAAAGCCTCCTCAAGTCGATTCCAGGGACGGTGGTTTTTCAGGACGACATCCTCATTACGGGTTATGATACTGAAGAACACCTCCACAACCTGGAGGAGGTGCTACGTAGACTGAACCTGGTAGGTCTGCAACTGAAAAAGGCGAAGTGCGTCTTCCTAGCTCCAGAGGTAGAATTCCTGGGGATGAGGGTAGCAGCAGACGGGATCAGCCCTACTGCGTCTAAGACGGAAGCGATCCAGAGAGCACCCAGACCCCGTAACACGACGGAGCTGCGTTCGTTCCTGGGGCTCCTGAACTATTTTGGTAACTTTCTTCCCAAATTGAGCACGCTGCTAGAGCCGCTACACGTGCTCCTACGCAAAGGTCGCGAATGGGTCTGGGGGGACAGCCAGGAAAGGGCTTTTAATAGAGCACGCAATTTGTTATGTTCCAACAATCTGTTAACGCTATATGACTCATGTAAGAAACTTGTGTTAACGTGCGATGCGTCGTCCTATGGTGTCGGGTGTGTGTTGCAGCATGCCAATGCCAAGGGTCAGTTATAGCCGGTAGCTTATGCCTCCAAGAGTCTGTCCCAGGCAGAAAGGGGCTACGGGATGGTAGAAAAGGAGGCGCTCGCATGTGTATATGCGGTAAAGAAAATGCACCAGTACCTATTTGGCAGGAAATTTGAGCTGGAGACAGATCACAAACCCCTAACGTCCCTTTTGGCCGACAACAAGGCCATAAATGCAAACGCATCGGCCCGCATACAGAGGGGGGCACTCACGTTAGCTGCCTATGACTACACAATTCGGCACAGACCGGGCACCGAAAACTGCGCCGATGCACTCAGCAGGCTCCCACTAGCCACCACTGAGGGGGCTACCGAGCATGCTGCTGAGATGAAGCGAAGGCTCACCCGTGACAGCCCGTCAGATTAAAGTCTGGACAAATAGAGACCCGCTATTCTCTCTAGTCAAGAAATGTGTCCTTAATGGGGACTGGGCAGCCACGTACAGGGCATGCCCTGAGAAATTTAAACCATTTCACAGGCGCAAGGATGAACTCTCGATTCAGGCCGATTGCCTACTGTGGGGAAACCTCGTAGTCATGCCCCAGATGGGCAGAGAGGTGTTCATCAGAGAACTCCACAATGGGCACCCGGGCATTGTCACGATGAAGGCAATTGCCAGGTCACACGTTTGGTGGCCAGGGATAGATGCAGATCTGGAACTTTGTGTTTGCAAGTGCAACACGTGTGCCCAGCTGGGCCATGCGCCCAGGGAAGCCCCCCTTAGCCCCTGGCCATGGCCCGCCAAGCCTTGGTCACGCATCCATGTGGACTACGCAGGTCCTTTCATGGGGAAAATGTTTTTGGTTGTAGTAGACGCCTACTCCAAATGGATCGAGTGTGACATTTTAAATTCAAGCTCGTCCTCTGCCACGGTAGAAAGTCTACGGGCAATGTCGCCGCCCACGGTCTACCAGACATCTTGGTCAGCGACAATGGCCCGTGCTTCACAAGCACTGAATTCCAGGACTTCATGGCAGGCAATGGAATTAACCATGTTAGAACGGCACCGTTCAAGCCGGCCTCAAACGGCCAGGCAGAACGAGAAGTGCAGATAATCAAACAGGGGATGCTCAAGATTCCAAGGGGGTTCCTTACAAACCCGCTCATCACGCCTCCTGTTGGCCTATAGATCCCGACCACAATCGCTCACAGGGGTTCCACCCACAGAGCTACTAATGAAAAGGACGCTCAAAACCCGATTTCCCTTATACACCCCACCATGAAAGAAATTGTCGAGAGCAGGCGCCAGTCACAATATCACTACCATGACAGGAATGCGAGAGCGCGATGTATTGATGTAAATGATCCTGTTTTTGTCCTCAACTACGCTGCAGGGCCCAAATGGCTCGCAGGCACTGTGGTTGCCAAAGAGGGAAATAGGATTCTGGTAGTTAAACTTACCAATGGACAAATCTGCCGCAAACATGTGGATCAAACAAAAAGGAGGTTCAGCAACCCCATAGAAGAAGCAGAGGAAGAACACGATATAGAGTTCACTCCACCACAGGTGACCGAACACCGGAACCAAAGGGAGGAGAGCCCAGTCACTGTGGGCAGTCCGGACAGGCCTGAGGCACTGCAAACAGCAGACACTCAGGCCAGCGCCCAACAACCGGAGCCCCAACTCCGGCGCTCTACAAGGGAGCGTAAACCACCAGAGAGACTCAACCTGTGATCCCAATAAGACTTTGGGGGGGGAGGTGATGTCATGTATTCAACCAGCATTGTAACCCATGTATAAACTGACCTAAGTTGTACACCGTGAGAACACGGACCACTAGGTGGGAGACACTCCTAACTTAGACCTTCAGGTATAAAAGGGGAAGCTCCACCCACCTTCATCACTTGAGTGCTAAGGAATAAAGGACAGGTCACAGACTGACCTTCTCTCAAGCATGGGCCTCTTGTGCATTTATACTGTGTAGTTAGGACGTATCAGTGGGTGCTATCCTGTGGACCGTGCCTGCCGGGTTCGAGACTGTGTGGATCATCTGCCTGGTGCTGCAAGTCGAGGTCATAAACGCCCTGCTGGTGGTGATGGCTTGCTTCAGGGTGACTGCAGGTTCCGTGGATAACAGCTTGTGAAGGAGACCCTCATGGACAATCCCCTTAACAAAAATGTCTCGCAACGCGTCTTCAAGGTGTGTGCCAAAATCACATGGCGCCGCGAGTCTCCTGAGGTCCTTAGTATATTTGGTGACATCCTGGCCCTCAGGTCTGCAGTGGTGGTAGAATTTGTACCTTGCCGTGAGGATGCTCTCCTTCGGTTTAAGTTGGTCACGAATGAGTACGACCAGCTCCTCATATAACTTGTCCCTGGCGCTCCCGGGTGCCAGCAAATTCCTGACGAGACAGTAAACCTCATCACCACAGCTGGAAAGTAATATCGCCTTCCGCTTCTCTCTCAGTGCGTCCGTATTCCCTGTCAGGTTGTTTGCCGTAAAGTAATACTCGAGCCTTTCCGTAAAGGCCTCCCAATCATTTCCCACCGTAAAATCCTTTAACGAACCCAGAGTAGCCATAGTTGCGTGATGCGTGAAGTTCGTCCACGTCCTTGTCGCCAATGTGATGTATGTAGCACTCAAATCACTGACTCCACACGGTCTGGTGTTGTAGTAACTGCTGTGACCTTAGTCCTTTATTGTCTGACTCCAGAGTGCCTCCCAGGTGTGGTGGGCAGCCTTTTATACTCTGTCTTGCAGGTACTTTCAGGTCTCCCACCACAGCGCTCTCTGTGGCGCACCATTGTACTTATACATTTAATGTACCTGGACAATACATAACAGGAAGAAACATGTTTTTTCTTTCTCTTCTCCAGCCCCTCCCCTTAACCTTCCCAATAGAGCTTTTTCATCAACATTCCCCTCATTGAGTGCCCGTGTGATCCGGAGACCTGATCCTTCTCCACAACTGTAGCTGGTGCCAGGAAATCACTTGTAGTGCAATCTGCCAACGATAATGGATCCACTTGTAATAAAACAATCTTTGTCAGCCATGCCCCAGCGGGTAGCTCTCTCACCTCTCGGGTCAGAAGGTCGTGGGTTCAAGTCCCACCCCCAGGGACTTGACCACAATATCTAGGCTGAAACTCCAGTGAGTACTTAGTGAGTGTTGCACTGTCGGAGGTGCCGTCTTTTGGATGAGACGTTAAACCGAGGCCCTGTCTGCCCTCTCAGGCGGACGTAAAAGATCCCATGACACTATTTTGAAGAAGATCAGAGAAGTTCTCCACGGTGTCATGGCCAATATTTATCCTTAAACTAACCTCACTTTAAAAAAAACAGATTATCTGGCCATTATCTCATTGCTGTTTATGGGAGCTTGCTGTGTGCAAATTGGCTGTCATGTTTCCTACATTACAACAGCAACCACACTTCAAAAGTACTTCATTGGCTGTAATATGCTGTGGGATGTCCTGAGATTGTGAATGACACTTTCTCATCCCTCACTAGATCTGGTAAGTATATTTCTTGCTTTCGCTCTCTCTCTCTCTCTCTCTCTTTGATTCGCGGAGATTGAACATCCCATCACCTTGCTCTGGGACACTCTATTCTGTATCTAGCTGGGAGGCAGGCAGTTTACAATCTGTACAGTGCCTGAAGTTGTAGGCAGGTGATGCCTGGATGAAGGTTAATGGGGGAACGTGAACCTGCCTGTTCCTCTGCCCCAAGAATTGCTTTGAATTTTTATATTTCTCACAGCACTACAAATACAGCGAACATTTCTTTAGAACTGAAATAACAAGCCAGTAACTCATGTATTCATATTACATGCATAATAAAACAGAAATACAGGCAACTCTCGATTATCCGGGTCCCTCGGGGATTGGGCTATGCCGGGTAAATGATTTATCGGTTAGAGTGAGTTGACATTACAGTTAATGCTTACAGTACTGCAGGTGTGCTCTAACCAATAGCTATAGCGTATCTTCTAATTCTTGAATTCCAGTCCTCTAGATCTAAAGACCATTAGGCTTGTTGATTACTTCCTGTAACTGTTCATGGCATTTTAATGAATTATGAGAGGCAGTGGACCTGCGTGCGAGCAGCAGCGGGAGCTGAGGCAAGGCAGAGCGCTTAAAAGCAAGGCTGAACAGGCAACATTCGAAAGGAACACCAGAGTTTCAAAGTGACGTCACACACACGGAATTTTAAATGCCGTTATAACAGTTTCCTGTTGCATCCGTGTGCGGATAATCGAGAGTTGCCCGTATAACTCTTCTGCAGTACTAGAGTAATCTAATGTAACATTTCTCAATGTACTGTATAATAAAAAGATAGAGGAAAATAATTGTGAATTCTGGCAATCCAATAAAAGCTTAAAAATTGGATATGAAGACTCAGCCTCAGAAAAGAGAAAATACAGACTGGAAGTCGTACATCTCTGTTTTCACCCCACTTGCGTCTTTTATGATTTTCACTTCTTCTCTTACTGCCCTCCTGCTGTTGTGAAACTGAAAGAATATCTTGCTATTTTATTTAGCCTCACTACTCTGTCTTTCTCTGTCTCTCTTTGCCCCTCTGATCACATTTTTTTTAATGTGTTCTGCATTTTCTTGTTTTCATCCCAATGAGCTTTTTCTCCTTTCTCCCTGCAGGATCTGTTCAGGCCATTTTCCCAAACACATTTTAGTTTGTTTGCCAATCCACTTAGGGTCATGTTTGCTGAGTGGAAGCTCATTGATTTGGGGAACGTATTTATTTTGCATGCACAGCATTATACCTTTAAAGGTGCTCCACCTGTCTTCTCCAGAAGTGATGTTCAACAATCTTTCCCAATTTATTTGTTTTATTTCTTATCTTATTTCATTGAACTTAACCCTTTTTAAAATTTATGTACCAGGCTAACTAGTTTTAGTTATTTTCAGGCCCAGATCATATTAAACTTTATTGTTCTGAGGTTGCTGTGCACCAGGAGTGCAGTCACTTCCATTTTTATAATGTTCTGGATCATTATTGAATACCCAATCAAGCTGAGCATTGCCTCTCATGGCTTCTGTGACGGGCTGGGTCAAGAAGCAATTGTATCCTCCAGCTGGCAACTTGGACTCGAAACCACTGGGTTTCCAGTTTATATCGGGCAATCTCTCGTTAAAATAACGGTCCTGTCCTCTCGTACCCTTCCAATCTCGTCATCGAGCTAAATGTTACATTGGATCTTTATGTCATTTGATGCCCAACTAGAGTGGTGGATTGTAACCTCTCACAAGATCAACTTTTCTTACCTCCTGGGTGTCCCTGACAGCTATGATTTCATGATTCTATGGGCTCAAATTTCCCCAGGAGTTGCCCCGTTTTTTTTTGGAGTAAGTAGCTTTTATTGGAGTAACTTAAAAATTGCAAATTTCCCCCTTTACCTTGCTCCAGTGTAAGTCAGTTAGTTAGGTTTTTTTCTAGTTTAGTTTGTTCTCTCCAAAAGGGGGCGTGACAAGCCACTTACGCCTCTTCTGGCCATAGAAGCAAATTTGGCCAGCTGAAAGTTACTCCAAACTAACTTAGGTCAGTGTATGTGGCCACTTTTGTAGGCACAGAAAAACCTTACCTACATTTAAGAAATCAGCGTAGGTAGCCAGAGATGGGGGGAAAGGGGGGCGGGGGGGTGGGGAAGGTGAGTTAGAGGATTCTAAAGCACTAAAGACCTTCACAACATCAGCACAACATCACAACATCAGCACAACATAAATGAAAATAGAATAGTCCTACCTTGCTGACTGCAGAATGCAGCGGCTAGCCCTCCTGCCAGCGCTAGGGGCGGCAGGCACGCATGACTGTAGGGGTGAGGGATTTTTACTTTTTACAGTTGTCCCTAAATGTTGCGTGGTCCTAATGGAACATGATTCAGTTTTAATGCAAAATATTTTTTATTGGATATTTTACAGTGCACTTCGACGACAACAACAACAAAAACAGCAACAATAGCAAAGAAAGGCAGCACCCATCCCTCACCCACATCTCAGGGAAAGTGCACTTCCTCATAGGGTTGGGTCTCACCGATGGCTGGTGCGTGGATTGAAGTGGGAGTGGCATTTGAGTATCTGGCCTTTGTGCCCTTATTGCAGCAGCTAGCTCCCTCATGGCATCTGTCATCGTTTGCACTCCCTCTGAAATGCCTGACCTCAATTCCCGTCTCAGTGCTGAGATTTCACCCGACAGTGTCGCTACCTCATCATGCACCCCACTGACGGCCGCCACGAGTGTTCTTGTGAGAGCATTGGCCTCCTCACCCAATGACAGAACCTGATTAACCTCTGCTGAAGGCGGCATCTCAGGAGAGACTGGTCGGCTTCTCCTTCCCCTCGCCGTGGGTCTGCCTAGTGGCACCCCTCCAGTGTGAGGCGCAGGCTGGGACGGTGGGGGACTGGGTGTCCCAACATGCATTTGACAACCGCCACTGGGACCCGCGACCTCGGAAGGTGTGAAACCATGGAATGTCGCTGAGGAGCTCATGGAGGTTTCTGGCAGTGTGATGCCCTGTACTGTGGACTGATCCATATCGCAGTCAGCATTCTCCCGTGAACACATTTCCATTGACCCCCTCCTCCCCCCACCCGTCTTGGTCTGGAGCACACACATCTGGATCTTCTGGTGGATCTTCAGGATGTTGAGGAGTGTCTTCTTCTTCTGCAAAATATAACAGAACAGTCAAATGGTTAGTAGCACAGGAGGGGGCAGGATGGGTGGCATGAGTAGTCTGACATGTAGCAGGCCAGTTAGCAGGTTGATTTGAAGGACGACTGTGCATTTTAATGACTCACCCTTACCCTCGCGTGTGGGTCCAGCTTGTGTAGAGCTGATTCTTTTTCTGCCGGTGTGACTCAGCAAGGCAGCGACCCTCTGTTCCAGGGGTGACAGTTGGTGCAGATTTGGCGGTCCTCCTTCTGTTCTAAGTCTTTCCCTTTTGTTGTGGGCCAATTTCTTCTGCAAGGATGAAAATATTAATTTTCAGACATGGTGCACTTCTGATGGGTGGGCCACATACAGATGGTCACATTTTCAATTGCAATTCAATTTAAAGATGAAGATATTACTTACACTCACTACTTGACTGATGTTCTGCCATTTCTTCTTGCACTGGCTTTCAGATCTTGCGGTATTGACCCCTGCAGAGTATTCTTCTGCAACTAGGTTCCATCTTCTTCTCATTTCCTTGGGTGAAACCTTTGACGGACCACTCTTGCTGATATCCAGCTCCAGCCATTTCTCCTCAATGACAGTCACTAGTTTCTCCACTTCCTCATGGAAGAAATTCTTTGTTCATCTTGCACGCTCTTGCGCTATTCATGTATTGGACTTACACTCAGATAATGTTCAAAAATCAAACTTCTCACCTTTCTTCCACCTATCCAGCACTCCTTTCCACTCCCTCAGCCACACAAAAATCAATATTCAGACCTCACCTTTATACTGAGGACGCTCTCCCTTTAATTGGCTGATTGCCGAGTTTCCTGTTGCACTACGCATGCGCGAACGCTGAACAGCCAATTGCTCATGCACACACGCTCAAACAGACATGCGTCCCCCTGCCGGCCATGCTGAGCAAGCGCGGCCAAAGCTCCGCCCCCCGCAGGCTCTGCAGCGCCACGCCGATGGCCGCTCCCTCGTCATCCGGATCCAAAGTGGAAGGTAAGTTTTTGGCGCTTTTCTTGGCTTGGAAAGTTGGCGTGCCACTCCTAACTGCGCGGCTCTAGGCAGCTGGGGAAATTTGGGCCCTATGATACTACACCACATTTCTTTGTCCATTCTAATTACTGAATGTTATAAGCATTTCCCTCCTCAAGATTTAGCCGTGTTTCTGAGATTCCCACCACGTTGCAGCTCCCCACTGGCACAACAGCCTCCAATTCCAGCATACTTCTTATCCTAGCATTCTAGCATTTTTTTAAACTCATTCATGGATGTGGGCGTCGCTGCAAGGTCAGTATTTATTGCCCATCCCTAATCGCTCTTGAGAAGGTAGTGGTGAGCCGCCTTCTTTAATGTGTATATGTATATATAATGTATGCGTGTCTGTGTGTGTGTGTGTGTGTATATATATATATATATGTGTAAGTATATAAATAATGCATGTGTGTGTATATATAATGCATATATAAAGTATATATAATATATATGCATATAATATATAAATGTGTATATGATGTATATAAGTGTGTGTGTGTGTATAATGCATATATGTGTGCTTATATAAAACACATATAATATATATGTGTATATAATGTGTATATGTGTATATAGAAACATAGAAATTTACAGTGCAGAAGGAAGCCATTTCGGCCCATCGTGTCTGCGCCAGCCGACAAAGAGCCACACGGCCCTTGGTCAGAAGCCCCAAAGGTTACATATAAACCTATGAACAATGAACAATGGCAGACAGGTAAAGAGCACCCAGCCCAACCAGTCCGCCCCACATAACTGAGATACTCCACATATCGCAACATTTTACATTCCACCCCACCCGGAGCCATGCAATCTCCTGGGAGAGGCAAAAAAACAGATAAAAACCCAGATCAATTGGGGGAAAACATCAGGGGAAATTCCTCTACGACCCATCCAGGCAGTCAAAACTAGTCCAGGAGACCACTTGGCCGTATTAGATTCTCTGAAATACTTACCATCGTATCTGCACCAGCCAACAAGAGGTTATCCAGTCTAATCCCACTTACCAGCTCTAGGTCCGTAACCTGCAAGTGCCCATCCAAGCATTTTTTAAATGTGATGAGGGTTTCTGCCTCTAACACCTTTCCAGGCAGTGAGTTTCAGACCCTCACAAACCTCTGCATGAAGAATCACCCCTCAGATCCTCTCTAAACATTCCACCAACCAGCTTAAAACTATGCCCCCTCGTAATTGACCCCTCCACCAAGGGAAATAGGCCCTTGCTATCCGGTATATCCAGGCCCCTCTAAATTTTATACACCTCAATGAGGTCTTCTCTCAGCCTCCTCTGTTCCAATGAGAACAAACCCAGCCTATCCAATCTGTCCTCATAGCTAAGATTCTCCATTCCAGGCAGAATCCTAGTAAATCTCCTCTGCACCCTCTCCAGTGCAATCACCCTTCCTATAATACAGTGATCAGAACTGCATGCAGTATTCAAGCTGTGGCCTAACCAGTGTATTATACAATTTAAGTATAACCTCCCTGCTCTTGTATTCTAGGCCTCGGCCAATAAAGGCAAGCATTCCGTATGCCTTCTTAATCACCTGGCCTGCTACTTTCAGGGATCTGTGGACAAGCACTCCAAGGTTCCTTTGTTCATCTACATTTCTAAGTGGCCTACCATTTAATGTGTGTACCCTTTCCTTATTAGCCCTCCCCAAGTGCATTACCTCACACTTCTCCGAATGAAATTCTATTTGCCACTGTTCTGCCCACCTGACCAGTAGATTGATATCCTCTTGCAGTCCATGACTTTCCTCTATTTTATCAACCACACAGCCAATTTTAGTGTCATCTGCAAACTTTTAGTCATACTCCCTACTTTAAAATCTAGATCATTGATGTATACCACAAAAAGCAAGGGTCCCAGTATTGAGTCCTGTGGAACCCCACTGGAAACATCCTTCCAGTCACAAAAACATCCATCAACTATTACCCTTTGCTTCCTACCTCGAAGCCAATTTTGGATCCAACTTGTCACTTTGTCCTGGATCCCATGGGCTTTTACCTTCATGACCAGTCTGCCATGTGGGTCCTTATCAAAAGCTTTGCTAAAGTCCATAAAAACTATATCGTGTGCACTACCCCATCGACCTTCCTGATTACCTCTTAGAAAATTTCAAACACAATCTTCCCTTAATAAATCCATGCTGACTGTCCCTAATTAATCCTTGCCTTTCCAAATGTAGATTTATCCTCTCCTTCAGGATTTTTTCCAATAATTTTCCCACTACTGAGGTTAGGCTGACAGGCCGGTAATTTCTTGGCCTATCCCTTTCTCCCTTCTTAAACAAGGGTACCACATTAGCAGTCCAGTCCTGCGGCACCATTTCTGAATCCAAAGAGGACTGGATGGTTAAGGCCTCTGCTATTTCCTCTTTTGCTTCACTCAACAGCCTGGGATGCATTTCATCCGGGCCTGGGGATTTATCCACTTTCAAAGCTGCTAAACCCCTTAATAACTCCTCTCTCACTATGTTTATTTCATCCAGAATTTCACACTCCTCCTCGATAGCAGTATCTGCATTGCCCCTTTCCTTTGTGAAAACAGACGCAAAGTATTCATTAAGAACCATACCCACATCTTCCACCTCCACACACAGATTACCCTCATGATGGTCCCAACAGACCCTACTCTTTCTTTAGTTATCCTCTTGCTCTTAATATATTTATAGAACATCTTTGATTTTACTTGCTAAGAATTTTTCATGCTGTCTCTTAGCATTCCTAATATCCTTTTTAATTTCACCTCTGAATTTTCTATATTCCTCCAGAGATTTGACAGTATTTAGCCATCAGTATATGACATAAGCTTCCATTTTTTTCTTTATCCTCCCTGTAAGTCGCTAGACACCCAGGGGGCTCCAGAATTGTTATTCCCACCCTTTTTCATATATGTATACAATGTATATATGTGTGTGTATAATGTATCTGCGCGCATGTATATATATATATATATATGTGTGTGTGTGTGTGTATAATGTATATATGGGTGTGTGTATAGAATGCATGTGTATTTAGAATGTATATTTGTGTATGTACATATTTTGGGCCCAAGTTTCCCCAACCCCTTTTTCCGGCGCACTAACACGAACTACGCCGACTTTTTGTGCTCAAAACAGTGGCAAAAAACCTCACTGTGTATTCTGGCCGTTCTTCTGTTTGTCCCGGGTCCTAGCACCGCACTTCTGTTTGAGTGGGGGGGGGGGTTGGGCGGAGCTGCAGCCCTGCGCCGAAAACAGTGCCAGCAGCTGCGCACATGCGCAGTGGAGTCTGCATGCATGCGCAGTATCTCCTCGCCCTCCCAGCGCGTCCAAAGGGACGACCCGATGTTCGCCGGTCCCGGGCTGAGTGGCCTGCCGCACAGGTCAGCCGCTGCTTTCCCGCGCATCTGATTCTACTGCTCCATGTGGCTGTACGATTCACAATGTAACTCTGCCACTTTGGATCACTGTGGGAATGAGCAGGAGCAGGAGCTGGACTCGGAGATCTCTCCTGCTGCTGGCTCCCCGCCCCTAGCCCTGGCCGAAGCACTTTGCTGGTGCGTGCTCCAGTCAGCGAGGTAGGACTTTTTATTTCTTATTACTTGTTTTATTTTTAATTTATTATTTATGATGGGTTCTATGCTTCTTTATTGTTAAAAGTGAAGTGTTTAATGCTTTGGAAAATCCTCTAACTTCCCTTCTCCACCCCGCCCCCCCTTTCTCTGGCTACCTGCGCTGATCTCTTAATTCACTGCAGGGTTTTTCAGAACGTACACTTACGCTGGCCTAATTTAGTTTGGAGTAACTTTTAGCTGGTGAAACTGGCTTAAATGGCCAAAACAGGTGTAAGTGGTTAGTAACGCCCCCTTTTAAAAAAAAAACTGAATGGAAAAAAAAAACCTAACTGGAGCAACTTAAATGGGGAGAACTGCGATTTTTAAGTTACTCCAAAAAAAACTAGTTCTCAAAAAAAAACGAAGCAACTCCTGGGGAAACTTGGGCCCATATTATATATGTGTGTGTATATATATTCACAGTTCCTCACGGAGTCTCTGATCCTCTTGGTGTATTTCTACTGATTTTAATTCTTGGTGTTGACTGATTGTTGATGTTCTTGAAAGTCAAAAAAAATATTTTGCGGGATTGTACAAGAGCGAATGAGTGAGTGGAGGCACGCTGTTGACTTTAGCTAAAAAGTTGCATTTGAACAACTTTGGATGCTGTTCGACTATTGGGGATATTTAACGGGAAGAAAATGATGCTTTCTGTTCCGCACCATCCTGCCATGGAACCTAAATGATTTGGGCAGACGCCGGTTTCTGTTTGCCCTCAGAACTAATCTGCATGTGGTTTTCCCACAGGTACTGTGGGGTGGGAAAGTGCTGAACTCAGGAAATGACCTGGACACACTCGGCATCGCCAAACTCAATGAGAAGATTTACAGGGACAGCAGAGTCAATATAAGCATACTCACCAGTGGCGATGGAGTGACCTTGGCCTTCAAGCAGTAGAGCCATCGCCGGCCAGCACACAGTCCAACTGTGCTTGTAACATCTCCTCTCCTTCCAACATTCTCTCTCTCTACATTTTAAATTCTGCGCACTTATTCCTCCTGCCTCTTTCAACACCCAAACAACGTTCCCTGAATGATGCACGACCACATCAGTCGGGAGATCCGGCACAGGTCACTCACAAACCAGAATAGATACCATACCGTAAATTTAAAGGGGCCACGCACGGAATAAAAAATTAGAGGGAACATTGCACCCGAACTATATCTTCTACCATTTTCGTCTGCCGCTCCTTGAAAGGATCATTTACCATGCACGAGACACCGTTGAAAGCAAAGCAAGCGAGGGTACCTTTGTGAGAATTTTCGCGGCATAGAAATTGATTTTTTAATATTATTGATGGGGGTAGACAGAATGAAATCTAAATGCTTTTAACCTTGAATTCATGTAAAACCAAAACCCTGGTCAGACTGCACTCTGGTCTCTGCTCATCAGTACACGGGTCTTGTGTGCAATCACTCACTCAGCCTTTATTTGCACGTGTCCCCAGATCCTTGGCAAGCTCTCTATTGTATAGCGCTGCTGCCCAGCACAATTAACCATCTACAAATGTAACTTTCTGATGCTTTTGAGAGGTCTGTTTACGTAACTTAACCACTAACTGATCTCACATGGTATTGCTCACGAACGAAAAAGTAAAAATTTGTCCCCCATAGAATCATAGAAGTTCACAGCGCGGAAGGAGGCCATTTTGGCCCATCATATCCGCGCCAGCCAACAAGAGGCTATCCAGCATAATCCCACTTTCCAGCTCTAGGTCCATAACCCTACAGGCTACAGCACTTCAAGTGCACATCCAAGTACTTTTTAAACGTGGTGAGGGTTTCTGCCTCTACCACCCTTTCAGGCAGTGAGTTCCAGACCCCCACCACCCTCTGCGTGAAGAAATTTCCCCTCAAATCCCCTCTAAACCTTCTACCAATCATTTCCTGCTTGTGTCCCTGTCGGTAATTCATGAGGTCACAAGTTAGGTATGGATGATGAAGGGCCTTTGGCCCATCATAGCTCATCCATTCAGTGAAAACTTGGTCATCCCCAGTCACAGCACCCAACTGCTTCTTAAGTGGCTGTTTGCCATCATTGGTCACTCCTTGTGTGACGAACCTCTTGAACTCAGTCCTAAATTTGCCGTTTTGAAGATGTGCCCCCTTGTCTTACTATTTTTAATGTAAAAGTGTTCTGGATCCACCTTGTCGGGACTGCTCACTGCCTTTATGTACCTCTAAAAAGATCCCCACAATGACCTAATTTCAAGGCCGGAAAGCTCGAGTTTTAGTGGAATACTTTCCTCACAATGTGATCCTCTGACACCAGCCATCAGGCTCGTGGCTCCTCTCAGCACCATTGAGAGGCAAGTCTCCCGTGTCCCATTAACCAAAATTGGATCAGGTACATGGATGGAGACTAAGCAAAACACTGCCGCTTGAGTCTGTCATGATGCCCCGTGTATTGTACTGACTTTAATGTATATTTCAATGCTCTATTTGTTATATTACTTGCTGCTCCATAACGACCGAACATAATGTTAGGCCCCAGGGCTACTACCAGTCCCTCGAGTTCTTTCAACTTCACCTGGAGCTAGTTTGACACCATTCGTAGAATGTTTATATTTGCTCATTTTTAATGTACATTACTTTATGCTTAAATGTGGACTAATGCTGCTCTGACCATTTTCACACTTTACCTAACTAATTTTGTGGGTCCATTTTCTATCTCCCTCTTTCTGTATTGTATGTGTGGCTCTGTCGGCCTTTCCCCTCTCATGCAAACACACGAGGCTCCAGTCCTCAATACCCACCAGTGCTTCTTCTCTCAAACATCGGCATAATCCTGAAGGTGCCTTGGGCAGAATCTGAGCACAGCAGAAACATTCCAGTCCAATTTATAGACCAGGTAATCATTTCCGTCACCATCCTGGGCGCTATCTCCTGACCCGACCTTGAACTCCACCGGGTTGGTCTGTGGGGAGAGGTAGTGTTAGTGTCCATCACCATACTGCTCCTCTTGCCTTCTTTCAGACTGACACTCCAGTGCAGTGCTGAGGGAGCGGTGGTGGCATCTTTTGGATGAGACGTTGAACCGAGGCCCTGTCTGCCCTCTCAGGTGGGCAGGTGGGCATAAAAGATCCTATGGCACTATTTTGAGGAAGAGCAGGGGAGTTCTCCCTGTTGCCCTGGACCATTATCTCTCCCTCAACCAACATCACAAACAGATTATCTGGTCAGTATCACATTGCTGTTTGTGGGAGCTTGCTGCGCGCAAATTGGCTGCTGCATTTCCCACATTGCAACAGTGACTACACTCCAAAAGTACTTCATTGGCTGTAAAGTGCTTTGGGACGTCCTGACGTCATGAAAGGCGCTATATAAACACAAGTCTTTCCAAGTCACTCATAACCTTTTGAGGATCTTCTCAAAACCTTTCTTTTCCAGTACTGCACCGTTTCAAAGAAGGAAATACCCATCGCTGCCTCGCCCAGGCAACAAGCATAGACGGCAGGGACTGTGGGCCTCAGGCCCGGAGGGAGCCCATGTGCAAAGAGAGAATGCGAAAGGCGACCATTGAGCTGTGAGGGAAGGTGGCGACCAACTGATACTGAATCGTGCAACTAATTGCTTGGTGTTGGGCACCTGCTTAAAGAAAGAAAGACTTGAATTTATATAGCGCCATTCACCACGACCGCGCATCTCAAGGCGCTTTACAGACTATGAAGTACTTTTGAAGTGTAGTCACTGTTGTAATGTGGGAAAATGGGATCAATCGGAGTAGGATACTGATGAACAATCCGAGTTCAGATTTAAGTGGTACCAATGGACTGATTCGGGGATAACTTTACTTTTTAACATGCAAAGATTACCTGGGACAGAGAAAGGGTAAGATAGCATGGTGGTTATGTTACTGGACCAATAATCCAGATGCCTGGACTAATGATCTGGAGATGTGGGTTCAAATTCCACCATGGGGGAATTTAAATTCAGTTAATTAAATAAATCTGGAATTAGAACGCTCCGACTGTATCATAAAACGACTGGATTGTTGTAAAAAAAGAGACCTGCTGCCCTTACCCGGTCTGGCCTATATGTGACTCCAGACCCACAGCAATGTGTTTGACTTGTAACTGCCCTCTGAAATGGCCCAACATGCCACTCAGTTGTACTAAACCACTATGACAGAGTCAGCCTTGCCAGCGACGCCCACATCCCGTGAACGAATAAATAAATGGTGGGTGAAGGTGCGGATTGCCACAGTGGCTTTGTACCTCTGGGAACCGGCTGCCAATCCAACCAGTGATTTAATTGCTTTCTTTATAGGAAGTGCTTTTAAAAAGAAGGTACCTAGAGCTCTTGTACTTGCCTGTCAGGTTAGATTGTATCACGACAGACTGAACTGAACAGACAGCTGTCAAAATTCATCTGTGATGAGCAGCTAACATGTTGCAGGAACTACCTGCCCTGGAATTAGCAAATTTTAATAAAATGGGTAATTAAAAAAAAAAGTTATATTAAAAAAAAAACGACCTTGTGCAGAACCATTGATTTCCACACAATTTCCCTTCCCCTCACGTTAAAGGGGAGTGGATATTCCAACAGCCAAATACATTCAGTGTTATAATGAAAAGCCAGAGAGGGTGAAATTGCCCCATGGCTCATCCAGGGGGCGCTAATCTTCGCGGCCCGGGTCAGCGCTACGCGGCTGCTTCACTGACCCGCTACAACGGCCCTCCCCTGCATTTAAAGGGGGGGGGGGTCCTTCAGCGCACTCTGCAGCCCCTTTGGTGGGCACCACTGGACCACCAGGGGCATTTGTGACCAGCCCAGCAGCCTGGCACATACAAGGCTGTGCTGGGCTGCATGATGGCCATTGTCGGGCTAACTAGAACGCCGGCCGACAATAAAATATGGCAGACCGGATCGCACACTTCCTCCCCTTTAAGGGGTACCCCGGGCCGATGTCAGCGCCCCGTGAAGCTGGTGCGGGTTGATAAGCTGGCGGCCCGCGGGGTGAAATGTGGATCGCGGCGCCAACTTCAAATCGCCCCCAAGCTCTTTGGGGAAATTTCAGTCCAGGTGTCGCCATCGCCCGCCTCCGGGCAAACAGGGGTTCCTCAGCAGCAGTAACGGGGTGCAAAAAAGGGGCAATTTTGACCCTTTTAATGCTGTCAAAAACGTGGATTGAAAAATCATCTGTGGAAAGTTTCAAGCAGTGCAATAAATGCGCATTAATCAGTCTGCTTGTAGTACTGGAGAAAGCATGAAAAATTCACCCAGCAACTCAGTCATTCTGAAACTGCAAAAATTAAATCCCATTGAAATGAAAATGAGACCTTTCACAATCAATTGAAATCAAACCTTGATTCAAACCACACTCGCAGTGTACAACTGCGAATGGCCACACTATGCTCGAGACTGGCCGATGATCATTTCTGTGATAAACTCTTCCTCCATGCAAATATTGCAGCTGCCTCCCTCGGGAAACAACATAGGGAATAAAGTAACAGCCGGCTCCACTAAAACATATTAAAAATACAGGCTTGTTCTCCTGAATAATTCAGCAGCTGCTGAAAATCTGGACACTTTGGAAGCCCTGGTGCCAGCCCCATAGAAGCATTTGTCTAAGTGTTTTGCCCAGAAGCTGGTCTACTTTGCAGAAAGCAGTACCAGGAAACTCACTGTGTGAAGAATCCTGATCGTCAACTCCGAGAATGCAGAAATATAATCATTTGATAAATTGATTTATGCAGCAGACATTCTTGTACCAGAGCTGCTTGTCCAGATTCTTTGGCAATTAGTCTGAATTACTGCGCCTCGTTAATGGACTTAGTTTGAAATATCTGCACAAGATGTACTTTTGCTTTTTACAAGGTCACTGGATTAACACTTTCCTTGCGGAAGCCTTGGGGGTAACTTGAACCGATCTCGCCTGGCGGTAAACCCATGGGAAGGGGTGGAACATAGGTTTTGAACCTCGCCCAATAGTGAATGACCTCAATACAATCAGGCAGACGGTGTAAAACCAGCATTGCACCCGATCCCAAAAGTTCAGGTTCAAATTGCCCCAATATTATGGGCTCGAAATTCGGTTATGGCCGTTTTTGAGGTGGTGTCACCGCCTGAGTGCTGATTTTTGCGCCGGGCGTTAGCACAGCCTCAAACTGCCAAATTGAGTTTTTACGCCCAAAGATGCGAGAGCAGCGTTAAAATTGGCATCGCACACTCATCCTCGGGGGCTCAGGGGGCCGACTCAACTTCCCGACGGCAGGCTGCTGACATGCAAACCGGGAGAAAAGAAAAAATGAAAACTTCTCCGACCCACAGCCCCCACCTCCCCACTGGTACAATTAATAAATGAAGAAAGGAAAAAAAACTCACCGTGCCCGAGATCCCTGATCTTCCCACCACTTTTTGCTGGCTGCACGAACGCAGAACGTAAGTGGGATTAGACTGGATAACCTCTTGTTGGCTGGCACAGATACAATGGTAAGTACTGCAGGGAATCAAATACGGCCAGGGTGATCTCCTGGACTAGTTTTGATCGCCTGGATGGGTCGGGCAGGAATTTTCCCGGATTTTTTTCCCCAATTGGCCTGGGTTTTTATCTGGTTTTCTTTGCCTCTCCCAGGAGATCGCATGGCTCCGGGTGGGGTGGAGTGTTGCCATACATGGGTTATCGCAGTTGTGTGGGGCGGACTGGTTGGGCTGGGTGCTCTTTGCCTTTCCGCCATTGTTCATTGTTTATATGTAATCTTCAGGGCTGCTGACCGAGGGCCGTGCGGCTCTTTGTCGGCCGGCGTGGACACGTTGGGCCGAAATGGCCTCCTTCTGCGCTGTAAATTTCTATGTTTCTAATGGTAAGGCCACCATTAAAAATGCAAAATCGCGACAGCTGGATCACATCACCACGTGGGTGGCGTTAGAGGGTCCAGCTTTACCTCTTGGCCCCTCCACCAAAAACCAACTCAATTTCCACAGAGGTGTGGACGCCATTCACTGTCAACGGTTCACCTCTGCCATCCATTAGCCGCCCATCGCCAGTGTTAACGAGCGGCCTTATCAAGGGAATTTCAGCCCCAATGTCTTCAATTTATTTTGCCTTGCTCTTGCTATATTTCTTTGGTGAATAATTGTGATTAGTTGCCCAGAACTGTTAATTAATATTGACTTACCACACGTGAAATAAAATTCAAATGCCCCTTTCAACGCAGGGCTGGTGTAAGAGTGAGGAATGCTGAAACTTGTATTGTAAGTATTTTTCTGTGAAAATGGAAGAAAAATCAAATTAAGAAGCATTTTTTTAAAAGAAAATAATGGCCTGTAATTTGCAGTCACAGAAAAGCAAAGGTGTCCGCTGCTGGCCCGAATTAAGCTTCCCGCAAAGTTCTCGCAATCTCTGTGGCGAGATGGTCGGCTTTTCCGACATGCAATTGGAATCAGCGTTGTACAATGGGAATCCCCTAGCGCGAGCTGCTGTGATGTCAACAAGCTGTCTAAGCAGCCAATCACAATGCAGAATTCTCACAGAGAACCAGGAAATAGAAAGCACTAATAATCGTTTTTTAAAAATTTACAGCAAGCAAAATAAATTTTTTTTTTACATACACCGGGTTAAGTTAGAAGATGAAATATCATGAACAAACTTTAAAAAAAAATTATAAATTTTTTAATCTAATAATTTTTAACTCAGTGGAGAAATATAAAATTAGTTTTTCAGGGCCAGAGCTGTTGTTTATCAGTAGCTATTACTAGGATCGCCATTAGAAAACCCAGTTATGCCTCATTTGAATGGGTCTAACTTTTTATGGGGTTTCTGATAGCGATATTTGTTCAGAAAAGAGGAAGCTTTCGTCCAATCAGTGATTTCACTGATTGTTGGCTCATGTGTTTAAAAACATAGAAACATAGAAAGTAGGTGCAGGAGTAGGCCATTCGGCCCTTCTAGCCTACACCACCATTCAATGAGTTCATGGCTGAACATTCAACTTCAGTACCCCATTCCTGCTTTCTCGCCATACCCCTTGATCCCCCTAGTAGTAAGGACCTCATCTAACTCCTTTTTGAATATATTTAGTGAATTGGCCTCAACAACTTTCTGTGGTAGAGAATTCCACAGGTTCACCACTCTCTGGGTGAAGAAGTTCCTCCGCATCTCGGTCCTAAATGGCTTACCCCTTATCCTTAGACTGTGACCTCTGGTTCTGGACTTCCCCAACATTGGGAACATTCTTCCTGCATCTAACCTGTCTAACCCCGTCAGAATTTTAAATGTTTCTATGGGGTCCCCTCTCATTCTTCTGAACTCCAGTGAATACAAGCCCAGTTGATCCAGTCTTTCTTGATAGGTCAGTCCCGCCATCCCGGGAATCAGTCTGGTGAACCTTCGCTGCACTCCCTCAATAGCAAGAATGTCCTTCCTCAGGTTAGGAGACCAAAACTGTACACAATACTCCAGGTGTGGCCTCACCAATGCCCTGTACAACTGTAGCAACACCTCCCTGCCCCTGTACTCAAATCCCCTTGCTATGAAGGCCAACATGCCATTTGCTTTCTTAACCGCCTGCTGCACCTGCATGCCAACCTTCAATGACTGATGTACCACGACACCCAGGTTTCTTTGCACCTTCCCTTTTCCTAATCTGTCACCATTCAGATAATAGTCTGTCTCTCTGTTTTTACCACCAAAGTGGATAACCTCACATTTATCCACATTATACTTCATCTGCCATGCATTTGCCCACTCACCTAACCTATCCAAGTCGCTCTGCAGCCTCACAGCATCCTCCTCGCAGCTCACACTGCCACCCAACTTAGTGTCATCTGCAAATTTGGAGATACTACATTTAATCCCCTCATCTAAATCATTAATGTACAGTGTAAACAGCTGGGGCCCCAGCACAGAACCTTGCGGTACCCCACTAGTCACTGCCTGCCATTCTGAAAAGTACCCATTTACTCCTACTCTTTGCTTCCTGTCTGACAACCAGTTCTCAATCCATGTCAGCACACTACCCCCAATCCCATGTGCTCTAACTTTGCACATCAATCTCTTGTGTGGGACCTTGTCGAACGCCTTCTGAAAGTCCAAATATACCACATCAACTGGTTCTCCCTTGTCCACTCTACTGGAAACATCCTCAAAAAATTCCAGAAGATTTGTCAAGCATGATTTCCCTTTCACAAATCCATGCTGACTTGGACCTATCATGTCACCTCTTTCCAAATGCACTGCTATGACATCCTTAATAATTGATTCCAATTTGGGGGGGAGGGTTTGGAGGGGGGGGGCGGAGTTTGGGGTTTGGGGGCGGAGCGGCCACAATGCAGCCCGTGTCGGAGCAGTGAATGATGGACTACATCTTCAGGATTCCCGCGTTAGGTTGCGCACGCGCTGACGTTGCAGTCAGTTTCAAAGGCGAAATGGTGGCGAGCGCAGCCAGTTCGCCATCATCGGACCGCAAGTTCCAGGCCATTAAGTTGAAAATATAACATAAGAAATAGGAGCAGGAGTCGGCCATTTGGCCCCTCGAGCCTGCTCCGCCATTCAATAAGATCATGGCTGATCTGATCTTGGCCTCAGCTCCACTTCCCTGCCCGCTCCCCATAACCCTTCACTCCCTTATCGTTCAAAAATCTGTCTATCTCCACCTTAAATATATTCAATGACCCAACCTCCACAGCTCTCTGGGGCAGAGAATTCCAAAGATTCACGACCCTCTGAGAGAAGAAATTCCCCCTCATTTCCATTTTAAATGGGCGACCCTTTATTCTGAAACTATGCCCCCTAGTTCTAGATTCCCCCACGAGGGGAAACATCCTCTCTGCATCTATCCTGTCAAGCCCCCTCAGAATCTTACACCTCTCATTCTTCTAAACTCGAATGTGCATAGGCCCAACCTGCTCAACCTTACTTCATAAGATGACCACTTATCTCAGGAATCAACCTAGTGAACCTTCTCTGAACTGCCTCCAATGCAAGTAAATTCTCTCCTTAAGGAGACCAAAACTGTACGCAGTACTCCAGGTGTGGTCTCACCAATGCCCTGTACAGTTGTAGCAGGACTTCCCGACTTTTATACTCCATCTACCTTGCAATAAAGGCTGACATTCCATTTGCCTTTCTGACACACTTGCTATAAGGAGGAACTATTTGGCCTGGTTTATATCAGATTGAAACATCTAGATATTTAATGATATAAATGTTTAATCAGGGATGCGCTTATTTTTAGTTGGCAAGACATCTTATTAACTTGGTTGAGATTATTTTGTTTGGAGTTTATTTTGGTTATTTATGGTGTTCCAGGCTGATGTGTGATAGCCGACAGAGTCAGCAGAAGGAGTTTTCTCGAAGGATCTTTAATGGTCATGTGGACACATCGTTTATTTTCTGTGACTGAAGTAATTGCGTACCTAAAATGTCCTCCAGGGAAGGTTGTTCATTTTCCGGTTTGATAGATCCACATTCGGTTAGAATATTGTGTCAGGTGAAATCATGTCACTGACAAAGGCAAAGTGAGATGTTACCCTTTTATTTTTCTCAAGGTGAGATGTTGTGTCTCTGCATATAAATATTAAGTGATGTGCGAGTGTTCAAGGGGCAGATTTTATGGGAGCCTGTGAGAGGTACAGAGTTGGGTGGTTCTCGGTTTTTGTTTTGGCAAATGTGCGCTTAATTTCGACAGAGAAGGTTAATATAATTTGTTCATGTTTTATAATCCAGCTGAATGCCCCACTGCGCCCTACCTTTCTTTGTCCCCGGTCTTTGTCAACTCGGTTCAGTAACAGCTTTTTTCCCCCTAGGTCAGAAGGCCATGGGTTCAAGCCCCACTCCAGGGATTTGAGTACAAAAGCCTCTTGAGTGAAATTCCGCTCTTTGGCTTCTTTTTTCGGCGGACCGGAAGTCGCTCATAATAGGGGCAGATATGCGGCGGAAGTTGGGGGGGAGTTTGGAATGGCTGTTGCTGTCAGTCATCAGCATAGCTGATGATGTAATCATGGCACCGCGTCACTTAAAGGAGAGAGCCCGTGCAATTTTTGAAGTTCGGTCCACTGGGCCACCAGGGAGGGTTTCGGCTATGAGGGCATAATTGTCAGCTTGACATGGCAGTCAGCCGACAAAAAAAAAACACGGCCGCAGCGGCAGTGCATCCTCCCCTTTAATGGGAGCCGCACCGCCATTTTAGAAGGCCACAGCCTCACTGGGCCACCTGAAAAAAGCAGCATTTGGCACCGCCCGGCAGGAGGAAGATTTTCTCGCCGCAATTTCGCCGTCGGTGGCGGGGAGAACATCGGTGGTGTGCACTCTGATGACGCACTTAGGACAGATTGGCAGCGGCAGAGCGTTAGGAGGGGGAGCAGATCACGGCCGGGATACTGCAGGAGTGGAATTTTGATAACGGCGGCCACTACATGAAAAATGGGCAGCCATTGCATTCCACAGTGTGGCCGCCAATTTCTGGTAGTAACAGGCCTTAAAGGGGCAGGGCAATTTCGGCTCCACCGTCTTTCGGATGATCAACCACAGTGGTGTGGGACTGGAGTCACATATAGGCCCAGACAGGGTAAGGACGGCAGGTTTCCTTCCCTAAAGGACCTCAGTGCACCAGATAGGCTTTCACAACAACCCGACAGCTTCATGCTCACTTTTACTGATCCCGGTTTTTAATACGTTTTTTTAATTCAATTCCACAAAATACCATGGTTGGATTTAACCTCACGTTTCTGGATTTTTAATCCAGGCCTCTGGATTACTGGTCCAATAACAGAACCATGAGGCTTTGTATCGAATTCACAGAGCTGCTTTTCGCCAATTGGCTGCAGTTCACAGGTTAGAGGTGTCTAAGCTTCTACAGCCGAGCGCCCTTTGAACCACCTACACTCCCTGTAACAAGTATATATCCCCAATAGCTGATACAGATCCGGGTGTTGTGATTGAGGACCTCCCACCAATGAGGCTGAAGCACCAAGAAAGTCCGGAACTTGTTGAACACGTGATATGTGCCCGGAGTTTGGGAGCTGCAGGTTGATCAGCCCTGGGCCAGGGGATGCCAATTTATAAAGAATTACATTTGAAACATTATCGTCATTGTTTTCCAAGATTTTACAGCAGAGCAGTTTGATAACCACCTCAGAGGGCATTAAAAGTCAATCACAGATGTAAGATTGTCATCATCATAGGCAGTCTTCGGAATCGAGGAAGACTTGCTTCCACTCCCAAAGTGAGTCCTCTGGTGGCTGAATAGTCCAATATGAGAGCCGCAGACCCTGTCACAGCTGGGACAGACATTAGTCGGGGGAAGGGGTGGGTGGGGCTGGTTTGCTGCGTGCTCCTTCCGCTGTCTGCGCTTGACCTCTTCACGCTCTTTGCGTTGAGATTCGAAGAACTCAACGCCCTTCCGGATGCACTTTCTCCACCTCAGGCGGTCTTCTGCCAGGGTCTCCCAGGTGTTAGTGGTGATGTCACACTTTACCAGGGTGGCTTGGTGGGTGTCCTTGTAACGCTTCCGCTGCCCACCTTTGGCTCGTTTACCATGAAGGAGTTCTGCATAAAGCATTTGCTTAGGGAGTCTCGTATCTGGCATGCGAACTAGTCACGTGTTGGCCAGACTGAGTAGGGGGCAGCAGGTTCCCTTCCCTGAAGGACAATACTGAGGGCTAGAAATCGCGTGGCACCCCGTCTGGGGTGATAACTGTTGGCAGGACGCAATAGGCCAGGCGCCACATAATTTAATCCGATGCAAACTTCCAGTTTGGCGCTCCAAGAGGGAAGTGGAGTACTGAATCAAGTGCTACCACTTCCCTTGGAGTGCAAAAGGGAGTGAGGGGGCAGTAGTGGTGCAGTGCTGCCCAATGTCCCGGGCACGCTGCCCGATTTACAGGCCCCTTCCCTCCCGTAAAGGGTAGGGCCAATGCTGGGGTCATTTCAAGGTAAGGCTGGGAATGGTCGGTGGCGGCATCTGCCATCTGCAAAGAGCAGCCCCAAGCACGCTAAGAGAGTGCAGGGCTAATCAACCGCGGCCTGGGGAACAAATAAAAATGCAGCACTATGAGGACACTATTAAAATTTGGCCTGCCTGACCACCACTGCCTTTAATTAGCGTTCCCCAAGCGGCCGGCCGAGGTGACAATGCCTCCTGCCGTTGTTGAATCCCGGCGATGCTGCAGAGGGCGGGAGCGAATATTGCATTCGGGGCGGTAATGGGATGCTGTGCATCAGATGACGTCACAATCTACGGCGCACAAGAGATCGAGGCGGTAAGTGTTAGTGCCAGTGCTATTAGGGATGGTTTTCTAGACCAATATGTCGAGGAACCAACTAGAGAGCTGGCCATCCTAGACTGGGTGATGTGTAATGAGAAGGGACTAATTTGCAATCTTGTTGTGCGAGGCCCCTGGAGGAAGAGCGACCATAATACGGTAGAATTCTTTATTAAGATGGAGAGTGACATAGTTAATTCAGAGACTAGGGTCCTGAACTTAAGGAAAGGTAACTTCGACGGTATGAGGCGTGAATTGGCTAGAATAGACTGGCAAAGGATACTTAAAGGGTTGACGGTGGATAAGCAATGGCAAACATTTAAAGATCACATGGATGAACTTCAGCAATTGTACATCCCTGTCTGGAGTAAAAATAAAATGGGGAAATTAAGGATAGTGTTAAAACCAAGGAAGAGGCATATAAATTGGCTAGAAAAAGCAACAAACCTGAGGACTGGGAGAAATTTAGAATTCAACAGAGGAGGACTAAGGATTTAATTAAGAGGGGCAAAGTAGAGTACGAGAGGAAGCTTGCAGGGAACATAAAAACTGACTGCAAAAGCTTCTATAAATATGTGAAGAGAAAAAGATTAGTGAAGACAAACATAGGTCCCTTGCAATCGGATTCAGGTGAATTTATAATGGGGAACAAAGAAATGGCAGGCCATTCAAACAAATACTTCGGTTCTGTCTTCATGAAGGAAGACACAAATAACCTTCCGAATGTACTAGGGGACAGTGGGTCTAGTAAGAAGGAGGAACTGAAGGATATCCTTATTAGGCGAGAAATTGTGTTAGGGAAATTGATGGGATTGAAGGCCGATAAATCCCCAGGGCCTGATAGTCTGCATCCCAGAGTACTTAAGGAAGTGGCCCTAGAAATAGCGGATGCATTGGTGATCATTTTCCAACAGTCTATTGACTCTGGATCAGTTCCTATGGACTGGAGGGTAGCTAATGTAACACCACATTTTAAAAAAGGAGGGAGAGAGAAAACGGGTAATTATAGATCGGTTAACCTGACATCAATAGTGGGGAAAATGTTGGAATCGATCATTAAGGATGAAATAGCAGCGCATTTAGAAAGCAATGACAGGATTGGGCCAATTCAGCATGGATTTATGAAAGGGAAATCATGCTTGACGAATCTTATGGGATTTTTTGAGGGTGTAACTAGCAGAATGGACAAGGGAGAACCAATGGATGTGTTATATTTGGACTTTCAAAAGGCTTTTGACAAGATCCCGCACAAGAGATTGGTGTGCAAAATCAACGCGCATGGTATTGGGGGTAATATACTGACGTGGATAGAGAACTGATTGGCAGACAGGAAGCAGAGAGTCGGGATAAACAGTTCCTTTTCAGAATGGCAAGCAGTGACTAGTGGAGTGCCGCAGAGCTCAGTGCTGGAACCCCAGCTATTTACAATATACATGAATGATTTAGATGAAGGAATTGAGTGTAATATCTCCAAGTTGCAGATGACACTAAATTGGTGGTGGTGTGCGCTGTGAGGAGGACGCTAAGAGGCTGCAGGGTGACTTGGACAGGTTAGGTGAGTGGGCAAATGCATGGCAGATGCAGTATATTGTGGATAAATGTGAGGTTATCCATTTTGGGGGCAAAAACACGAAGGCAGAATATTATCTGAATGGCGTCAGATTAGGAAAAGGGGAGGTGCAACGAGACCTGGGTGTCATGGTTCATCAGTCATTGAAAGTTGGCATGCAGGTACAGCAGGCGGTGAAGAAGGCAAATGGTATGTTGGCCTTCATAGCGAGGGGATTTAAGTATAGGAGCAGGGAGGTCTTACTGCAGTTGTACAGTAAGATCTCCAGGGATGGCTGGACTGTCATATGAGGAGAGACTGGCTCAACTGTGCCTTTATTCACTGGAGTTTAGAAGGATGAGAGGGGATCTCATGGAAACGTATAAGATTCTGACGGGACTGGACAGGTTAGATGCAGGAAGAATGTTCCCGATGTTGGGCAAGTCCAGAACCAGGGGACATAGTCTTAGGATAAGGGGTAGGCCATTTAGGACTGAGATGAGGAGAAACTTCTTCACTCAGAGAGTTGTTAACCTGTGGAATTCCCTGTCGCAGAGAGTTGTTGATGCCAGTTCATTGGATATATTCAAGAGGAAGTTAGATATGGCCCTTACGGCTAAGGGGATCAAGGGGTATGGAGAGAAAGCAGGAAAGGGGTACTCAGGGAATGATCAGCCATGATCTTATTGAATGGCAGTGCAGGCTCGAAGGGCCGAATGGCCTACTCTTGCACCTATTTTTTATGTTTCTATCCCGCCACGGAAGTTCGCGGGTATCGGTAATCTCACCGCGCCCAGTCGGTAAGCCGTTAGTGCCCCATTATTGCCCCCTCCCCCTTGGAGGTACGAACGGGAGGCGCAAAGGAGGCCAATTTCTCCCCCTGAATCTTTTCGGTGTTTACAACAATCCAATAGCCAGAACTATTAAATTCAATTTCGCAACTTGCTGTGATGGAATTTGAATTCATGACCCCCTGTTGAGGGGGGGCTAATCAGTATTATAATCACTAGACGACCTTATCATATTGTGTGGAATGAGCTGCCCTCTCATTCCCCCCATGGCTGGCCGGCTATACCAGGCTCAATCTCTTATTCCAGCTGGACCTGAGCAGTCTCATGCTAAGTGAATGCAAATATGTTTGAATGTGGCTCAAGGTTGGGTTTTGAATGTGCAATCCTCTGGTTTGGGAGTCAGTGTTATAAGCAGGATTTGAGATTAACTGCCAGTGAGCCGTCTCTTCTCGGTACAAGCTATTCATTTTACAACAAGATCCATAAACCCCTCATCTTGCTGGGAAGAGGAGAGTTTTTTTAGTGACAGGGTCGCTTACTTATCCCGAGGGCAGACAGATAGAGCTGGATAATTGGTTCTCGGCTTGCCTAAAAGTGCAATAAAATCCCTCTCGCTCCTGAAGAGCTGCACTGCAGCTCCCAAGGCACTTGTACTTTGTACTAAAATATTAATCACTGCAGTGTTTCCATGGAAGTTCCTGAAATCGGCCATTTGTTGTGGTTTAAACAGAATCCTAATAATAAAAAAATAAGCTGATCGTTTGCTTTCATACAGTCACAGCCTTGATTCACAAAGCAATTACCCAGCGGTGCGAAAGTGAAAACATTTCAAAACCCTGCACTGCATTCCCTTTGCAACTTTTTAAAAGGATGGGCAAGCGTGTAACCTTGTTCCATTTCTATTTTGGTGCAATGCTGCTCCTGTAGACCTCTGTGTTCAGACTAATGCACTGCAGCAACTCACCAAGGCTTCTTCGACAGCACCTCCCAAACCCACGACCTCTACCACCTAGTCATCAAAGGCAGTCCCTCGAATCGAGTATGACTTGCTTCCACGTTAAAAAGTTCACAGGTGTTTCAATGATGGACCTAAAATTCCAGGTCCGAACTAAATCTTGAAGGGTGGAAGATGCCTGTGCTTGGATTTTTTTTTTACGTGTGGTGACCATCGCCACCAGCCACCACACGGGCTTGACAGAGCTAAGCCCAGAAGAGCCGAGGGCCCAGGGGCAGCACGGACCTGCCCACACTGCGCTATGTGTGCGCACTAGGTCCGTGCAGCAGAGCTGGTCTCCAGTCATCCTGGTTGTCATGTATTTAACCACCTTGCAATGACATAGTCATGTAACTGTAACTCATGTACACTGTACCTGTACCCTAGAAATGCACACCCTGACCACAGGGGGTGAACTTGCGGGAGACACTCCTCACCTGGGTTTCCAGGTATAAAAGGGGAGGTCCCACCCAGGGTCAGCACTCCTTGGTCCTGGCAATAAAGGTGAAGGTCATAGAGTGACCGTGTCTGATATATCCATGCCTCGTGTGAGTTTGTAGTAAGGAGCAGGGACACCACATTTGGCGACGAGAAACGGGAATCACCGAAGTACGAGGATGGCCATTGGTGGCACAGAGGAACGTTACTGTGTGGGTGAGGACTGGGACAACTTCGTGGAAAGACTCCAGCAGAGCTTTGTCACAAAGGACTGGCTGGGAGCGGCAGCGGCTGACAAGCGGAGGGTGCATCTACTGACCAGCTGTGGTCCACAGACGTATGCGCTGATGAAAGACCTGCTCGCACCCCAAAAGCCAGTGGACAAGTCCTTCGAAGAGCTCAGCCAGCTGATCAGTGAGCATCTCAAGCCGGTGAGTAGCGTACACGTGACCCGGCACCGGTTCTATTCTCACCGGCATCGGGAGGGACAAAACGTCTCGGACTTCATGGCGGAACTGCGGTGCTTGGCCAGTCTCTCTAAGTTCTCCGATGCCTGCAGGGGGGAGATGTTAAGGGACTTTTTCATCGAGGGCATTAATCATGCCGGCATTTTCAGAAAGCTCATAAAGACTAAGGACTTAACTTTAGAAGGGGCGGCATTGATAGCTCAGACCTTTATGGCAGAGGAAGAGGAGACCAAACTAATTTACGCGCGCAGCCCTGGTCCCAACGTGGCAACGGACCAGGGAGCTAACATGGTGAACGCGGCTCGGGACCCCGCAGGCAGGCAAGGGCATTTCGAAACCGCCCAGGCAGCAACAGGCTCTAGGATGGGCCTGCAACAAGGACAATGGAAAGGGGATCGGCAATTCACGCCATCTTGAGGAACAATGCGTCCCACAATGGGATCATTAACACCCACCATCAGAGTGATTAGAAACAGCCAAATGGGCAATCAGAGAGGAACGCCTGGTAATAGTCCTTTTGTTAACAGCAATCTCAATCTCAGCTCATGCTGGAGATGCGGGGGTAGACAAACTGCGAGAAGCTGCAGGCTCCAGCAATATACCTGTAGGATTTGTAATGTCAGTGGACACTTGGCCAGGATGTGCAAAAAGGCAGTAGCAAGACTAATCTGCAAGACAGAGGAACCAGACGAGGGGTCTGCAATGCAGGATGAGGCCTGGGGTAAAGCCATAGATGCTGAAGTTCAGCGGGTTCATGTGGCTGACATCCACAGCTCATACACTAAAATGCCACCCATGCTGATGAAAGTCTTACTGAATGGCATCCCGGCGCACATGGAGCTGGATACGGGAGCTAGCCAGTCACTCATGAGTGCCCAACAATTTGAGAGACTATGGCCACACAGAGCTCGCAGGTCCAAACTGGAACGCATTGAGACGTACACCAAAGAGAACATCCCAGTGCTGGGCAGTGCAAACTTGGTGGTAACACATAATGGATTACAGAACCAGCTGCCACTCTGGATTGTTCCAGGAAATGGCCCCGCGCTTTTGGGGAGGAGTTGGCTAGCTGAGATGAATTGGAAATGGGGGCATGTGCACGCCATTTCATCCGTGGAGCAAAGTTCATGCTCACAGGTCCTGCAAAAATTCAGGTCACTGTTTCAACCTGGTGTCGGAACGTTCAAGGGCACTAAAGTAGTGATACGCATCACTCCGGACGCCAGACCAGTGCACCACAAAGCCAGAGCGGTGCCGTATGTGATGCGTGAAAAAATTGAATGTGAACGGGACAGGCTGCTCAGAGAGGGCATAATTTTGGCCGTTGAATTCAGCGACTGGGCAAGTCCCATTATTCCCGTCCTCCCTGTCCTCAAAGCAGATGGCTCGGTTAGGATTTGTGGTGACTACAAAGCCACCATCAACCGACTATCGCTGCAAGACCAATACCCGCTTCTGAGAGCAGAGGACCTTTTTGCTACGCTGGCAGGTGGCAAGCTGTTCACGAAGTTGGACCGCACTTTGGCCGACATGACTCAGGAACTGGCTGAAGAATCCAAGCTTCTGACTACTATCACAACACACAAGGGATTATTTGTCTACAACAGGTGTCCGTTTGGCATTCGTTCGGCAGCAGCCATCTTTCAGAGAAACATGGAAGCTTGCTCAAATCCATTCCTAGAACGATCGTATTCCAAGACGACATTCTCATAACGGGTCGAGACACCGGAGAACACCTTCACAACCTAGAGGAGGTACTACGCCGATTGGATCGGGTAGGCTTGCTGCTGAAAAAGGCCAAGTGTGTGTTTTTGGCCCCAGAGGTCGAGTTTTTGGGCAGGAGGGTTGCCGCAGACAGGATCCGGCCTACCGAATCCAAAACGGAGGCGATCCGCCGGGCGCCCAGGACTGGCTACACGTTGGTGTTGCAATCATTTCCGGGACTTTTGAACTATTTTGGGAACTTTCTGCCGAACTTAAGCACATTGCTGGAGCCGTTACACATGCTCCTGCGTAAAGGTTGTGAAGGCTTTGCGGGGGACTGTCAAGAACGGGCTTTCAATAAGGCAAGGAACCTGCTGTGTTGACTTTGTATGACCCCTGTAAAAAAACTGGTCTTAACGTGCGATGTGTCATCCTGCGGGGTTGGGTGTGTGTTGCAGCAGGGTAACGATGACGGCCGACTCCAACCGGTGGCCTCCAGGTCGCTCTCCCAGGCAGAGCGTGGATATGGCATGGTCGAAAAGGAAGCACTCGCTTGTGTGTATGGTGTGAAAAAGATGCACCAGTGCCTTTTTGGTAGACAGTTCGAGCTAGAGATGGACCACAAGCCGTTAACATCCCTGTTGTCCGACAGCAAGGCTGTCAACACCAATGCGTCAGCTCGCATACAGCGCTGAGCCCTCACGCTGGCTGCATATGACTACACCATACGGCTCCGGCCAGGCACCAAAAATTGCGCTGACGCGCTCAGCAGGCTCCCACTGGCCACCACCGAAGGGGCGTCGGAGCAGAGCGCCGAGATGGTCATGGCCGAGAGGCTTTTGACACTGCGGGCTCCCCCATCACAGCCCGCCAGATAAAACTCTGGACCAACAGGGACCCCCTCCTATCCATGATAAAAAAATGTGTCCTGACTGGGGATTGGGCGCCCGCACACACGACGTGCCCCGAGGAAGTCAGACCGTTTCAGAGACGGATGGATGAGCTCTCCATCCAAGCCGACTGCCTGCTATGGGGCAGCCGGGTAGTCATGCCCCAGAAAGGAAGGAAAGCGTTCATCAGGGAACTCCACAGCGAGCACCCAGGCATCGTGTTAATGAAGGGCATTGCCTGGTCACATGTAAGGTGGCCGGGGATTGAATCAGACCTGGAACACTGGGTACGCAGGTGCACGATGTGTACCCAGCTGGGCAATGTCCCCAGGGAGGCCCCACTCAGCCCGTGGCCCTGGCCCACCAGACCATGGTCATGTATTTACGTAGACTATGCGGGCCCGTTCATGGGGAAAATGTTCCTGATCATTGTCGATGCATACTCGAAGTGGATCGAGTGCATCATATTGAACTCGTGCACGACATCCATCACCATGGAGAGTCTGCGTACGGTTTGCACGACCCATGGATTGCCGGACATCTTGGTCAGCAACAATGGCCCGTGTTTCACCAGCCATGAATTCCAGGAGTTTATGTCGGGCAATGGTATCAAACACGTCCGGACAGCGCCGTTCAAGCCGGCTTCCAATGGCCAGGCGGAACGGGCGGTCCAAGTCATAAAACAGGGCATGCTACGCATCCAAGGACTCTCCCTTCAGTACCACCTATCGCACCTCCTGCTGGCCTACAGGCTCATGGGAGTCCCGCCAGCAGAACTCCTCATGAAACGCACGCTCAAGACATAGCTGTCCCTCATTCACCCAGCCCTGGCAGACATTGTTGAGGGCAAGCGCTAGTCCCAAACCGAGCTCCATGACCGAAACTCAAGGGGGAGGTGTTTAGAAATAGATGACCCGGTATTTGTTCTTAACCATGCTTTGGGACCCAAGTGGCTTGAGGGCACCGTAATTGGCAAAGAAGGAAATAGAATCATAGTGGTCAGACTAAACAATGGGCCGATATGCCGCAAACACTTGGACCAAGTAAAGAAAAGATTCAGCATAGACACGGAGGAACCTGAAGAAGAGCATGAGATGTCACCCACACCACTGCCAGCGGATGAGCAACAAAGACAGCCCTCAGCATGCACAGTCCCTCCGGCCAGCCCGGACAGGCCGGAATCACCTCCAGTAACAGATACGCGTGCTGAGGCTCAGCCACCAGAGTCACAACTGCGGCGCTCCACGAGAGAGCGTCGACCACCTGACAGACTTAGCCTCTTAAACAAAAAGACTTTCGGGGGGAGATGATGTCATGTATTTAACCATCTTGCAATGACATAGTCATGTAACTGTAACTCATGTACACTGTACCTGTACCCTAGAAATGCACACCCTGACCACAGGGGGTGAACTTGCGGGAGACACTCCTCACCTGGGTTTCCAGGTATAAAAGGGGAGGTCCTACCTAGGGTCAGCACTCCTTGGTCCTGGCATAAACGTGAAGGTCACAGAGTGACCGTGTCCGATATATCCATGCCTCGTGTGAGTTTGTAGTAAGGTGCAGGGACACCACACTGGTTAATCCTTGCGACTGGACCACCAAGAAGGACAAGGGCAGCAGGTGCATGGGAACCCCACCACCTCTAAGTTCCCCTCCAAGCCACACACCATCCTGACTCGGAAATATATCGGCCGTTCCTTCATCATCGCTGGGTCCAAATCCTGGAACTCCCTCCCTAACAGCACTGTGGGAGTGCCTTCACCACACGGACTGCAGTGATTCAAGAAGGCGGCTCACCACCACCTTCTCAAGGGCAATTAGGGTTGGGCAATAATTGCTGGCCTTCCCAGCGAGCTCACATCCCATCAATGAATTAAAAAGGACAGACTAAAGGTTACTTTCAGCCAGGATTAGATTCCAGGCAGTAGATTTATATATTTAAAAAAAATAAATATGGTTTCATTCATTGCCTCCAACTCTGTTGGAGTTGTGCAATAATATGAAATATATCTTAATATTATTTCAATAAAAGTAACATCTCGTCAACAGATTTTCCTAATGGAAACTGGAAGGCCAGAGCTCGGACAGCTGGTGTTCCACAAGCTCGTGTGCCCCAGCTGTGCCTGAAACCAGTGGCTGGTTACTCTGCCGGGAAGTCTATTTCTCCAGCGTTTGTCTCTATTTGGAAAGATGGTGAATGAGCGGGCAGTAGATACGACACGATACAGTACGGAATAAAGTTATGTCACTATAAAACAGCCGGTCACCTTCACCACACGGAATGCAGCGGTTCAAGAAGGTGTCTCCCCACCTTCTCAGGATAAGGGGGTCGGTTGTTGAGGACTGAGATGAGGAGAAATTTCTTCGCTCAGCGAGTTGTGAATCTTTAGAATTCTCTATCCTAAAGGGCTGCTGCTGCTCATTCATTGAGTATATACAAGACAGAGATCGATAGATTTTTTGGATACTAAGGGAATCAAGGGACAGTGCAGGGAGGTGGAGTTGAGGTAGAAGATCAGCCATTATCTTATTGAATGGTGGAACAGGCTCGAAGGGCCGAATGGCCTACTCATGCTCCTAATTTTTATGTTCTCATGGTGCAGGGCAAGTAAGAATGGGTAATAAATACCTACATTCTGAGAATGAATACATTAAAAAAATTACTGCTTTAAATAATCCTCAGTGCTGAAGTCTATTTTGCAATATTCCTATGATTATAGTGTTATGCTGCTCAACAAACATCTGCTTCACATAATGAGGCCAAGTGTATGATAATAGAACCTTTCCCTAAACATGATACTTCATGCTTGCATTTGCAGTGAGTGGCACAGGATGAAATGACCCAGTGTCCAGCATGATTTGTCAGTCTCGCTCCAAAATGTCTGAGGACAACTGGTAGTGGCAACGGGAGGCTTCTCAGTGATGCTGAGGTGGCAACTAAGGCAAATTACTGCGCGATTGGTTGACTTGTCGTGAGAATGTTTGGTGCTAAGACTGGTAGGTATAAGTTAAAGGGCCGGAAATTCGGCTGTTTAGTGCCACCATTAGCACCAGAGAGGGGCGCTAAGGGGCCGCTGAACAACTGCCTCCTGAGCGCCGCGCTGTCAGCTTCTGCCGTGACTTTTGGTGAAGGTTTAGCGGGGCGCTGACAGTTTGGGCTGCGCTCACTAGCGCCACCCACTGGGTGACATCACCGAGTGTGCAACGCCCCCGTCGCCCCGCGTTTGCAAAATTCATTCTCCCGCCTGGCGCTGAGATCGGCAGGGGAAGGCAGTCGGTCCAGCGACGGTCACGGGGCGATATCGTCCGCAGTGCAAGGTAAGGGCTGAAATATCAGTTTTTAAAGTTCTGTTTATTTGTTGCCGCAGTGGGGAAGTGTGGGTGAGGTTTACTGGAATTTTCACCAGGATTTTTTTTTTCATCTCCAGGCGTTAGGATGCCGGCATCCTTGCGTCAATAATTGAGTCGGCCTCCTGCGCTATCGTTCCATTAGTGCCCGAAGAGGAGTGTGGAACCGTTCGCTGAGCGCTCCACTCTCCTCTATGCGCGATACAACCGAATATCCCGCTTTCAGGTGGTAGACATTGCCCGGCGCTAAAAATACCACCCTGGAGCCGTTACCACCTCAAAGCGGGCCGTAACCAATTTCCAGACCACTGTGTTCCAATCCCCAGCACTCTCTAAGCACAAACAAATTCATCCCCTCCAACAAACATCAATTAAACAGTAGCAGCTTCTACCACATTTGTCTAGTAACTTTTATGCTTCATTTCATCCAACCATTTCACTTAATATTAGAACATAAGAAAAGTCACACATGAGAAAAGCCATTCAATCCAGCGAAGTTCATGCCTCCAGTAAATTAACTCTTGTACTTAAGTGTATTTTGAATAACCCTGATGTTTTGCTTCTGTTACATTTTCTGGTCGATTCATTTATCATCGTTTGAGTAAACAAGTGTTTCCTGCGATGTATAAAACTCACTTACCACTTTTCCATCTGTGTCCTCTGGTTCTGCATGCTTAGTTTCTATTTAGTTAATCTGTCAATTTATTATAATAAAGTTTTATGTCTAGCGCATCTGTCACACTGCAAGAGCTATGTCACACTTGCACATGACCAGCTTAAATATGGCAAAGAATTGTCTTAAATAACACAAAGAATAAAGAAGTCACATTTACTGAACACCTTATCATGTTGCAAAATTCTCCAAGTACAATGAAGTGCTTTGAAGTGTTGGGATACGGCAGCATAGTGGTTATGTTACTGGACCAGTAATCCAGAGGGTGGCACTGATGATGTGTGACACATGAGTTCAAATCCCACCACGGCAACTCAGGAATTTAAATTTAGTTAATTAAATAAATCTGGAATTAAAAAGCTAGTATCAGTAATGGTGACCATGGCACAAGCTATGTGTACTATAGATAAATACATTGATGGTCAAAATATAGAATGTTAAGCAGCTGCCCATTTACAGCGTTGATCCAAACATAACATCTAAAGACAAAACCCTGAATGGAATATAAACTGCTCGCCTGAGTTTTGGGTTTTATTTCACTCTCCGACTGAAGGCAATAGCTCACAATGAATTGCTGTTCTATGAGCACCAGCCCAGACACTCACCTAATTTTGGAGAATGGTTTCGCCCAAGTAGCCATTCTTCATGTGTGAGCTTACATGGCGGAGCCGGGCTATTCAGCCAGGGGGGGAAATGAGAGCCAATCCTGTTCTCACCCAGCATCCATCTGGAATCACGAGTGATCAGGAGCAGGAACTATAGCCAGTTTCTCTCCTCCTGATACAGGAGTGTTGAAGCCAATTGCAGTATCTCCTTGGCTAAGATTAACTGACTCAACACTTACTGAGAACCATGATTTGAGAGCGTTCTGCTCTGTCCTGTCCAGTTCCACACTGGGCAGCAATTTGACCAACTGAGCTGCCCACGGAGCTTTAGAAATAACTATAATGACCCAGCCAGGGACAGATGGGGCCTTACTGTCAATATAGTTATGTCGGAGTACAATATGACACAAATTAATTCTATTACTTGCTAAGAAATCTTACTGCATTCCAAATCAACAAGAACTTGTGTGCCACAGTCGCAGAAAATGTACCATAGTCATTAATTCCATTGCATTTTGCAACCACTATGATTTCTTTCACATCCATAAATGTTCTCATCAAATATTTCCCATTCCTGTGGGTAGGATTCTGTCAGCTTTGCTAACATTCTAGTTAAATATTTGCTTCATAAATATTTATGAAATGAAATCAAACAGTTTCTAATCACAGGCCCTCAGGGAATCTGAAGCCTAGTTACCTTAAGAAGAAGCTTTTGACACTGGTGTAAAAATCGGAATAAAATATATAATATACTTATCCGACATAACAAGGAAATAATTGTATTCTATTAGCACGAGCCGTTGAATGATCAGTACTCCGTTGCTGAATTCCAGTGGCTGGTTGACTGAGAGCACAGTGACTGACTACGAACCTGGATTGACTCTTCCTGGCTTGGCTGGCAGGAGGGACCTGTCACACTGACCGGGCTTTTAGTCAAATGGAAATGATTGCACCTTCAGTTCGCAGAACACTTTGGGCCGAAATTGCTCCTTTCTAAAAGGCCTCTGGCTGCCTGAAAGCAGCGGCCACAGGTCGGTGTGGTCTGGCCGCCGAATCTCCGCGAAGGGGCCGCCATTTTATAAACTGCCCTTCCTCAGGTTGGGGGCGGTGTCCGGGACCGCTCCACCTGTTTTCCCACCGCGGCGTACACGCGCTGACCCCTTACCTACCAGCGGCGGCCCCTTCCCGAAATTGCCCCGCGGGAGCAGTCCCGCTGCTGGTCGCTGCCCCCGACAGCTTTTGCCGTCGGTACACTCTCTATGGTTTGGCATCGCGGCCGGCTTCAAAGGGGAGGTGTCGCTGCCGGCGACGCCATGTTAATTTTTTTTTTGTTGGCCGACTGCCGGGTCGGGCCGCCAATTATGGGCCCACCAGGGAGGGTTTCGGCCGGGCCGCCGACAGGCAGCCTGGCACCCCCTCTATGGCCCGGCCGAAACCCTCCCCGGTGGCCCAGTGTTTGCCACTAAAGTGGCTGCAGAGTTCGCAGTGGCCCTCCCCTTTAACTGATGGGGAGCCATGCTGTGACGTGCCAGCGTGATGACGTCATCAGCACGGCGCTGATGCCTTGCAACATCGGTCACTCCGCCCCGCTCCAAAAAAATGCACAAAGCGTTGAATTTCTCCGGTTTGGACGCGCCCATGCATTGGGACGGCCGGTACACATCAAAATCGGTAGGTGCGCCCCCCGTTTCGGGCAGTGGGCAATTTCGGCCCCAATAGGCCGCCACAACAAATGGCCTAAGTTTATTTCATAAAGTGTAAACCGCCAAGTCTCACTGAGGCTGAAGTGGGGCCTAATTAAAAGGCAATTGTCTGAAGCAATATTCTGGCTGTAATGACAGCTAATCATTAAAAGCTGAAGGGGCCCCATGAATGGTAATAGATCACACCACACGAGGTAATTGCTGCTAAATGGTTGCATTGTGTTTATATGTCATCTCCAGCCTGGGCTATCAGTGCCAGCAAGGACTCATTGGACAGGTGGGCACTGCAGTAGATGTTTTTGGTCAGTTAACAATCTGGGCAGCATGATATTTGTGGAGTTTGTTACAGGGTAAGTTTTGGATGGACTGGAGCTTGGGTTTGTTACAAAGAACTTTGCGTCTGGGACTACAATCAACATTCTATGCTCAACATGCAAAGAAGGATTAGCAGAGCTTCACGTTATCTCCCTGACGTTTACATTAGTACAAGCGAGATTTCCTCAGGGCTGATGTTGAAGATTTACAAATTGATGCTGGGCTTCTCAAACTGGCTCTTTACATCAATAATGTGTCTCTCTCCTTACTATTTCTCACTTAGATTTCACCCTTTATTCCCCTCTTCTCCGCCCCCTGCCTTAGCTCATCTGCTGTTGAAACCCTCACCCATGCCTTTGTTACCTCTTCTCGACATGACTATTCCATTTAAAATTCTCATCGTTGTTTTCAAATCCCTCCATGGCCTCACCCCTCCCTATCTCTCTAACCTCCTCTACCCCCCACAACCCCCTCGAGATATCTGCGCTCCTCCAATTCTGGCTTCCCCTATTTTAATGGCTCCACCATCGGCGCTCGTGCATTCAGGCCCCAAGCTCTGGAATTCTCTCCCTAAACCGCTCCACCTCTCTACTTCTCTTTCCTCCTTTACGATGCTACTTAAAGCCTGCCTCTTTGACTAAACTTTTGGTGCATCTGCCCCAATAGCACTTTATGTGGCTCAGTGTCAAATGTTTTGGATAACGCTCCCGTGACGCCCCTTGAGATGTTTTACTACGTTAAAGGTGCTATATAAATGCAAGTTGTAGTTGTTGTTATGCTAATAAGGTTAGACGACGAGAGATGGGCGGTGGCTCGAATAGAGACTAAACACCGCATGGACCAGTCAGGCCAAATGTCTTGTTTCTGTGCTGTACGTTCTATATTTTCCTGACTAAGAGAACGGATAAGTGAGCCTTCCCTGAGGTTCTGCCAATGCTGTTTCGCTGCATGAGTGCAGTGCAGGGCCACGCTCCATTGGACTTCCCCTCCTTCTCTCCAGTGAAATGCTTTCTTACTCTGATGGCCCCTCTGAGATTGAGAGCTCACGATGCAGAGAAATCACAAGCAGGATTCCATATCGGAACAATCTGTGACTCAAAGAAATTTTCGAATATCGCAGTCACAGGACTGAGAAATCAAGAAATATAACTGACTTGGTAAATATCTACCTGATTCAAGCATAAAATACGGATCGTAGAATCCTCCAGTGCCAAAGGAGGCCATTCGGCCCATCGTTCCTGTGCCGGCTCTATGAAAGAGCAATCCAATTAGTCCCACTCCCTGCTCTTTCCCCACAGCTCTATAAATGTTCCCTTTTCCTCATGCAATGAATCAAGGCCTGATTGTTCCCATCATAAAGATTTATTGTTCTAGTTAAGGGCATATAAAGGTATAATCTTGTTGAAACTACAAAGCATTCCCTAATTATTTCTGTTTTCATTGTTTGGCACATTGTGTCCAACTCACTTTTTCACATTAAACAGGATTTGTAAAGTAACATATTTGCTGCAGTGTGATGAAGCCTTTTCATTTATATTCATGAAAAATTAGCATGAATAATTAAAGAGCCTACGGTACAAGGTTCGCTAATATTTTAAATAAAAATCCCAATGCAAATCAAACATTCTTGGCACAGTAATTATGTGTTGATCGGATTACAGCCATCTTAATTTAATCATATTGCATTCGTGAGAAATTCAGAAATTACTTAATTTCCCTGTAGTGATCTGAGGGGGAGTCAGTGACGAGGAAACCAGAATACCTCACAAAAAATGTAAATATGTGCCCTCTGTATCACCTTGTGGGGGTCATAACATGTTCCCAGCATTGCTGCGGAGTTAAAAAAAAGGAGCCAAATTGGGGCCTATAATTGTAGGCCCTTCCAACGCACTCCCAATGTAATTCCGACAGGATATCCCAGGAACCAGCCTTCCTCTGGGGGTTTTGTTTTTTACAGCCTTTGTTTGAGTTGGAGTTTCCACTCACTTCATACAAGGTCATTCACACGTGGGTTGGGCAGGGGAGTTGGGAGGCAGATCCAGAGGGACAGGGTCCAGAGGGATAGGGACTGCCTCCATTGGGAGTTCCCACTTCCCCACTTTCGAACCCGGACAAGGTAGATCGGGGGCTGGTTCACCAAGTGAGAAGAGGTCTACCGAAGGGCGTTTGTAGAACACTCTTCGGCAGGGGGAGGAGAAGGGGAGGTGGTCCAGGCCACAACCCAGGCCCGAACCACTGGGGATAATCAAGGGGCTATAGGGAGGAAAGGACTTAAAAACAATCACTACCACTAAAGTAGCAGTACTCGGTAAAATGATGGGACTAAAGGTGGACAAGTTCCCTGGACCTGATAGCTAACATCCTAGGGTCTTAAAAGAAGTGTCTGCAGAGATAGTGGATGCATTGGTTGTAATCTATCAAAATTCCCTGGATTCTGGGGAGATCTGAGCGGATTGGAAAACCGCAAATGTAACGCCCCTATTTAAAAAAGGAGGCAGACAGAAAGCAGGAAACTATAGACCAGTTAGCCTAACATCTGTCATTGGGAAAATGCTGAAGTCCATTATTAAGGAAGCAGTAGCAGGACATTTGGAAAAGCATAATTCAAACAGAGTCAGCATGGGTTTACGAAAGGGAAATCATGTTTGACAAATTGGCTGGAGTTCTTTGAGCATGTAACGAGCAGGGTGGATAAAGGGGAACCAGTGGATGTGGCGTATTTAGATTTCCAGAAGGCATTCGATGAGGTGCCACATAAAAGTTTACTGCACAAGATAAAAGTTCACAGGGTTAGGGGCAATATATTAGCATGGATAGAGGATTGGCTAACTAACAGAAAACAGAGAGTCGGGATAAATGGGTTGGCAAACAATAACTAGTGGGGTGCCACAGGGATCAGTGCTGGGGCCTCAACTATTTACAATTTATATTAATGACTTGGATGAAGGGACCGAGTATAATGTAGCCAAGTTTGTTGATGATACAAAGATGGGTGGGAAAGCAAATTGTGAGGAGGACACAAAAAATCTGCAAAGGGATATAGACAGGCTAATTGAGTGGGCAAACATTTGGGAAAATGTGAGGTTATCCACTTTGGCAGAAAAAAGAGAAAAGCAAATTATAATTTAAATAGTGAAAAATTCTAAAGTGCTGCAGTACAGAGGGACCTGGGGGTCCTTGTGCATGAAACACAAAAAGTTAGTATGCAAGTACATCAAGTAATCAGGAAGGCAAATGGAATGTTGGCCTTTATTGCAAGGGGGATAGAGTATAAAAGCAGAGAAGTCCTGCTACAACTGTACAGGGTATTGGTGAGGCCACACCTAGGGTACTGAGTTCAGTTTTGGTCTCCGTATTTGAGGAAGGATATACTTGCATCGGAGGCTGTTCAGAGCAGGTTCACGAGGTTGATTCCAGAGATGAGGGGATTGACTTATAAAGATACATTGAATAGGTTGGGCCTATACACATTGGAGTTCAGAAGAATGAGAGGTGATCTTATTGAAACTTATAAGATAATGAGGGGGCTCGACAAGGTGGATGCAGAGAGGATATTTCCACTCAGAGGGGAAATGAAAACTAGGGGACATAGTCTCAGAATAAGGGGCTGCCCATTTAAAACTGAGATGAGGAGAAATTTCTTCTCAGAAGGTTGTAAATCTGTGGAATTCTCTGCCCCAGAGAGCTGTGGAGGCTGGGTCATTGAATATATTTAAGGCGGAGATTTTTGAGTGATAAGGGAATAAAGGGTTATGGGGATAGGTCATTTGACCCCCTCGAGCCTGCTCCGCCATTCAATAAGACCATGACTGATCTGATCATGGACTCAGCTCCACTTCCCTGTCCGCTCCCCATAACCCTTTACTCTCTTATCACTCAAAACAAATTTAGGACTAATATCAGGAGATTTTGCTTCACGCTGTGATAAATCACCAAATCGAGCAGTGAAGATTAAAAACCTGGATTTCTTCGAGAAATAATTTGAATACTGCAGTGGCGGGGGCAAATGGGTTCTTTATGATAGATGGGCTGAATGGCCTACCTCACCTGCTGTTGGCCCAGTTATGCGGACACCAAAGTTGCAGTGTGTTGATGGAGCTCTCCACATGCTGGCTCCACCTACATTTATTGTTCTCCTACTCTTGCACTTTTGGCTTCTATAGATATTCCTTAAAAGAAAGATTTACATTTATATAGCGCCTTTCACGGACATCTCAAAGCGCTTTACAGCCAACAAAGTACTTTTGGAGTGTAGTCTTTGTTGTAATGTAGGAATCACAGCAGCCAACTTGTGCACAGCAAGCACCCACATACAACAATGTGATAATGACCAGATAACCTGTGTTTGTTATGTTGATTGAGGGATAAATATTGGCCAGGACACTGGGGATAACTCCCCTGCTCTTCTTCGAAAGAGTGCTGCGGGATCTTTTACATCCATCTGAGAGAGCAGACGGGGCCTCGGTTTAACATCTCATCCAAAAGACGGCACCTCCGACAGTGCGGCACTCCCTCAGCACTGCACTGGAGTGTCAGCATAGATTTTTTTATTTACTCAGGTCCCTGGAGTGGGACTTGAACCCACAACCTTCTGTCCCAGAGATGGGTGTTCTATGCACTGAGCCACAGCTGGCCAAATTATTCTCTGAAACTTGTACACTTTATTTGTTCAATCTTGAGCTACAACCTAATCAAATGTTAGGTTATGATCTTCACTGAGTGTCATTTCTTTGATTTAAAACATGCAGCACAAATATGTAGAATCCCTGCAGAACGCAATTGCAACTGAACAAATAAATGTGCTTGACACGAAGAATTAAAACCAACCATTTCTACTCCTTCCTCAGAGCAATGCAGTCTGAAATTATTAGCTATAGTTCCCCAGATGACAAGCCCTTGTTCTTTCTCCAAGACTGCTCATTTGTAATAAGCCCTGCCACTTCGGGCCAGCACTGGGAATTCAACTGCAAATTGGGGAGTGGTTTCATAGAAAGATAGACAATAGGTGCAGGAGCAGGCCATTCGGCCCTTCGAGCCTGCACCACCATTCAATATGATCATGGCTGATCATGCAACTTCAGTAGTACCCCATTCCTGCTTTCTCTCCATACCTCCTGATCCCTTTAGCCACAATGACTACATCTAACTCCCTTTTGAATATATCTAAAGAACTAGCCTCAACAACTTTCTGTGGTAGAGAATTCCACAGGTTCACAATTCTCAGTGAAGAAGTTTCTCCTCATCTCAGTCCTAAATGGTTTACCCCTTATCCTTAGACTGTGACCCCTGGTTCTGGACTTCCGCAACATCGGGAACATTCTTTCTGCATCTAACCCGTCAGAATTTTATTTGCTTCTCTGAGATCCCCTCTCATTCTTCTAAATTCCAGTGAATATAAGCCTAGTCGATCCAGCCTTTCTTCATATGTCAGTCCTGCCATCCCGGGAATCAGTCTGGTGAACCTTCGCTGCACTCCCTCAATAGCAAGAATGTCCTTCCTCAGATTAGGAGACCAAAACTGCACACAATACTCAATATGTGGTCTCACCAAGGCCCTGTACAACTGCAGCAAGACCTCCCTGCTCCTATACATTACACAATACATTACATAGATTGGCATAGAGTCTCAAGTATATTCAAGGCAGAGACCGATAGATTTTATAGATAAGGGGTCAGCCATTTCGGACTGAGATGAGGAGAAACTACTTCACTCAGAGAGTGGTGAATTTTTGGAATTCTCTACCCCAGAGGGCTGTGGAGGCTCAGTCTTTGAGTATATTCAAGACAGAGATCGATAGATTTTTGGATATTAAGGGAATCAAGGTATAGGGGGACAGTGCGTGAAGATGGAGTCGAGGTAGAAGATCAGCTACTATTTTATACTGAATAGTGGAGCAGGCTCGAAGGGCCGAATGGCCTGTTTCTGTGCTATAGATTAGAACATAAGAACATTAGAAATAGGAGGCCCAATTGGTCTATGCTGATGTTTGTGCTCCACACGAGCCTCCTCCCACCCCTCGTCATCTAACCCTCTCAGAATATCCCTCTATTCCTGTCTCCCTCATGTGCTTATCGAGCGTACCCTTAAATGCTAGTTGTCTCAAAGAGTCCCTGTGGTACCTTCCCGGGAGGGTAATGCCACAGGATCCCGGCTACGCCCTGTCACAGCCTGAAAGGTGCTCCAGCTTGCACTGGAAATGGACATGGTGAAGGTTATTTCGAAGCAATCTGGTTCTCTGCTATCAACAATCTGACAAGTCACAACTCACTTTTAGTAGCAGCATGGGCGCTTCATTGCTTTTGTGAGCTCTCGGAGTTCTGTGGCCTCTGTTGTCTGAGGCAGACAGCGCTTTTGTTGCTGTTAAGAGACACGTTGGCTGGACGATTCAGTGAAAAGCTGCATTGCAGCATATTGGGAATGAGTATGAAGGGGGACAGGATGTGACAAACGATTTGAAACAGAGGGGCTGCTTTTCAGCCACCTTTAGTTGAAAGCAGCTGTTGCCAAATTGGTGGAAAATGAAACAGCTGCAGAGCATGAAACATACTGTTCTCCAGGTCGGCCAGTATATAAATAGGGTGACACTGAACACACACTAAGCAGTCTACCTGTGGGTCAAATTATCGGCGTAATATTGCGACAAATTTTAATGTGTTAGAAGAGAATTGGCCAACAGATTGGAAGTGTCATATGCAGTGCTGGTTTGCAGTTGTTAGGCACTGTGACAAGCAGACACGACGATACTTACAGAAATCTGCTCCGTCAGGAGACTTAAATGATTGCAAATATCAGCGATGTCACCAATGTCCGCAGATCGAATGCTACATTTCGTGGTCATTCCTAATAGTTGCCCTTTTAAAATGTATGATTTTGTGCATATATTTTGGATGTATTTGTAATACATGGGGTACATATAATACGCAGGTGCTGCTGTAAGAGAATGTAACTGAAATAAATATTTCAGTGATTTAATTTTATATTTATGAAATTAACTTCAAAGTACTAGTGACCTAGTTTGGAACAAAGTTTAACCCCATGCAGAAAATCTCTTTTTGTTGTTAAAGTTCTGAAGTGTAAGAAGCCTGCAAACAATGTGAAGCAAGCTGTCAAACAATACAAACATATATTATGAAAGGAATAAAATTTGAAAATAATACAATGTGGGACCCTCAACTAGTGTTTATATTACTGGCCTAGTGATCCAGCGGCCTGGAGTAATAATCTGGGGTCACGAATTCAAATCCCACCACGGCAGCTGAGGGATTTAAATACAGTTAATTTTTTTTTAAATCTGGAATTAAAAAAGCTAATATCAGTAATGGTGACCATGAAACTACAGTATTGTCATAAAAACCGACCTGGTTCATTACAACAACAACAACAACAAGTTGGACTGATAGTGTCTTTACTGTAGTGAAACGTCCCAAGATGCTTCACAGGAGTATTATTAAATAAAACATTTGCCACTGAACTGCATAAGTAGAAATTAGCACAAGTGACCAAAAGTTTGGTCACAGAGGTATGTTATAAGGAGCGTCTTGAAGGAGGAAAGAGAGATAGAGAGGTGGAGAGTTTTAGGGAGAGAGTTCCAGAGCTTGGTGCCTTAGCAACAGAAGGTTGAATGGTTGAACGATTATAATCAGGGACGCACAAGAGGGCAGAATTAGAGGAGCACAGATATCTTGGGGGTTGTGGGGCTGGAGGAGGTTGTAGAGATAGGGAGGGGCGAGACCATGGAGGGATTTGAAAATAAGGATGAGAATTTTGAAATCGAGGCGTTGCTTAACTAGAAGCCAATTCTCCTGGTGTCCCCGAGCAACCGCAGGGCCCAACTTCGTGAGACATCTGTCCTTTGTTACAGTGGCTTCCAGCTGCATCTCGTTGTCCTGCCACCAAGCACGATCCCAATTACCACTCTCTGACTGTTTCATAGAAAAACACATCGGAAAGGGCATTCGGGTGACTGGCAGCTTGGCTTTGCAGAAATGCAGTGTCTTGGTCATAGATTATTTCTCCAACCAATAAGGCAATTTACCTCTTTAGTATTTTTTTATCTTTTTATCTCAATTTGAGTCTTACTCCGCCAAACATATATGGGTTGAGAAAATAGGCTGATAACATGATATCAGTTTGTTGCTAATGCTGGTCTATAAAGTGACTAGTAGAGGGTCCATGAAAGTAACCTACTGCCCCCCCATCTATATTTTAGTTAATTCTAGGGGTGTGGGCGTCACTGGCAAGGCCAGTATCTATTGCCCATCCTTAATTGCCCTTGAGAAGGTGGTGGTGAGCCGCCTTATACAACTGAGTGGCTTGCTTGGCCACTTCAGAGGGAAGTTAAGAGATAACCACATGCTGTGGGTCTGGAGTCATTGGAGTTCCAGCAGTGCATCTTCTGGATAGCACACACTGCATCCACGGTGCTCCGATGGTGGAGGGAGTGGGTGTTTAAGGTGGTGGATGTGCTGCCGATCAAGTGGACTGCTTCGCTTATCTTAACAAGTAAATAATTATATCCCTGCCTATGATAAGTGTTTGACCTAATGCTCAATACCTCGTGCTCCCGCTCTGCCCCTCCCCACAACAGCACAGCTGAACCCAGATAATGAACTGCATGAGGGAATTATTGGCATGGAAATGCAGTAGAGCATGCCCACAGATGCCCCAATCGGCCATGCCAGCCCAGTGTGGAGCCGGCCTTTCCCCAGTGTGGAGCCGGCCTTGCCCCAGTGTGGAGCCAACCTTGCCCCAGCTTTTTCTTGAATATGATTAATTTGTGAAATTATTCAAAATAATGAATTCCAAAAGATGTGCAAGTAAAGCTTAATTGCAGCTGACCTCAGGACACTGCATTAATCATACGAGACACCGCCTCACTGCACTGGGCTGTTTCCAGGGGATTTGGCAGGGATACTTCACAATAGAAGCCCTTTATCTGGAGGGTCACATTGTGCTATGTACTAATTATATCTTAGTTCAATAATAACTTTCAACTCATAAACTCGTAGGTGCCAATATGGGAAAGGACAAACCAGAAAAATAAATCTATACACAATTCAGGATTGATGCCCAAAAAATTAAGCGCGACACAGAGAGTTTGTGTAATTCTTCAAACTCAAAATGGTGAAGTCATCCAAGAGCTAGAAGACCACATTATTGCCATTGTTATGAACTGTCAACGGCAGAAATATTTCACTGTGTGTTCAGGGTCAGTGAGATACACATACACATAAGAACATAAGAACATAAGAAATAGAAGCAGGAGTCGGCCATTTGGCCCCTCGAGGCAGCTCCGCCATTCATTAAGATCATGGCTGATCTGATCATGGACTCAGCTTCACGTCCCTGCCCGCTCCCTATAACCTTTATTCCCTTCTCGCTCAAAAATCTGTCTATCTCCGCCTTAAATATATTCAATGACCCAGCCTCCACAGCTCTCTGGGGCAGAGAATTCCACAGATTTACAACCCTCAGAAAATAAATTTCTCCTCATCTCAGTTTTAAATGGTCGGCCCCTTATTCTGAAACCCTCGTTTTGGTTTCCCCTATGAGTGGAAATATCCTCTTTGCATCCACCTTGTCAAGCCCCATCATTATCTTATAAGTTTCACTAAGATCACCTCTCATTCTTTTGAACTCCAATGTGTATAGGCCCAACCTACTCAACCTATCTTCATAAGTCAACCCCCTCATCTCCGGAATCAACCGAGTGAACCTTCTCTGAACAGCCTCCAATGCAAGTATATCCTTCCTTAAATACGGAGACCAAAACTGTACGCAGTGCTCCAGGTGTGGCCTCACCAATACCGTGTACAGTTGTAGCAGGACTTCTCTGCTTTTATACTCTATCCCCTTGCAATAAACATGAAAGGAGATGCCGTGTACTGAGTGCCTGACATCTCATGCACAGGATTCCATGGGGTAGCAATTTGTCCTGGGCCGAATATTCGACGCTCCGTCAGATATTCAGCTCTCTTCAAGTCCAGGAACCCAATATCGTGCCAGGTTTGCAACACGTGACAGATCCGATACCGGCCAAGACCAATTTTGACCCCCACATTGCTTCAGTTTGTGTTCTTCTGGGAGTTTTGAGCTGCATCATTCTCTGAGGAAGTTTACAGTGCGAGAAGCACTCACATCACAAAACAAACACGGGCATCACTGCAGTCCCCACAGAAAGGGGATAAGGGGTTATGGGGAGCGGGCGGGGAAGTGGAGCTGAGTCCATGATCAGATCAGCCATGGTCTTATTGAATGGCAGAGCAGGCTCGAGGGTCTGTATGGCCTACTCCTATTCCTATTTCTTATGTTCTTATATTAATAAACAAAGCAAGCACTACCGCGCTTCACATCGGGTGCTACTTTGATTTTCCCAAAATCTTTCTCTGCTGCAACATCCAAACCATTAATGTAGGCAACTGGACAGTTTAGTAACTACACTTCCCAATCACTCGGCTCCAGACCTCATTACAGCTTTGCTCCAAACATGGACAAAAGAACTGAATTCCAGAGGTGAGGTGAGAGTGACTGCCCTTGAGACCATTTGACCGATTGTGGCACCTAGGAGCCCTAGTAAAACTGAAGTCAATGGGAATCAGGGGGAAAACTGGCTGGAGTCATACCAGCACAAAGGAAGATGGTTGTGGTTGTTGCAGGCCAATCATCTCAGCCCCCGGAAATCGCTGCAGGAGTTCCTCAGGGCAGTGTCCTAGGCCTAACCATCTTCAGTTGCTTCATCAATGACCTTCCCTCCATCATAAGGTGAGAAGCAGGGATGTTCGTTGATGATTATACAGTGTTCCGTTCCATTCAGATTACGAAGCCATCCATGCCCGCATGCAGCAAGACCTGGACAAGATTCAGGCTTGGGGGAATAAATGGCAAGTAACATTTACGTCTCACAAATGCCAGTCAATGACCATCTCCAACAAGCGAGATTTTAACCACCTCTGCCACCATCAACATCCTGGGGGGTCACCAATGACCAGAAACATAAATACTGTGGCTACAAGAGCAGGTCAGAGGCTGGGTATTTTGCAGCGCGTATCTCACGTCCTGACTCCCCAAAGCCTTTCCACCATCTACAAGGGACAAATCAGGAGTGTGATGGAATCCACTTGCCTGAATGAGTGCAGCTCCAACAACACTCAAGAAGCTCGACATTGGCACAGTAAAAAAACAAATAGCAAAAACAGTCTTACTTATTTTTTTCCCTTCCCCTCCCTTTGTGTCCCTTTCTCCACCTCGCTCCAAGGCATTCATTGGGCCAAAAATCCACTGGGCCAATATCCTGGGACCTCAGGTGCTGATTCCATCAAAGTGTGCAAGTTCAGGGGAAGGTCTCTTAACTTAAATAACCTGGGCAGGCCCCTGCATCGAGAGGGGAGCATCTCAGGCTCCGGCCTGCCGAGGAAGGACAAGAGTCCTGATGGAATGAGCCACTCTTCCCATGGAAGAAAGGACAAGTGCTCTCTCAACCCCTTTTTGTAAGGGGGCAGAAATGGTTCATCCAAAAAGTATTACAAAGTTACAAAGTATTACAAAGTATTAAAAAGTTACAAAGTATTGACAGCACAGAAACAGGCCATTCGGCCCAACAAGTCTGTGCCGTTGTTTATGCTCCATTCGCGCCTCCTCCCACCCTTACTCACCTCACCCCATCAACATATCCTTCTATTCCTTTCTCCCATGTGATTATTGAGCTTCCCCTTGAATGCATCTGTGCTATTCGCTTCAACTTTTCCACAATCTAACCACTTTTTGGGCAAAGAGTTTCTCCTGAACTCCCTATTGGAGTCTTCTTTCTTCAGTGATGTGAGCCATGATCCAGGCTGGAGAGCTTACATATGTGCTCAAGTCCTGGACTGGGGCTTGAATAAGAGGGTTACCAGTCGAGCCAAGCTGGCAATTGGTTCATAACACTCTTGATGATGGGTATGTATCTGTGAGTGCCTGACACCTATCTGACCAAAATAACAATAGAAAATGCTGGAACTACTCAGCAGGTCAGGCAGAAAATGTGGAGAGAGAAATCTGGAAAATAAATCTGGAATTAAAAAGCTACTGTCAGTCATGGTGACTATGATTGTCGTAAAGCCCATCTGGTTCACTAATGTCCTTCAGAGAAGGAAATCTGCCGCCCTTACCCGGTCTGGCCTATACGTGACTCCAGGCTCACAGCAATGTGGTTGATTCTTAACTGCCCTCAGTTGTGCCAAATCGTTGCAACAAAGTCAGCACTGTGGGCGTACCTTCACTGCACAGACTGCAGTGGTTTCAAAAAGGCAGATCACCACCACCTTCTTGAGGGCAATTAGGGATGGGCAATAAATACCGGCCTTGCCAGCGATGCCCACATCCCGTGAACGAATACAATTTTGAAAAAGTTACCGTTTCAGGTACATAACCTTTCGTCAGAACTGGAAAAAGTTAGAGATGTAACAGGTCTTAACCAAGTACAGAGGCAGGGATGGGGGGAATGGAGAGGAAAAAACAAAAGGGAAGGTCTGTGATAGGGTGGAAGGCAGGAAAGATTAAGGGGACAAAATTGCCCCTTTTCTAGAGGCCCTATAGCGCGTCCGAGGGGAAATTGCCCGGGAGTTTGCGGAGGTGTTGCCATGGCAGTGCCGCGCCCCATAATTAGCGCCCCGGGACCGCTGCGCAACGGGCGATGACATCATTGCCGTGCGTGGCAACCCCTCACTGCCCTGCGCCAACTCGCAAAACTGGCTGACATCCGCTCTCAGGCGCTACTTAAAGGGGAGGGCGCTAACCGCGCCGCCATCTTTTCTGGATTGCCGACTCTCGGGTCGGCTGCAGGATGGTGGCCCTGGTGTAGTCTGGGCCGCCATCGTGCTGCCTGGCACTCCGTTTTGGGTGCTGGGCTGCAGGCTCGATCTCACGCTGCCCTGGTGCCTAGTGGAAGCCATCAGATGCCTTGCAGAGTGCGCAGTGGCCCTCCCCTTTAAGTGAAGGTGAGAGGCATTGATGTGCGTCAGTGCTACAGGGAGCATCCGCGAAGCGCTTCAATCCCCGCCCCAGTAGCGCCCCGGGACCCGCCCCTAAAGGAAGTGGAGCGCACGAGATTGCTCTCCACTTCATTTGAGGGGCGGTAAGCCCAATTCAGCGGCGGGGCGGGACTTCTGCGCCGGGCGCTAAATGTCCCGCCCCCAGCTGGTTACCCAATCGAGGCGCAGGGCCATTTTGCCCCGTAAATAACAACAGGGATGATGGTAATGGGACAAGTGAAGGAACAAAAGATGGGTGGAGAGGAGGTGTAAATGGAAATAGCAACAGCTGCCGTCTGAAAACATGGGCACCTAACTGACCAAAACAGATCATGTGGTGAGGGCGAAATATCAGTGACCCAGGCTGCCTCTAACTGGTGGATAAAGCATATTATTACATAATAACAAGCAGCAAGTGACAATCGGCTGTCTGAGGAAAGATTCGTAACATTTAAGATTGTGGGAATACTTTCCCTTTAAGTATCCACAGTATGCAGATATTTTAGAAACAGTTCCACACTTTTTGAAAATTGCAACAATAAAAAGCCATTTCAAGGACTATCAGTTCGCTCCTTTTTAAACAGCTGTAAATAAAGGAACCAAGTTATGGAAGCAACTGGCACTTTACAGAATGCAGTAAAAGCAGATTTATTACCAAAAAGTGGAGAGGGCTCATTTACAATTTTGTACACTGAAGAATTCCCCAGGAGCTTTGAAGGATTGTAGGATTTAATTTGGAAACAATGGCTTCCTTCTCATCTCAATCCTTTGCCCCTGGTCCAGTGAGAGTGAAACTTTACTGAGCTGGTCATGGGGGGGAGCAGGAGAGGCGTAATCATCGGTTAAACACCTTTGCAATGAAATTACCGTCAGCAACGGAAGTTGCCAAAAACACATTACTTTAACAAGCTGTTCACCCATGATTGATTGCTTCACGCGTTATCATACCTCATGCCATATAAATATTTTGCGTACAAGGCAGATTTGCTGCCATCCAGTGTCCAGACGTAATTTGTCTCACGAGAGTGACGGGTTGCTTTAATTAAAATGTCAGCATTCAGTGAAATGTTGTGACAGCGAAACCAATCATAGCCCCAAATGTATGTCTGCCACCAAAATAACAAGATACAGCGGAATATTGATGTTGTTCATCAGTAAAGATTACAGACATTGTATCGGGCAAGCTTTCTTAAAAAGAAAGACTTGCATTTATATAGTGCCATTCACAACCTCAGGACATCCCAATGAAGTACATTTTTTTTGGTGTGTAGTCACTGTTGTAATATCGGAAACATAGCAGCCTATTGGTGCACAGCAAGCTCCCACAAACAGCAATGTGACAATGACCTGATAATCTGTTTTCGTTATGTTGATTGAGGGATAAATATTGGCCAGGACACCGGGGATAACTTCCCTGCTGTTCTTCAAAATAGTGCCATGGGATCTTTTACATCCACCTGAGAGAGCAGACGGTGCCCCGGTTTAACGTCTCATCCGAAAGACGGCACCTCCGACAATGCAGCACTCCCTCAGCACTGCACTGCAGTGTCAGCCTAGATTTTTGTGCTCAAGTCTCTGGAGTGGGACTTGAACCACGACCTTCTGACTCAGATTAAGGATTGAAGATTTAGGATTAAGACCCAATTAGCACCTGAAAAAAACAAGCATAATGCTCAAGGAAATTGGGCAGTAATCCTTTCTCCTGTTCTTCACCTAAATAGAGAAGCCCAGAATTTCCTGTATGTTTTTTTCAAGTGGTTGCATCTGAATCTATTGAGGGAGTGCAGCGGATGCATTGACAGTCATTTTCCAACATTCCAAAGACTCTGGATCAGTTCCGATGGAGTGGAGGATAGCCAATGTAACCCCACTTTTTAAAAAAGGAGGGAGAGAGAAAACAGGGAATTATAGACCGGTCAGCCTGACATCGGTAGTGGGTAAAATGATGGAATCAATTATTAAGGATGTCATAGCAGCGCATTTGGAAAGAGGTGACATGATAGGTCCAAGTCAGCATGGATTTGTGAAAGGGAAATCATGCTTGACAAATCTTCTGGAATTTTTTGAGGATGCTTCCAGTAGAGTGGATAAGGGAGAACCAGTTGTTGTGGTGTATTTGGACTTTCAGAAGGCTTTCGACAAGGTCCCACACGAGATCAATGTGCAAAGTTAAAGCACATGGGATTGGGGGTAGTGTGCTGACGTGGATTGAGAACTGGTTGGCAGACAGGAAGCAAAGAGTAGGAGTAAATGTGTACTTTTCAGAATGGCAGACAGTGACTAGTGGGGTACCGCAAGGTTCTGTGCTGGGGCCCCAGCTGTTTACATTGTGCATTAATGATTTAGACGAGGGGATTAAATGTAGTATCTCCAAATTTGCGGATGACACTAAGTTGGGTGGCAGTGTGAGCTGCGAGGAGGATGCTATGAGGCTGCAGAGTGACTTGGATAGGTTAGGTGAGTGGGCAAATGCATGGCAGATGAAGTATAATGTGGATAAATGTGAGGTTATCCACTTTGGTGGTAAAAACAGAGAGACAGACTATTATCTGAATGGTGACAGATTAGGAAAAGGGGAGGTGCAAAGAGACCTGGGTGTCATGGTCCATCAGTCATTGAAGGTTGGCATGCAGGTACAGCAGGCGGTTAAGAAAGCAAATGGCATGTTGGCCTTCATAGCGAGGGGATTTGAGTACAGGGGCAGGGAGGTGTTACTACAGTTGTACAGGGCCTTGGTGAGGCCACACCTGAAGTATTGTGTACAGTTTTGGTGTCCTAACTTGAAGAAGGACATTCTTGCTATTGAGGGAGTGCAGCGAAGGTTCACCAGACTGATTCCCGGGATGGCGGGGACTGACATATCAAGAAAGACTGGATCAACTGGGCTTGTATTCAGTGGAGTTCAGAAGAATGAGAGGGGATCTCATTGAAATGTTTAAAATTCTGATGGGTTTAGACAGGTTAGATGCAGGAAGAATGTTCCCAATGTTGGGGAAGTCCAGAACCAGGGGTCACAGTCTAAGGATAAGGGGTAAGCCATTTAGGACCGAGATGAGGAGAAACTTCTTCACCCAGAGAGTGGTGAACCTGTGGAATTCTCTACCACAGAAAGTTGTTGAGGCCAATTCACTAAATATATTCAAAAAGGAGTTAGATGTAGTTCTTACTACTAGGGGGATCAAGGGGTATGGCGAGAAAGCAGGAATGGGGTACTGAAGTTGCATGTTCAGCCATGAACTCATTGAATGGTGGTGCAGGCTCGAAGGGCCGAATGGCCTACTCCTGCACCTATTTTCTATGTTTCTATGTTTCTATGAATCCATGTGTTAATGGCACAGCAATTGAAATTACATTGCAAATGAATGCCTGAGCCCTCTGCACATAGGTCTCCTGTTCCAGCGCTGTGCACAGTTCATGGCAAAACTGATCGCAGAAAAACATGGTACTTCAACAACAACAACTTGCATTTATATAGCACCTTTAATTTAGTAAAACATAACTTCACAGGAGCATTATCAGACAAAATGTTACAGCGGGGCACATAAGGTTATATTAGGACAGGTGACCAAAAGCTTGGACATAGAGGTAGCTTTTAAGGAATATCTTAAAGGGGGAGAGAGAGGTAGCGAGGTTTAAGAAGGGAATTTCAGAGCTTAGGGCCTAGACAACTGAAGACAGAGCCGCCAATGGTGATGTGATGGAAATAGGGGATGCACAAGAGGTCAGAATTGGAGGAGCGCAGTGAAGAAAGTATGTGTAAATTACTGTCTCACATGGAAAGAGTGTTTGGCCACTAGACATTGATGTTGGAAGAACAGACAGATGGTGCATGTGCTATTAATGTATGGAAAAGTGCCCAGCAGTGGTAACTGGAAAGCAAAATGGGAGAGGAGAAGGAAGAGATGTACGGTGCTTGATAACATCATAAATAGCAGAAGATGATCTGGCAGATTTAGAGGCTAGTGAGATAGAAGCTGAGGACAGGAGGGACCCATTCCTTGTGGGAGGGGTGAAAGGGGTGAGGCACAGGAAATGGAACAGTCCAAATCTAACACAGAAAGATTAAGGTCAAATTGAGGAAAGTCAGATGTCTGCAGCTACTATTGATCGATAAGCTGCAAAGAAAAATTCAAGGAGCCTGTATCAATGCTGTCGTTCTTCAGCGAGATGTAATGAAATAATCTCATGTCTGGACACCTTCCAAAACTCCTCAAGAGACCGGTGTGTCTAGTACAGAGTGTCTGGCTCCTCCATCTACCAGGCCCCAAGCAGTGCTAAAGACCTTGTACATGCAGGATAAATTCACCCCTTGCAGAAGTGATATATATTCATCACTTGAATACACCAATTACCAAAAATACGTACTTACAACATAAGGGGCCCGGAATTGATGAACTCACCACCCAGTGCCACCGACTGCTGCCAACATTCCTCTGCAAGGTCCGCCCAGTGCCACTTCCGATTTGGGCTGGAGCGAACGAGAGGGGAGAGCCACCAGGAAGCGCGCGCCGATGTCGGTGGACGGCCGAGTGGCGCAACTGGGCTCCCGCCCGCCAAGATGCCAGATTGGTGCGAGCGGGGAAACGGCGGGAGTCGACGCCACAACGGGGGCGGATCGCTGGCTGGAGGCTACTCTGTCCCCGACCGTAAGTGTGAAGAACCTGAAAAAAAGGTTAGTAAACATAATTTTTTCCCCACAGCAACTTACCTCATTGGGGTCCCCTGAAGGTCTTCCGATGGGTTTTTGTTTTCTTTGCGGGTCTTCGACCCTCCGAGGGCCCGACTCCATCCTCGGCGGCACTTGGGCGGCAAGCGCCTCTGCCGCCGAGAATGAGCGCTCCCACTTGCTGCCAGCCAAATTGGTGGCGTAACTCCCTCATTTGTCGCCCGGCGTCCTTTGAAGGACCTGCACGCTGAATATCCCGCCCAAAGTACCATCAGGTACCTCAGCAGCCATCGGCACTCCTTTGGGCGGCAATTGGACGGGCGAAGGCCTTCACTAAATTCAGGCCCAATGAAAGTTTGTTTAACAAAAGGAATTTTATATATTTTGCATATGAACTCCTGAAATAGATTTTAACAGAATTTTAAAACAGTTGAAAAGAGCCAGCCTATGTGTAAACTACGCGTGGCAATGTTTGTACACTGTTCGTAGCACTGAGTGAGAAATTGTTGTCTTGGTGTTAAATTCTATATTGGGCGCTGTTAGATTCAATTTGCATTGAGCACTCTGAAGGTAATTATGGTGTTTAAGTGTTACCATTAGGCTAGATAAATAATAGGCAGGTCAATAATTACTGGATTGACGAGATAGAATAAATACATATACAATTTTTCACCTAAAATTTCAGCATTATGTCCTGCTATAATTAAAGATAATGGAAGGAGATGTTAAATATAACTCTTGCGCACAAACCAGTTTCCATTCACTTCGCATGACTGGGGGTACCTACAGGTGCGGAAAGTTTTGTTTTGGTAATAATTACATTATAAGAAGACGGCTCCCCATCACCTTCTCAAGGGAAATGGGGATGGGCAATAAATGCTGGCTTTGCCCACAACCCATGAACGAATATAAAAAAACAAAGAAATAGGGGAACATAAGGCATAAGAAATAGGAGCAGGAATAGCCATTTGGCCCCTCGAGCCTGCTCTGCCATTCAATAAGATCATGGCTGATCTGATCATGGACTCAGCTCCACTTCCCTGCCCGCTCCCCATAACCCTTGACTCCCTTATCGCTCAAAAATCTGCCTATCTCCACCTTAAATAGATTCAATTAGAGATTCACAACCCTCTAAGAGAAGAAATTCCTCCTCATCTCAGTTCTAAATGGGCGACCCCTCATTCTGAGATTATGCCCCCTAGTTTTAGATTCCCCTACGAGTGGAAATATCCTCTCCGCATCTACCTTGTCGAGCCCCCTCAGTATCTTATATGTTTCAATAAGATCACCTCTCATTCTTCTAAACTCCAATGAGCATAGACCCAACCTGCTCAACCTATCTTCATAAGTCAACCCCTTCATCTCAGGGAATAATTAAAAAATTCACAATCCAAAAATTTTACTGCTAAGAACAGATTATTTGGTTTGATGAGAACTGTAATTTTAGAAGCACGTTTGGCTCAGTAGACAAGGCTCGACTGAATTACAAGAGTTGCAGGAAGACTTGGAATCAGCTTCTATAATATCAGCTTCATGTACCCCGAGCTGAGAAGGTCACTGCTGCCCTGACGTTTCGATATCACTGCATCCCGCCAGTTACTGATGATGAACAGACATGTCAGTCAACCACGTCCATTTGCACACACAAGGTGAACTGATACACGGCTTAAAAGGCTTTGCGATTCAAAAAACCTTCCTAAATCAGAGCAACGGCAAGCAGATACTCAGCAACAGTTCCGTATCTTAACTGGTTAGGATTCCATCCGCCAGCATAAAAAGTTTGTAGAATATCATTAGTCGCGTGCAGACCAACTGGGCAGCCTGAACATGTGACTGTTCCTCATTCTCTCTCAGTCCACTCAGAATGTTTGACAGCCTTCAAAGGTGAGCAGAGGAACTGTTTCAAGGACACCCTCAAAGCCTCCTTGATAAAATGCAACATCCCCACTGGCACCTGGGACACCTGGGAGTCCCTGGCCAAAGACCGCCCTAAGGGGAGGAAGAGCATCTGGGCGCTGAGCACCTCGAGTTTCGTCACTGAGAGCATGCAGAAATCAAGCGCAGGCAGTGAAAGGAGCTTGCGGCAAACCAGGCTCCCCACCCACCCTTTCCTTCAACCACTGTCTGTCCCACCTGTGACAGAGACTGTAATTCCCGTATTGGACTGTACAGCCACCTGAGAACTCACTTTTAGAGTGGAAGCAAGTCTTCCTCGATTCTGAGGGACTGCCTATGATGATGACTAGGAAGTTATAACAACTTGCATTTATATAGCGCCTTCAACGCAGTAAAACGTCCCAAGACGCTTCACAGGAACATTATGAAAACAAAATTTGACACCGAGCCACATAAGGTTTTAAGCAGCGCCTTAAAGAAGGAGAGAGAGGTAGAGAGGCAGAGAGGTCAAGGTGATTCCATAAACAAACTTTTTTTTTCATTTGTTCGTGCCCATCACTAATTACTCTCGAGAAGGTGGTGGTGAGCCGCCTTCTTGAACCGCTGCAGTCCGTGTGGTGAAGGTGCTCCCACAGTGCTGTTAGGGAGGGAGTTCCAGGATTTTAACCCAGCGACGATAAAGGAACGGTGATATATTTCCAAGTCAGGATGGGGTGTGACTTGGAGGGGAACTTGCAGGTGGAGGTGCTCCCAAGCGCCTGCTGCCCTTGTCCTTCTAGGTGCTAGAGGTCGTGGGTTTGGGAGGTGCTGCCGAAGAAGTCGTGGCGAGTTGCTGCAGTGCATCCTGTAGATGGTGCACACTGCAGCCAGGGGGCGCCGGTGGTGGAGGGAGTGGATGTTGAAGGTGGTGGATGGGGTGCCGATCAAGCAGGCTGCTTGGTCCTGGATGGCGTCGAGCTGAAGTGTTGTTGGAGCTGCACTCATCCAGGCGAGTGGAGAGTATTCCATCGCACTCCTGACTTGTGTATTGTAGATGGTGGAAAGGCTTTGGGGAGCGCTGATGACTCCATAAATTAATCCTGATAAACATGAGGTGCATTAAGCCACTTGATTTGTTACTGAGAACAAGTTGCATATTTAGGGAGCCATTTCCAATCACGTGCTTCCGACAGGGAGCCACACTCACGGGCAGTGGGGTTTGGATACGAGGTTGCAACATTGTCGACCCTGTTCTTTGACGTACACTCCCTGTGAGCTCAGCTCTTTGACGGCACAGGTATTGCTGAATTATGTATTTAAAGGATGAGTTTCTGACTCTACATTCTTGGCAGGAAGCCTAGCCTACTGAGAGCACAGCTCGAAAACTCTGCTACCCACGGCACAAGGTTTCTGAGCAGAGGAAAATCACTCACGGGAAGTACCAGGATTTCCAATTTCAGCTCTCAACTCCTCACCAGTGTGAAAATGATCCTTTTAAAGAGCAGTTTGTTATCCAGACAGATCAAGAGGTGGTGTTATCCCTCAGGAAATGTTCACGGTGAGATGTTTATTGTGAACTTACTCATCCAGCCTGGCAGGAATGTTGGAAAGGCTGTCCATCTTGCCGTGGACTATGTAAGGCAGGTCAACTGCTGCTGACATAAGGGATACAATGTATTTGGTTCATGGAGCAAACTTGCATTTCGATAGAACCTTTCATGACCACAAAATTAAATGTTTACTGAATCACTGTTGTAATAAACATAAGGACATAAGAAATAGGAGCAGGAGTGGGCCATTCGGCCTTTCGAGCCCGCTCCGTCAATCTATAAGATCATGGCTGATCTGATATTGGCCTCAACTCCACTCTTTTCGTTCTAAACTACGGGTGCGCTATGAGCCAAATTTTTGGTGAAATCGCTATTTCGAGTCTTGCACGCCGGCGGTCCGCTCTCCAGCGGTACTTGGAAATCGCTGGCGCAAGACTTCTCCGAATTTCCCGGTTCGCTGTTTTTCACCAAAAACGGCAAAATATCGGCAAAAAAACGGTCGCAAGGTAGGCGAATTTTTAGCCCACATATATATATATATATAGAGGGCAAAAGCAAGGAAGTTATGCTAAATCTTTATAAAACAGTGATAGCCCTCAGCTGGAGTATTGTGTTCATTTCAATTCAGGAAGGGTGTCAAGAGAGAGTGCAGAAGAGATTTGTGAGAATATTACCAGGGACGAGGTGTTCAAAATCATGAATGGTTTTAATCGAGTAAACAAGGAGAAACGGTTCCCAGTGGAAGAAGGGTCAGTAACCATAGGACACAGATTTAAGAGACATGTAAAACATTTTTTTTAAGTGAGTTGTGATTTGGAATGACTGCCTGAAAGGAAGCAGATTCACCAGTAACACTCGAAAGAGAATTGGATAAATGCTTAAAGGGGAAATACTTACAGGTCTCTGCGGAAAGAGCAGGATGAGTGGGACTAATTGTATCGCTCCGCCACAGGGCTGGTGCAGGCACGATGGGCCAAGTGGCCTCCTTTTGTGCTGCATCATTCCATGATTGTGTGATTTTCTCTGGTTCCGCTGGAAGGAAACAGGCAGGTAGCACCCTTAAGCTTACCGCCCCATTCCTGCTCCCAATCCGCTCGACACCCACTAACCTAACATTGGACGGCTGGAGTGCTTGCCCGAGTCAGGCAGTCAGTCGGCCCTTTTAATGTGCATATGTGTGTCCTATGACACAGATGGGACCCTGATTGCCGTTGTAGGCTAATGCTGGGCTCGGCACAGTGCCCACTGGCAGTGAAACCGAGGAAGAGCCCTGCAGCTAAAATTTGATTGAGTTCTGCGAGGCCCAAGAAAATAAACTGAGTCGCTGCCACTCCAGGTTCTCCTCCCCCTCCCCCTCCCATCCCCCGCCTGAACCCTCGAGAACGGCCCCTCCCCCAGGTACCTACCTTCTTCCACCTTGGAGGCCGGTCAGGACATCGGGTATTGCTGGGGCCCAGCACTGGTGAGTTGCCTACGGGAGCTCATTTCCCCCCCCCCCACTGCCGGCCGAATGCTAATGAGCATGGGACCCTCAATATGGACCGGGCCTCCATCGTGTGGCCGTCCTGCCAATGAACCCACCTCCCCACCTGCCTCAACAGAGAAGGAGGCCATTAGGCCCATCGTGCCTGCGCTAGCCCTGTGGTGGAGCTATACAATTAATCCCACTCCCCCGCTCCTTCCCCATAGACCTGTAAATATTTCCCCTTTAAGCATCTATCCAATTCTCTTCTGAGTGTTATTATTGAATCTGCTTCCCTTTCAGGCAGTGCATTCCAGATCACAACTCGCTGTGTAAAAAAATATTTTGCATGTCTCTTCTGGTTCTTTTCTCAATCACCTTAAATCTGTGTCCTGTGGTTACCGACCCTTCTTCCACTGGCCTCCAAGTTGGAAGAAGAGAGGTACCTGGGCTGTTCTGGAGGGTTCAGGTGGGGGATGGGGGGACGAGAACCTGGAGTGGCAGCGGGCTCAGTTTATTTTCAGTGGGCCTCACAGAACTCAATTAAAATTTAGCTGCAGGGCTCCTCCTTGGTTTCTCCTTGTTTACTCTATTAAAACCACTCAGGGAGAAAGGTTTTTCTAGCCTTTTCTTGTATCTCGGTCCTCTAACAGTGGGTAGCCTTTCTCGGCATTGCTTCCAAGGCCCGGATGTTCTCCCACGTGACTTTGCGACTAGAACGGAATGAAATATTCCAGCTGTGGCCTGAGGAGAGAACAGGGCAATCTCAAGATGGTGACCCAGTGAGCAAGAAGTGGGCGCTTCCTCTCTCCTGGGTCATGTCTACACCATCAATCCTCACTTACACCTTGTGACAGCGCCATTTCCCTAGAGCAGAACTCTAGATTAAGTTATTTAGGTAATTAGATGATTAAGTACTTGACTTACTTACTACTCATTATATACTTGAACTAGATAAATACTTCACGTGATGACCTGGTTAGATAAATAACACTGCAATTTGAATTGATTTGTTTTTTTCGCCACCTATTTGAGTTGCATCTTTCCCACTCTCGGACGGAAGTGCAGAGTTGCAGCTTGCGGAACTGGCCCCATGGACATTTTTACTAGGGGCCCCTCTTGTTTAGAAGCAATCACCAAAAGTTGAGGCCGAGGAATAACCAATTTAAAAACCAATGAAATTGTTGTCGGAACATTGGAGCAGGAGGAGGCCATTCAGCCCCTCGAGCCTGTTCTGCCATTCAATGAGAGCAAGGCTGATCTGCGGCCTAACTCCACAGACTCACCTTTGCCCACTATCCCTTAATACCCTTGGTTAAAAAAACCCTCAGATTTACAATTAACAATTGATCTAGCATCAATTGCCATGTGTGGAAGAGAGTTCCAAACTACTATCACCCTTGTGACTGTGTTATTTTATCAGGAGCTTCCGATGACGAGTTGGTATAGTCCATTCTGGCCAGAAGGTCCCCAGTTGGATTCGCAGACTATGTTGAGTTCGTGGTGTAAGATTTCTAAATCTCTGGCATTAAGTTGACAGTGAGACTGATTCTTTTAAAACAATTCGGAACAGTTTATTAAAATACACATTTATCAGCAGTCGTCGGCTATCCTATGGATCTTAGTTACAACAGATACAATGTTACAATAATTATTTATAAAAAGGTATACGTCACTTCCTCCGGCTGGCTGGCTGAACACACGGCCTGCTGGTTCGGCGGGCTTTTTGCCGTGTGCCCAGGTGAGGAGAGAAAGAGCAGTCTGTGTTTGGGTTTTTATGTCCCTTAAGTCCATTGTTCCTCCGAAAGCTTCAGGATTGGATCTTGGTTCCAGCACAGTTCCTTATTGGCTCTCCGCACTCATGTGCCTGCTGGACTGGCCCAGCCATCACTGGATTAAGTTAATGGCTTTCCAATTAAGACAATACACAAACACCATGCTGGAGGTCTTTGAGCTTCCATTTTGAATCTTTCAAAACTTTCTTTTCGTACAGTCTACACTTTCAACATTTATACATACACAGAATCAATTTTATTACTGAACACTTTTATTCTTACAGTGATGATCAGCAAGGTAGCAGTGTGAAGCTTCAGCTCGCCTCCCTATCACTCTGTATTTTTAACCGTTGTGTAGCTATGAGGTTTTTCTCACACAGGCATCTTCCACCCCCTCAATTGGAGTTCAGGACTAGAACATCGGGTCCTTCATCGAGTCACCTGTGAACTCGTGGAAGCAAGTCGTCCTCGTTTGAGGGACTGCCTATGACGATGAGCTGTGAGGCTGAGGAACAAAATGTAGGGTGACTTTTCTTTGAGTGATTTGCTTGGTGCACTTTCTCTTGGCTAACACATTCGCAAATGAAATCTATGCATCAGCCAAACACCATTTGGACAAAGAGAATTTGCATATAATTATTCTATGCTTTGTGTGAAGCTAAAGTGTAAATAATGATCTTGGGGTAGAGTTTCAGCTCATTACTCCCGTTTTAAGAGCCTAAAATGGCCGCAACGAGGCCCAGTTTAGGGGACCAACAAGGACGCCTGAAAAGCAGCCAAGCTGAAATTAGGTTGGCCCATTTTACAGGCGTCTGTGTCGACAGCCTAAAACAGACATTAGGCCCTTTGCACGTGCTAATGATGGGCTTAACACCTGTTTTAGGTCCCCTCACAGAAATTGTGCTGCCCTATGGCCTGTCCGCTCAGGCTTTCCGGGCATGGATGCAGCCTAGCCAGCGGCCACCACCGAAGAGGCAAGTCAATTTATTCTTTACATTTCACATGGAGCCAGAAGGAGCAGGAGTGCTCCACCCAACTTCACGGCAACCCTGACAGCTGCTGATGGCCACGATCGGCCTCTCTCTCTCTCTTACTGTCCTCACCGGCATTCCTGGTGATACGTCCTTACTATACAGTATAAATGCACACGAGGCCCATGCTTGAGAGAAGGTCAGTCTGTGACCTGTCCTTTATTCCTTAGCACTCAAGTGATGAAGGTGGGTGGAGCTTCCCCTTTAATACCTGAAGGTCCAGGTTAGGAGTGTCTCCCACCTAGTGGTCAGTGTTCTCACGGTGTACAACTTAGGTCAGTTTATACATGGGTTACAATGCTGGTTGAATACATGACATCACCTCCCCCCCCAAAGTCTTATTGGGATCACAGGTTGAGTCTCTCTGGTGGTTTACGCTCCCTTGTAGAGCGCCTGAGTTGGGACTCCGGTTGTTGGGCGCTGGCCTGAGTGTCTGCTGTTTGCAGTGCCTCAGGCCTGTCCGGACTGCCCACAGTGACTGGGCTCTCCTCCCTTTGGTTCCGGTGTTCGGTCGCCTGTGGTGGAGTGAACTCTATATCGTGTTCTTCCTCTGCTTCTTCTATGGGGTTGCTGAACCTCCTTTTTGTTTGATCCACATGTTTGCGGCAGATTTGTCCATTGGTAAGTTTAACTACCAGAATCCTATTTCCCTCTTTGGCAACCACAGTGCCTGCGAGCCATTTGGGCCCTGCAGCGTAGTTGAGGACAAAAACAGGATCATTTACATCAATACATCGCGCCCTCGCATTCCTGTCATGGTAGTGATATTGTGACTGGCGCCTGCTCTCGACAATTTCTTTCATGGTGGGGTGTATAAGGGATAATCGGGTTTTGAGCATCCTTTTCATTAGTAGCTCTGCGGGTGGAACCCCTGTGAGCGAGTGTGGTCGGGATCTATAGGCCAACAGGAGGCGTGATAAGCGGGTTTATAGGGAACCCCCTTGGAATCTGAGCATCCCCTGTTTGATTATCTGCACTGCTCGTTTTGCCTGGCCGTTTGAGGCCGGCTTGAACGGTGCCGTTCTAACATGGTTAATTCCATTACCTGCCATGAAGTCCTGGAATTCAGTGCTTGTGAAGCATGGGCCATTGTCGCTGACCAAGATGTCCGGTATACTGTGGGCGGCGAACATTGCCCGTAGACTTTCTACCGTGGCAGAGGATGTGCTTGAATTTAAAATGTCACACTCGATCCATTTGGAGTAGGCGTCTACTACAACCAAAAACATTTTCCCCATGAAAGGACCTGCGTAGTCCACATGGATGTGTGACCAAGGCTTGGCGGGCCATGGCCAGGGGCTAAGGGGGGCTTCCCTGGGCGCATGGCCCAGCTGGGCACACGTGTTGCACTTGCAAACACAAAGTTCCAGATCTGCATCTATCCCTGGCCACCAAACGTGTGACCTGGCAATTGCCTTCATTGTGACAATGCCCGGGTGCCCATTGTGGAATTCTCTGATGAACACCTCTCGGCCCATCTGGGGCATGACTACGCGGTTTCCCCACAGTAGGCAATTGGCCTGAATCGAGAGTTCATCCTTGCGCCTGTGAAATGGTTTAAATTTCTCAGGGCATGCTCTGTACGTGGCTGCCCAGTCCCCATTCAGGACACATTTCTTGACTAGAGACAATAGCGGGTCTCTATTTGTCCAGACTTTAATCTGACGGGCTGTCACGGGTGAGCCTTCGCTTCCGAAAGCTTCAACAACCATGACCATCTCAGCAGCATGCTCGGTAGCCCCCTCAGTTGTGGCTAGTGGGAGCCTGCTGAGTGCATCGGCACAGTTTTCGGTGCCCGGTCTGTGCCGAATTGTGTAGTCATAGGCGGCTAACGTGAGTGCCCACCTCTGTATGCGGGCCGATGCATTTGAATTTATAGCCTTGTTGTCGGCCAAAAGGGACGTTAGGGGTTTGTGATCTGTCTCCAGCTCAAATTTCCTGCCAAACAGGTACTGGTGCATTATCTTTATCGCATATACACATGCGAGCGCCTCCTTTTCTACCATCCCGTAGCCCCTTTCTGCCTGGGACAGACTCCTGGAGGCATAAGCTACTGGCTGTAACTGACCCTTGGCATTGACATGCTGCAACACACACCTGACACCATAGGACGACGCATCGCACGTTAACACAAGTTTCTTACATTGGGTCATATAGCGTTAACAGATTGTTGGAACATAACAAATTGCGTGCTCTATTAAAAGCCCTTTCCTGGCTGTCCCCCCAGACCCATTCGCGACCTTTGCGTAGGAGCACATGTAGCGACTCTAGCAGCGTGCTCAATTTGGGAAGAAAGTTACCAAAATAGTTCAGGAGCCCCAGGAACGAACGCAGCTCCGTCGTGTTACGAGGTCTGGGTGCTCTCTGGATCGCTTCCGTCTTGGATGCAGTAGGGCTGATCCCGTCTGCTGCTACCCTCATCCCCAGGAATTCTACCTCTGGAGCTAGGAAGACGCACTTCGCCTTTTTCAGTTGCAGACCTACCCGGTGCAGTCTGCGTAGCACCTCCTCCAGGTTGTGGAGGTGTTCTTCAGTATCGTAGCCCGTAATGAGGATGTCGTCCTGAAAAACCACCGTCCCTGGAATCGACTTGAGGAGGCTTTCCATATTTCGTTGGAAGATCGCGGCGGCCGAGCGAATCCCGAACGGACATTTGTTGTACTCAAACAACCCCTTGTGTGTCGTGATGGTGGTCAGCTTCTTCGACTCACTCGCCAGCTCCTGGGTCATGTAAGCTGAGGTCAGGTCCAATTTTGAAAAAAGCTTGCCACCGGATAGCGTCGCAAAGAGGTCCTCTGTTCTCGGTAGCGGGTACTGGTCTTGGAGTGACACCCGATTGATGGTGGCCTTGTAATCGCCACATATCCTGACCGACCCATCCACCTTGAGCACCGGCACAATCGGGCTCGCCCAGTCACTAAATTCGACTGGTGAGATGATGCCTTCCCTCAACAGGCGGTCCAATTCGTCTTCTATCTTTTCCTGCATCACGTACGGCACCACTCTGGCCTTGTGGTGTACTGGTCTGGCGTCCGGGTTTATATAAATCACTACCTTGGCCCCCATGAAAGTGCCAATGCCGGGTTGAAATAATGAGTCAAATTTGTCCAGGACCTGTGAGCATGATACTCGCTCCACAGAGGAAATTGCATTGACATCGCCCCATTTCCAGTTCATGACAGCAAGCCAACTCCTCCCCAGTAGTGCGGTATCATCCCCTGGGACAATCCAGAATGGCAACCTGTTCTCCGAATCTTTGTGGGTCACGACTACCGTGGCGCTGCCTAGCACCGGAATGATCTGCTTTGTGTAAGTCTGTAGCTGTGCGTCAATCGGCGATAATTTTGGCCTCCTGGCCTTGGATGCCCACAACTTTTCGAACTGTTTGATACCCATCAGGGACTGGCTGGCACCCGTGTCTAACTCCATTGATACTGGGATGCCATTGAGGAGCACTTTCATCATTATCGGTGGCGTCCTGGTGTATGAACTGTATACGTGCTCCACATGAACTCACTGAATTTCAGCTTCCAGCGATTTCCCCCAGTGTCCATTTCTGCAATTTCTGCAGGTATTTTGCTCATCTCTGCAAACTCCGGCTGAATGTATGCCTCCACACCTCCAGCATGAGTTGCGGTTTGAAACAAAAGGTCCCTTGTTAGTCGATCGTCCCTGACTGCCCCTGTTATTGTCCTTGAGTGCACCATTAACAGGTGTTGATGGCCCCATTACTGGCCACATTGTCCCTTGCAATGGCGTGAATCTCTGTTCAGCTTGCCATTGTCTCTGTCGAACTCCCCCTCTGGGTTCGACTACATGTTGGGGCATGCCTGACTGCCCTTGTCTGCCTGGAGAACTGTGTGCTGCTTTAACAATGTTGAATCTCTGTCCCAACCATTCCTTAACACAGTACCTCTCGTCTGTTCTGCTAGTGGCCATGCTCGCGTGGTTTAAATCCCAGTTTCTTGTTGCCATTGATACGTCCTTACTATACAGTATAAATGCACAAGAGGCCCATGCTTGAGAGAAGGTCAGTCTGTGACCTGTCCTTTAGTCCTTAGCACTCAAGTGATGAAGGTGGGTGGAGCTTCCCCTTTTATATCTGAAGGTCCAGGTTAGGAGTGTCTCCCACCTAGTGGTCAGTGTTCTCACGGTGTACAACTTAGGTCAGTTTATACATGGGTTACAATGCTGGTTGAATACATGACACCTGGCACTTACCTGAGCACCTCAGCTGGTGAGGCAAGCGACCTGAAATTCGTTCACAGGCATTGCGGAGCAATGGAAGTATGGCTGATGCTGGCAGCATGCCCAAATTATTGAAATGAAGCCTGAGGCCCAATTCCGGGCCAGACTTGGGCCTCCTGGTTGGGCAGCGCTGAACCAGGGCCCATAGACAGGCCTGGGTGAATTTGTACCCCTCTGGCCCCAATTAGTTGTTTATTGATCTTAAAGCATCGTCTTATGATATCTATAGCTGCTTCAATGTTGCTTTTGTTGGGTTGCTAGGCTGACAAGTCCCAAAACAGGGTCAGGAAACCCCTAAACCAAAATTGAGCCAGGAGCAGGAAAACCATTGACATTGGACCTCGCCAGCCATTGTGAATCCGGCAACGTTACTTTGCCACCGGCCGTGTGAGAACCAGCGGATTGAACACCTAACTAAAACCAGTATCAGAGCAGGTATCACTCTGTGCCTGCTTCTCCTGTGGCTGTGTGCAGAGTTTGTCCACACCATTGTTTCAATTGTAACCGCGCATAAATAATACAACAGGGCCTGCTTGTGGGTGGTTTCAACGCCCCGTCTCAGCCTGCCACAACATACACTTTGCGGGGAAGGATAATCCATTGCACTTAGTTCAATATATCCCGTGGGACAGTAATTGGGCAGGCTGTGTCTGTTAGTGGGACAGATACATGGATTCTGTGCCCTATAGGTCAGTGCAACTTACTCCCAGGCAACAGCTGAATGCGTTGAACTGATTTGGACTTTGAACATGTTTAATTATAAAGAGAGACTCGAGTTCAAACTGGTTCACTACAGAAAGTTTTAGCTGAATATTGTGACTAGAATCTGATTGGGAGGGGGCTGAGCCAAAGTCAGCAGTGGTCTTCGGGACCGTAGGGAGCTGGGAGGGTCTTACCGTTTTGATAACCGGCTCTTGCCATCCCTTTAAGGACCGCGGGTTAAGCCGCATATAGACCTGCTTCTCCTCAATGTAGCCAGGCTGTAAAATGGGCGTTAAACGGGTGTAAAGTGTACCAATTTATCAGTAGGATAGCCTGCGCCCAATCTGCACAAATGTTGGTCAAAAAGCAAAAAGACTTGCATTTATATAGCGCCTTTCATGCCCACCAGACGTCCCAAAGTGCTTTACAGTCAATGAACTACTTTTGAATGTAGTCACTGTTGTAATGTAGGAAACGCAGCAGCCAATTTGCGCACAGCAAGCTCCCACAACAGCAATGTGATAATGACCAGATAATCTGTTTTTGTTAGTGTCGATTGACTAAAATCCCAGTCAGTTGGGTCTAGGTCACCCATGATGAGGTACGCAGTTGTGAGCCTGGTGGATGAACTGGTAATGTGTCGTGCGATTGTTAAACCTTTGCTAATAAACCAACTAGTTCTTAATAGCAATGTGTAGCTATGAATTCTTAAGCAAAGAACCAATGAAGCAAATACATTACAGTTAACTCTGTTTCTCTCCCCACAGATACTGCCTGACCTGCTGAGTGCTTCCAGCATTATCTGTCTTCATATTATATATGTCATATACCTTCAACAATGGCAGCTTGCATTGCTGACCTGATGTGATGTGATGTGCTGTATTATAATATATCTCACCACCTTATGTTGCTGGAGTCCCTAGACCGCCCTAAGTGGAGGAAGTGCATCCGGGAGGGCGCTGAGCACCTCGAGTCTTGTCGCCGAGAGCATGCAGAAATCAAGCGCAGGCAGCGGAAAGAGCGTGCGGCAAACCAGTCCCAGCCACCTCTTCCCTCAATGACTATCTGTCCCACCTGTGACAGAGTCTGTGGCTCTCGTATTGGACTGTTCAGCCACCTAAGAACCCATTTTAAGAGTGGAAGCAAGTTTTCCACGATTCCGAGGGACTGCCTATGTTGATGATGTGGCTAAATCCACTATACCTCCAGCAATGGCAGGAGTAACTCCATTTTAACAGGTTGGCTCTCTTGCTCCTTCTCACACAGATATCGGCAACATTTTCACCTGAGGTTTCCCAGGAACTACATTCACTCTTTAAACTCAACAACAGCCAGCAGGTTAAACAAACGCTAAACTCTTCTGTTACGATTTTTTTGTGATTTTATTTTTATAGCAGGTTTTTAATTCTCTTCGACATTAATATGGAAGTATTATAAATAAATTCCAGCCATTGGTTGGATGCTTTCCGTGTGCTTTAATTTCAACATCTGTGAAAGGCACAAACCATTTGCGACAAGCACGCATTATTCAGTTTTATGTTGCTGCTCCGATACGAATATACGAATAACATTTTAATCATGAGCTTTCAGAGTTAGAATTAGCAACAGTTGACTCGAAATGTGAAGGCCGATATTGGGATTGTATGAAAAAACACCGCAGAGATTACAAAGTAGCTTTTCCCCAGGGTTCAAACCTGTCTTTACCAAGGCTGATCCTACCCCTCTCACTGACGGCACGTCCCTCCCCCAGTTATACGTTCCACCATGTTTGCCTGCCTGAGCTGCCATCACAGTGGTGTGGCACTGATCTCCAAGTATTGCCTTCAGTGTCAGCTATGGCTCAGCAGGTAGCAGTCTAACCTCTAAGTCAAAAGGTTGTGGGTTCAAATCTGACTCCAGGGACTTGAGCACAAGAAAATCTAAGCTGACACTCCAGTGCAGTGCTGAAGGAGTGCTGCATTGTCAGAGGTGCTGTCTTTCAGATGAGATGATAAACTGAGGCCCCGTCTGCTTTATCAAGTGGACGGAAAAGATCCCATGGCACCATTTCGAAGAACAGCAGGGGAGTTATCCCCAGCATCCTCACCAATATTTATCCTGTTATGTATTTAACCCCTTGTAATCTGCATCACACCTGACCACCAGAGGGCCTACCTGTTGGAGTCCCAAGGGATCCTAGCACAGAATATAAGCAAGGTACCTGCACTCTGGAACCTTAATAAAGGAGCTAAGATCACATTTGTTCATTACACACAGTACTCAGTCTCACCATTTATTATGAGTATAACAATTGGCGACGAGGCAATGAACAACCGCGTGAAAATGCAAAGAACAGTCGGCATCCTGGAGAAATTCTCAGAAGGGAACGATTGGGAGGCCTTCGTGGAGAGACTCAACCAATACTTCGTGGCCAATGAGCTGGAAGGGGACGAGAACGCCACTAAATGAAGGATGATCCTCCTAAGTGTCTATGAGGCAACAACCTATGGCTTCATGAAGACTCTCCTGGCCCCGGCAAAACCAACAGAGAAATCCTACGAAGAACTGTGTACGCTGGTGCGGGAGCACCTAAATCCTAAGGAAAGAGTTTTGATGGCGAGATATCGGTTCTACACATGTCAACGATCGGAGGGCCAGGAAGTGGCGAGCTACATCGCCGAACTAAGGCGCCTCGCAGGACATTGTGAGGTTGAGGGATTCCTAGAACAAATGCTCAGAGACATTTTTGTACTGGTCATCGGACATGAGACAATCCTTCGCAAACTGTTGACTGTAGAAACTCCGATTCTGAGTAAAGCCATAACGATAGCTCAGGCATTTATGTCCACCAGCGACAACACCAAGCAGATTTCACAGAACAAAGAAGTTTTGGCCAGTACTGTGCATAAAGTAACGTCGGTTTTGAGCAGAAATATACATGGCAGAATGTACACGCCGGCTGCTGTGGCCCGACCTCAATTGACCCAGAGTCCGTCATCATCTGTTAATGCGAGGCAGTTAACACCCTGTTGGCACTGCGGAGGTGATCATCGGCCCCATCAATGCCACTTTAAGCACTATGCGTGCAATGGCTGAAGAACAATCGGACACCTCCAGCGAATGTGCAGGCGAGCTGCAAACCCTGCAAACACTGCAAACCACCAGATTTGCAGAGGAAGATCAATCCATAGTGGATCAGACTGAGTTGGAAACTCGTACTGAGGAGGCAGAAGTGTACGGGATACACACGTTCAGGACAAAATGCCCAGAACGTTGAAAGTTGAACTGAACGGCATCCCAGTATCTATGGAGCTGGACATGGGGGCAAGTCAGTCCACAATGAGTTAAAAGGCCTTCGACAGGCTGTGGGGAAAGAAGGCACACAGGCCCAAGCACAGCCCTATTCACACTAAACTAAGGACTTACACAAAGGAACTAATCCCTGTAATTGGCAGTGCAGAAGTCAAAGTCTCCTATGATGGAGCAGTACACGAACTCCCGCTGTGGATTGTGCCAGGGGATGGCCCCACGTTGTTTGGCAGAAGCTGGCTGGGGAAAATCCGCTGGAACTGGGACGACATCTGAGCGCTTTTGTCCGTCGACAGCGCCTCATGTACCCAAGTTCTAAGCAAGTTCCCATTGTTATTCAAGCCAGGCATTGGAAGATTCTCGGGGGCGAAAGTGCAGATCCATTTGGTTCCCAGTACGCGACCCATCCACCACAAGGCTCGGGCGGTACCATACATGATGCGTGAAAAAGTGGAAATTGAGCTGGACAGGCTGCAACGTGAAAGCATCATCGCGCCGGTGGATTTTAACGACTGGGCCAGTCCGATTGTCCCGGTACTCAAGGAGGACGGCAAGGTTAGAATTTGCGGGGACTATAAAGAACTATTATTCATTTTTCGCTGCAGGACCAATACCCGCTACCCAAGACAGACGACCTATTTGCGACCCTGGCTGGAGGGAAGACGTTCACCAAGCTGGACCTGACCTCAGCCTACATGATGCAGGAGCTGGAGGAGTCTTCGAAAGGCCTCACCTGCATCAACATGTACAAAGATCTGTTTATCTACAACCGGTGCCCGTTCAGGATTTGGTCGGCCGCGATGATCTTCCAGCGGAACATGGAGAGCCTGCTAAAGTTGGTTCCTTGCACAGTGCTTGTCCTGTATAATCCATGTAAATGATTAGTGTTCAGTTGCGATGCGTCGTCATACGGGGTCGGGTGTGTGTTACAACAGGCTAATGATTCGGGGATTTTGCAACCGGTTGCGTATGCATCCAGGAGTTTGTCCAAGGCCGAAAGAGCCTACAGCATGGTTCAAAAAGAGGCTCTGACATACATTTATGTGATAAAAAAAATGCACCAGTACTTATTTGGCCTTGAGTTCGATCTTGATACTGATCACAAGCCACTCATATTGCTGTTCTCTGAGAGCAAAGGGATTAATACCAATGCCTCTGCCTGCATCCAAAGATGGGCGCTCACGCTGTCGGCATACAACTATGTAATCCGCCACAGACCAGGCACAGAGAACTGCGCAGATGCTCTCAGTCAGCTACCATTGCCCACCACTGGGGTGGAAATGGCACAGCCAGCGGACTTGCTCATGGTCATGGAGGCATTTGAGAACGAGAAGTCCCCCGTTACGGCCTGCCAGATCAGGACCTGGACCAGCCAGGATCCTTTACTGTCCTTGGTAAAAAAAACTGTGTCCTCCATGGGAGCTGGTCCAGTGTCCCAGTGGAGATGCAGGAGGCGATTAAGCCATTCCACAGACGCAAAGACGAGTTGTCCCTGCAGGCGGACTGTCTATTGTGGGGCAATCGCTTGGTCTTGCCCAAGAAAAGCAGAGACACATTCATATGTGAACTGCACAGCACCCACCCAGGCTTTGTAATGATGAAAGCCATATCCAGATCCCACGTGTGGTGGCCTGGCATCGACTCAGATTTAGAGTCATGCGTGCGCCAGTGCAACACTTGCTCTCAGTTGAGCAATGCACCCAGGGAGGCACCGCTAAGTTTGTGGTCCTGGCCCTCCAAACCGTGGTCGAGGATCCACGTAGACTATGCGGGCCCATTCCTAGGCAAAATATTTTTCGTTTTCGTGGATGCTTACTCAAAGTGCATTGAATGTGCAATAATGTCTGTAAGCACATCCATGGCCACCATTGAAAGCCTATGAGCCATGTTTGCCACGCACGGCTTGCCTGATGTCCCAGTCAGCGACAATGGACCGTGCTTCACCAGTGCTGAATTCAAGGAATTCATGACCCACAACGGGATCAAACATGTCACATCTGCCCCGTTCAAGCCTGCATCCAACGGCCAGGCAGAACGGGCAGTTCAGACCATCGTTGGAAGGCTCCCTGCAGACCCGGTTGTCCCGAGTGCTGCTCAGCTACCACACCAGACCCGACTCACTCACCGGGGATCCCCCAGCCGAGCTGCTCATGTAAAGGGCGCTTAAAACAAGGCTCTCTCTTGTCCACCCTGATCTCCATGATCACGTGGAGGACAAGCGGCATCAACAAAGTGTATTTCATGTCCGCGCAAATTTGTCACGCGATATTGAGAACAATGATCCTGTGTTTGTGCTCAATTATGGATATGGTCCCAAATGGCTCGCTGGCACAGTCACAGCCAAAGAGGGGACTACAGTGTTTCAGGTCAAACTGACCAATGGACAAACATTTGGACCAAATCAAATTGTGGTTCACCAACAGCTACGAACATCCCGAAGAGGACACCACTAACTTTGACCCTCCAACACACACACAAGTGGCAACTGACATCACAGTTGACCACAAAACCGAACTCATCATCCCCAGCAGCCCGGCAAGGCCGGCTGCCCAACAGCTTAGTGAAGAACTGACCAACCCACCCACACCAGCATTTGTACTGAGACGATCGACAAGGGAGCGCAAAGCCCCAGATCGTTTCACCTTGTAAATAAGTGTACTATTGACTTCACGGGGGAGTGATGTTATGTATTTAACCCGTTGTAATTTGCATTACATCTGACCACCAGTGGTCACACGTGTTGAAGTCCCAAGGGATCCTAGCACAGTATATAAGCAGGCCATCCACGAGGTACCTGACACTCTGGAACCTTAATAAAGGAGCTAAGGTCACACTTGCTCATTACACACAGTACTCAGTTTCACCATTTATTATGAGTATAACATATCCTGCAACCAAAAAAAACAAATTATCTGGTCATTATCACATTGCTCTTTGTGGGAGCTTGCTATGCACAAATTGGCTGCCGCGTTTCCCACCTTACAACAGAAATTACACTCCAAAAATACTTTAAAGCTGTAAAGTGCTTTGCGACATCCCGCAGTTGTGAAAGGTGCTATATAAATGCAAGTCTTTCTTTCTTTTGCCCATTCTTTGCAAATGCCTCCTGTGTATTTTACTCACTCGAATAACTTGCTGTCATCCACACTTCTCACCTCTCTGTCAAGGTTCTCATCAACTATTGCCCTTCCCGTCAGCTGTGGTGAGAGACTCAAACCATTTTCACAGTCCATATTACGGGCGCTGGGAAGGGCGGAGATTCCAGCGGCTCCTTCGCGGGGCCGAGCCGGGATTCCGGCTCCGCAGGGAGAGAGGGCAATCAGGAGCAGCTGACAGTGGCCATTCCCGCTCCTCACGGCCCCACATACACCTTGGGGAGGAAAACTCCAAAGCTTACCCTGTCGGGAGCGGCCTGCATGTGGGCCGTCTCGGGACTGCTGGGCCGGCCAGTCCAGGTCTGGTACCAGTGGGTAGAGTGTGAGGGATATTGTGTCTGTAAGCACTCCAGTAATGACTCCACGAGGTAAGGTATTGTGCTTGAACTGTTGTGACCTTAGTCCATTTATTGTAGCTCCTGAATGAGGGTACAGTGAGGTGAACTCCCTTTTATACTTGGTTACCTGCAGTGTGCAGGTGACCCCTAGGTCTCCACCAGTTGCACCCTCTGGTGGTACCGGTACAGTGTATGCAATGTGAAGATACATTCAGTGGTCTTATGTAACTGTACATTGAATGTACAGGGCATATACTTATATTATACATACACAACAAGGGACGCCGGCTCTACTACTGGTACCAGAAATTGACATTGCGGCCCTACAGCTGGTGTAAGATCTTGATTGAAATGTTGAAGAAGGCTCCGCCTGTTCCTATTTACCCCTGGAACCCAGCATTAACTCTAATTAATAGCCTTCAGTATGGAACTTTATCAAAGGATTTTTGGAAGTCAAGAAACAACACATCACAGGGATTCCCATGGTCCTCTTGGGTTGTCACTTCCTCAAAGAAGTCAAGGAGATTGGCTAAGCAAATTAGTCCATTTCTGAATCCATGTTAACAAGGTTATCATTGTACACATGACCCTCAAGTTTGCTTGTGATAATCAACGCCATTATTTTATATGGAATGGGAGTGAGATCAGTGGGAGTAAGACGGATATGTGTTTGTTTTGTCCCCTTTTTGAATATTGGCGCCATATTGGTTTGTTGTCAATCTACTGCTACCTTCCCCGTGTCCATTGACTCCCTCATAATAATTACCAATGCCTCACATTTCTTTCAGTAGTCATATCCTCTGGCTAACACACCCGCCCTCCATTTTAGCCACTTTGAAAAACCACCCTCGATCTTCCTCACCTGTGCCCTCTCCAACGCCTGATCCCTTCACCTCAGGCTCACGACCCACACCGAGTTTGGTGCCTCCATCTTCAACATCCTCATCCCTACCAGACGCTGGACGCTCACTCCCACTGGTACAATCACCTGCAACACGGCCCCGAGATTACTGGCCAGTCACTCATGGCCACATGGCATATAAGGTACAGTCAGGTAGAACTGGGTCTACCAGTCCATCAATGACCTGTGGAAACCTGGATTTAAAAGCATAAACAGAGCGAGCCAACATACCGAATCTGATTTATAAACAAACAACATAAAGGGACCACGAGTCTTCTGCCAGTTCGTAGGAACTAGATTTAACCGCTTAAAGTGTCAGCTGTGGATAACACCCTCGCCTCTGAAGGTTGTGGGTTCAAGTCCCACTCCAGGGACTTGATCACATAAATCTAGGCTGACACTCCAGCGCAGTGCTAAGGGAGTGCTGGACCGTCGGAGGTACCTTCTTTCAGATGAAACGTTAAACTGAAGTCCCATCTGCCATCTCAGGTGGACATAAAAGATCCCATGGCACTATTTCGAAGAAGAGCAGGGGAGTTATCCCCGGTGTCCTGGGGCCAATATTTATCCCTCAATCAACATAACAAAAAAAACAGATTATCTGGTCATTATCACATTGCTGTTTGTGGAAGCTTACTGCGTGCAAATTGGCTGCCGCGTTTCCTACATTACAGCAGTGACTACGCTCCAAAAGTATTTATTTGGCTGTAAAACGCTTTGAGATGTCTGGTGGTCGTGAAAGGTGTTATATAAATGCAAGTCTTTCTTATTTTCTTTTTATATGCCAAAAGCCGGCTTTTGAATGCCAGGCTCCGAAAGTTAATTAAGGGAAGAACAACATAAATGCAGATAAGCTCTCTAAGGAAAGATCTCCCTGTTCCTTCGCAGAGAACAAAATAAAATGTGCACTTAGGGTAAGAATGATCCAACTTTTGCTTTGTCACATCGCAGTGATTTTAACAGCCATGCTGTAAATAAGATGGCAACTCGAGAGTTTTAATGCTGTGTGAAAATTGTCAATAAATAATTTATCTCATATAAAATAGATTGCTCGCTCAGAGTGAATGTGTGGCACAATTCTTATTAGGAAATATAAATAGCAGGGTGACCTGCTGCGTCTCATGAGAAATAGTCAGCTATGTAAAAGCTTGACGTAGATTCTGAATAATTTCTCCAAACTAATCTGCTCAGAAACATTATTAAAAACCTTTACATACAAAGATTTTGCTTGGTTATTTTGTAGGGTCCGGAAACGCTCGCTGTATTTAATATCCTGATGACACTAACTGGGCTGGACAGCTCCCGCTGCCTGCCCTTTCGTACCTCACCCAAGGGGGACATTCTTTGTACGTGATCCTCGAGTGTTGGAAGATTATTCGGCCATGCGTGACATCACAGTTGAGCCCAATCCTTTCACCACCTGGAGTCCAATAATGCGGACTTCCAGCAGGAGTCACTGCAGAGTCTGCCAAGGTCCCTGCTCCTGATCTCCAACTGGGATATATTCTTTACGATGTCACAGGAACATGTCAGGTGACCTAGTCACATGATCCTTTTATTATACACATCATTTGTTGAATTACCACAATCGTCCACTAGGTGGAGCACTGGTCCACTAGCGGGAGCTGTGTATTACACCAATAACCCCCGCTCTGGGTGGATATCAGGAGAGCGCAAGGCAGAGTTCAACTATAACTCCAGCTGTAACAACAGCAACAACAATTTACATTTAGAAACATAGAAACATAGAAAATAGGTGCAGGAGTAGGCCATTCGGACCTTCTAGCCTGCATCACCATTTAATGAGTTCATGGCTGAACATGCAACTTCAGTACCCCGTTCCTGCTTTCTCGCCATACCCCTTGATCGCTCCAATAGTAAGGACTTCATCTAACTCCTTTTTGAATATATTTAGTGAATTGGCCTCAACAACTTCCTGTGGTAGAGAATTCCACAGGTTCACCACTCTCTGGGTGAAGAAGTTTCTCCTCATCTCGATCCTAAATGGCTTACCCCTTATCCTTAGACTGTGACCCCTGGTTCTGGACTTCCCCAACATTGGGAACATTCTTCCTACATCTAACCTGTCTGAACCCATCAGAATTTTAAACGTTTCCATGAGGTCCCCTCTCATTCTTCTGAACTCCAGTGAATACAAGCCCAGTTGATCCAGTCTTTCTTGATAGGTCAGTCCCGCCATCCCGGGAATCAGTCTGGTGAACCTTCGCTGCACTCCCTCAATAGCAAGAATGTCCTTCCTCAAGTTAGAACACCAAAACTGTACACAATACTCCAGGTGTGGCCTCACCAAGGCCCTGTACAACTGTAGCAACACCTCCCTGCCCCTGTACTCAAATCCCCTTGCTATGAAGGCCAACATGCCATTTGCTTTCTTAACCGTCTGCTGTACCTGCATGCCAACCTTCAATGACTGATGTACCATGACACCCAGGTCTCGTTGCACCGCCCCTTTTCCTAATCTGTCACCATTCAGATAATAGTCTGTCTCTCTGTTTTTACCACCAAAGTGGATAACCTCACATTTATACACATTATACTTCATCTGCCATGCATTTGCCCACTCACCTAACCTATCCAAGTCACTCTGCAGCCTCATAGCATCCTCCTCGCAGCTCACACTGCCACCCAACTTAGTGTCATCCGCAAATTTGGAAATACTACATTTAATCCCCTCGTCTAAATCATTAATGTACAATGTAAACAGCTGGGACCCCAGCACAGAACCTTGCGGTACCCCACTAGTCATTGCCTGCCATTCTGAAAAGTACCCATTTACTCCTACTCTTTGCTTCCTGTCTGACAACCAGTTCTCAATCCATGTCAGCACACTACCCCCAATCCCATGTGCTTTAACTTTGCACATTAATCTCTTGTGTGGGACCTTGTCGAAAGCCTTCTGAAAGTCCAAATATACCACATCAACTGGTTCTCCCTTGTCCACTCTACTGGAAACATCCTCAAAAAATTCCAGAAGACTTGTCAAGCATGATTTCCCTTTCACAAATCCATGCTGACTTGGACCTATCATGTCACCTCTTTCCAAATGCACTGCTATGACATCTTTAATAATTGATTCCATCATTTTACCCACTACTGATGTCAGGCTGACCGGTCTATAATTCCCTGTTTTCTCTCTCCCTCCTTTTTTAAAAAGTGGGGTTACACTGGCTACCCTCCACTCGATAGGAACTGATCCAGAGTCAATGGAATGTTGGAAAATGACTGTCAATGCATCCGCTATTTCCAAGGCCACCTCCTTAAGTACTCTGGGATGCAGTCCATCAGGCCCTGGGGATTTATCGGCCTTCAATCCCATCAATTTCCCCAACACAATTTCCCGACTAAAAAGGATTTCCCTCAGTTCCTCCTCCTTACTAGACCCTCTGACCCCTTTTATATCCGGAAGGTTGTTGGTGTCCTCCTTAGTGAATACCGAACCAAAGTACTTGTTCAATTGGTCTGCCATTTCTTTGTTCCCCGTTATGACTTCCCCTGATTCTGACTGCAGAGGACCTACGTTTGTCTTTACTAACCTTTTTCTCTTTACATATCTATAGAAACTTTTGCAATCCGTCTTAATGTTCCCTGCATTATATGGTGCCTTTTACATAAATGTCCCAAGCAGCATTGTCAGACTAAATTTGACACTGAGCCACATTAGGATATATTAGGTCAGGTTCCAATAAGCTTGGTCAAAGAGCTAGGTTTTAAGGAGCGACTTAAAGGAGGAGAGCAAGGTGGCGAGGTTTAAAGTTTTGGGAATGCTAGACCGATGGGCCTAGACGGCTGATGGCACAGCCACCAATGGAGGAGGAAATCAGGGACGTGCAAGAGGCCAGAATTTGAGGGATGCAGATACCTTGGATCGTTGTAGGGCTGGAGGAGTTGAGTAGGCTGCCTGACACTTACTGTCTGTAGTGACGTGTAAAGTATGGCCACTTGGGCAAAGTAACCGAGAATTGCCAGTGCTGATGCTGGAATGTGTCAGGAAAACATGAGAGAAAGTTGGACTTGTGGGGAAACAAAAGTTACTCTCCCTGGGTCCACAAAGCGACACAACGGTTGTCGAATCAAGTGACACTAACACTCACTGTGAAGGATTGAAATGCATAACTGAAATCAGAGAATGCTTACAATGCGCCTGGGCGATGCAGAACCAATGTCACCGGCAATATACAGTCATCTACAGAGGTAATTAGGAAGATTATTATTATGTAGTCTCAGTGCTCTGACCCGTCAAAAAATCACACATCTCCAGGAAATCCCTCACACCTAGGACTGAACAATTTGCAGTCTCAGTCAGTCTCCGGAATAAACTGTTCTTGTTAAATGGATATGAGGAAAATGAGGAGCTTGCCTCCAGTATTCCCCAGCTACTCCGGAAATGACTTTGAGATTTTGCCAGTGAGATTTATCGGCAAAATTTCAAGACCATTTTAATTAAGTCATCAATTATGCTCCACAATGAACAGAGGGAGCGGAGACACACACTTGCAACAATGGTGCAATATTCTCTAGTTAAATATACATGTGTTAATAAATAATCCCACCTTGCTTCAAAAAATTCAGATTAATAAACTGTAGCAAGCTTTTGCCTTTCATATAGAAAGAAAGCATTATAAAGTCAATTAAAGTATGGAACTTGAAGAGGTTCTACAGTAATTAGTTGTTGAGATGCCACTGATCTAGATCCATTGGGATAAAGTGCACACGAATTACAATGATCTCTCCATCATTAATCTTTCCTCAGTTCCCATTGTAACCACATCTGAAGCAATATTTCTTTCTATTTGTGTAGTTAGTTTTGTAGAATCAAAGAAAGTTACAGTCCATGTGCAGTTATGTGGCAGTTGTGGCTCAGTAGGCAGCACTCTCGCCTCTGAATCAGGAGGTTGTGGGTTCAAATCCCACTCCAGGGACTTGAGCACAAAAAAAAAAATCTAGGTTGACACTCCCAGTGCAGTGCTGAGGGCGTGCTGCACTGTCAGAAGTGATGTCTTTCGGATGAGACGTTAAACTTCTCTGCCCTCTCAAGTGGATGCCACTGTTTTGAAGAAGAGCAGGGGAGTTATCCCCGCTATCCTGGCCAATATTTATCCCTCAATCAACAGAACAAAAAACAGATTATCTGGTCATTATCACATTGCTGTGTGTGGGAGCTTGCTGTGCACAAATCGGCTGCCGCGTTTCCCACATTACAACAGTGACTACACTCCAAAAGTATTTCATTGGCTGTAAAGCGCTTTGAGACATCCAGTGGTTGTGAAAGGTGCAATATAAATGCAAGTCTTTCTTTCTTACAGAAACGGGCCAGTTGGCCCATCAAGTCTGTACTGGTGTTTTTCTCCACATGAGCCATCCAGTCTAATCCCCGTATCCTTTAACATTCCTCTTTTTTTAAGCAACGATTTACTTCCCTTCTAAAAAAATTTGTGGGCTCCGATGCAACAATTTTTTTTAATGCTATTTTTTAAGAATATGTTTTGTGGTGAGGGCAACACTCCAGACATTTTTTACGCAACCAGTGTTTAGGATTTGGAATCCGTTGCCTGATAGGGTGGTGGATACAGATTCAGTAACAGTGTTCAAAAGGGAATTGGATAAATACGTGAAGGAGAAAGGGTTGCAGCGATGTGGGGAAAGAGCCGGGACGTGGACTAATGGCGGCGGCCCCTGGACAGCAAGGAGGCCCCGACCTGTGAGAGACCATCAGCGGCAGGTCGGGACCATAAAAGGAGCGATGAGCGGCGGCCATGGGTAGCGTGGCGGCGTACGGCTTCACCATATAGCACCAGCCGGTGCAAGAGGGCGACGGCAGCGAAGAGGGACGTCATCAAGGTCCAGGTCGGTGATTGGAGCGTGGGCAGGTACAGCAGGAGCGGCGAGGTCGGGGCGAAGAAACGGTGAGAGATTGTAGAGGGATGTGATCGGGATCCGGGAGAGGCGAGAGTTCGGGGCCAGAAGAGGCGGGGGCCCAGGGGCAGCACGGGCCAGCCCACACTGCGATGTGTGCGTGCACTGGATCCGTGCAGCAGAGCTGGTCTCCAGTCGTCTTGGGTAATCCTGCCCACTGGACCAAGACCTAGCTCTGTCAAGCCCGTGTAGTGGCTGGTGTGCAACGGCCACCACACGTTAAAAAATCTACGCACAGGCATCTTCCACCCTTCAAGGTGTAGTTCGGGACCTGGAATATTAGGTCCTTCATTGAAACACCTGTGAACACATCCCTTTTTGGTGTGGAAGCAAGTCATCCTCGCTTCGAGGGATTGCCTGTGATGATGGACTAATGGACTGCTCTTCGAAGGAGCCTGTGCAGACACGAATCGTCTTCTGTGCTGGTACACTTCTATAATTCTCTGACAAAACAATGATTTACAGAGATCTGCAGTGGTTAGCTTTTCCAACGCTTTGAATTCACATTAAAAATTTTACTTATTGAGATCGTGGACTCCGAGGAACCTGTACTTGACCCCAGGTCCACTGACTATTTTGAAAGCCGCTTTAGGCTGTGTTCCTGGCTTTATCAATGCAGGGGAAGAAAGAAAGAAAGAAAGAAAGAAAGAGAGAGAGAAAGAAAGAAAGAAAGAAAGAGAGAAAGAAAGAAAGAGAGAAAGAAAGAAAGAAAGAAAGAAAGAAAGAAAGAAAGAAAGAAAGAAAGAAAGAAAGAAAGAAAGAAAGAAAGAAAGAAAGAAAGAAAGAAAGAATTAATTGCTTTTATATAGCACCTTTCACGACCACCGGATGTCTCAAAGCCCCTTACAGCCAATGAAGTACTTTTGGAGTATAGTCACTGTTGTAATATAGGAAACGCGGCAGCCAATTTACGCACAGCAAGCTCCCACAAACAGCAATGTGATAATGACAAAATAATATGTTTTTTAGTGATGTTGTTTGAGGGATAAATATTGACACTGGGGATAACACCCCTGCTCTTCTTCAAAATGGTGCCATGGGATCTTTTACGCCCACCTGAGAGGAAGACTCAGTTTAACGTCTCATCCGAGGGTTGGAATGGGGCTCCAGGTAACAGGGTCAAGCATCACCTAATCTGGCAACTTGTTTTTTTTTTCCAGCAACGTGTCAATCGTTTTTATATAGATTTTCCAACACGGCTGGCCTTAAAAAGCCCCCCTCTGCTTTTTGATAAGGATGGAGTCAAAAGGCATTTTGATGGGGGAATGAGGACCCAGTGGAGCTTGGCAAGGAGAGGCGTGATGGGTGTGCATGAGAGGAAGTTGTACGCAGAGTTCTGAACAAATCGAAGAGTTGTGGGTGGACGGTCCAGCAAGGAGCATGCACATGACATCAATCATTGAGGTGTTGAGGGCATAGATGAAGGTTTTGGCATCAGAGGAGGAGAGCTATGAGTTTAAGTGGGCAATGTTGCAGCATTGGTGGTTGACTTGTTGAGAGGTAAGGAGGAGAGCTCGGTGTTGAGCAGAATACTGGGGATACTCAGAACCTGGTTCAATGTCAATGAGTGGCTGAGTAGCCAATGGACCTGAATCCAGAGAGACACTGGCACAAACCAGAGAGGATGGCATTGGTTTTGTGGATATTGTACGATACGAAATTTTGATTGGAGGAAATTGTAGAAGAACACTTTGAAGCATTTTATTAACCGGAAAAGAAAAAAAGATGCACGCTCCTTGCCGGACCCCTCCACTTTTCGATTTGTACAGAACTCTGTGGTTTACTCCCTCTCAGCACACCCGTCATGTCTCTCCTTGCCAAGCTTGACGGTTTCAAAAGCTTTAAGATTTTCCAGCAATGTCAGCCGGGACTCAGTGGCCTCTGAGTCAGAAAGTCGTGGGTTCAAGTCCCACTTCAGAGACCTGAGCCCAAAATCTAGGCTGACACTCCAGGGCAGGGCTGAGGCAGTGCTGCACTGTCGGAGGTGCTGTCTTTCGGATAGGACATTAAACCAAGGACCCATCTCAGGTGGATGTAAAAGATCCCATGGCAATATTCAAAGTAGAGAAGGAGAGTTCTCCCCGGTGCCCTGGCCAATATTGATCCCCGGTGCCCTGGCCAATATTGATCACCGGTGTCCTGGCCAATATTGATCCCCAGTGCCCTGGCCAATATTAATCACCGGTGCCCTGGCCAATATTGATCCCCAGTGCCCTGGCCAATATTGATCCCCAGTGCCCTGGCCAATATTAATCACCGGTGCCCTGGCTAATATTGATCCCCAGTGCCCTGGCCAATATTGATCCCCAGTGCCCTGGCCAATATTGATCCATGGTGTCCTGGCCAATATTGATCCACGGTGCCCTGGCCAATATTGACCCCCAGTGCCCTGGCCAATATTGATCCATGGTGTCCTGGCCAATATTGATCCACGATGCCCTGGCCAATATTGATCCCCAGTGCCCTGGCCAATATTGATCCATGGTGTCCTGGCCAATATTGATCCCCGGTGTCCTGGCCAATATTGATCACCAGTGCCCTGGCCAATATTGATCCATGGTGTCCTGGCCAATATTGATCCCCGGTGCCCTGGCCAATATTGATCCACGGTATCCTGGCCAATATTGATCCCTGGTGTCCTGGCCAATATTGATCCACGGTATCCTGGCCAATATTGATCACCGGTGCCCTGGCCAATATTGATCCCTCAACCAACAACATTAAAACATATTATCGGGTCATTATCTAATTGGTTGCTGTGTTTCATTGATTCTAAAGTGCTTTGGGACGTCCTGAGGACGGGGCAGGCGCAATATAAATGCACGTCTTCCTTTGCACCATTCACCTTGAAACTCTCACGGCAATGGAGCTAAGAATAGCCAGAATCAGGTAGGCTAATCAGAGATGAATGCTGCACAGAAATGGCAGAGAGCTGCAGTCACCAACTTTGAAAGAGAGCAGCAGTTCCCCCAGGGCAGCTCTTCAATATATTCTCTGTTGAGGTACAGAATACAAATGAGAGAACTTTAATACTCCGATCGCTGAATGCCCTTCAACAGCAAAGCACCAGACTGAATACAGTCACACTGTGCGAATAAACGCTTTCGAAGGGCTTTCAACTATTTCCAGCTGCTGAAAGCAGAGAGAAACACATATTAAATGATGTGACAAAATCGGCTACACTAAGTCCTTGCCTGTTTTATTAGCTAGTGGCTCAGTTGGTAGCACCCTCATCCCTGAGTCGGAAGGTTGTGGGTTCAAGTCCCACTCCAGAGACTTGAACACAAAAAATCGAGGGTGACACTCCAGTGCAGTGCTGAGGGAGTGCCCCACTGTCAGAGGTGTGGTCTTTCGGATGAGACGTTAAACTGAGGCACCATCTGCTCTTTTAGGTGGATGTAAAAGATCCCATGGCACTATTTTGAAGAAGAGCAGGGGAGTTTGAGGATGTAACGAACAGGGTGGATCAAGTGGAACCAGTGGATGTGGTATATTTGGACTTCCAGAAGGCATTTGACGAGGTGCCATATAAAAGGTTACTGCACAAGATAAAAGTTCATGGGGTTGGGGGTAATATATTAGCATGGATAGAGGATTGGCTAACTAACAGAAAACAGAGAGTCGGGATAAATGGTTCATTCTCTGGTTGACAATCAGTAACTAGTGGGGTGCCGCAGGGATCAGTGCTGGGACCCCAACTATTTACAATCTATATTAATGACTTGGATGAAGGGACTGAGTGTAACGTAGCCAAGTTTGCTGACAATGCAAAGATGGGAGGAAAAGCAATGTGTGAGGAGGATACAAAAACATGCAAAAGGACATGCAGGCTAAATGAATGGGCAAAAATTTGGCAGATGGAGTATAACATTGAAAAGTGTGAGGTTATGCACTTTGGCAGAAAAAAATTGAAGAGCTAGTTATTTATTTAAATGGAGAAAAATTGCAAAGTGCTGCAGTACAGCAGGACCCTGGGTCCTGGTGTATGAAACACAAAAGGTTAGTATGCAGGTACAGCAAGTGATCAGGAAGGCCAATGGAATCTTGGCCTTTATTGCAAAGGGGATGGAGTATAAAAGCAAGGAAGTCCTGTTACAGTTATATAGGGTATTGGTGAGGCCACACCTGGAATACTGCGTGCAGTTTTGGTTTCAATATTTACGAAAGGATATACTTGCTTTGGAGGCAGTTCAGAGAAGGTTCACTAGGTTGATTCCAGAGATGAGGGGGTTGACTTATGAGGAAAGGTTGAGTAGGTTGGGCCTCTACTCATTGGAATTCAGAAAAATGAGAGGTGATCTTATCGAAACGTATAAGATTATGAGGGGGCTTGACAAGGTAGATGCAGAGAGGATGTTTCCACTGATGGGGGAGACTAGAATTAAGGGGCACAACCTTAGAATAAGGGGCCGCCATTTAAAACAGAGATGAGGAGAAATTTCTTCTCTTAGTGGGTTGTAAATCTGTGGAATTCGCTGCCTCAGAGAGCTGTAGAAGCTGGATTATTGAATAAATTTAAGATAGAAATAGACAGTTTCTTAACCGATAAGGGAATAAGGGGTTATGGGGAGTGGGCAGGGAAGTGGACCTGAGTCCATGATCGGATCAGGCATGATTGTATTAAATGGAGGAGCAGGCTTGAGGAGCCGTATGGCCTACTCCTGCTCCTATTTCTTATGTTCTTATGATCTTATGTTATTTCTGGTGTCCTGAGCCAATATTTATCCTTCAATCAACATAACAAAAGCAGATTATCTGGTCATTATCACATTGCTGTTTGTGGGAGCTTGCTGTGTGCAAATTGGTTGTAACATTTCCCACATTACAACAGTGACTACACTTCAAAGAAAATACTTAATTGGCTGTAAAGCACTTTGAGACGTCCAGTGGTCGTGAAAGGCACTATATAAATGTAAGTCTTTTTTAAATTTCTTTTTTGTACCTCATAACCAACATTGCTTGGCTCAGGATTGCCGATTGTCCCTCTGCATCTGTGAATTCTACTGTAAATACAAAGAGAAATAGAGAAGGAAAGAATTGCAGGCAGGAGTTGCTCAGGCCATGTGTTAATTGTCTGAGTAAACTACTGAGAAGTGAATTGGTTATAGAACGGAAGCAAATTTAGAATGTTGTCTGGCTGCCTACACAAGGCAGGTTTCCATGAGGTGTTGCTGTTGGTTTATAGAACCTGTGTGCTACAATTCCGGTTGTCTCCAAAAACATTTAGCCCATGCCCACTGCAAAACAACAACTATAAAAACAACAACTTGTATTTATATAGCATAGTGAAATGTCCCAAGTCGCTTCACAGGGGTACTATGAGATTTAAAAAATTTAACATCGAGCCGCATAAGTAGAAATTAACGCAGTAGGCCTAAAGATTGGTCAAAGAGGTAGGTTTTAAGGAGCAAAGAGAGGTAGAGAGGCGGAGACAGGGAATTCTAGAGCTTAGGATCCCAGGCAGCTGAAGGCATGGACACCAATGGTTGAGCGATTAAAATCAGAGATGCTCAAGAGGGCAGAACTAGAGGCCAATTTCCATCAGGTGTCTTGTGCCTCTTCTGAACCGAAAGTTAGCCTGTGGTGCAAAGGAGGCAGCACGCCTCCAGGTTAGCATCTATCCTTAGGCCAATGGGTTATACCAGGTAAACACTCCAAGACACTCACTTCCTGCTACCCCACAAACACCCCGTCAGGCCAGAACAAGGCGGTAGATTAATGAAAAATGGCACTTACTGCTCCATTCCCGCTGATGTCCAGATCACCGTCATTTTGGCGGGTGTCTTGAAATGGTTGGCTCAGGTGTGCCCTAGAAAAGGCGAGCGACCCCATTTGCCCATGTAACTCGGGAAAATGTAACATCAGTTGCACCCAGAACCAATTTGGAAATACCAATTGGCAGAGTGTGTGCCATGGGGGCAGCACCCGGGCACACTTGGCATGGAGCAGCCCAACCAGCGGTCCTTAAAGCAACGTTTCCAGTCGATGATCTGTCTTCAGAAACCCTACCTTCCTCTCTCCAAGGATGCCGAGTATTTCCAGCATGAGCTCTTTTTTATTTGAGCTTTCCAGCACCCGGGGAATTTTGCTTTTTCGTCTTAAAGGAACCACTGGGGGGCCATTCAAAAAAAGTACAAACACGGCCCTCTCACCCGCCACCCCCCCACCACCCCCCCGCCAATTGCGGACCCTCTGCAGCCTTCCCCCTGAATCGCCTCCCCTCACCCCTTTAATTAACCTGCATCAGCTGGGCACCATAGTCCAGCTGCTGCATTTCCTACCCACTCTGATCGGCATGTTAGAGGTGACTAGGCATAGAAACGCAAGTCTTACTTGCAACATATGCCTTGTAAGCGCCATGATAATGGAGCGAGGAAGAACCAGACTCACGTGGTTCGGCCACAACTGGAGCATTGTGTCCAATTCTGGGCTCCGCACTTTAGGAAGGATGTGAAGGCCTTAGAGAGGGTGCAGAAAAGATTTACGAGAATGGTTCCAGGGATGAGGGACTTCAGTTACGTGGATAGACTGGAGAAGCTGAGGTTGTTCTCCTTGGAGCAGAGAAGGTTGAGAGGAGAATTGATCGAGGTGTTCAAAATCATGAGGGGTCTGGACAGAGCAGCTAGAGAGAAACTGTTCCCATTGGCGGAAGGGTCGAGAACCAGAGGACACAGATTTAAGATGATTGGCAAAAGAACCAAAGGCGACATGAGGAAAAACTTTTTTATGCAACAAGAGGTTAGGATCTGGAATGCACGGCCTGAAAGGGAGACAGATTCAATCGTGGCTTTCAAAGGGGAGTTGGATAAATACCTGAAGGAAAAAAATTTGCAGGGCTACGGGGAAAGACTGGCGGAGTGGGACTGGCTCTTGCAGAGAGCGGGCACGGGCTCGACGGGCCGAATGGCCTCCTTCTGTGCTGTAACGATGCCGAAATTCTATTTTATGATTCTATGATCTAAGCCGAATGCTACACAGAATGGGGATAGAGCTGCTGTCACCAACTTCACTCTGAAAGGGAACAGCAATCAGTCAGGGTTGAATAATTGGTGTGTAAGGATGAGGGAATATTCTGGAGATATCCCGATAACCTTTGTCGTGTTGATGCCAATCCTTTCCACAGGAGCTTAAATGGATGGGATAGAATGGCAGGTTAGATCGAAAGAGCTGGCTTGATGGGCCTCTATTCATTCTGTACTTCACATATTGTCACGTTCTTGAGTGTTTATATCCGCAATTATTCTGAAAATGGCTGTATGTCCCTGGCATGTTTTGCAGCATACTTTACACCGGCATGATTCAGTTTGGAAGTTTATTCTTATGTAAACACTCTGCATCATTTTCAAAAATATAACACAGTTTGAGTATCGATGGTTTGTTTAAATAGAGATACATACGGCTCAACAATTGTCTTGTACTTCACTGCAGTATGTTGCAACAACTCCAGACCTCATCAAATCCTGGCCCCACTCCTCAAAGGCGACCGATACCTATTTTAGGCCATTCAGGCATCTATCCCTACAATGTCCCCCACTTCCCTCTCAAAGTCTGGCACTGCCCTCCCCAGGAGCACTGCCCTTTCCCAGGCCACCATTACCTTTCCACACAGTAACAATTGGTATCAAACCCCTCAGAAGCCCGTCGGCACTAGATGTAGCATTGCTGGTGCTTTTGGAGACTGCACGATGACGATCACTTCGACAGCTTTAAGAATTAAAGTTTAATGCAGAATTGCCCTTGGCATGCATGGGGGCAAACTGTCTATCTGCAACAGTTTCTGTGATGTTGGCATTACCTAAGTGTGTTGACATGAACATTTTCTTCCTCCCCCGCATCTTCCACGTGTCTTAGGTTACACTGCGCTCTGCAACGGAAGACAAGGAAACTGTCTGTCTGGTATTATTTTTCTTCCCACCGCACTCATGTTCCTCCCTTTTCTTCTCTCATCCCTTAAAGGCGATGGGCGATACTGAAATAACATTTTACAAGCCCCAGCATCCCTGCAGTGCATCACTCAACTGGCCTTTTTGACATGTGCACCCAATGTTGGGAGGATATTCAACAGGAGGAACATCACGACCAAGGTCATAATTATCCTCACCAACATTCACTTGGAACCCTTTCTAGCTGGGGTGGGGTGAAGGGTTACTGGATAGTGACCTGGCCTGCAATACTCCAGAAGATGGAATTTTGGATACAAAAAATATGTCCACTAATGAATAGGGCTAATTCCATTGGGTCATAGAAACATAGAAACATAGAAACATAGAAAATAGGTGCAGGCCATTCAGCCCTTCGAGCCTGTACCACCATTCAATATGATCATGGCTGATCATGCAACTTCAGTACCCTATTCCTGCTTTCTCTCCATACCTGTTGATCCCTCTAGCCATAAGGGCCACATCTAACTCCCTTTTGAATATATCTAACGAACTGGCCTGAACAACTTGCTGTGGTAAAGAATTCCATAAGTTCACAACTCTCTGAGTGAAGAAGTTTCTCCTCTCCTAGGAAGAAGGTCCTAAATGGCTTTCCCCTTATCCTTAGACTGTGTCTCCTGGTTCTGGACTTCCCCAACATCGGGAACATTCTTCCTGCATCTAACCTGTCCAATCCCGTCAGAATTTTATATATTTTTATGAGATCCCCTCTCATTCTTCTAAATTGCAGTGAATATAAGCCGAGTCGATCCAATCTTTCTTCATATGTCAGTCCTGCCAACCCGGGAATCAGTCTGGTGAACCTTCGCTGCACTCCCTCAATAGCAAGAATGTCCTTCCTCAGATTAGGAGACCAAAACTTTACACAATATTCAAGGTGTAGCCTCACCAAGGCCCTGTAAAACTACAGTAAGACCTCACTGCTCCTATACTCAAATCCTCTCACTATGAAGGCCAACATGCCATTTGCCTTCTCCACTGCCTGCTGTACCTGCATGCCAACTTTCAATGACTGATGTACCATGACACCCAGGTCTCATTGCACCTTCCCTTTTCCTAATCTGTCACTATTCAGATAATATTCTGCCTCCCTGTTTTTGCCACCAAAGTGGATAACCTCACATTTATCTACATTATACTGCATTATACGTGCATTTGCCCACTCACCTAACCTGTCCAAGTCACCCTGCAGCCTCTTAGTATCCTCCTCACAGCTCACATTGCCACCCAGCTTAGTGTCATCTGCAAACTTGGAGATATTACATTCAATTCCTTCGTCTAAATCATTAATGTATATTGTAAATAGCTGGGGCCCCAGCACTGAACCTTGCGGTACCTCACTAGTCACTGCCTGCCATTCACTAAGGAAGACACACATAATCTTCTGGAAATACTAGGGGACCAAGGGTCTAGCGAGAAAGAGGAACTGAGGGAAATCCTTATTAGTCAGGAAATTGTGTTAGGGAAATTGATGGGATTGGAGGCCGATAAATCCCCACGGCCTGTTAGTCTGCATCCCAGAGTACTTAAGGAAGTGGCCCTAGATATAATAGATGCATTGGTGGTCATTTTCCAACATTCTACAGACTCTGGATCAGTTCCTATGGATTGGAGGGTAGCTAATGTAACCCCACTTTTTAAAAAAGGAGGGAGAGAGAAAACAGGGAATTATAGACTGGTTAGCCTGACATCGATGGTGGGGAAAAATGTTTATTCCTACTCTTTGCTTCCTGTCTGTCAACCAGTTCTCTATCCACATCAATATATTGTCCCCAATACCATGTGCTTTAATTTTGCACACTAATCTCTTGTGTGGGACCTTGTTAAAAGCCTTTTGAAAGTCCAAATACACCATATCCACTGGTTCGCCTTTGTCCACTCTATTAGTTACATCCTCAAAAAATTCCAGAAGATTTGTCAAGCATGATTTCCCTTTCATAAATCCTTGCTGACTTGGACTGATCCTGTCACTGCTTTCCAAATGCGCTGCAATTACATCTTTAATATTTGATTCCAACATTTTTCCCCACTACCGATATCAGGCTAAGCAGTCTATAATTCCCTGTTTTCTCTCTCCCTCCTTTTTTAAAAAGTGGGGTTACATTAGCTACCCTCCAATCCATAGGAACTGATCCAGAGTCTGTAGAATGTTGGAAAATGACCACCAATGCATCTATTATGTCTAGGGCCACTTCCTTAAGTACTCTAGGATGCAGACTAACAGGCCGCGGGGATTTATCGGCCTCCAATCCCATCAATTTCCCTAACACAATTTTCTGACTAATAAGGATTTCCCTCAGTTCCTCTTTCTCGCTGGACCCACTGTCCCCTAGTATTTCCGGAAGGTTATGTGTGTCTTCCTTAGTGAAGACAGAACCAAAGTATTTGTTCAATTGGTCTGCGATTTCTTTGTTCCCCATTATAAATTCACCTGATTCTGACTGCAAGGGACCTACATTTGACTTCACTAATCGTTTTCTCTTCACATATCTATAGAAGCTTTTGCAGTCAGTTTTTATGTTCCCAGCAAGCTTCCTCTCATACTCTATTTTCCCCTTCCTAATTAAACCCTTTGTCCTCCTCTGCTGAATTCTAAATTTCTCCCAGTCCTCAGGTTTGCTGCTTTTTCTGGCCAATTTATATGTCTCTTCCTTGGATTTAACACTATCCCTAACTTCCCTTGTTAGCCACGGTTGAGCCACCTTCCCCGTTTTATTTTTACGCCAGACAGAAATGTACAATTGTTGAAGTTCATCCATGTGATCTTTAAATGTTTGCCATTGCCTATTCACCGTCAACCCTTTAAGTATCATCCGCCAGTCTATCCTCGCCAATTCACGTCTCCATCGAAGTTACCTTTCTTTAAGTTCAGGACCCTAGTTTCTGAATTAACTGTGTCACTCTCCATCTTAATGAAGAATTCTACCATATTATGGTCACTCTTCCCCAAGGGGCCTCGCACAACAAGATTGCTAATTAATCCTCTCTCATTATACAAAACCCAGTCTAGGTCTTCCCAGTGTGCTCCCAAGATCATATGGCCTGACTCTGATGCCAGTGGCAACAACTTGGCATTATATAACTCCTTTAATGTAGTAAAACGTCCCAAGGTGCTTCACAGGAGCGTTACCAAACAAAATTTGACACCGAGCCACATAAACAGATATTAGGTCTCCTTGACCAAAGCTTAGAGAAAGAGCCAGGTTTTCAGGCGCATCTTAAAGGGGAAGAGAAGGATAGAGAGGTGGAGAAATATAGGGAGGGGATTCCAGAGCTCAGGACCCAGGCAGCTGAAGGTACAGCCGCCAATGGTGGAGCTGATGGGGGATGCGCAAGAGGCCAGAATTGGAGGAGTGCAGAGATCTCAAAGGCTTATAGGGATGGAGGAGGTTACAGAGATAGGGAGGAGTGAGGGCCGGGGGGAATTTGAAAACAAGGATGAGAATTATAAAATCGAGGCCAGAAGCCAATGTAGGTCAGCGAGCACGGAGGTTAACAGGACTTGGCACAAGTTAGGATATGGGCAGCAGAGTTTTAGACGAGCATCACGATTTTCACTGAGCTGCAATGGGGGTGGGGTGGTGGAGAGGATCACAGATATTTGGGTCCATTATTCATTCTTTTGTGCATGAGCAGTAGCATGAAACATAAATTAATACAAGTGGAAATGTTTAAATGTAAACGGAAAAGCAGTTCCTCCTGCAATATTAACATATTGCTGCCAAGAACTTTCAGCTCTGAATGGTTATTAGATTTAGCCGCATTACATTATCCAGTGACTTAAACAATCTCATTGTATCCGTGATGTTATTCTGACCAGACCTTCTCTGGTGTATTTTTACTCAGTGCCTTACTCATTGACTGCCAAGGTCACCTTTGCAATGGTGTTGCTATGCAGTAAACCTTCAGATGAGAAGGGAGGTTGCTCTGGGATCAATTGATTTTCACAAGTGCATTTCAGCAGGTTGATATTATTTGAGGGGAGATGAAATTAATTCACTTAAGAGTTAATCAATTATTAGTGAATGTCATAGGAGAGCAAGATTATCCATGAATCCAATTCCACATTCATTTCTTGGCATGTTGCTTATCCGCAGTTTGATTTTCAATCACAAATTTAACCCTTCTCGCTCAGCAGAAATCTGGCGGGTGGGCAGCTAACATCGTCCCTGGCTCATACCTGTCCGAAAGCTGCCATGATCGCAACCTGTGCAATTTTAACCTGCTCTCCTGAGTGAGCAGCAAGGACACACACCCGGAGCCAACAGGGTCCTTCTTTACACGTGCATGTTTCGGCCCGATGACATCATCGAGACCCGGCTGTCATTTTAACTCGGGCCTGAGTGGGGAATCCCCCTGGAGTTAAAATCGGGGCAGGGTAAACCGCCCCAACACACGTCACAGGAACGATTATCAAACAGATTCAGCAACCCGTTTCACACCTTGCCAGATTTTCCTTGCAGCCAGTTGAAAAGGAAATCTGGTGAGATGTAAACCGGGCAGCCCGTGTGATATCACTCCTTTTAAAATGAGGCCTGCTGTGAGAACATTAGAAATTCAGTATTGCCCGCTTTGAGGCGGTGACGGCTCCGGGCGGTACTTTTAGCGCCTCAAAGTGGGATATTCGGTTGTATCGCCCCAAGAGGAGAGTGGAGCACTAAGGGAACGATTCCACACTCTTTCTCAGGCACTAACGGAGCGATAGCGCAGGAGGCCCACTCAATTATTGACATGAGGACGCCGGCATCCTAGCGCCTAAAGAAAAAAAAAAATCCCGGTGAAAATTTCAATAAACTTCACCGACACTTCCCCAGTGCTGCAACAAATAAACAGAAGTTTAAAAAGTAAAATTTCAGCCCTTACCTTGTACTCCGGAAGATATCGCCCCGGGATCGTCGCTGGACCAACTGCTTTCCCCTGCTGGTCTCAACGCCAGGCGCTACTGCAGGCGGAAGAGCGAATTTTGCAAACACAGGGCTACGGGGGAGTTGCACACTCAGTGACATCACCCAGTGGGCGGGGCTAGCGAGTGCAGCGCAAACTGTCAGTGCCCCCGTTAAACCTTCACTGACGTTCGTGGCAGGCGCTGACAGCGCGGCACTTGGGCGGGAGGTGTTCAGTGGCCCCTTAGCGCCCCTCTCTGGCGCTAATGGTGGCACTAAACAATCGAATTTCTCCCCCTATAAGAAATTCATGATCTTAATGACGCATGACATAATTTCCAGTCTGGTTAGGACGCCATCTTGCCGTGTGCTTCATTCGTTCATCTTGCTATCTGGACTGGGCCAATGACAAGCAATCAGCACAACGAGCTTTTAAAGGGGCAAATGATATTTTGCAATTGTTTCTGAATTTTCATTTTCCAGCATCTTTTTCATGCTGATTAGTATTATTTTTATTTGTGTAATTATTCTGATTTTTTTAAGTGCTTTTTTTTAATGTGTATGGAGATTTTAAAATTAATTTATCATTTTTATTGGTCAAAACATAATGTTGAACATAACATGATCTGAAAATCATCAAAAATTTGCCTGTATTTGAAGCATTCACAAGACCTGTATAAAAGACTGGTACAGCCTCAACTGGAGTATTGTGCACAATTCTGGGCTCCGCACTTTAGGAAGGATGTGAAGGCCTTAGAGAGGGTGCAGAAAAGATTAGCAAGAATGGTTCCAGCGTTGAAGGACTCCAGTCACGTGGATAGACTGGAGAAGCTGGGGTTGTTCCCCTTGGAGCAGAGAAGGTTGAGAGGAGATTTGATCGAGGTGTTCAAAATCATGAGGGGTCTGGACAGAGTAGATCGAAAGAAACTGTTCCCATTGGCAGAAGGGTCGAGAACCAGAGGGCACAGATTTAAGGTGATTGGCAGAAGTACCAAAGGCGACATGAGGAAAAATGTTTTAAGCATTGAGTGGTTAGGATCTGGAATGCACAGCCTGAAAGGGTGTTGGAGGCAGACTCAATCACTGCTTTCAAAAGGGAGTTGGATATCTACCTGAAGGAAAAAAAGTTTCAGGGCTACGGGGAAAGGGCAGGGGAGTGGGACTGGCTGAAGTGCTCTTGTAGAGAGTGGCCTCCTTCTGTGCTGTAACCATTCAATGATTCCATGATTCTATGCTCTCAGGAACAGCTTATTAAGGGGATATGGAAAAGGAGCCTTTAAGATGCAAACTTTCATGGGAGTTCAGGGAGCTCTTCATGCAAAGTACAAAATCCCAAGTTGAGTTAAAATGAGTGATCAGGATTGGTTTTAAACTATGCGAGGTTTAGTATTTCATAACTGAAGTGATGCAAGGTGAGAGGAAGAATTCCAGGGAGATCATCAATCAGCAGAGTTAGATTGGCCTCTTCCATCATTATGCCAGCCACCGTGTCTGCATGCCATGGCACATCTAATATTAAGTGCGGAGAACCAGCTCTGCAAACTCTGGGCCAGCACGGAGCTAGCTGTAGAGCAGCAGCATTGTCAGTGATAGCCAAAGTTACCAGCACCTTCAACCTTTCAGCCTTCGCCTCCTCCTCGGCTGGCGTCGGGATCATCCGCAGTATCCATCAAAATGCTGCCCGCAGATGTATCCAACAGACGACTGATGTATTAGTTAGCATCGGTAGCATTTTGTTCTCCTTTCCTGCCGACTAACAACAGAAGCATGATATGGCAGCCCAATTTCATTGCACTGCGCCATTTGCCAAAGGGTCATTGATGGCAACTACGCAGCCATCTGGCCCACTTATTCCAGCTCCCCCTCTGTCACTGCCACTTGGTCCTGCCCATCTGCGCACCCTGCTTAACCAAGGGCTCCCCTCTTCGCGCTCACTCACCGCACCCTCTGGGATGCGTGTAGCTGTGTTGATGCTTGGACACGGCGGTGAGAGCGATGCAGGGTCCGGTGTAGCACTGCCTTGTTCTGGGTCACAGGCAACCTGCTCTTCCAGGCCTACAGTGACAGAAAAGGAAAATGTGTCAATGCTAGATCCATAGGATACCTTCAAACAGAGTATCCATGGTGAGGTCCTGCACGTGATGTTTCTGGGTTTGTACTCCTGCCTATGGTTGAGTGAGAAGAGGGATGAGACGCACCAGTTGGCCAGGGTGTGGAACCAGTAGAAAATGATAACTGGTATTTATCCCTGTTATGTGTGAATAAAGAGTCTAACCAGATACTGTGAGCTCAAAGTAAAGTGTGACCTTAGTCTTTTATTTCAGGTCTCCAGAGTGCCTCTCCAGCCTGTGAGGCCTCCTTAAGTACAGGTACTCCCAAGGGATTGTGGGACCCCTTGGGACTCCAGGGGATGAGCCCTCTGGTGGTTACACAAGGTATTTTCAGGTTTACATATATAACAACACTGCCCCCCGCCCCCCCCCCCCCCCGCCACCTCCCACCAAAGTCAATAGTGTAACTATTTACAAGGTGAGTTGATCTGGGGCCTTTCTTTCCCTGGTTGGTCGTCTCGATGCAAATGCTGGTTTTGGTGAGTCGTTTGTTGGTCCCTCTGTCGGTTGCCACTGGTGTGTGCATTGGAGGGTCAAAAAAGCTGGGTCTAATGTGGGTTATTCTGGATAGTCCATGAATCTGAGTTTGGTTTGGTCCAAGTGTTTCCTGTAGATGAGTCCATTTGAAAGTTTGACCCGAAACACCCTACTCCCCTCTTTGGCCACAACAGTGCCAGGAAGCCACTTGGGACCTTGTCCATAGTTCAACACAAATACAGGATCATTGATTTCAATTTCACGTGACACATTTGCGCTTTCATGATATGTACTTTGTTGAAGCCGCCTGCTCTCTACCTGTTCATGTAGATCAGGGTGGATTAACGAGAGCCTTGTCTTAAATGCCCTTTTCATGAGCAGTTCAGCGGGTGGAATCCCAGTGACCGAGTGGGGTCTCATGCAGTAACTGAGGAGGACTCGGGATAGGCGAGTCTGCAGTGAGCCTTCAGTTACCCTCTTCAAGCTCTGCTTGATTGTTTGCACTGCTCTCTTTGCCTGACCATTAGATGCTCGTTTGAACGGGGCAAATGTAACATGTTTGATCCCATTGCGGGTCATGAACTCTTTGAACTCGGCATTGGTGAAACACGGCCCGTTGTCGCTAACAAGATATCAGGCAGGCCGTGCGTTGCAAACATGGCCCGCAGGCTTTCAATGGTGGCAGCGGACGTGCTTGCTGACATTATCTCACATTCAATCCATTTGGAGTACGCATTTACAACCACTAGGAACATTTTACCCAAGAACGGACCTGCGTAGTCGATATGGACCCTAGACCACGGTTTGGAGGGCCAAGACCATAAACTTAATGGTGCCTCCCTGGGTGCATTGCTTAACTGTGAACATGTATTACATTTGTGCATGCAGGACTCTAAGTCTGCATCAATACTGGGCCACCACACGTGGGACCTGGCTATTGCTTTCATCATTACAATGCCTGGGTGGGTACTGTGGAGGTCATTAATGAAAGTGTCCCTGCCCTTTTTGGGTACCACTACACAATTGTCCCACAGAAGGCAGTCTGCCTGTATGGACATTTCATCTTTGAGCTACTGGTATGACTTTATCTCTTCCTGCATTTCTAATGGGACACTGGACCAGCCCCTGAGAAGCACACAGTTTTTTACTAAGGCCAGTAGGGGGTCCTGGCTCGTCCAGGTTCTAATCTGTCGGGCGATAACGTGATTGCTCACTCTTGAATGCTTCCATTACCATGACTAAATCTGCGGGCTGTGCCATTTCCACCCCCGTGGTGGGCAATGGCAGCCCACTGAGAGCATCGGCACAATTTTCTGTGCCTGGCCTGTGGCAGATGGCGTAGTTGTATGCGGACAACGTGAGCGCCCATCTCTGGATACGGGCCGATGCATTCGTATTTGTCCCCATACTTTCAGAAAAGAGGGATATCTGTGGCTTATGGTCAGTTTCCAATTCAAATTTGAGCTCAAACAGATATTGATGCATTTTCTTTACCCCATAAACACACGCTAACACTTCTTTTTCAATCATGCTGTAGGCCCTCTCAGTCTTAGACAGACTTCTGGATGCATAAGCAACCGGTTGCAATTTCCCAGATTCATTAGCTTGTTGCAATACACAACCGACACCGTATGACGACTCATCACATGCTAGTACCAAACGCTTACATGGATCATACAACACAAGCAATTTGTTTGAGCATAACAGTTTTCTAGCTTTTACAAAGGCATTTTCTTGGCTTTTGCCCCATACCCATTCGTCTCCTTTATGCAGTAAGGCGTGCAGTGGTTCTACCAGTGTGCTGAGACCTGGTAAGAAGTTACCAAAGTAGTTCAGGAGTCCTAGAAACAACCGCAGCCCCGTCACGTTCTGTGGCCTCGGTGCGTTCTCATTTGCCTCCGTCTTCGCGTTGGGCCTGATGCCGTCCGCCGCGTTTCTTCTCCCCAGGAACTCCACTTCAGGCACCAGGAAAACGCACTTCGAGCGTTTTAACCTGAGCCCCACGCGGTTGAGCCGACTAAGAACCTCCGCCAGGTTCTGCAGATGCTCGACTGTGGTCATCCTGGAAGACCACAGTGCGCGGGACCGACTTCAGTAAGCTTTCCATGTTTCTCTGGAATATCGCCATGGTTGATCAAATTCTAAACGGGCATCTGTTGTAAATGAAGAGGCTTTTGTGCATGTTGATGCAGGTGAGGCCCTTCGATGATTCCTCCAGCGGCTGCGTCATGTAGGCCAACATCAAGTCCAGCTTCATGAACGTCTTTCCTCCCGCCTGCGTCGCAAAAAGGTCATCTGCCTTTGGTAGTGGGTATTGATCCTGCAGGGAGAAACAATTGATAGTTACTTTGTAATCATCACAGTTTCTGACGGTGCCATCTCCATTGAGGACTGGAACAATCGGACTGGCCCACTTGTTGAATTCGATCGACAAAATGATGCCCTCTCATTGCAGCCAGTCCAGCTCGATCTCCACCCTCTCTCTCATAATGTAGGGTACTGCTCTCACCTTGTGATGGATGGGTCGCACCCCCGGAATTAGGTGGATCTGCACTTTTGCTCCTTGGAACTTCCCGATGCCTGGTTCGAACAGCGAGAGGAACTTGTTTAAGACCTGGGCACACGAAGTGTCGTCGTTGGACGAGAGCGCTCGGACGTTGTCCTAGTTCCAGCGTATCTTCCCCAGCCAGCTCCTGCCAAGCAGCATGGAGCCATCGCCCGGTACCACCCAAAGTGGTAGCTTGTGCACCGTCCATCGTAGGAGACCTTTACGGTAGCACTGCCAATTACGGGAATCAGTTCCTTTGTGTAAGTTCTCAGTTTAGTGCGAATGGGAGTCAGGACTGCCTTCAGGCCTTGCTGCACCACAATTTATCAAAAGTTTTTTTGCTCATAATGGACTGGCTTGTGCCCGTGTCCAGCTCCATTGACACCGGGAGTCCATTTAATTCAACCTTCAGCATTATCAGGGGACACTTTATGGTAAATGTGTGCACCCCATATACCTCTGCCTCCTTGGTCTGAGGCTCTGGTTCGTCGTGATCTGCCGTGGATCTGTCCTCCTCTGCAACATGGTGGTTTGCAGGATTAGCAGGGTTTGCAGCTCGCCTGCGCATATGTTGGAGATGTCCCATTGTTCCACAGCCCTTGCAAACGTATCCTTTGAAGCGGCATGAATGGAAACGATGATCACCCTTGCAGCACCAACAAGGCATTAATGGCCGAGCATTCATCACCCTTGATGGTGGACTCTGAGATATCTGCGGACGTGCAGCTGCAGGCATGTGAGGCCTGCCCTGTATGTTCCGATTCGAAAACAACATCACTTTGTTCTCAGTATTTGTAGCAGCACTCGTGTGCTGAGAGAGTTGTTTGGTATTGTCATTGGTGACAATGAACGCCTGGGCTATCGCTACGGCTTTACTCAAGGTTGGGGTCTCTACTGTCAAAAGTTTGCGAAGTATCACTTCATGGCCAATGCCAAGTACAAAGAAGTCCCTGAGCATGTGCTCCAAATGTCCTTCAAATTTGCAATGTCCTGCAAGGCGTCTTAGCTCACCGACATAGCTCGCCACTTCCTTGCCTTCAGACATTTTATACGTGTAGAACTGGTACCGTGCCATCAGAACACTTTCCTTCGGATTAAGATGCTCCCAGAGCAGTTTGCACAAATCATTGTACAATTTCTCTATGGGTTTCGCTGGAGCAAGCAGATTTTTCATGAGGCCATACGTTGGTGCCCCGCAAACGGTGAGGAGAATCGCCCTTGTTTGGCAGCGTTCGCTTCTCCTTCCAGCTCGTTGGCCACAAAGTATTAGTCGAGTTGTTCCACGAAGGTTTCACAATCATCGCCCTCCGAAAATTTCTCCAGGATGCACACTGTTCTCTGCATCGTTGGGTTAGTCATCTGTATCTCGTCGGCAGTTGTTATGTATGAATAAAGAGTCTAACCAGATACTGTGAGCTCAAAGTAAAGTGTGACCTTAGTCTTTTATTTCAGGTCTCCAGAGTGCCTCTTTAGCCTGTGAGGCCTCCTTAAGTACAGGTGCTCCCAAGGGATTGTGGGATCCCTTAGGACTCCAGGGGATGAGCCCTCTGGTGGTTACACAAGGTATTTACAGTTTTACATATATAACAGTCCCTATCGCTGTAACCTCCTCCAGCCCCACAACCCCCCAAGATATCTGCGCTCTTCCAATTCTGGCCTCTTGAGTATCACTGATTATAATCGCTCAACCATTGGTGGCTGTGCCTTCTGTGGTCTTGGCCCCAAGCTCTGGAATTCCCTCGCTCTCCACATCTCTTTGCCCTTTAAGACACTCCTTAAAACCTACGTCTTTGACCAAGCTTTTGATCACCTGCCCTAACATCTCCTTATGCGGTTCGGTGTCAAATTTTGTTTTATAACACTCCTGTGAAGCACCTTGGGACGTTTTACTATGTTAAAGGCGCTATCTAAATGCAAGTTGTTGTTGTCCATTTGAAACACTGCATTCTAAAATCCACCCGCAGAAACTAACAAAGGAAAAATCATTACAGCCTCACTCACTGAGGCTTGGTACAAATCCAGTAATGCGTAGAATTCAACAGTGGGGTTACCTTACACCATCATCCCTTTTGTCATTTAATCACTACTGCCTTCCACCCTATCACACACCTTCCCTTTTGTTCATTCCCCGCTCCCCCACCCTTCACCTGCCTCTGCACCCGCTTAAAAACCTGTTGCATCTCTAACTTTTCCCAGTTCTGACGAAAGGTCATCGACCTGAAACGTTCACTCTGTTCCTCTCTCCACAGGCGCTGCCCGACCTACTGACAGTTCTCAGCACTTTCTGTTTTTATTATAGAGAAGTGAGTATTGAACTTGAGGTTACACCTTGTGTTAGTTAGCTTAAAGATGGAACAAAGTCTAGGGGCAGTACTGTTTGTTGCTTCAGGAGAGTGTATCCCACAGCCTCAGGAACATTAAGAACAACACAGGTCAAAAGATATTCACCACAAGCCGTGGATTCCTGGAGTCCCTTGACCCTGGAACAGGCTGCAGTTCCAACATTACTAATGGAAACCCACCAGAATATTCGATGATGTTAACATAAAGGTCCACTACACAGCCAGCCTCCATTAGATAATCCTGGGTGCACTGACTCAGGTTTTATTTTTCCTTATAATCAAAAGACGGAAATCATGAGCGGCGTAGTCAAAATTATCGGAAATGTAACGGCAACTTGGAAAGCCCCATAAAAGGTACCCTATAGTGTCTGGCTCCTTTCATAATGGATAGGGAACACCTAAGCAGGTGCCTAGCTCTGACCTGAATAGCTGTATGTTATAACTGACCTACACTGGCTCCTGCTCCAGTAACATCTCGAATTTAAAATGCTCATCCTTGTGTTCAAATCCCTCCATTGCCCCTCCCTATCTCTGTAACTTCCTCCACCCCTACAATCCTCTGATAAAGCTGCATTCCTCCAATTCTGCCCTTTTGTGGATCCCCAATTTCCATCGCTCCACCATTGGCGGCCATGCCTTCTGTTGCCTAGATCCCAAGCTCTGGAATGCCCTGCCTAAACTTCTCCGCCTCTCTACCTCTCTCCTCCTTTAAGATATTCCTTAAAACCTACCTCTTTGGCCAAGCTTTTGGTCGCCAGTCCTAATATCTCCTTATGTGGCTCGGTATCATATTTTGATTGATCATCATCATAGGTGGTCCCTCGACCGGCCGCCTATGATGGTGATGCTTCCACGAGAGTTCAATGAAGGACCCGATGTTCCAGTCCTGAATTCCAGTTGAGGGGGTGGAAGATGCCTGTGCGTGAATTTTTTTTAACGTGTGGTGACCGTTGCACACCAGCCACCACACGGGCTGGACAGAGCTAGGCCTTTATCCAGTGGCAAGGATTAATCAGGACAACTGGAGACCCAGTGCATACACATATCAGAGTGTGGGCAGGTCCGTGCTGCCCCTGGGCCCTCGGCTCTTCTGGGCCTCATTCGCCACACCTCCGCCACGATGTGCCAGCGCCCGGCACTCCAGCTCTATTTATAGCCCCAACCCCATGCTCTTCTAAAGCACCTGTAAAATTTACCAATGTTTCACAAAGATTCCTGGTACCTTTCCCCTGCAGAGGAGAAGAATTCCTTTCTGGACTTTTAAACTGGACGGAAAAACTTCGGGACACAAGTGAGTTTAAAGGGGCAGACGACGCCTGCAGGAAATAAAAGGGGATGCATTCATGGAGACCCCACCCAGTGTTTGGACTCATAGGAAAGGGAATTTAATTTGGAACTCGATGAACATTTTCGTATCCTAGGAAAAACTCTGAGGAAGATACCCAAGAGCTTTACAAGTTTAAGATCTCTAAAGGAGCATTTTGGAACAGACTGCCAGAACAGGAGGGTGGGACTTCGCTCAGTTTGGACATTGGAGCTAATCAACTTGTCTGGGAACTGTTCACCCTCGAAACTTGCCCCTAGAAAACATTAGCATTTAAACAATCGATCATGGAAGAAACAGTATCACCCCACCCAGAGGATCCAAATGTCACATACATCTTCCAACACCTTTTCAACAGGCATAGAAATATCTGGCTCAGGCCAGACTAGCACAATGGACGAGAGCTCATCAACTTCGAAAAACCTATTAACGCCAGATTAAAACCACTTAATCAAGTTTCAGTTAGCTGGGCTGCACAATCAAAAACAAAGCAAGATTTGGGGGGGAGATAAGAAAGCCTTTTTGGGGTATATCTATCCCCCAGTTTTACAAGGAGAAACTTACAGAACACAGACTCGGACACTGATACAGGACACAGACTCGAACACAGACACCGACACAAGCAGCAGGAGCTGGGGAGTGAAGAAATGGAATAGTGAAGGAAATGACTAGAACTCATCAAGACCTGACTGAGCACAAGGCCCACGAAGTGGAAGGTTGTCAGCAACCAAATTGACAAACCCGGGCCACCACAACCAGCGAAACGACCAACCGAAACCAACTCAGCAAAAACCGAAGAATCGACATTTATTTCCACTCTACAATCTACTTCTGAATGACCCAACGGGTGAGAAATTACCAAAAACGACTAACTAAAACTATTCCTAACCAAAGAAAGTGGGTACTTATCCCATACATCCAAAACGCAACTTACCGCATCAACGGACGCCCCCCAACTGAAGACTACGCAGTCCGAGATCCTCTCCTCCGTCTGGAGTACGGCTCGCCTAGAAGGCCAAGTGCAGCGAACCCCAAAACCGCGATTCACCAGCAACTGTGAAAAGGGATTGGTGAGCATAGCCCCTGAACCCCCCGCCCCCCCCTCAGAGCTATAACTTAGTTAGTTAGGGGAATTGGGAGGGGGGAGGCTGGGATAACTTGTGTAAATGTATCTGCATTCTCGTCTTTACCCCATTTAGAGTTTAAGCTGTATTCTTTTCCCCACAGGCTGTAATTTGACACTTTATTCAATGTGTTGTACCCCTCAGGGTGTATTGGTGTTACTATTCTGTGTGTGTTATTAAAGGTGTGCCTTTTTACTTCTTTTTAAACACAATAAAGCCATACCTGCTTCCTACCTTGAAACCGATTGTCTGTCCAAGTCTGTCACAATCCCTTCATAATTCCAGTGTCTAGAACCAAGGGTGTGGGAGCGATTCGGAACCGCTCATATAAGGTCAGAAGGGAAAGCTGACCCCCTGAAAACCACCCCTTATACACCCATGTAGTGATGTTTTATCACGTTAAAGGCACTATATAGATATAAGTTGTTGTTGTTGCATTTTACCTGCCAGTTTGCCTCTGCAACTGACTATTTTCTATCCAGCCAGCATACCTGAAAGAAAATGGCATGGTAAGATTCCAGCAGTGGCTCGTACTATGATACTAATTGCCAACCACTAGTATACTGGAAGCAGCCATTTTATGTATTAATCTATATCATGAAATAAAACATCTGTTTCTGTGACATACATCAACATTAAATAATGCCTGTATTCAGCCACCCAGCTGCTAACTCTTTGTAATCCCCATTATATGAGACAGATCCTTTCGGCACATGATGCCGTCTCACATAATTTAGCAATTTTTCATCAGCAATCCAAGATGTTTTGTTTACAATCATCTCACCAAGGTCGTTATTAAATATCATGAATAGCCAATGTCTCAGGATTGATACCTCTGTGATTGCACTCGGCACCACTTCCCAGATGGAGCTGTCCCCACTAAAGACGACTCTCCATTTTCTACTGGCAAACCAATTTTCGATCCAATTTACCACTTCACTAATGATTGCACAAAGCTTTTGTCTTTGCTGTAAATCCTTGAAAGGGTGCTTGTCAAACCTTTTTCTGAAAATCAAGCAAAACTCTACCCACAATGGTGGCATGGTGGATATATTGCTGGACTAATGATCCAGGGAACATGAGTTCCAATCCCACCACGGCAGCTGTGGAATTTAAAGTCAGTTATAAATAAATCTGGAATAAAAAGCTAGTATTAGTAATGGTTACCATGAAAATACTGGATTGTCTGGTTCACTAATGTCCTTCTGGTTCACTAATGTCCTTTAGGGAAGGAAATCTGCTGTCCTTACCTGGCCTTAAACCTCTGGTTTCTCACATTCCTCTGGACAGCTGGAGACCTTGAAAACCAATCAGTGCATTTCCTTAGGGATAGTGGTAGCAGGTTAGTAGACTACTGAACAGTGGAACCATAGTTTAGTTTACTGTATTATGCTTTGTTCTCAGTGACACCGCTTCCTGTAAAGTGCTAGTCACAGATTAGGCTGGATTTAGCCATGTTTTAGAGTGAGGCATATGATCAGAACGATACATGCATTACACATGCATGCATGGATAGAGGATTGGCTAACGAACAGAAAACAGAGAGTCGGGATAATAGTTCATTCTCTGGTTAGCAACTAGTAACTAGTGGGGTGCCGCAGGGATCAGTGCTGGAACCCCAACTATTTACAATCTATATGAACGACTTGGAAGAAGGGACTGAGTGCAACATAGCCAAGTTTGCTGACGATACAAAGATGGGAGGAAAAGCAATGTGTGAGGAAGACACAAAAAATCTGCAAAAGAACATAGACAGGCTAGTGAGTGGGCAAAAATTTGGCAGATGGAGTATAATGTTGGAAAGTGTGAGGTCATGCACTTTGGCAGAAAAGAAAATCAAAGAGCAGGTTATTATTTAAATGGAGAAAGATTGCAAAGTGCTGCAGTACAGTGGGACCTGGGGGTACTTGTGCATGAAACATAAAAGGTTAGTATGCAGGTACAGCAAGTGATCAGGAAGGCCATAGAATCTTGGCCTTTATTGCAAAGGGGATGGAGTATGAAAGCAGGAAAGTCTTGCAGTGTATTGGTGAGGCCACACCTGGAATACTGCGTGCAGTTTTGGTTTCCATATTTCTGAAAGGATATACTTGCTTTGGAGGCCGTTCAGAGAAGGTTCACTAGGTTGATTCCGGAGATGAGGGGGTTGACTTATGAGAAAAGGCTGAGTAAGTTGGGTCTCTGCTCATTGGAAGAGAGTTGTGAGCATGTGGAATTCTCGACCATAGAATGTTGTTGAGGTTAGTTCGTTAGATATATTCAAAAGGGAGTTAGATGTGGCCCTTACGGCTAAAGGGATCAAGGGGTATGGAGAGAAAGCAGGAATGGGGTACTGAGGTGAATGATCAGCCATGATCTTATTGAATGGTGGTGCAGGCTTGAAGGGCCGAATGGCCTACTCCTGCATCTATTTTCTATGTTTCTATGTTTCTATGAATGAGAGGTGATCTTATCGAAACGTATAAGATTATGAGGGGGCTTGACAAGGTGGATGCAGAGAGGATGTGGGAGACTAGAACTAGAGGGCCTAATCTTAGAATAAGGGGAATAAAACTGAGATGAAGAGAAATTTATTCTCTCAGAGGGTTGTGGATCTATGGAATTCGCTGCCTCAGAGAGCTGTGGAAGCTGGGACATTGAATAAATTTAAGACAGAAATAGACAGTTTCTTAAACGATAAGGGGATAAGGGGTTATGGAGAGCAGGCGGGGAAGTGGACCTGAGTCCATGATCGGATCAGCCATGATCGCATTAAATGGCGGAGCAGGCTTGAGGGGCCATATGGCCTATTCCTGCTCCTATTTCTTATGTTCTTATGTTCTTATATGAGAGCTGTAATATACTAGACTATTGGAGTGCCCAGCAGTGTGGGGAGCACTGTCTCTGTACGAAAGTTGATCCATCACACTGGTGCACTGGGTGTACGGTAGCATAGTGGTTACGTTCCTGGACTACTAATCCAGAGACATGAGTTCAAATCCCACCATAGCAGCTGGGGAATTTTAATGCCGTTATAAATAAATCTGGAATAAAAAATTAGTATCAGTAATGGTGACCATGGAACTACTGGATTGTTGTTAAAAATCCATCTGATTCACTAATGTCCTTTAGGGAAGGAAATCTTCTGGCCTGTATGTGACTCCAGACCCACAGTAATGTGGCTGACTCTTAACTTCCCTCAGAGTTGTACCAAACCACTGCAAAGAAGTATCACTTCACAGACTGCAGCAGTTCAAGAAGGCGGCTCACCACCACCGTCTCGATGGGCAATAAATGCCGGCCTTGCCAGCGATGCCCACATCCCGTGAATGAATTTTAAAAAACACACTGCCTTCATCTGGTAATTCAGTCATGTCCCCCAAACTTGGTGCATGGCAAAACTATTCCTCCATAATCAAATGGTTACACATTCCATTACTGACGTCAAGCTAACTGGTCTGCAATTCCCAGATGTGCACCTTTGAAAGATTTTTGATATTATCCACATTTCCAAGGAAGTATAAAACATGTCACTGAGGGAACCATTCACTCCTTTTCAATTTGTTATGCATGCTTTGAAAAATTCCACTGGTGCCACTCACTTTATGAATCTTCAATTGAGCAATTTTATAATTGTTTATTCGCCCAAAACCTATTTCCATAATCTGATGATTGATTGACTAGGTCACTTGATTAGGAGCACAATTGCAATCTTCTGTCTTGAATCTTGAGGAGCGGAATGTATTTAAAGGTTCAGCTACACCAGTCTCTTCAACCAGTATTTGTTTTCATCCTCTAAAGATTGTATTCTTCCTTCTTGCTTTTCTGCCATGAACGCACTCATATTGGGGTTCAGATACTGCAAAACAACTTGCTGTTATTTTAAAAGAAAGAAAGACTTGCATTTATATATCGCCTCTTACAACCTCAGGTCATCCCAAAGCGCTTTACAACGTAATCGTTGGTGATATTTCTCCAGCGACTCGGGGTATCTACTGTACATGGTCCATGACTCTGAGCCATACAGGAGGACAGATATTACTACAGCCCTGTAGACCATGAGCTTAGTGGCAGTTTTGAGGGCCTGGTCTTCAAACACTCTTTTCCTCAGGCGGCCGAAGGCTGCACTGGCGCACTGGAGGTGATGTTGAATCTCGTCGTCAATGTCGGCCCTTGTTGATGAGACCCCCGAGGTATGGGAAATGGTCCACGTTGTCCAGGGCCGCACCGTGGATCTTGATGACTGAGGGGGCAGTGCTGTGTGTTGTGAAGACAGGCTGGTGGAGGAGCTTTGTCTTATGGATGTTTAGCATAAGGCCCATCCTTACTGGCTTTATGCTTTCCCCCACTGACACCTGGGAGTCCCTGGCCAAAGACCGCCCTAAGTGGAGGAAGCGCATCTGGGAGGGCGCTGAGCACCTCGAATCTCATCGCCGAGAGCATGCAGAAATCAAGCGCAGACAACAGAAAGAGTGTGTGGCAAACCAGTCCCACCCTTTCTTTCCTTCAACAACTATCTGTCCCACCTGTGACAGGGACTGTGGTTCTCGTATTGGACTGTTCAGCCACCTAAGGACTCATTTTAAGAGTGGAAGCAAGTCTTCCTCGATTCCGAGGGACTGCCTATGATGATGATGATGACAATGTAATACAGTATTTTTGGCGTGTAGTCACTGTTGTAATGTAGAAAACGCGACAGCCAATTTACGCACAGCAAGCTCCCGCAAACATTAATGTGATAATGACCAGACAATCTGTTTTTGTTATGTTGACCGAGGGATAAATATTGGCCAGGACACCCGGGATAACTCCCCTGCTCTACTTCGAAATAGTGCCATGGGATCTTTTACTTCCACCTGAGAGAATAGACGGGCGTCAGTTTAACGTCTCGTCCGAAAAATGGTACCGCCAACAGTGTAGCACTCCGTCAGCACTACACTGCAGTGTCAGCCAAGATTTTTGTGCTCAAGTCTCTGGAGATGGGACTTGAACCCACAACCTTCTGACTCAGAGGCCAGTGTGCTGCCCACTGAGCCACAGCTGACACCTTTACCTGAGGGGAAGAGACTATGGGAGGTAATTGGAACTTTGTCATTTAATGGATGATAATGAATCTTCTGCCCGTTATACACCACGCTTTGATTTTCCTTTCCATCGAAGTGAATGGAAGGGAAGATCAGATGGGATATAAATTGGACAGCTGATTTGAAATCGTCCATTTTAAACCATCACCCAAGGTTACAATTATCCCCGATGGTCTCCTCGTGTCTCATAAAATCACAGCAATTTGTTTTAAGTATCTTTTTAATTCTCAGGCCAATACTGTATTTACTCTCAATCTCTTTTGTATCTATCTCCCTCCCTCCCTACTCTCTTAAATAATTCAAAAAGTATTCTTTCTCCTTGTTATTGGCGCCTTGCTCAAGTACTAAGGACAGGGTTTGAAAACTTCTTCAGGGTGATACAGGTGTTCCAATTTGCCTGAATGCTTTCCATTTTTGCAAAGTGTTTTTTTTCTTTCAATATATTTTCAAACCTGATCTTCCTCAGTTCATGCTTCATGACCCTTGACTGCAGGAGCCACTTTTATTGGTTATCTGGTACATTAATTTCATTAGTTCATGCTCTTTCCATTACATTAAATGTAATGATCTTCAATGTTATAATTACTGATAATCACAAACTCTCCATTTGTCGTTCACTTCTGATAGACTGGGAAGTATCACTATCAGTGAGGCTTTTGCCCTGAACCTTTCCTTGAATATATAAGTCAGGAAGCAGTCTTGCATACTATTAATACCGTAAGTTTCGTCCTTCCCAATAGCGTATTAATTGTTGCAAATTAAAGTTTGTTTGATTCACATCCTATTTGTGGCATAAACATCCCACAAATTGATCCATTCAGAATAAATCAATCTCACGGAGTCTGTTTGTTCGAACTTACCAAAATTAATCCATGTTGTTTAGTGTAACGTATGCACATGTGAGCATGCACACAGGCTTATGGAGCTGGTGCACTGTGAGTGGCTTAGCCAGTCATGTGACATTCACAAGACTCAGTAAAACCTCGGTTAATTGAGTTCAGGTTCTCCACGATGAGGCGTGGAGTTGTGAGCCTAGTGAATAAACTGGTAGGGTTCAGTTTGATTGTTAAACTTTTACTAATAAACCAGCTGGTTCCTTACAGCAAATGTGTAGCTGTGAATTCTTAAGCAAGGAACCCATGAAGCAAATACACAACACTTATCAATATGCCTCCCTGGTCATGACTGTGCGCGCTCTCTGTATTGTTGATGCCCTCCAGGCATGGCTCCCTGTACTAATCAATTGTCTGGACTGAAGTGTGACCAGAGAAACCAAGTCAACAGCTACGCTGAGAGAGCCATGCTGCACGCACATCACTGGAGACCATATAAGGACACCAAGCTGTTGAAAACATTCATCTCCTTCGTCTAATAAGAACATAAGAGCATTAGAAATAGGAGCAGGAGTAGGTCATACGGCCCCTTGAGCCTGCTCTGCCATTCAATAAGATCATGGCTGTTCATCAACCTCAACTCCATTTTCCCGCCCGATCCCCGTATTCCTTTATTCCCTAATCTCCAGGAATTTATCTGTCTCAGCCTTGAATATATTCAGAGACTCAGCATCCACAGATCTCTGGGGCAGAGAATTCCACAGATTCACACCCTCTGAGTGAAGAATTCCTCCTCATCTCGGTCGAAAATGGCTGACCCCTTATCCTGAGAATGTGCCTCCTAGTTCTAGACACTCCAGCCAGGGGTAACCTCTCAGCATTTACCCTGTCAATCCCCCTTCAGAATCTTATGTGTTTCAGTGAGATCACCTCTCATTCTTCTAAACTCCAGAGGCTATAGGCTCATTCTACACAATCTCTCCAAACGATGCCTCCTCCAAACCATGCCAACGTAAGCATTGACTAGAAATGCTGGAAAATATTGCTGAGGGACATTATGGCACCTTTGTATGACCTCGTCCCTCCTTATCTCTGCAACCTCCTCCAACCCTCTGAGAATATTCAAGGCTGAGATCAATAAAGTTTGTAGAGACTAAAGGAATCAAGCGATATGGGGATAGGGTGGTAAAGTGGAGTTGAGGTAGAAGATCAGCCATTATCTTACTGAATGGTGGAGCAGGCTTGAGGGGCCGAATGGCCTACTTCTGCTCCTGTTTCTTGTGTGCTTATGAGAACTCCAATTCCCCCCATTCTGGCCTCTTACGCATCCCTGATTTCCTTCGCTCCACCATTGGCGGCCGTGCCTTCAGATGCCTAGGCCCTAAGCTCTGGAATTCCCGCCCTAAACCTCTCTCTCCTCCTTTAGGATGCCTCTTAAAACCTACCTCTTTGATCAAGCTTTTAGTCACCTGTCCAAATATCTCTTTATGTGACTCGGTGTCATATTCTGTCTGATAACGCTCCAATGAAGCACCTTGGGTCGTTTTACTACATTAAAGGCGCTATATAAATGCAAGTTGTTGTTGTGGTGATTCATGGTCTTATGTTGAGTGGCAATTCTCTTGAAATTTGTGGATTTTAAAGGTTAATGATTTAGTTGCACAAAATGCCTTAAATGTGGGCTGAACTCCTAACCACTGGGGGAAAGATAATTCTCAATTTGTAACATTATTTTTTATTATTGGATATGAAGGTTCAAAAGCCTGGGTATCTCTCGGTAAAATATGGAAAATGCTCATTTTTTTGGATTATTTCTGGCTGGGTGATGGATTTGTAAAATTCGTAAGACAGAATTTTTTTTTGAACAAATTAAGTTCAAGTTAATAATAGATTCTGCATTTCATAAGCAGCTCTAATAGATTTCTGGACCAACCCAATATAAACATCCCATGGGAATTTAAAGGATGAACTGCTGGGATTCTTCATACAGGATGATGATATCCATGAATAAGTAATAATAAACTGAATATTTGATTGACAAGCCACATACAATCATCGAAAGAAAATGAGAAATTACTATCAGTGTGACTGTAAAGCAATTCCGATAAGCAGCATTCAGCTGTGGGGAGATAATTTCTTGATGCTACACAAACATCCCAATTCATTCGGCGTATTTCAAACTACTGGAACATGGTAAATAAAGAAGCGCATGCTGATTTGTACTGACAAAATGGCCACCATGCTCCACACTTTGTCTATGATTGGTCTCCTTGGAGGATAAGCCACACCCTGAAGTTTCACTGGAATGTGTAACTGGAACCGCCCATCCCAAGGTCTCACTGACTTTACAAATTGTGACTCGATCCACTTTGACTTCCTGAAGCGACAGAGGACAGAGCTTCCCAGAAGACAGCAAGGTCCAGCCAAAGTCCTATACCCCCAGTCCAGTACATCACTTCCCCAGCCAAAGTGTCTTACCCCAGTCTAGTACATCACTCCCCCAGCCAAAGTGCCTTACCCCAGTCCAAGTACATCCCTCCCCCAGCCAAAGTGCCTTACCCCAGTCCAGTACATCACTTCCCCAGCTAAAGTGCCTTACCCCAGTCCAGTACATTCCTCCCCCAGCCAAAGTGCCTTACCCCAGTCCAAGTACATCCCGAGCCGAGCCAAAGTGCCTTACCCCAGTCCAGTACATCACTTCCCCAGCCAAAGTGCCTTACCCCAGTCCAGTACATTCCTCCCCCAGCCAAAATGCCTTACCCCAGTCCAAGTACATCCCGAGCCGAGCCAAAGTGCCTTATCCCAGCGCAAGTGCATGTCTACCCCCTGCCCCCATCCCACCATAGATGGGGCACACATTGTTTACGGATTGTTAACAAGTTTATTGGGTATGAAGTGAATAGTGACAGTGTCGGGAATTCTGGATATCATCCACTCCAATGATGTCCTTTGCAGGGGGTTGGAAGAACGTGATCTGTCTTCACCCCACCCGTGTTTCTCCCCCCTTTCTCTCTCCCTCTCTCTCTCTCCCATCCTCTCTCACTCTCCCCGGCCTCTCTCTCCCCACAGCCTATCTCTCTCTCCCCCACCCTCTTTCACTCTCCCCCAGCCTCTCTCTCCCCCCAGCCTCTCTCTCTCCTTCAGCCTCTCTCTCTCTCTCTCCCAGCCTCTTTCACTCTCCCCCGGCCTCTCTCTCCCCCCAGTCTCTCTCACTCTCCCCCAGCCTCTCTCTCTATCTCCTCCCAGCCTCTCTCTTTCCTTCAGCCTCTCTCTCTCTCTCCCAGCCTCGTTCACTCTCCCCCAGCCTCTCTCTCCCCCCAGCCTCTCTCTCTCTCCTTCAGTCTCTCTCTCTCTCTCCCAGCCTCTTTCACTCTCCCCCAGCCTCTCTCTCCCCCAGCCTATCTCTCTCTCCCCCCAGCCTCTCTCACTCCCCCAGTCTCTCTCTCTCCCCTCAGCCTCTCTCTCTCCCCCCGAACCCCTCTCTCTCTCCCCCCGAACCCCTCTCTATGTTTCCCCCTGAGCCCCTCTCCCTCTCCCCTCAGCCTCTCTCGCTCTCCCCCCAGCCTCTTTCTCTCCCCCGAGCCCCTCTCTCTCTCTCCCCAGCCTCTCTCTCTCCCCCCCACTAGCCCCTTTCTCTCTCTCCCTCTAGCCCCTCTCTCCCCCCTCCTCCCAGCCCCTTTCTCTCTCTCCACCCCCCGTCCCTTTCTCTCTCTCCCCCTAGCCCCTCTCTCCTCCCCCCTCCTCCCAGCCCCTTTCTCTCTCTCCCCCTAGCCCCTCTCTCCCCCCACCCCCGCCTCTCTCTCTCCCCGAGCCTCTCTCCCACCCTCCCCACAGCCCCTTTCTCCCTCTCCCCCTAGCCCCTCTCTCCCCCCCCCTCCCCCCACCCCCAGCCTCTCTCTCTCCCCCCAGCCTCTCTCTCGCTATCGGCCCCACACCGGCCGGGGGGAGGGAGAGAGTCGGAGCCTCAGATCCTGCTTCTCAGCATCATGTGCATGGAATGATTCGGCTGGGGAGGCGGGGGGCTGCAGAGCGTGACAGCAGTGGGGCTTGTTGCATGTCTGTCAAAAAAAGTGCTTTAGAAATAGTTACATCGAATATAGACAAACTTGCATTTATATAGTGCCTTTCACGATCACCGGACATCTCAAAGCGCTTTACAGCTAATGAAGTACTTTTGGAATGTAGTCACTGTTGTAATGTAAGATATGCGGCAGCCAATTTGCCCACAAATAGCAATGTAATAATGACCAGATAATCTGTGATTTTTGTTATGTTGATTGAGGGATAAATATTGGCCTGGACACCGGAGATAACTCCCCTGCTCTTGTTCGAAATAGTACCATAGGATCTTTTATGTCCACTTGAGAGAGCAGACGGGGCCTCGGTTTAACATCGCATCCGACAATGCAGCACTGCACTGGAGTGTCAGCCTAGATTGTTTGTACTCAAGGCCCTGGCGTGGGCCTTGAACCCAATCGTTACAAGACTGTAATCTCAGTGAGGCTCCCATATTATGTGATAACCTAATACATGAAAGTACACAACTTGTGAATTCAGCCTTCAGGTTTGCACTAATTTAGTTACATATATACCGTGAAGATGATGGGCTGTTTCTGTCATTGATGGAAGCAATAGTGGAGCGTGTTCCCGGCCCGTCATTCTAGCTTTTTTACTTGCCGACCTGCAGAGCAGTTCTCTCGCTGCGAGAGAGCAGTCCGCAGGTCGGGAGATAAAAGAGCTGGAGCGACGTACCACTTCAACCTCCAACGCGAGCTGCTCCAAGTGTGTGACGTTTGTGAGATGGGCAACTGGGTGACATCATCAAAACCCTGGTCGCTGTTTTGGAGCATGGGCAGGAACATTGGCAGAGTCCAGGTACAGAGGAGTGGGAAGGTCGGGGCGGATGAGCGGCGAGTGTTTGTGGCGAGATGCGATGAATGTTTATGGCGGAGGAGGGGCGAGAGATCGTGGCGGAGGTGCGACAGATAAAGATATGGGACCCAGAAGAGCCGAGGGCCCGGGGCAACACGGGCCAGCCGACACTGCGATATGTGCGCGCACTAGGTCCGTGCAGTAGAGCAGGTCTCCAGTCGTCTTGGTTAACCCTTGCCACTGGATAAAGGCCTAGCTCTGTCAAGCCCATGTGGTGGCTAGTGTGCAACGGTCACCACACGTTAAAAAAATCCACACACAGGCATCTTCCACCTCCTCAACTAGAGTTCAGGACTGGAACATCGGGTTCTTCATTGAAACATCTGTGAACTCATGTGGAAGCAAGTCATCCTCATTCGAGGGACCGCCTACGATGATGAGTGGAGCACCCAGTGCAACCCCTGTTGTTACTGCAATGATATTTACATTGAACAATTGAGGTGTATGATATTTATCAAGTCATAACGCATGATTAGTTACTGGCAACTAATCTTGCCATTGCATATTGGATTAAAAGAGCATTACAACAGGTGCTTTCAGATGGCCCAGACAGACCAGGAAGGCCCATGGGTTTAACCTCTGGCCTGTGCTGATTTCAAAGCAGCAGTTGGGGCATTACAATTGGCCTCAGTACCCAGGGGCTGGAAAGGGAGAAACCAGCCATTCTCTCCTAATCACCATCTAGTGACACTGAAGTGTGGCTGTGTATAGTGCCTTTCGCTGACCTCCAGTTGACTTCCATTGACTTCCAGTTAAGCAACGCCTCGATTTTAAATTTCTCATCCTTATTCTCAAATCCCTTCATAGTCTCACCCCTCCCTATCTCTGTAATCTCCTCCAGCCCCACAGCCTACTAGATGTCTGCGCTCCTCGAATTCTGTCCTCCTGAGCATCCCTGATTATAATCACTCAGCCATTTGTGGTCGTGCTTTCTGTTGCCTGGGCCCCAAGCTCTGGAACTCCCTCCCTAAACCTCTCGATCCTCCTTAAAACCTACCTCTTTGACCAATCTCCTGCGCTAATTTTTACTTATGCGGCAAGGTGTCAAATTTTTATCACATAATACTCCTGTGAAGCTTCACTACATTAAAGGTGCTATATAAATATAAGTTGTTGTTCACAGCCACCAGATGTCCTAAAGCACTTTACAGCCAATGAAGTACTTTTGGACTGTAGTAATGTAGGAAACACGACAGCCAATTTGCACACAGCAAGCTCCCACACACAACAATGTGATAATGACCAGATAATCAGTTTTTTTGATTGAGAGATAAATATTGGCCAGGACAATGGGGATAATTCCCTGCTCTTCTTCAAAACAGTGCCATGGGATCTTTTACGTCCATCTGAGAGAGCAGGCGGGGCCTCGGTTTAACATCTCATCTGAAAGACTGCACCTTCGACAGTGCAACACTCCCTCAGCACTGCAGTGTCAACCTTGAGTGGGACTTGAACCCACAACCGTCTGACTCAGAGGCAAGAGTGCTGCCCACTGAGCCACAGCTGACACCTTGCATTGCCTGTGCATGTGTTGTCTGTGCATGGCAAGTAAGCACAGGATCAGGCACAGCCGTGGTGCCCCGAAGCTCAGCCTGCTCTTCAACAATCACTCCCTGGACTTACACGTGAAGACTGGGCGGAGATAGTGAAGAGCGAGATCAACACCTGCAGAACAGGACCATAGTACGATTCAACACCTTCAGGGAGAAAAGTGGCAAAGACTAAATGACAGTAGCATTGAACCCTGAAAAATATTACAATCTAGGGCAGTAGCAACTTCCATTCCATTTCCAGCTGCTGTAAGACACTGACATAGGTGAGTGCAGTTAATTTGGTGCATGTGCAAGAGGAGGCGAATCAGATTGATAATGAAGCATGGGTTTAGAAATAATGTGGATGCACCTTTTTACCACCTGGCTGGAAATGACGTATTACATGCCTGAAAAACCGCTGCAGTTACAAAGCTTCACAGAGCATCACATTTCACGGATATATTTAGGACGTTGCAAATTGATTGCCAGATACTCGTTAACTGGACGGCCTTTATGTAATTCAATTTATACTCAAATTGTTTAAAGCTCTCCCTCTGAGCAACTGAGAGAAAATTCAGTGCTCTGCTCCAATCAGATTTGCAAACTGCGTGTGCTGTTACCAGCCTAATATTCACAGCTTCCTGATATAATAAGGGGACAAGAGCAGAAATTCTAACGCCCGCCCAGCCTTAGGTGCAGTGGCTATTTGGGCCCGGATCTGATTTTATAATATTTCTATACAACGTAGTAGTTTCTTTACAATGTATCCATTTTCACACAAGCTACAAATGTCTTTATGATAAATATTTTATCACAGAATATGTGTGCTTTTAGTTTAATAATCCTTTTGCGTTGCTCACTTTATCTATATACAGGTCCATTATTTATTCAATAATTACCTTTAGATTACAAAATTCCCAACCAACACATTTTTCAGGTTCAGAATAAATGGGAAATGCTGACCGATAAAAAGCACACCTGTAATAATAACTTTGCTATGAATAAAAATGTAATTAGCCAGAGAATTGTGAAATTGATTTTATAATATGAACATACAATGCGGTGGCTTCTTCACAAACTTCGAGGTAACGCAGGTGAAACGTGAATTTGATGCTGTTTTGCCTATTGATGCAACCTCCAGCATCGACCTGTTTAAATATTAAACCACATTAACAACCATATAGTCATATCACATTGTGGGGATTGTGAACGTGCGTCTACACAACAGATGCAGCTATCCACACACCCGCAAATGCAAGAGAGATATGGACAAGAGCTGGGAGGGAAAAATTACAGATTGCTGGGAATTGAGTGGTATTGTGGATTATTGCTGGGAATTGCAGGGAATTACGAGGAATTAATAAGAACATAAGAAATAGGAGCAGGAATAAGCCATACGGCCCCTCGAGCCTGCTCCGCCATTTAATACGATCATGACTGATCCGATCATGGACTCAGCTCCACTTCCCCATCCGCTCCCCATAATGGGGTATTGCGGATTATTGTGGGGTATTGTGGGATATTGTGTGGAATTGTGGGATATTGTGGGATATTGTGGGATATTGTGTGGAATTGTGGGATATTGTGTGGAATTGTGCGGTATTGTGGGTTATTGTGTGGAATTGTAGGATATTGTGGGGTATTGTGGGATATTGTGTGGAATTGTGGGGTATTGTGGGATATTGTGTGGAATTGTGGGGTATTGTGGGATATTGTGTGGAATTGTGGGGTATTGTGGGTTATTGTGTGGAATTGTAGGATATTGTGGGGTATTGTGGGATATTGTGTGGAATTGTGCGGTATTGTGGGTTATTGTGTGGAATTGTGGGGTATTGTGGGATATTGTGGGATATTGTGTGGAATTGTGGGGTATTGTGGGATATTGTGTGGAATTGTGGGGTATTGTGGGATATTGTGTGGAATTGTGGGGTATTGTGGGGTATTGTGGGATATTGTGTGGAATTGTGAGGTATTGTGGGAATTGTAGGATATTGTGGGACATTGTGGGGTATAAAAGTTACCATGATGTACACTGGAGCATGAGGGGCATTGGGTTGTGATATTTCCTACACACTGCGACTGGCTTGATGGATCTTTTCTGCTACGGTTCCTACAGAAGAAATTGAATTAGGATTGTTTTGGAGATAAATAATTGGCTGGAAATGTAATTTCAATGAAACTTTACATTGTGAAAATAATGATAATTTGTCTTCAGGGAATGTGCCATATAGGATAATCACAATAAAATCACAGCAAGGTTACAGATCATAATCACAAGAATCATCATCATAGGCAGTCCTTGAAACGAGGATGATTTGCTTCCATGCCAATAAGTGATGAGTTCAAAGATGTTTCAATGAAGGACCTAATATTCCCGATCCTGAACTAAATCTTGAAGGGTGGAAGATGCCTGTATGTGGATTTTTTTAACGTGGGGTGGCCGTTGCACACCAGCCACCACACGGGCTTGACAGAGCTAGGTCTTGGTCCAGTGGGAAGGATTAACCAAGATGACTGGAGACCAGCTCTGCTGCATGGGCCTAGTGCGCACACACATCGCAGTGTGGGCTGGCCCGTGCTGCTCCTGGGCCCTCGCCTCTTCTGGCCCCAAACTCACGCCTCTCCTGGGCCCCAATCACGTCCCTCTACAAACTCTCGCCGCTCCTTCGCCCCGACCTCGCCCACGCGCCAATCACCGACCTGGACCTTGATGACGTCCCTCTTCGCTGCCGTCGCTCTCCTGCACCAGCTCGCTCTGTACCTTGCCGTGGTACACTGCCACGCTGACCATGGCCGGAATCACAGGAATATACAGGAGCTGTAATACATTAACATTTCAGATTTCAGTTTAATGCTGGAATTATTACTGGGTTTGCTCCTCAAATAGACAACTGTGTTATTTATTCTTTATAAAATCCACTATCACGCTAAGAGCTGTCTAAACCAATATATCAAGCACATCCTGTCGTGTACTGCGTTCCCTCATATATTATCATTTTCTCTTTAAATCTGAAAGTATACTGCCCAATTTGTGACACTGGGTGGTTCGAGCAGAGGAATCTCGGCGGCAGTGGGCGGCAGTCGGCGGTAAGGCCCTCAATTTCGACCCTTTTTATCTTCTTCAAGTGCTAACTGTTTGCAAGTGGGCTTCATTTTTTTAACTGATCATTGGAAGAAACTCCCTCAAAAAGAGCCAGAAATAATTTAATATTAAAGAAATCTTGCCCTTTCCTCAGGTTGTTCCCTCTGTCTGTCCACCAGGTGTGGTGCGAGTTCCACATTGTAGTCTGCCTCTGGTTCCGTAGTGTTGTTGGTAAATCTGCTTTTGACTTGGTCTACATGCCTCCGGCAGGTTTTGCCATTGTCCATTTGTACTACCAGTTTCCTTCCTTGCCCGTTACTGTCCCTGCAAGCCATTTGGGACCCCTGCTATAGTTTAGTACAAACACTTTGTCCCCTATCTCATTCCATCTCCCCCTCGAATTTCTGTCATGGTACTCAGTCAGCTTACGGCGCTTTGCCTCAACGATTTCGTGCATGTCTGGGAGGATTAATGAGAGCCTTGTTTTTAAAGTCCTTTTCATCAACAGTTGCGTGGGGGGGGGGGATCCCAGTCAGTGAGTGCGGACGAGATCTGTATGCCAGCAGCAGTCACGACAGGTGACCCTGCAGCGTGGGACCTTGGATTTTAAGCATGCCTTGTTTAATGATTTGCACTGCTCTCTCCGCCTGGCCGTTGGAGGCCGGCTTGAACGGTGCCGTCTTGACGTGATTTATGCCGTGGTCAATTATAAAGTCTTGGAATTCTGCGCTGGTGAAGCACGGACCATTGTCACTGACCAATATGTCATGGATTCCGTGCGTTGCAAACATGGTTGCGAGGCTCTCCACAGCGGTGGAGGTTGTGCTCGAGCTTAAAATGATGCGTTCGATCCACTTTGAAAATGCATCTACAACTACGAGGAACATTTTGCCCATGAATGGGCCCGCATAGTCTATGTGCACCCGCGACCACGGTTTGGTAGGCCAGGGCCAGGGACTCAGTGGAGCCTCCCTGGGGGCATTGCTGAGTTGGGCACAAATGGTGCACCTTCGGACGCAAAGCTCCAAGTCTGCGTCAATACCAGGCCACCAGACGTGGGATCTGGCTATGGCCTTCATGAGAACCATCCCCGGGTGCTCATGGTGGAGCTCCCGGACAAATATACTCGGCTGCCCCACAACAGACAGTCTGCTTGTAGTGATAGCTCATGCATGCGCCTGTGAAAGGGTTTTAATTCCTCGGGGCAGGCATCGTGAGCCTCTGCCCAGTCACCGGTTAGGACACATCTTTTTACTAAGGATAACGTGGGGTCGCTGGTCGTCCAGGCTCTGATTTGGCGAGCCATCATGGGTGAACCTGTGGACTCAAAGGCATTGATTGCCATGACTATCTCACAGTCCTGTTCGTCAGACCCTTCCATGGTCGCCAGGGGTAGCCTACAGAGCGCGTCGGCACAGTTGTCTGTGCCTGGTCTGTGCTTTATGGTATAGTCGTAGGATGCCAGCATGAGTGCCCACCATTGAATTCGCGCCGAGGCGTTGGCGTTTATTGCCTTGCTCTCGGATAGGAGGGACGTGAGGGGCTTGTGGTCGGTTTCTAACGTGAACTTGGCCCCGAAAAGTTATTGATGCATCTTTTTGACACCGTACACGCGAGCGAGTGCCTCCTTCTCTACCATTCCGTACCCGCGCTCCGCCCGCGAAAGTGACCTGGAGGCATAAGCTATGGGTTGAAATTTGCCCGCACTATTGACATGTTGCAAAATGCACCCGGCCCCATATGCTGACGCAACGCATGTGAGAACTAGCTTTTTATCTGGGTCAAAGAAAGTCAAAACACTGTTGGAACACAGAAGGTTGCGTGCCTTATTGAAGGCGCGTTCCTGGGCGTCCCCCCAAAACCAATCGCACCCCTTCCTGAGTAGTACGTGGAGAGACTCCAGTAGCGTGCTTAAATTCTGCATAAAGTTCCCAAAGTAATTGAGTAGCCCGAGAAAGGCGCGCAGTTCTGAGACATTCCGTGGCCTGGGTGCCAGGCAAATTGCTTCTATTTTAGACTCTGTTGGGCGGATTCCATCAGCGGCAATCCTTCTGCCCAAAAATTCAACCTTGGGTGCGAGAAACAGGCACTTGGATTTCTTGACACGTAGGCCTACCCGATCCAACCGCTTTAGTACTTCCTCCAAATTACAGAGATGTGAGTCGGTGTCCCTGCCCGTGATAAGTATGTCGTCTTGAAATACAACCGTCCCCGGGATGGACTTGAGCAGACTCTCCATGTTAGCTGGAATATGGCAGCTGCCGACCTGATGCCGAATGGGCATCGATTGTTCATGAAAAGGCCTCGATGTGTGTTGATGGTGGTGAGTAGCTTGGATTCCTCGGTCAATTCTTGCGCAGATGTGAGGTCTAATTTTGAGAAAAGTTTACCTCCAGCCAATGTGGCAAATAATTCCTCCGCTCTGGGCAGCGGGTACTGGTCCTGTAGGGAGACTCTGTTTATGGTAGATTTGTAGTCCCCACAGATTCGTACGGATCCATCAGGCTTCATGACTGAGACGATGGGACTTGCCCAGTCGCTAAATTCCACAAGTGATATAATGCCTTCCTGCAGAAGCCTGTCTAGTTCGCGTTCAATCTTTTCCCTCATCACATAGGGTACAGCTCTGGCCTTGTGATGAACCGGTCTAGCATCCTGTGTGATGTAGATTTTGACTTTGGCCCCTTCGAAAGTGCCGACACCTGGCTGAAAGAGATGTTCAAATCGCTTTATAACTGTTGAGCAGGATGTCCGTTCCTCTAATGACATGGCATGGACATCATCCCATTTCCAGTTTAGTTTTGCCAGCCAGCTTCTCTCCAGCAGTGCTGGGGGGTCTCCGGGGACAATCCACAGGGGAAGTCGGTTCACTGTCCCTTTGTGTGTGACAGAGAGCATGGTGCTGCCGAGGAGACTCTTTGGTATAGGTCCTTAGTTTGGTGTCAACCCTTGTGAGTTTTGGTCTGTCTCTTTTATGCGGCCACAGTTGTTCAAATTGTTGAGCACCCATGAGAGATTGACTCGCTCCCGTATCCAGCTCCATGTTGACAGATATCCCGTTGAGTAGGACCCTCATCAATATAGGAGGCGTCCTGTTGTCGGAGCAGCGGCCATTGATCATGTTGTCCCGCTGTACATCAGTGTCCCAGGTACTGTCCCCACCATCTTCTGGTCCACTTTCCGACCCATCCGATTCGTATACCAGCCAAGCTGCCGTTTTTTTGCACATGCGGGCCAAATGCCCTGTATATTCACAATTTCTGCAAACAGCCTGCTGAAATCGACATCCCCTTGACGAGTGCCCACCTCCACACCTCCAGCACAGACCTGTTCCATTGTTCAAAGAGTTCCCAAAGAATGAGCTGCGTCTGGCTGATCTCTCTTGAGCTTCTCTGAGTTTGTAGTTGATTGCTCGCATTGTGGGTTGATGAGCTGTGAACGGCCGTTCCTGTGGCCCTTGATGGCTTCTGCCTGCTGTCGAGAGCCTGTTTTCCCTGTTTTGTCTGTGTGTGGGGGTAGCAGCTTGTTTAGTGCTATAAACTTCTTGTTCCAATATTTCGTTAGTTGTTGTACCTGCATTGTAAATCAACCTCGTTTCTTCTTCCCCTCCCAAGAATGTCTGTGCAACCAGTGCTGCTGCCTCTAAGGTCAGGTTCTTGGTCTCTATGAGCTTTCGGAATATGCCTGCGTGGCCTATTCCTTCAATGAAAAAGTCTCTCAGCATTTCTCTCCTCAGTTCATCGGAGAACTCACATAAACTAGCCAACCTCCGAAGCTCCGCCACGAAGTCGGGTATGCTCTGGCCCACACAGCGTCTGTAGTTGTAGAACCTGTGTCTGGCCATGTGTAGGCTGCTCGCTGGCTTCTTACCAGTGTGCTCAATTCTTCAAACGACTTGCTTGCTGGTTTCTCGGGTGCCAACAGATCCTTCATTAAAGCGTATATTTTCGAGCCACAGCTGGTCAAGAGATGGGCTCTTCTCTTGTCTGCCTTGTCGTCGCCTAACCAGTCTTTGGTTACAAAGCTTTGCTGGAGCCTTTCTATAAAGTCCTCCCAATTGTCTCCCGCATTGTACTTTTCATCTGATCCGTTGTTCGCCATTCTGTGGATTCTGTAATCCCGTAACTTGTCGCCACTGTAAAGTCCTGTCCCCTCAGTACAGATTCACACGAGGCATGTAGTGAAGTCAAGGCCACTCTGGACCTGCACCTTTATTTCACAGCTCTGGAATGCTGCACTTGCCTGAGATCTGTCCTTATATACCTGTCTCTTGCAAGTGCACCCCTGGTGGTAAGGTATGCTGGTGGTTACAGGTCATATCTTATTACAGTCATGTATAGCATGTTAGGATACAGTTATATATAATAATGTAAGATACATGACATTCTCGACTCCCCAGCCAGAGGAAATATCCTCCCTGCATCTACCCTGTCAAGCCCTGTAAGAATTGTGTATGCTTCAATGAGATCACCTCTTATTCTTCTAAACTCTAGCGAATATAGACCTAGTCTACTCAATCTCTCCACAGGATAATCCGCCCCCCCACCCCCCATCCCAGGAATCAGTCTGGTGAACCTTTGTTGCACTCCCTCTCTGGCAAGTATCCCATTCCCCTTTTATGCCATTACCTCACACGAATCCTCACACGACTGGCTTTGAACCATCTGTGGCTCGCTTCATCATCCACAAGTGCATCACGTGACATGGTGCTTCCTAGTTGATGAAGCATCCACTGCAGACAGCATATGCCCTTCGATGGTAAGGGTGGCACATAAGGTTTCCCAGGGGCGGACTGGTGTATAACTTCCGTCTTCTTCAGACTGAGAGCGAGGCCAGATTATTTAATCAAGCATCTGAGAAATGGTCGGTGATGACTTGGAGGTGGTCTTCTGTGTGAGTAGCAAGGGCGCAGTCATCAGCAAATATCATCTACCGAACAAGTTCCTCAGAGCTCTATTGGACTGCAGGTAACAGAGATTGTACGAGTTACCATCCGTCCTGAAGTGCATATACACTCCTTTATCTAAATTCCTGAAGGCAAAGTAACCATAGAAGCAAACAGGGTACTAAACAAGGTGGGAACTCGAACACAACCCTGTTGGACTCCATTGGAGACAGGGAAGGGATTGGAAGCTTCTCCATCTTCCATGATTCTGGCCACCATGGAAATGGTGGATCATCTGGATAATCTTTTCAGGGTAGCCAACTTTGGCCAGTGGTTTGCAGAGGTCCTCTATGCTGACTGTTTATAAGGCCTTTGTGAGATCAACAAAAACATTTCACCTGATGTTTTCTGACAGTAAAGACCATATCAGTCATACCTGTCCCTTTACTGAATCCACACTGGCATATCAGGCAAGGATTTCTCAGTTATATGCCCAGCCTAACGATGTAGGATAATCCTAGCCAGCAATTTCCCTGCGATGACAGGTAGGGAGGTTCCTCTATGATTGTCACGCACATATTTAGCTACTCACCTTTCAATGAACCCACCTCTTCCCTTACTTTTCTAATCCAATCTATCTCCCCTTTGAGTATGTTATCTCCGCCTTTGACTCAAAGCTTACTCCACCTTTTGTACATATGTCATAAATCCCTGCAGTTCTTTGTACTATTAATTATACATAGGTTTTTACACTTTGCAACTCATGGTGTCATTTATCTTTGAGCTCCTCCTATACTGAATGCCTCCACTTAGCTCCATTTATTCAGACCCATTTGGGCTTGGCTGTATCTCCTCTATCCAGTTCTTGCTGTGACAGACCTCGTCCTTCCGCTCCCTTTATTGAGATGCAATTTGGCATCCTCCTTTCCCTTCCTTCACTTTGGAAATATGCCCTGCTCCCCTGCTTTCTCGATCAGCCATCCTTCTGTCAGGTGGATTGATTCGAAATGCTCTTCTTCGCTGGCACATGGCATTTAGTTCGGAATTTCTTTCTTAATGAGAATGACATTTGCTGCCATCTCTGCATCTACTGTAGCGACTGAATCAGCAGATGATTTCTTGCTGTTGATGCAACATTTGTTTTCTTCTACCACAATTGCTGTTACCTTATTTGTGCAATTCGTGAGTTCTGCAGTAACATCTATGACCGTTGTGAAAGCTATCACGAGGAGCCCACTGTCCTCACCACACTGTGTCATCGGCAAAAAATTACTCATCAAATGTGTTCCTATACTTTTTGTTCATTCAGTTCTTTGTCCTCCACATTCAATACAAGCCCACTGTGTCAGCACCCGATGTAACAATGGTAAAGGAAGGACAGAACACTCCTTCGGTAGGTCAAAAATCTTCAGGAGGTTTTATTCGGAAAATTGCTGCACCTAACACAGGCTAACATCAAGCGTTGCATTGCTAACTCAAATAGACATATTCTATTTCCCAGTCAAAATATTAATAATAGACCTTCTCTTGTGATATAAAATATTTATGTGCTAAGTGCATTATGTAACCATAATTACTTTACTAAATCACAGAACTATACAACAAATTAATGCCACATATTCAGCCACACTTATTATTCATTCTGACCTATTGCTGCTTATTTAATTATATTATGGTTACATTAACTAACCACAGATTGTACAGAATAAACCTTTGAACTGTTAAAAAGAAAGACTTGCATTTATATAGCGCCTTTCACATCCACCGGACATCCGAATTACGAATACAGCCAATGAAGTACTTTTTGAAGTGTAGTCACCTGTTGTAATGTAGGAAACACGGTAGCCAATTTGCGCACAGCAAGCTCCCTCAAACATCATCACAGGCAGTCCTTCGAAGCGAGGATGACTTGCTTCCACGCCAAAAAGGAATGAGTTCACAGGTGTTTCAATGAAGGACCTAATAGTCCAGTTACCAAACTACATTTTGAAGGGTGGAAGATGCCTGTGTGTAGATTTTTTTAACATGTGGTGGCCGTTGCACACCAGCCATCACACGAGCTTGACAGAGCTAGGTCTTGGTCCAGTGGTAAGGGTTACCCAAGACTAACTGGAGACCAGCTCTACTGCACAGATCTAGTGCGCACACATATCGCAGTGTGGGCTGGGCCATGCTGCCCCTGGGCCCTCGCCTCTTCTGGGCTCCAGATTCACGCCTCTCCTGGGCCCCGGTCACTTCCCTCTATGGCCGCTCCTTCGCCCCTACTGCTGTAGCCATCGCCCTCCTGCAGCAGCACGCGCTGCTCCCTGCAGTGGTATGCCGCCACACGCTGCTCCCTCCAATGGCACGGCCTGCTAATGACCAGATCATTTGTTTTGGTGATGTTGATTGAGGGATAAATATTGGCCAGGAGGATAAGGATAACTCCCCTGCTCTTCTTCGAAGCAGTGCCATGGGATCTTTTACGTCCACCTGAGAGAGGAGATAGGGCCTCGGTTTAACGTCTCATCCAAAATAGGCACCTGATGTTATATGTGCAGACTATAGATATACTCTCTGTGTAGTCACTGTATAGCTGCATAAGATGGAGATTGTTACCTGATGTACTATCAATAAGGTTTACACTGTATAGAGGATGTAACTGCCCCAGGTGTCTCCACAAGTTATAGGCCAGCGACCTCAGGAGGGTGAAGGCACTGATCCTGATACCCTGCCCCAGGTCTATCCCACGCTGCAGGCACCTGATGGCACTATTCGCCACGGACCTGGAAACGAAAATGGCACCAATACGCGCAGTCTGCCGCCATTGCCCACCGCCTGGGTGGAGACGGCGCAGCTCCCAAACCCAGTCACGATCTCGGCCATGTCCAGAAGCAAAAGGTCAGAACCAATGAGTTCCCCAAACAGGACCTGGAACAGCCAGGTTCCCAAGACTGTTAGAGAGCAGGCAGAAGATCTGCAGCCCTCAAAGGAGGACGGGGAGGCCACACACATCTGTGACTCTGCCCACCACTAGGCAACGGCAAAGGCCCTGAGTCCTGGCTAGGTGAGCAAACCAAGCCCACCCCACTAGCAGGGGGCGCAGCGCCGCCATCAGACAACTAGGACCCCATCCGGTTGCTCTGGAACCTGCATCCTCGCATACCTGTACTGCTACCTCAGTACTTACCATGACTGAGCCATGAATGCAATCTACCCAATCCTGGCGCATGACCGCAAAACGTAATGAATGTAAGTCACTGAACCAAGGTATTACGATACAAAATCTAACTTCCTTTCTTTGTAATTGCACTGTGTCTGATCCTATATGTTCATGTAACGGGCCTGCTGCATGATCTCGCTGGGTGGGGGGGCGGGGGGAAACGGATGTGTGTAGCCATGGACACACACATGGATCACACCCAGAACCCACCGGAACCTCCATTGCATCATCGAACCATCCAAACTGGTAACCACTACTCAACGTTGTGGCAAAAGGACTTGGAAGTTAGCAGGGAGCGAGCCAAGCCAAAGCACAGCCAAGGTGCAAGGGCTATTGACACTTAAGTCTGGGGAGAGCTAAGCCAGAGCACATAGTGCAAAGGTAATCAGCACAAAGGACTTGAGGGAGAGTGATGTTATATATGCAGACTATAGATATACGCTCTGTGTAGTCACTGTATAGTTGCATAAGATGGAGACTTGTTACCTTATGTACTATCAATAAGGTTTATACTGTGTACTTTCAACAAGGTTTACACTGTGTATATACTATGCTGGCACCACTAGAGGGTGCAACTGGTGGAGACTGGGGTTTCCTGCCCCTGTGGCAGAAGCTGTCCACCAGAGGGCACTGTGGTGGGAGGCCTGAGGGTAACCTGCATAGGTGTGCAGGGCTCAGTATAAAAGGCTGCTCACCATGCTTGTGCCTCACTCTGGAGTTACGAATAAAGGACCAAGGTCACTACAGTTTGAGTACAACACATTACCTCGTGGAGTCATTCATAAGTGCATTACAGACATAACACCTCCGACAGTACAGCGCTCCTGCAGCACTGCACTGGAGTGTCAGCCTAGATTTTTGTGCTCAAGTGCCTGGAGTGGGACTTGAGCTTGTGTCTCAGAAGATGAAAGTGCTATCCACTGACAGTACAAAGAAAGACCCAGCAACAGTCTTTGTCTGTGACTGGCAGTGCACAGAACTGGTGCTCCTCTGTTATAGACACTGCTTTGAGGTTGTTTCTTCATTCGCTCTCTGCCAAGTGAAGGGAAGCTTTGTGAGGAAGCAGAGATCCACTCCCCAGCATTCACATGCTGCTCTCATTTTAGTGTCATTGACCGGTCATTCAGCCTTTTCAAAATGGAGCGGCTTCGAGCTGCTGGTTGCAGATTTTAAGGGTACCGTAACATAGTGGTTATGTTACTGGTCTAGTAATACAGAGGCCTGGACTAATGATCCAGAGACATGAGTTTAAATCCCACCACAGCAGCTGGGGGAATTTCAATTCAATTAAGTATCAGCAATGGTACTTTCTTTCTCTGAAAGTGACAGCGCATGCCCAGATAAGCGCAGAAATCCAGAAGTTGCTGTCAATCATTCTCTGCTCCGCCAAAGGTTGCGCTGTGGAACCCCCCCCCCCCCCGCCCCCGCAGAACCCGGAAATCAATTCAACTCAAACTTCAGGATGAAAACTTCCTCACTACACTGGAATATCACTGTTAAAGCCCCGCGAAAAAGTTAAGCCTTGTTGAAAAAGGTGTAACTAGGTTTTTAAGTATATTGACTGCTGAACAACTGCTCCAGCCCTGAGAAACTAATTTTATATTTGTGAATGTCAAATTTTTCTATTAATATGATGAGAATTAAATGTTTTCTTTAAGTATTTTTTTTTCTTTTTTAAAAAAGTTTGTTTACAATATTTCAGCTTCTACCTTAATTCTATGTGTATGTCCCAATCTTTATTTCACTCTCTGTAAAATTTATTAAAAAATAAATTAGAATCTGTGCATTTTATTTCCTGGTTTGCTGTCTGTGAGAATTCTTCAATGTGATTGGCTGCTCAGCCTGCTTGATGACATCACCTTTGCTGGACGCTGGAGATTCGTTTGATTTGGAAAGGCAGGGAAAGCTGAAAATCACGTCACAAAGATCGCTAGATCTTTGAGGTCAGCATCCTTCGAGGTCAATGGTGAGCGCCATCGCTTCACTGCTGTCAGCAAAATCTGGGCCAACGTGAACAAGAATTATTATGTAGAAAAAATACTGAGTTAATATAAATTGCAGTGATATAACGGATATTGAAAATAGAAAAAGACAGAAGAGCTACATAATTACCATTGAATTGAGCACCGATGACCCAAGATCAATTTCACAGTGGGAAGGCTAATTCTGTACACTATGTGTCATGTATTCAACTATCATTGTAACCCATGTATAAGCTGACCTAAGTTGTACACCTTGAGAACATTGACCACAAGGGGCGAACTTGTGGGAGACACTCCGAACCTGGACTTTCAGGTATAAAAGGGGAAGCTGCACCCCCCTTCATCACTTGAGGTCTTGGTAATAAAGGTTGCTGGTCATAGAGTGACCTTCTCTCAAGTATGGGCCTCATGTGCATTTATTCTGTATAATAAGGACATATCATTGGCGACGAGAAACTGGGATTTAAACCACGCGAGCATGGCCACTAACAGCACAGAGAGAGGTACTGTGTTGGTGATGATTGGGACGACTTTATTGAGAGACTACAGCAAAGTTTTGTCACTAAGGAATGGTTGGGACAGGATTCGGCCAACAAACGCAGGGCTCATCTCCTGACAGTTTGTGGATCCAGAACGTACTCCCTGATGGAAGATCTCCTAGCTCCAGAGAAGCCGGCAGACAAGACATTTGAAGAGCTCAGTAAGTTGATCGGGGAACACCTTAAACCAATGAGCAGCATGCATATGGCGAGACACCAGTTTTACACGCTCCGGCGGCGAGAAGGGCAAAGCGTTCCAGACTTCGTGACAGATCCCCGGCGACTGGCGAGCCTATATAAGTTCCCAGATGCATGCAGAGCGGAGATGCTGCAAGACTTTTTTATTGAAGGCATCGGGCATGCTGGGGTTTTCAGGAAACTGATTGAGACCAAAGACTTGACCTTGGAAGCGGCGGCTCTGATAGCCCAGACATTTATTTCAGGGGAGAAAGAGACGAGAATGATGTATGACAAAAATCTTGGCTCAAATGCGGCAAACGACCAGGGAGTCAACATTGTCAATGCGGCACACAGTTCTCTAGGCAAGCAAGGGCAATCGGACATGCCCCAGCATATAGTCGAACCCAAAGAGGGAATTCAACAGAGACAATGGCTAGCTGAATGGCAATTCATGCCATCGCAATGGACAATGCAGCCAGTAATGGGGCCAAAAACACATGTTAATGGTGCGCTTAAGGACAGTTACAGAGACAGTCAGAGACGATCGACTGGTAATGGACCTTTTGTTTCCAACAATGGGGCCTCCAGCTCATGCTGGAGGAGTGGAGGCAAACACCCAGCCAGAGCTTGCAGGTATCAGCAATATACCTGCAGAAACTGCAACGTCAGCGGTCATAAGAACATAAGAATTAGGAACAGGAGTAGGCCATCTAGCCCCTCGAGCCTGCTCCACCATTCAACAAGATCATGGCTGATCTGGCCGTGGACTCAGCTCCACTTACCCGCCCGCTCCCCATAACCCTTAATTCCCTTATTGGTTAAAAATCTATCTATCTGTGACTTGAATACATTCAATGAGCTAGCCTCAACTGCTTCCTTGGGCAGAGAATTCCGCAGATTCACAACCCTCTGGGAGAAGAAATTCCTTCTCAACTCGGTTTTAAATTGGCTCCCCCGTATTTTGAGGCTGTGCCCCCTAGTTCTAGTCTCCCCGACCAGTGAAAACAACCTCTCTGCCTCTATCTTGTCTATCCCTTTCATTATTTTAAATATTTCTATCAGATCATCCCTCATCCTTTTGAACTCCAACGAGTAAAGACCCAGTCTACTCAATCTATCATCATAAGTTAAACCCTCATCTCCGGAATCAGCCTAGTAAATCGTCTCTGTACCCCTTCCAAAGCCAGTATATCCTTCCTTAAGTAAGGTGACCAAAACTGCACGCAGTACTCCAGGTGCGGCCTCACCAATACCCTATACAGTTGCAGAAGGACCTCCCTGCTTTTGTACTCCATCCCTCTCACAATGAAGGCCAACATTCCATTCGCCTTCCTGATTACCTGCTGCACCTGCAAACTAACTTTTTGGGTTTCATGCACAAGGACCCCCAGGTCCCTCTGCACCACAGCATGTTGTAATTTCTCCCCATTCAAATAATATTCTCTTTTACTGTTTTTTTTCCCAAGGTGGATGACCTCACACTTTCCAACATTGTATTCCATCTGCCAAGCCTTAGCCCATTCGCTTAACCTATCTAAATCTCTTTGCAGCCTCTCTGTGTCCTCTACACAACCCGCTTTCCCACTAATCTTTGTGTCATTTGCAAATTTGGTGCATATGTGCAGGAATCCTGCAGCCTGGTTGATGTACGAGGAGGACGGGCCCAATGTAAGCCCTACGAGGCCAAATGAATACTGTGGGAAATCGCTGGAAGCTGAAGTTCAGCGAGTTCATGTGGAGCACATATACAGTTCATACACCAGGACGTCACCGATAATGATGAAAGTGCTCCTCAATGGCATCCCAGTATTAATGGAGCTAGACACCGGGGCCAGCCAGTCCCTAATGGGTATCAAACAGTTCGAAAGGTTGTGGGTGTCCAAGGCCAGGAGGCCAAAATTATTGCCGATTGACGCACAGCTACGGACATATACAAAGGAGATCATTCCGGTGCTAGGCAGTGCCACGGTACTCGTGGCCCACAAAGATTCGGCGTACAGGTTGCCATTCTGGATTGTCCCGGGGGACGGTCCCACACTACTGGGGAGGAGTTGGCTTGCTGTCATGAGCTGGAAATGGGGCAATGTCAATGCAATTTCCTCTGTGGAGCGAGTATCATGCTCACAGATCCTGGACAAATTTGACTCATTATTTCAACCCAGCATCGGCACTTTCATGGGGACCAAGGCAGTGATTCACATAAACCCGGACGCCAGGCCAGTACACCACAAGGCCAGAGCGATGCTGTACGTGATGCGGGAAAAGATAGGATGCAAATTGGACCGCCTGCTGAGGGAAGGCATCATCTCGCCAGTCGAATTCAGTGACTGGGCGAGGCCGATCGTGCAGGTGCTCAAGACGGATGGGTCGGTCAGGATATGTGCCGATCACAATGCCACCATCAATCGGATGTCACTCCAAGACCAGTACCCGCTACCGAGAACGGAGGACCTCTTTGCGACGCTATCCGGTGGCAAACTTTTTTCAAAATTGGACCTCAGCTTACATGACCCAGGAGCTGGCAAGTGAGTCGAAGAAGCTGACCACCATCACGATACACAAGGGGTTGTTTGAGTATAACAGATGTCCGTTCGGGATTCGGTCGGCCGCCGCGATCTTTCAGCGAAATATGGAAAGCCTCCTCAAGTCGATTCCAGGGACAGTGGTTTTTCAAGACGACATCCTCATCACGGGTCGCGATACTGAAGAACATCTCCACAACCTGGAGGAGGTGCGACGCAGACTGGACCGGGTAGGGCTGCGACTGAAAAAGGCGAAGTGCGTCTTCTTAGCTCCAGAGGTAGAATTTCTGGGGAGGAGGGTAGCAGCAGACAGGATCAGACCTACTGCGTCCAAAACAGAAGTGATCCAGAGAGCACCCAGACCCCGTAACACGACGGAGCTGCATTCGTTTCTGGGGCTCCTGAACTATTTTGGTAACTTTCTTCCCAAATTGAGCACACTGTTAGAGCCGCTACATGTGCTCCTATGCAAAGGTCGCGATTGGGTCTGGGTGGACAGCCAGGAAAGGGCTTTTGATAGAGCATGCAATTTGTTATGCTCCAACAAACTGTTAACGTTATATGACCCATGTAAGAAACTTGTTTTAACATGCGATGCGTCGTCCTATGGGGTCGTGTGTGTGTGTTGCTGCATGTGAATGCCAATGGTCAGTTACAGCCGGTAGCTTATGCCTCCAGAAGTCTGGCCCAGGCAGAAAGGGGCTACGGGATGGTAGAAAAGGAAGCACTAGCATGTGTATATGCAGTAAAATAAATGCACCAGTACCTGTTTGGCAGGAAATTTGAGCTGGAGACATATCACAAACCCCTAACGTCCCTTTTGGCCGACAACAAGGCCATAAATGCGAATGCATTGGCCTGCATACAGAGGTGAGCACTCACGTTAGCCACCTATGACTACACAATTCGGCACAGACCGGGCACTGATGCACTCAGCAGGCTCCTACTAGCCACCACTGAGGGGGCAACTGAGCATGATGCTGAGATGGTCATGGCTGTTGAAGCTTTCGAAAGCGAAGGCTCACCTGTGACAGCCCGTCAGATTAAAGTCTGGACAAATAAAGACCCGCTACTGTCTTTAGTTAAGAAATGTGTTCTGAATGGGGACTGGGCAGCCACGTACGGGGCATGCCCTGAGGAATTTAAACCGTTTCCTAGGCGCAAGGATGAACTCTCGATTCAGGCCAATTGCCTACTGTGGGGAAACCGAGTAGTCATGCCCCAGATAGGCAGAGAGGTGTTTATCAGAGAACTTCACAATGAAGGCAATTGCCAGGTCACACGTTTGGTGGCCAGGGATAGATGCAGACCTGGAACTTTGTGTTTGCAGGTGCAACACATGTGCCCAGCTGGGCAACGCATCCAGGGAAGTCCCCCTTAGCCCCTGGTCCTGGCCCACCAAGCCATGGTCACGCATCATGTGGACTACACAGGTCCTTTCATGGGAAAAATGTTTTTGGTTGTAGTAGACGCCTACTCCAAATGGATTGAGTGTGCCATTTTAAATTCAAGCACATCCTCTGCCACGGTAGAAAGTCTACGGGCAATGTTTGCCACCCATGGTTTACCGGATGTCTTGGCCAGCGACAATGGCCCGTGCTTCACAAGCACTGAATTCCAGGACTTCATGGCAGGCAATAGAAATAGCCATGTCAGAACGGCACCGTTCAATCCAGCCTCAAACGGCCAGGCAGAACGAGCAGTGTAGATAATCAAACAGGGGATGCTCAGAATCCAAGGGGGTTCCCTACAAAGCCGCTTATCATGACTACCATGACAGGAATGCGAGGGCGCGATGTATTGATGTCAATGACCCTGTTTTTGTCCTTAATTACGCTGCAGGGCCCAAATAGCTTGCAGTCACTGTGATTGCCAAAGAGGAGAATAGGGTTTTGGTAGTTAAACTTACCAATGGACAAATCTGCCACAAACACGTGGATCAAGCTAAAAGGAGGTTCAGCAACCCCATAGAAGAAGCAGAGGAAGAACATGAAGTAGAGTTTACTCCACCACAGGTGACCGAACACCGGAACCAAGTGGAGGAGAGCCCAGTCACTGTGGGCAGTCCGGACAGGCTGAGGCACCGCAGACACTCAGGCCAGCGCCCAACAACCGGAGCCCCAACTCAGGCGCTCTACAAGGGAGCGTAAACCACCAGAGAGACTTAACCTGTGACCCCAATAAGATTTTGGAGGGGAGGTGATGTCATGTATTCAACTATCATTGTAACCCATGTATAAGCTGACCTAAGTTGTACACCTTGAGAACATTGACCACAAGGGGGCGAACTTGTGGGAGACACTCCTAACCTGGACTTTCAGGTATAAAAGGGGAAGCTGCACCCACCTTCATCACTTGAGGTCTTGGTAGTAAAAGTTGCTGGTCACAGAGTGACCTTCTCTCAAGTATGGGCCTCGTGTGCATTTATACTGCATAGTAAGGACATATCACTATGGTGTAGCAAAATGTTTTATAAAAGGCAGATTTGCTATTTCATTACCGATAGCACCCTTCCCACACAGTGCATTAACACTGTGTGGCATCCACCCACTGCAGCTTTAGGCCTTGGAGTGGTGTGATTTGTTTGCACCAACACCAAAAGCTGCTGTAAGATGCTGCTGGCTTCACAGTGCTGGCAAGACCACTTTGAAGAAGAATTTGGCTGGTCCTCGCTGAACAACTTTGAATGTCAAACGGTAGAAGAGAACGGTCCCGCTGTTTCCTGACTTCAGCAACGTCACCAGGTCAGCAAGGACTACTGTGCACAGTTGTGCGAGGTTCTGCTTTCTCTATCTTAGACTGGCAGCCCAGTCACGCCACTCAGAGATCTCCCGGGACAGCACTGCCTGCAGCAACATTACTGGGACTAACATCATCAATTTAACAGGTAGCTGCCAGTCAGTGTGACTGTATTTCTTCTAACTAGACTTGACAGTATCACAGTGTATAAAAGCCATTACTGTGCTCACAGACTCATTTCACATGGCAATGCCTTTGCATCAAACCAAAACCTTTGTGATCCCTGGCACCTCTGCTGATATGTGAATTGTTTTTCCATTAACCTTGAAAGCAAGCTCAAAACAATATTCTCTTACTTTAAAGCTTTCTTCCTTTTTACTGCAAGGGATTAAAAGAGAGACTTGCATTTATATAGCGCCTTTCACAAACACCGGACGTCTCAAAGCGATTTATAGCCAATAAAGTACTTTTTTAAAAAAGTGCAGTCACTGTTATAATCACTGCTTGTGTCAGCCAGTGACTCAGTGGGTAGCACTCTCGCCTCTGCGCCTGTAGGTCGTGGGTTCAAGTCCCACTCCAGGGACTTGAGCACAAAAAATCTAGGCTGACACTCCAGTATAGTGCTGCACTGTTGGAGGTACCATCTTTTGGATAAGAAATTAAACCGAGGCCCCGTCTGCTCTCTCAGATAAATGTAAAAGATCCCGTGGCACTATTTTGAAGAAGAGCAGGGGAGTTATCCCCGGTGCCCTGGCCAATATTTATCCCTCAATCAACATAACAAAAAAACAGATTATCTGGTCGTTATCACATTGCTGTTTGTGGGAGCTTGCTGTGCACAAATAGGCTGCCGCCTTTCTTACATTGCAACAGTGTCTGCATTTCAAAAAATACTTCATTGGCTGTAAAGCGCTTTAAGACGTCTGGTGGCCGTGAAAGGCGCTATATAAATGCAAGTCTTTTTTTAATGTAGGATTACAATGCAAGGACTTGTGAGATTTGGATGAGAGCACAAAAAATTCTGTAGGTACGTAGGGTTAAATTTCCCCGTGACCCCAGTGGGACCTCACCCACAGCAGGTACATGGCCCACAACGTTCTGTCCAGTGCACCAGACATTTTCTGATAGACACCTTCTTCATGCAAGGCCCTGTTAATGACACGCGGTCTCGGAGAAATGTATTGATGTATCCCAAGTAACTGTGGTGCGTGAACAAGGCAACTCTCCTGGTCATTATCACATTGCTGTTTGTGGGAGCTTGCTGTGTGCAAATTGGCTGCCGCGTTTCCCACATTACAACAGTGACTACACTCCAAAAGTACTTCATTGGCTGTAAAGTACTTTGAGACATCCAGTGGTTGTAAATGGCGGCAGATTCGGAAAAGGGGAGGTGCAATGAGACCTGGGTGTCATGGTACATCAGTCATTGAAAGCTGGCATGCAAGTTAAGCAGGCGGTGAAGAAGGCAAATGGCATGTTGGCCTTCATAGCGAGAGGATTTGAGTCTAGGAGCAGGGAGGTTGAGTATAGGAGGAGCAGTTGTACAGGGCATTGGTGAGGCCTCACCTGGAATATTGTGTTCAGTTTTGAGGAATCTGAGGAAGGACGTTCTTGCTATTGAGTGAGTGCAGCGAAGGTTCACCAGACTGATTCCCGGGATGGCAGGACTGACACATGAGGAGAGACTGGATCGACTGGGCCTGTATTAACTGGAGTTTAGAAGAATGAGAGGGGATCTCAAAGAAACATATAAAATTCTGACGGGACTTGACAGGTTAGATGCAGGAAGAATGTTCCCGATATTGGGGAAGTCCAGAAACAGGGTTCACAGTCTAAGGATAAGGGTTAAGCCATTTAGGACCGAGATGAGAAGAAACTTCTTCACTCAGAATTGTGAACCTGTGGAATTCTCTATCGCAGAGAGTTGTTGATGCTAGTTCATTGGATATATTCAAGAGGGAGTTAGGTATGGCCCTTACGGCTAAAGGCATCAAGGGGTATGGAGAGAAAGCAGGAAAGGGGTACTGAGGTGAATGATCAGCCATGATCTTACTGAATAGTGGTGCAGGCTCGAAGGGCCGAACGGTCTACTCCTGCACCTATTTTCTATGTTTCTATGTTTCTATGTAATGGGCATAATTGGGCGTTTGTTTCCATTTTTAATGAAATATGGGTGTTAGACTAAATCTTAACTGTTAAATGGGTGGTAACTGGGTGGTAGCGGGGCGAACTCGGTGGAAAGTCTAGACATTTGAGAATGTCCGGTGGTCGTGAAAGGCGCTATATAAATGCAAGTCTTTCTTTTATCATCAACACCCATCCCAAAAAATCCAGCTTTGACCCATCGGTCCTTCCAAACTACCACTCCATCTCCAACCTCCCTTATCTCCAACCTCCCTTATCTCCAACCTCCTTTATCTCCAACCTCCCTTATCTCCAACCTCCCTTATCTCCAACCTCCCTTATCTCCAACTTCCCTTATCTCCAACCTCCCTTATCTCCAACCTCCCTTATCTCCAACCTCCCTTATCTCCAACCTCCTTTATCTCCAACCTCCCTTATCTCCAACCTCCTTTATCTCCAACCTCCCTTTTCTCCGAAGTCCGTGTACGTGTCTTCGCCTCCCAAATCCATGCCCATCTATCCAATCTGGTTTCTGCCACAGCACTGAAATCGCCCTAATCAAAGTTATAAATGGCATCTGATATGACTGCCCTGATACTGGGAGAAACACAGGCAATTAAATCATTTCCATTCACTCCTGTTTTGTTCAGAGTCCGAGCCTGTGATCTTCTACTGCACTTCAAGTAGATCTTTTCCATATTATAATTTTTTAAGGCACAATATTTTTTTCCTTTCTCCAGAGATGCAGCAGAGCAGCTCTATAACTCTGTCTTTGGGAGTCATAAAAAGCAGCATCTAGTAATGAACATGATATATGGTTCTTTCTCAATTAGTGAGGAAGCCATAAAGACAGAAAGAAGCACTAAAAAGAACCATCATAGATCACGCGGTATTGAACAGTGTTAGAGATGGGCCACTGGATTATAAAATAGTTCATAAATTATAGTTCTTATATAAGAATTTGATGATGGAGTGGGTTAGAAAAACATTATTCTGCTCCCTCTGAAACCAATATTTGATCCAGGCCCATTACTTCTATCGCCCTTTTTCTTTCTTTTCTCTTTAATCTGTGCAGTGCTTGCTCCTCTTTAGTGCTCCAGCTGCTCTTTGCCACTAACGACTGTCCCTTTAAACCCCTTCCTCTCCACTGCCCCTTCCAACCTCCAACAACAAGTCCAAGGAGCTCATAAGTATATAAGAACATAAGAAATAGGAGCAGGAGTAGGCAATTTGGCCCTTCGAGCCTGCTCCGCCATTCAATAAGATCATGGCTGATCTGATCATGGACTCAACTCCAATTCCCTTCCCGTTCCCCATAACCCTTGACTCCCTTATCGTTCATGACCTTCTTTGTCACTCAGATTAAAGATAACCATTCAGCTATCTCTGCCACTTTCCTCCCTTTGTATTTCCCACTAAGCCAGGTTTTCCTCAAAGTTGCCCTAGCCCTGAATTAGCATCTTTCTCTAGTTTCTCTGCTATCTTTCCTCATGCTTTCTTCGAGCAAAAAAGGACCAAGAGATTGATTAAGAGGGGAAAAATAGAGTACGAGAGTAAACTTACAAGAAACATAAAAAACGACTGCAAAAGTTTCTACAAGCATGTAAAAAGAAAAAATTAGTGAAGACAAATGTAAGTCCTTTACAGTTTGAAACGGGAGAATTTATAATGTGGAACAAGGAAATGGCAGAACAATTAAATAAGTATTTAGGTTCTGCCTTCACGAAAGAGGATACAAATAACGTCCCAGAAATGCTAGGGAACCAAGAGTCTAGTGAGCAAGAGGAATTAAAGGAAATGATTATTTCCTCCAGGGCCTGATAATCTGCATCCCAGAGTACTAAAAGAGGTAGCTATGGAAATATTGGGTGCATTGGTTGTCATCTTCCAAAATTCTATAGATTATGGAACAGTTCCTGCAGATTGGAGGGTGGAAAATGTAACCCCACTATTTAAAAAAGGAGGGAGAGAGAAAGCAGGGAACTACAGACCAATTAGCCTAACATCAGTAGTTGGGAAAATGCTAGAGTCTATTATAAAGGATGTAATAGCGGGACACTTGGATAATATCACCAGGATTAGACAAAGTCAACATGGATTTATGAAAGGAAAATCGGGTTTGACAAACCTACTGGAGGTTTTTAAGGATGTAACTGATAGAATAGATAAGGGAGAACCAGTGGATGTAGTGTATTTGAATTTTCAGAAGGCCTTTGATAAAGTCCCACATAAGAGGTTAGTGTGCAAAATTAAAGCACATAGGATTGGGGGTAATATACTGGCATGGTTTGAAAATTGGTTAACTGATAGGAAACAGAGAGTAGGAATAAACAGGCCTTTTTCGGGGTGGCGGGCAGTGACTAGTGGGGTACCACAGGGATCAGTGCTTGGGCCCCAGTTATTCACAATATATATAAATTATTTGGATGAGGGAACCAAATGTAATATTTCCAAGTTTGCTGATGACACAAAACTCGGTGGGATTGTGAGTTGTGAGGAGGATGCAAAGACGCTGCAAGGTGATTTAGATAGGTCGAGTGAGTGGGCAAACACATGGCAGGTGCAGTAAAACGTGGATAAATGTGAAGTTATCCACTTTGGTAGCAAAAACCTAAAGACAAAGTATTATTTAAATGGTGATAGCTTGGGAAATGTCAATGTACAAGGGGACAGGGGTGTCCTTGTACACCAGTCATTGAAAGCAAACATGCAGGTGCAGCAAGCAGTTAGGAATGCAAATGGTATGTTGGCCTTCATGGCAAGAGGATGTGAGTACAGGAGCAAGGATGTCTTACTACAGTTATACAGGGCCTTAGTGAGCCCATACCTGGCGTATTGTGTGCAGTTTTGGTCTCCTTACCTAAGAAAGGATTATACTTGCCATAGAGGGAGTGCAGCGAAGTTCACCAGACTGATTCCTGGGATGGCAGGACTATCATATGAGGAGAGATTGGGTCGACTAGGCCTGTATTCACTAGAGTTTAGAAGAATGAGAGGGGATCTCATTGAAACGTATAAAATTCTGATGGGGTTTGACAGACTGGATGCAGGGAGGATGTTTCCCCTGGCCGGGAAGTCTAGAACAAGGGTTCACAGTCTCAGGATAAGGGATAGGAAATTTAGGACTGAGATGAGGAGAAATGTCTTCACTCAGAGGGTGGTGGACCTGTGGAATTCTCTACCACAGAAGGTTGTGGAGGTCAAGTCACTGAATATATTTAAGGAGGAGATAGATAGATTTCTAGACTCAAAAAGCATCAAGGGGTATGGGGAGAGAGCGTGAATATGGTGTTGAGATAGAGGATCAGCCATGATCATAATGAATGGCGGTGCAGGCTCGAAGGACCAAATGGCCTTCTACTGCTCCTATTTTCTGTGTTTCTATGTTTCATCTTCTCCATGAGCTCTACCTCCTGCTCTCTCGACCCTATTCCCGCTGAACCACTGACCATCCAATTTCCCTGCTGGGCCCCTGTGTTGGCCGACATTATAAATAGTTCGCCCTCCTCAGGAACTGGCCCCTCCTTCCCTTTCAGATCTGCCATAATTTCAGACGAGACGTTAAACCGAGGTCCCATCTGCTCCTCTCGGGTGGATAGAAAAGATCCCGTGGCACTTTTTTGAGGAAGAGCGGGGGCGTTATCCCCGGTGTCCTGCCCAATATTTATCCCTCAATCAACATAACAAAAACAGATTGTCTGCTCATTCTCACATTGCTGTTTGTGGGAGCTTGCTGTGCACAAATTGGCTGCCGTGTTTCCCAAGCTACAATAGTGACTACACTCCAAACGTACTTCATTGGCTGTAAAGCACTTTGAGATGTCCGGTGGTTGTGAAAGGCTCTTTATAAATGCGTCTTTCTTTTATCGCCACCACCCCTCCTAAAAAATCCACTTTTGACCCCTCTGTCCGTCCAAACTACCGCTCCATCTCCAACCTCCCTTTTCTCCGGTCCGTGTACGTGCCTTCGCCTCCCAAATCCATGCCCATCTATCCAATCTGGTTTCTGCCACAGCACTGAAATGGCCCGAATCAAGGTTATAAATGGCATCCTTCTCGATCAGTAAACAGTTTTTGTCTCCTCCATTGCCCACAGTTGGGTGGGACTGCTCTCGCCTGGTACCACTCTTATCTATCCAGTTGTAGCCAGAGAATTTCCTGCAATGGCTTCTCTTCCCACCCCCGCACCGTTACTTCAAGTGCCGCACAAGGATCTATCCTTGCGCCCTGCCCTCCTATTTCTCATCTACATGCTGCTCCTCGGCAAAATCATTGGGAAAAAAAAAACCTGTACATGTCAGGTTCCTCATGTACACTGACGACATCCAGCTCTAACCCACCACCACCTCTCGCGTCACACTGCTTGCTGACATCCAGTCCCGGATGAGCTACAACTCCTTCCAATTAAACATTAGGAGGGCTGAAGCCATTGTCTTTGGTGCCTGCTTAAACTCAGTTCCCTCGCCACCGATCCACTGTCTGAGGCTGAGCCAGGCATTTCACAACCTCGGCGTTCTGATTGACCATGGGCTGAACTTGCAACCCCATATCCCCTCCATCACAAAGACCATCACCTACTTCCACCTCCGTAACATCACCATCACTGCCCCTGCCTCAGCCCATCTGCTGCTGAAATCCTCTTCCGCTCATCATCATAAGTCATCATCAAAGGCAGTCCCTCGAAACGAGGATGACTTGCTTCCACGCCAAATAGGGATGAGTTCACAGGTGTTTCAATGAAGGACCTAATATTCCAGGTCTTGAACTACATCTTGAAGGGTGGAAGATGCCTGTGCGTGGATTTTTTAAACGTCTTTGAAGGCCTTTGAACATCAGCCATCACACGGGCTTGACAGAGCTCGGTCTTGGTCCAGTGGCAAGGGTTAACCAAGATGACTGGAGACCAGGCTTCTGTTAAGTCCAGACTCAATTATTCCATGGCTGGTCTCCCATCTTCCACACGCCATAAACTTGAGCTGTTGCAAATCTCCGCTGCCCGTATCCTAACCCGCTGCAGTCCGTGTGGTGAAAGTACAGTTGGGGAGGAAGTTCCAACATTTTGAGCCAGCGACGATGAAGGAACGGCGATATATTTCCAAGTCAGGATGGTGTGTAACTTGGAGGGGAACTTGCAGGTGATGGTGTTCCCATGCTCCTGCTGCCCTTGTCCTTCTAGGCGGCAGAGGTCGTGGGTTTGGGATGTGCTGCCGAAGAAGACTTGGCGACTTGCTGCAGTGCATCTTGTAGATGGTACACCGGTGGTGGAGGGAGTGAATGTTGAAGGTGGTGGATGGGGTGCCAATCAAGCGGGCTGTTTTGTCCTGGATGGTGTCGAGCTTCTTGAGTGTTGTTGGAGCTGCACTCATCCAGGCAAGTGGGGAGTATTCCATCACACTCCTGACTTGTGCCTTGTAGATGGTGAAAAGGCTTTGGGGAGTTAGGAGGTGAGTCACTCGCCACAGAATACCCAGCCTCTGACCCGCACTTGTAGCCACAGCATTAATGTGGCTGGTCCAGTTAAGTTTCCTGTCAATGGTGACCCCCAGGATGTTCACGGTGGCGGATTCAGCAATGGTAATGCCTTTGAATGTCATGGCGAGGTGGTTAGACTCTTGCTTTAATCTCCTGTGAAGCACCTTGAGAGGTTTTACTATGTTATAGGTGCTGTATAAATGCAAGTTGTTGTTGAATTTGCAATCCAGTTTCCTCAATCGCTGTATAGGTTACAATTGGAGAATTTGGGCAATCTCACCCCCAACCAAACCAGTGGCACAACATTCTTCAGAACTTGGTATTAATTGATATTAGATCAACACCCTTATATAAACCCTGAATTTTAGAACCTGGAAATATTGGGACTTGGCACACCTGCGGTCACACTGAATTTTGCAAGTTAAGGCCCGCCCCTTCATTTATGCATTTAAAACAAGCATATTTGAAGGGGCTGCTCCTCAAATTCTGGTTGCACTTCAGTCCCACGCTCCTGGTCTTTGGGCACCCTGTGCAGAGAGGAGCGGGCAGGTCGGAAGGCCTCCTCGTAAGACTGCTCCTGGGCATGGCCAAGTGGGCCATAAACCGATCCAGGCAGCGGGCGGTCGAGGGGGTCGTTCAGCCCGACTGCCTGCCTCTCTTCCGCGGTTACATCCGAGCCAGGGGGTCCCTGGAGATGGAGCACGCAGTGTCCACCGGCACGCTCGCGGCCTTCCACAAGAGGTGGGCACTGGAGGGACTGGAGTGCATCATAACCCACGGCAACCAAAATTTAATTTGAACCACGTCACGTCTAAAGATTAATTTGTTTATTTGGCGGCTTAGTGCCCCTTTAATAAGGGAGCACTTGTATTACATTTGATTTACAGATACAACTCAAAATAGTTGGAAATCAAGCATGAGCCGATCTCCTGCCACTGACAAAAATGAAGCCAACTGTATTTAAAGGGAGGGTCCTCAACAACAAAACAACTTGTATTTATATAGCGCCTTTAACGTAGTGAAACATCCCAAAGCACTTCACAGGAGTATTATGTGATAAATGTTTGACACCGAGCCGCATAAGTAGAAATTAGTGCAGGTGACCAACTTGGTCAAAGAGGTCGGTTTTAAGGAGCGTCTTGAAGGAGGAAAGAGAGGTAGAGAGGCGGAGAGGTTTAGGGAGGGAGTTCCAGAGCTTAGGGCCCAGGCAGCTGAAGATACGGCCACCAATGGCTGAGCGATTACAATCAGGGATACTCAGGAGGGCAAAATTAGAGGAGCACAGACATCTCGGGGGGTTGTGGGGCTGGAGGAGATTACAGCGATAGGGAGGGGCGAGGTCATGGAGGGATTTGAAAACAAGGATGAGAATTTTGACATCGAGGCATTGCTTAACCGGCAGCCAATGTAGGTCAGCGAGCACAGGGGTTGATGGGTGAGCGGGACTCGGTGCGAGTTAGGACACACCTTTAAAGGGAAGTCACTTTTCTAGCGTCGGAAGTTGCATGAGGTGATTGCAAAGACAGTTGCTCTGTTTGGCCTTTCAGGGCCACTCACTGCAGAGGTCAGCAATGCAGCAGGCCTGACAGGCAAGGGCAGTCAAGCTCAGCACAGTGCATGGTGCCCACAGCTCATGCGATACGGCCATTCGATAAAACCAAATACTGAGTATACGTGCCATAAAGCAGAGCTAATCAATCTGCCACTCAAAAACCGAGACCCTCGCTGGGCTTTCAGACAAGCTTGCAGCTCTTTCATTGCTTGCCATTATCGAGCCCTCCCCGCTTATCTGGTTATTCATTCATTTGCTATCTGTGGGATCTTGCTGTGCAGAAATTGGCGGCCGCTTTCTGTCTATAAAACAACAGCGGCTACACTTCAAACATAATCCATCAGTTCTAAAGTGCTGTCGGACGTACTGAGGAAGTGATATCATATCAACATAGATGCAAGTTCGTTTTCATTCATTCCTTTTTGATGGAAGAGCAGCCTGCCAGCAGCCCAGAACAAGGGCAGCGCCTCGCAGTAACCTGCCTCCCCACAACAATGTTTGCTCACATTTCTCCTCATCTCAGTCCTAAATGGCCGACCCCTTATTCTCAGACTGTGACCCTTGGTTCTGGACTCCCCAGCCAGGGGGAAACATCCTCCCTGCATGACCCTGTCAAGCCCTGTAAGAATTTTGTATGTTTCAGTTAATTAAATCAAATATTATTTTCATGCTGCAAATCATAAAATAAATAGAAACAGACTTTTGTTGTGTTAAAATCAAAGTTAAACCATTTTGAAACAGCTTGTTATTTATATACGTTTTCCTGAAATGAAGACTACAAATTGATTCCAAACGGCCCTAAGTTAAGGTTCCTTAAAATAAGTATTGCTCATGTAGCAATTGTCTTGTGAAAGGGTTAAAGAAGAAAAGTGAAGCATGAAAGAGAGAGAACTCTCCATGTCATGCCTTTCACGAGACTGTTCTCATATGTCTGTACTAATTGTATAAAATCATCATCATCATAGGCAGTCCCTCGAAATCGAGGAAGACTTGCTTCCACTCTAAAAGTGAGTTCTCAGGTGACTGAACAGTCCATCACAGGAATTACAGTCTCTATCACAGGTGGGACCTGTTCGGGCCTTCATTCCGCCGACAACGTTCGGGCCTTCATTCCGGCGACAACGTTCGGGCCTTCATTCCTCCGGCGACGTTCGGGCCTTCATTCCTCCGGTGACGTTCGGGCCTTCATTCCTCCGGCGACGTTCGGGTCTTCATTCCTCCAGCAACATTCGGGCCTTCATTCCTCCGGCGACGTTTGGGCCTTCATTCCTCTGGCGACGTTCGGGTCTTCATTCCTCCGGCGACATTCGGGCCTTCATTCCTCCAGCAACATTCGGGCCTTCATTCCTCCGGCGACGTTCGGGCCTTCATTCCTCCGGCGACGTTCGGGCCTTCTCTCCACCGGCGACGTTCGGGCCTTCATTCCGGCGACAACGTTCGGGCCTTCATTCCTCCGGCGACGTTTGGGCCTTCATTCCGGCGACAACGTTCGGGCCTTCATTCCTCCGGCGACGTTCGGGCCTTCATTCCTCCGGCGACGTTCGGGTCTTCTCTCCACCAGCAACATCCTGGCCTTCATTCCTCCGGCGATATATAAAATCACACCACTGGTAATCACTCTCTCACAGTTTCTTCCATTCTTTCCCACTTCGATGTGCTGTGAAAATCTGCACCAATTTGCCTCCCTTCAAACTTTCTTAGATATGGCCCTTCTGGCTAAAGGGATCAAGGGGTATGGAGAGAAAGCAGGAAAGGGGTACTGAGGTGAATGATCAGCCATGATGCAGGTGGTGCAGGCTCGAAGGCCGAATGGCCTACTCCTGCACCTATTTTCTATATTTCTATGTTTCTTGCCTTCAACCTTACTATTCAAAGACACATCATTTGTGCTATTTGCCAGAGATGCTTACAATCCAAATATTGTTCTTAATATTTGCTGAATGCCTACTTGGCTTGAAGTCAACTTCATTGCCCAGAAAATCTATTTATTATGACAAAGGGAAGTTGCCATGAAAATATGCAATCCTGTGCTTAGCTAACTCAGCTAGCTCATTTGTGTAAATGTCCTTTGACAATTAAGTAAATAGTTTGGAAAGTCACATATAGAGCATTACTAAAACAACAACTTGCATTTATATAGCGCCTTTAGTGTAGTAAAACATCTCAAGCCGCTTCGCAGGAGCGTTGTCAAACAAAATGTGACACCGAGCCACATAAGGAAATATTTGGAAAGGTGACCAAAAGCTTGGTAGGTTTTTAGGAGCGTCTTAAAAGAGGAGAGAGAGGTGAGACTTCGGGAGGGAATTCCAGAGCTTAGGCCCAAGGCAGCTGAAGGCACGGCCACCAATGGTGGTGCGATTAAAATCTGGGATGGGCAAGAGGTCTCGGAGGGGCATAGGTTACAGCGGTTACAGAGATTGGGAGGGGAGAGGCCACGGAGGGATTTGAAAACAAGGAAGAGAATGCCGGACTGGGAGCCAATGAATGTCAGCGAGCACAGGCGGTGATGGGTGAACAGGATTTGTTGCGAGTTAGGATACAGGCTACAGAGTTTTGGATGAGCTCAAGTTTTTGTAGGGTGCAAGATGGGAGGCCGCCAGGAGAGCATTAGAGTAATCAAATCTAGAGGTAACAAAGGCATGGATGAGGGTTTCGGCAGCAGGTGAGCTGAGGCAGGGGCAGAGACAGGCAATATAACGAAGGTGGAACTAGGCGTTCCTGGTGATGGAGTGGCTATGCGGTCAGAAGTTAACTAACTCAAATGAATTTAACAGGCAAGGTTCCACACAACTGCAGCAAAATTAAGAGTTAAGTGTTAGCAATGGCTCAGTGGGTAGCACAATCGCCTCTGAGTCAGAAGATTGTGGGTTCAAGACCCACTTCAGGGACTTGAGCACTAAAATCTAGGCTGACACTCCAGTGCCAGTGCTGAGGGAGTGCTGCACTGTCAGAGGCGCCGTCTTTCGGATGAGATGTTAAAATCCGAGGCCCCGTCTGCCCTCTCAGGTGGGTGTAAAAGATCCTATGATACTATTTCGAAGAAGAGCAGGGGAGTTATCGCTGGTGTCCTGGCCAATAGTTATCGCTCAATCAACATAACAATAAAACAGATTATCTGGTCATTATCACATGGCTGTTTATGGCAGCTTGCTTGTGTGTATCAAGATCCACGGCGCGGCCCTGGACAACGTGGACCATTTCCCATACCTCAGGAGCCTCTTATCAACAAGAGCAGACATCGACGACGAGATCCAACACCGCCTCCAGTGCGTCAGTGCAGCCTTCGGCCGCCTGAAGAAAAGAGTGTTTGAAGAACAGGCCCTCAAATCCACCACCAAGCTCATGGTCTACTGGGCTGTAGTAATACCCGCCCTCCTGTATGGCTCAGAGACATGGACCATGTACAGTAGACACCTCAAGACGCTGGAGAAATATCACCAACAATGTCTCCTACAAATCCTCTGGGAGGACAGACACACCAACATCAGTGTCCTCGACCAGGCCAACATTCCCAGCATTGAAGAACTGACCACACTTGATCAGCTCCGCTGGGCAGGCCACATTGTTCGCATGCCTGACACAAGACTCCCAAAGCAAGCGCTCTACTCGGAATTCCTTCACGGCAAACGAGCCAAAGATGGGCAGAGGAAACGTTACAAGGACACCCTCAAAGCCTCCCTGATAAAGTGCAACATCACCACTGACACATGGGAGTCCCCGGCCAATGACCGCCCTAAGTGGAGAAAGTGCATCTGGGAGGGCGCTGAGCACCTCGAGGTCTCATCGCCGAAAGCATGCAGAAATCAAGCGTAGGCAGCGGAAAGAGCATCTGGCAAACCTGTCCCATCCACCCCTTCCCTCAACAACTATCTGTCCCACCTGTGACAGGGACTGTGGTTCTCGTATTGGACTGTTCAGCCACCTCAGGACTCATTTTTAGAGAGGAAGCAAGTCTTCCTCGATTCTGAGGGACTGTCTATGATGCTTGTGAGCAAATTGGCTGCCGTGTTTCCTACATTACAACAGTGACCGCACTCCAAAATTACATCATTGGCTGCAAAGCGCTTTGAAATGTTCGATGGTCGTGAAAGGCGCTATCTAAATGCAAGTCTTTATTTTAAATAATAGGCTCCACTATTGATTTTCCTTAGAGTATTCAGAATGTTGGCAGCATTACTAGCTTGCAAAGCCCTGCAGGCTATTTCAGGTGATGATAGAAGCTACAGCCAATTAATTTATTCTAAAGTTCAAGCTGTCACTGTTCCAAACTTAATGAATAGTGTAATCGGAGCCACTCTCTACAGCAGTAATGCTAAAGAGAGTAAAGTGTACAAGGAACGCATCTCTTGAAATGCCTTTCCGTCAGCATAAAAGTTGAATTACTATCAGCACTTTGAACACAAGGCTTAAATCAGAAGATAATTGTTCTCACTCAAAGAAATTTACCATTTTACATTAATGAAACTATTTACCATTTATTTTTCAAAGCATGGGACACTCTTCTCCCAGCAGCACCGCTCCTCAGAGCTCCCCCATTGAATGTAGAGAAGGTCGCAACGAGGAACTGGACTCCAGGAACCCATGTTACTGGGCAAGGATCTGGGAGTCCCTGGCCAAAGACCGCCCAAAGTGGAGGAAGCGCATCCGGGAGGGCGCTGAGCTCCTCAAGTCTCGTCGCCGAGAGCATGCAGAAATCAAGCGCAGGCAGCGGAAGGAGCGTGCGGCAAACCAGGCTCCCCACCCAGCCATTCCCTCAACGACTATCAGTCCCACCTGTGACTGTGGTTCTCGTACTGGACTGTGCAGCCACCTAAGGGCTCATTTTAAGAGTGGAAGCAAGTCTTCCTCAATTCCGAGCGACTGTCTATGATGATGATCTGGTACATCTCCCCATCAGTAACATCAGGTAGAGAGGTCTGCCAGGGAAGGGAGCTAAGGTAAAGATGTGACATCGTTGAAAAAAAAATTACTCAATATTATTATGAATACTTTTAATATAAAATGGGAAACATTGCGGAAAAAAATGTATTCCCCTTTAGTTAATATTCACTTTCAGCCCTGGCTCAGTGGATAGCACACTCACCTCTGAGTCAGAAGGTTGAGCACATTAAAAAACAATCTAGTCTGACACTGACACTCCCAGTGTAATGTTGGAGGGACCCATGCCATTTTTTGGATGAGAAGTTAAACTGAGGCCCCGTGTACTCTCTCAGGTGGATGTAAAAGATCCCGTGGCACTATTTTGAAGAAGAGTAGAAAATTATCCCCGGTGTCCTGGCCAATATTTATTCCTCAATCAACATAACAAAAACAGATTATCTGGTCATTATCACATTGCTGTTTGTGGGAGCTTGTTGTGCACAAATTAACTGCCGTGTTTCCCACATTACAACAGTGACTGCACGCCAAAAAAAAAGTACTTAATTGGCTGTAAAACGCTTTGAGATGCCCGGTGGCTGTGAAAGGCGCTATATAAATGCAAATCTCTCTATTTCTTTTCTTCAGCTCATAAATCCGTTACCCTTATCCCTGAGGGGATCGCGACTTCTTGAGATCATAATGAACCAGCCAATCTTCCATTCTGATGGTGATTTCTCACTTGTTTTCTAATACAGGTTTGAAGAGGACACAAAGAGCTCTGTTAGAGAAAAAGGAAACATTCATTTAAACATGGCCCTGACAGTTCGAGTGGTCAAGCAGCTTTCACCCAACTGGGTGGTCGCGAGGGGTCGCCAGGGGTCAATCTTATCTCCCCGCCCCCCCCAATCCCCCCTGCCTGGGGGGGGAAACAGGACGTTGGTGGAGTTAAACCGGTGTGGAGAAGCTAACTGCACCACCGCCATATTAAACGGGGCCTTCTGCTGGGCAGCCCCTGTGCCTGCCTGAATCAGTGGGAGGGGCATTGCTCTCTGCAAATCAGGGTCCTATGGCGTACAGCTCCGCCCACATCTACCAAGCGGTGACGAGGAAGAGCTACCAACAAGGCACGGTTCAAAATGCTTTTTGGACAGCTAGGAGGAGCAGGCTGCTGAATGTAAATGAGACCAGAGCTTCAAATTCATGGGTTTCTCTTCACCATCTGGAAACCAAAAGTCAAACTCCACCCCCGAGACCCTGCAGCAGCTGCACAGTATTTCCTGCTCCTCACAACAACTGCCTGGGACCGCGAGACTGAATGGAGAATTTCTAAAGACATCATGAACAGTGGTGACGGGAGGGGAAGCACAGATTATCTTTATTTATATAGCGCCTTTAACTTCGTCAAATGTCCCAATGCACTTCACAGGAACGTTATCCAACAAAATTTGATACTGAGCCACAAAAACAGATGCTCAAAAGCTAGGGCAAAGAGATAGGTTTTAAGGAGAAACTTAAAGGATGAGAGGTTGTTGGAGAGGCGGAGAGGTTTAAGGGAGGGAATTTCAGAGCTCAGCTGAAGGCACGGCCGCCAATGGTGAGCGATTAAAATCAGGAATGTGCAAGAGGCCAGAACTGCAGGTGTGGCAAGATCTTGGAGACTTGTAGGGCTGGAGGAGGTTACAGAGTTAGGGAGGTATTTGAACATAGGGCTAAGAATTTTAAAATCAAGGCCTTGCCGGACCAGGTGCCAATGTTGGTCGGCGAGCACATGGAGTAATGGGTGAACGGGACTTGGTGTGTGTTAGGGTACAGGAAGCAGAGATTTGGATGAGCTCAAGTTTACGGGGGGGGGGGGGGGGGGTGATAGGTGTGAGGCTGGCCAGGAGAGCGTTGGAATAGTTGGATCTGGAGCAAGCAAAAGCATGAATGAGGGTTTCAGCAGGAAGCTCCCAGCTGCAAGCAAATTCAGGCTGTTAATATGTAATATGGCAAACTCTGGAAGATCTGGTGGCGTTGGCCTCTCGCGGTGTTCCAGACCCACTGCCTACACTAGTAAGCATGCCCTGATGGCCTATAACCATTGGACATCACCAAGTTCCAGGTCGCTGATTGGAGCGTGGGCAGGTACAGTAGGAGTGGCGAGGTCGGGGCGAAGGAGTGGCGAGAGATTGTAGAGGGATGTGATCGGGGCCCATCATGCTTTCCAATGTCTATTCCCTAAGCTCTGGAATTCCCTTCTTAAACATCTCGGCCACTCCATCGCTCCCTCCCCCTTTAAAACTCTCCTTAAAACCTAGCTCCATGACCATTGGTCACCTGTCCCAACAGCGCCTTATTTGGCTCGGTGTCAGATTTTTTTGGATTGCACTCTGGTGAAGCACCTAGGGACATTTTACGACATTAAAGACACTATATAAATGCAAGTTGTTGTTGAGAAAATTCGTTTAATACCTTCCATCGCTGTGTGGAGCTGGTGCAGAAGTGAGCAAACCAACACAATGCTGATAGCTGCAGCAATAAGAAGGTTCCCTGGAGAGGAACTGGTTGGCTCTGCAGAACAATAACAAAGGCTGCAGATAGATTTGTACCGTCTGCAGCGATGTTTCAGCACAGTTAGCACGCATTCTAAAACTGTTATGTTGATGTTCACACCACGTTTATGAAAATTAAAGCTGAGTCACATTATGCGCTGTGAATTAATCAAAGGCATTGCCACCCGTGTAGCAAGTCTGCAATTAAATCAAGTTGGAAAGGGCAGAACTGACTAAAATCAGCCACCTCACAATGTCTTTGTGCTTGGCAATCAAGGCATCTTTCACCTCCCATTCATAAAGGAAGTGCCCAGTTCTGTATGTTCATACATATGAGAATGTTACGGTGTTGTTCTCTTCTTTACATAAGAACATAAGAAATAGGAGCAGGAGTTGGCCATTTGGCCCCTCGAGCCTGCTCCGCCATTTAATAAAATCATGGCTGATCTGATCAACTGTCTCATACCGGCTGCTGCCTGTACTTCACCTGTGTCCAGCCACGTGTGATAAAGATGTGATCACATCAGAGAGGCTGCAGAGGAGATTTACAAGGATGTTGCCAGGCCTGGAGAATTTTAGCTATGAGGAAAGATTGGATAGGCTGGGGTTGTTTTCTTTGGAACAGAGGAGGCTGAGGGGTGACTTAATATGAGGTGTCATGTATCTCACACTACTGTACATAACTGTATCTTACCATGCTATACATGACTGTAACTAGAGATGACCTGTAACCACAAGCTGACCTTACCACCAGGGGTGCACTTGCAGGAGACACTGGATACCTGTCCCAGACAGGTATATAAGGACAGGTCTCAGGCAAGTGTGGCATTCAAGAGCTGTGTAATAAAGGTGCAGGTCCTGAGTGACCTTGACTTCAGTATGTGCCTCGTGTGAATCTGTACTGCAGGGACAGGACTTTACAGTGGCGACGAGTTACGGGATTACAGAATCCACAGAATGGCGACGAACGGCTCAGATGAAAAATACAATGCTGGAGACAATTGGGAGGACTTTATAGAAAGGCTCCAGCAAAGCTTTGTAACCAAAGACTGGTTAGGCGACGATAAGGCAGACAAGAGAAGAGCCCATCTCTTGACCAGCTGTGACTCGAAAACATACGCCTTAATGAAGGACCTGCTGGCACCCGAGAAACCAGCAAGCAAGTCGGTTGAAGAGTTGCGCACACTGGTAAGAGACCACCTGAAGCCAGCGAGCAGCCTACACATGGCCAGACACAGGTTCTACAACTACAGACGCTATGTGGGCCAGAGCATACCCAACTTCGTGGCGGAACTTCGGAGGTTGGCTAGCTTATGTGAGTTCTCCAATGAGGCCAAGAACATGACCCTAGAGGCAGCAGCATTGGTTGCACAGACATTCTTGGCAGGAGAAGAAGAGACGAGGTTGATCTACACTGCGGGTACGACAACTAACGAAACATCGGAACAAGGGGTTCACAGCGTGAAACAAGCCGCTACCCCCACACACAGACAAAGGCAGGAGAGCAGGCCCTCAACAGCAGGCAGTGGCGCCAGAAGCCATCAAGGGTCACATGAACGGCCGTTCACACCTCATCAACCCACAATGCGAGCAATCAACTACAAACTGAGAGAAGGTCAAGAGAGATCAGCCAGACGCAGCACATCCTTTGGAAACAATGGAAGCGGTCTGTGCTGGAGATGTGTGGGAAGGCACTCATCAAGGGGGTGTCGATTTCAGCATGCTGTTTGCAGAAACTGCAACTATACAGGGCATCTGCCCCGCATGTGCAGAAAAACAGCAGCTCGGTTGGTATACGAATTGGAAGGTTCGGAAAGCGGACCAGAAGACGGTGGGGATAGTACCCGGGACACCGAGGTACAGCGGGTCAGCATGATCAATGGCCACTGCTCCTACAACAAGATGCCTCCAATAATGATGAGAGTCCTACTCAGTGGGATACCCGTCAACATGGAGCTGGATACGTGAGCGAGTCAATCTCTCATGGGCGCTCAACAATTTGAACAGCTGTGGCCACACAAAAGAGACAGACCAAAACTTACAAGGGTCGTCACCAAACTAAGGACCTATACCAAAGAAATTGTCCCAGTCCTCGGCAGCGCCATGCTCTCTGTCACACACAAAGGGACCGTGAACCGACTTCCCCTGTGGATTGTCCCTGGAGATCTCCCAGCACTGCTGGGGAGAAGCTGGCTGGCAAAACTAAACTGGAAATGGGATGATGTTCATGCCATGTCATCAGAGAAACGGACCTCCTGCTCAACAGTTCTAAGTCGATTTGAACATCTCTTTCATCCCGGTGTGGGCACCTTCAAAGGGGCCAAAGTCAAAATCTACATCGCACAGGATGCTAGACCGGTCCATCACAAGGCTAAAGCTGTACCCTATGTGATGATGGAAAAGATTGAACATGAACTGGACAGGCTTCTGCGGGAAGGCATTATCTCACCTGTGGAATTTAGCGACTGGGCAAGTCCCATCGTTCCAGTCATGAAGCCTGATGGATCCGTACAAATCTGTGGGGACAACAAATCTACCATAAATGGAGTCTCCCTTCAGGACATAAGAACATAAGAACATAAGAACATAAGAATTAGGAACAGGAGTAGGCCATCTAGCCCCTCGAGCCTGCTCCGCCATTCAACAAGATCATGGCTGATCTGGCCGTGGACTCAGCTCCACTTACCCGCCCGCTCCCCATAACCCTTAATTTCCTTATTGATTAAAAATCTATCTATCTGTGACTTGAATACATTCAATGAGCTAGCCTCAACTGCTTCCTTGGGCAGAGAATTCCACAGATTCACAACCCTCTGGGAGAAGAAATTCCTTCTCAACTCGGTTTTAAAATACCCGCTGCCCAGAGCTGAGGACTTATTTGCCACATTGGCTGGAGGAAAACTTTTCTCAAAACTAGATCTCACATCTGCGTATATGACGCAAGAATTGACCGATGAGTCCAAGCTACTCACCACCATCAACACACATCGAGGCCTTTTCAGGTACAATCGATGCCCATTCAGCATCAGGTCGGCAGCTGCTATATTCCAGCGCAACATGGAGAGTCTGCTCAAGTCCATCCCGGGGACGGTTGTATTTCATACTTATCACAGACAGGGACACCGGCTCCCATCTCCGCAATTTGGAGGAAGTACTAAAGCGGTTGGATCGGATAGGCCTAAGAGTTAAGAAATCCAAGTGCCTGTTTCTCGCGCCTGAGGTTGAATTTTTGGGCAGAAGGATTGCCGCTGATGGAATCCGCCCAACAGAGTCCAAAACAGAAGCAATTTGCCTGGCACCCAGGCCCCGGAATGTCTCAGAACTGCGCGCCTTTCTCGGGCTACTCAATTACTTTGGGAACTTTATGCAGAACTTAAGCACGCTGCTGGAGCCTCTCCACATGCTACTCAGGAAGGGGTGCGATTGGTTTTGGGGGACGCCCAGGAACGCACCTTCAATAAGGCACGCAACCTTCTGTGTTCCAACAGTGTTTTGGCTTTCTTTGATCCAGGTAAAAAGCTAGTTCTTACATGTGATGCGTCAGCGTATGGGGTCGGGTGCGTTTTACAACATGTCAATAGTGCGGGTAAATTACAACCCATAGCTTATGTCTCCAAGTCACTTTCGCGGGCGGAGCGCGGGTACGGAATGGTGGAGAAGGAGGCGCTCGCGTGCGTGTACGGTGTCAAAAAGATGCACCAATACCTTTTCGGGGCCAAGTTCGCATTAGAAACCGACCACAAGCCTCTCACGTCCCTACTATCCAAGAGCAAGGCAATAAACGGCAACGCCTCGGCACGCATTCAACGGGCACTCATGCTGGCGTCCTACGATTACACCATAAGGCACAGACCAGGCACAGACAACTGTGCCGATGCGCTTAGCAGGCTACCCCTGGTGACCACGAAAGGGTCTGACGAACAGGACTGTGAGGTAGTCATGGCAATCAATGCCTTTGAGTCCACAGGTTCGCCCATGGCAGCTTGCCAAATCAGAGCCTGGATGACCAGCGACCCCACGTTATCCTTAGTAAAAAGATGTGTCTTAACTGGTGACTGGGCAGAGGCTTGTGATGCCTGCCCCGAGGAGATCTTAGTTGTGGTTCAGTTGTTTGCCTTGGTGCCTGGCAGAGAGGCAGAGAGGCATTTGTCCGGGAGCTCCACCGCGAGCACCCGGGGATCGTTCTCATGAAGACCATAGCCAGATCCCACGTCTGGTGGCCTAGCATTGACGTGGACTTGGAGCTCTGTGTCCGACGGTGCACCATTTGTGCCCAACTCAGTAATGCCCCCAGGGAGGCCCCCCTGAGCCCCTGGCCCTGGCCCACCAAACCGTGGTTGCGGGTGCATGTAGACTATGCGGACCCATTCATGGGCAAAATTGTTCGTCGTAGTTGTAGATGCATTTTCTAAGTGGATTGAATGCACCTTTTTAAACTCGAGCACCACCTCCACCACTGTGGAGAGCCTTGGAACCATGTTCGCAACGCACAGCATTCCTGACATATTGGTCAGTGATAATGGTCCGTGCTTCACCACTGCAGAATTCCAAGATTTTATAAGTGACCATGGCATAAATCACGTTAAGATGGCACCATTCAAGCCGGCCTCCAATGGCCAGGCGGAGCGAGCAGTGCAGATCATTAAACAAGGCATGCTCAAAATCCAAGGTCCCACGCTGCAGGACCGCCTGTCGCGACTGCTGCCGGCATACAGATCTCGTCCGCATTCATTGACTGGAGTTCCCCCATGCAACTATTAATGAAACAGACCTTAAAGACAAGGCTCTCATTAATCCTCCCAGAAATGCATGAAATCGTTGAGGCAAAGCGCCGTAAGCTAACCGAATACCATGACCGAAATTCGAGGGGGAGGTGGAATGAGATAGGAGACAAAGTGTTTGTGCTAAACTATGGCAGGGGTCCCAAATGGCTTGCAGGGACTGTAACAGGCAAGGAAGGAAACAGGCTACTGGTGGTACAAATGGACAATGGCCAAACCTGCCGGAGGCATGTAGACCAAGTCAAAAGTAGATTTACCAACAACACTGCTGAACCAGAGGCAGACTACAACGTGGAACTCACACCACACCTGGTGGACAGACAGAGGGAACAACCTGAGGAAAGGGCAATCCCAACAGACAGCCCAGGCAAGACACCAACAATCATACTGAACGAAACAGACAGCCCAGGCGAGATACCAGCAATCACACCGAAAGAAAAACAGGCACCAAGGCAAACAACTGAACCACAACTAAGACGCTCCACGCGAGAGCGTAGACCACCTGAGAGACTGAACCTATAAAGACAATAAGACCTTGGGGGAGGGTGATGTCATGTATCTCACACTACTGTACATCACTGTATCTTACCATGCTATACATGACTGTAACTAGAGATGACCTGTAACCACAAGTTTACCTTACCACCAGGGGTGCACTTGCAGGAGACACTGGATACCTAAGGACAGGTCTCAGGCAAGTGTGGCATTCGAAGGCTGTGAAATAAAGGTGCAGGTCCTGAGTGACCTTGACTTCAGTATGTGCCTCGTGTGAATCTGTACTGGGGGGACAGGACTTTACATGAGGGGCCTGGAAAGAGTGGATAGGTCAGAAGAGAGGTCAGTAACCAGAGAGCATAGATTTAAATGATTTCACCCAGAGGGTGGTGGGGGTCTAGAACTCACTGCCTGAGAGGGTGGTAGAGGCAGAAACCCTCATTGCATTTACAAAGTACTTGGATATACACTTGAAGTGCTGTAACCTACACGGCTACGGACCAAGAGCTGGAAAGTGGGATTAGGATGGATAGCTCTTTGTCAGCCGGCACGGACACAATGGGCCGAATGGCCTCCTTCTGTGCTGTAACTTTCTTTGATTCTATGATACTATGTCTGAACCTTGATGGTGAACCTCAGCAGGTTATTTAACTAGAGGTGAACAACACAACTAAACCTAATCCTGCTGTTATCCAACGTCAATACAGACACTTTCCAGTAAGATTCAGTGGAAAACAATCAGGAAAGGGAACACGGCTCAAAGATTTCACGTCCCTAGCCCAGGGGCACTCACCCTTACTGGCTTCGTTCCACTCTAAGCAATGTTCTTACCAGGTGAACCAATAGGGGGGCTGGTGTTGTTGGGGTTAAGTTACGAGGAGAGATTACACAAACTAGGGTTGTATTCCCTGGAATTTTAGAAGTTAAGGAGTAATTTGATCGAAGTTTTTCAGGATATTAAGGGAAACAGATCGGGCAGATAGAGAGAAACTATCTCCGCTGGTTGGGGATTCTCGGACTGGGGGGCATTAGTCTAAAAATTAGAGCCAGGACTTTGGAGAGTGAAGTTAGGAAACACTTCTACATGTACAGGGTGATAGATGTTTAAAACTTCCTTCTGCAAACGGCAATAGGTTCTAGGTGAATTGTTCATTGTAAATCTGAGATTGATAGCTTTTTGTAAAGCGGAGGTATTAAGGGAATATGGGCCAAAATTGGGTACATGGAGTTAGGTCACAGATCAGCTATGATCTCATTGAATGGCGGAACAGGCTCGAGGGGCTCAATGGCCTCCTCCTGTTCCTCTGTGGTTTATTGAATGACAGCGGTTGCTATGATGTGATCACAGATGATTTTCGAGATTGATATCAAACATAATTATAACTAGCTGCAATGATTGAAATACTTGTACAATACACTTAAGTTTACATGTGCAAAGTTCTACTTTCCATGACTTACAGATTGTGAACATGTAACAAGGTTTTGCATTTAACCTTTTTTCTGTCCACTTACCAACCTTCAGTCCCCTTTAAAATTCAGGACAGGAAAAGAGTTAACAAAGCCTGGGCTACACCAATGTTGCCAACAGCCTGAAATGGTGATACGGCAGGTCCAACCTGGCTGTAACTCTCACAGTTAGTTGCTTCCTCCGTCCTGCCTCACTCGAGTTTTGGAGGCAGTGGTACTTAATTTCTCCATTGACAATGATCCACTTTTCCAGCATGTCTTGGTGCAGTATCTTTCTAGTTATTCTGAAGTAAGATTGTACAGACACAGTAAGATACCAGCCGCACTTGTGGGCAGAAATGAGTTCTTCGATTAAGTGTCAGCTTTTCTTCAGTGGTAACACTCTGAGCTCTGAATCAGGTCAAGCCTTCAAGCTCCAGCCCAGAGACTTGAGCACACTCTATGTGCTGCACCATCAGTAGTGCCGTCATTCAGATCAGCCATTAAACTGAGCACCCGCCTGCCCTCTGTGAGTGTAAAATAACCCATGGCACAATGTGAAGAAGGCCTTTATCCCTGAAACAGCATTGTCACATTACAGTTTCTGGGATCATACTGTGTGAAAATTGCCCATTGGGTTTCCCTACATTACAACAGTAATGAAACTTGAAAAGTATCTCAATAAAAAAGAAAAACTTGGATTTATATAGCGCCTTTCATGACCATCGGACGTCTCAAGGCGCTTTACAGCCAATGAAGGGCTTTTTGGAGTGTAGTCACTGTTGTAATGTGGGAATATTATATACTAGCTATATTATATGTTACATAATGTTATATAATATAGCTACGAGGCACTTTGGAATGTCTTACAGTCATGAAAGATACGATACAAATGAAAGTTCTTTACTTGGCCAAAGTCAGTTCTGGTCATATTGTCATTGATATGCTGCAAGGGAGGTTAGAATTGGAGTGATGCTCAGGATGAGCAGACTAAAATCTGAATTATAATTTGAACAACAACAACAACTTGCATTTATGTAGCACCTTTTACGTGGTAAAATATCCCAAGGCGCTTCACAGGAGCATCAGCAAACAAAATTTGACATCGAACCGCGTAAGGAGATTTTAGGACGGATGACCAAAAGCTTAGTTAAAGAGGTAGGTTTTAATCTTAAAGTAGAAGAGAGAGGTAAAGAGGCAGAGAGGTTTAAAGAAAGACTTGCATTTATATAGCACCTTTCACGACCACCGGACCCCTCAAAGCGCTTTACAACCAATGAAGTACTTTTGAGTGTAGTCACTGTTGTAATTTGGAAAACGCAGCAGCCAACTTGAGCACAGCAAGCTCCCACAAACAGCAATGTGATAAATGACCAGACAATTTATTTTTGTTATGTTGATTGAGGGATAAATATTGGCCAGCACACCGGGAATAACACCCCTGCTCTTCTTCGAAATAGTGCCATGGGATCTTTTACATCCACCTGAGAGAGCAGACGGGGCCTTGGTTTAACATCTCATCCAAAAGACAGCACCTCCGACAGTGCAGCACTGCACTAGAGCATCAGCCTAGATTTCTGTGCTCAAGTCCCTGGAGTGGGACTTGAACCCACAACCTTCTGACTCAGGGAGCAAGTGTGCTGCCCACTGAGCCACAGCTGACATGGTGAGAGGGAATCCCAGAGCTTAGGGCCTTGACAGCTGAAGGCACGGCCGCCAATGGTGGAGCATTTAAAAGTATTTTTGTGGTTCATATCTATCATCAGGAATTCATCAACAGTGTCGCTGGTAGAAATGAACCATGTCTTTATTCTGATCAAACTTCCTGTTCAGCACAGAGTGTACGACAAATAGGGAAATCATGTTCTGTCCAACACATCACTGTCATTATTTTTTGAAACAGTCTACCCAACATTGTTCCCTCAAACAAAGTGAGCTCAATACCTTTAGCGGTGCATTGGAAATCAAAGGAAATGTATGCTTGCATTTTACATAGAATTACATATTACATACCATATACAGCACGGAAACCGGACATTCGACCCAACCAGTCATTTATGCTCCACTCGAGCCTCCTCCCATCCTGCCTCATCTCACTCTAGCAGCATAACCCTCTATTCCCTTCTCCCTCATATGCTTATCTTGCTTCCCCTTAAATGCATCTATACTATTCATCTCAACCACTCCCTGTGGTAGCGAGTTCCACATTCTCAATACTCTCTGGGTAAAGAAGTTTCTTCTGAATTCCCTACTGGATGTCTTGGTGACTACCTTATATTGATGGCCTCTAGTTATGCTCTTGCCCACAAGTGGAAACACTCTCTCTGTCTCTCCTCTATCAAAACCTTTCAGAATTTTAAAGACCTTTATTAGGACCTGGTAACATTCTCATATTTTTGTTATTTTCCCTGTTATCCTTTCCGTCCCTTTTTTTTTCTTGAAGCCGCTGATGCCAGGCCTGGTTCCATGGGCCATGCCACCCACATACTTCGCACAGATTGCCATCTTTCACCCAGCCTGTTCATCCTTTCCTAACCTCGCAGATCTGCGGTATCTGCCTTGTAAATCTTTTTTTTTTGCACCCTCTCCACTGTCTCTATCATTTTTATAATACGGCGACCAGACCTGTACGTAGTAATCTAAGGAGCCGAAATTGATGAACTTGCCACCCACTGCCGCCGACGTTCATCTGCTCGAACCGCCCAGTGCCACTTTCGACGTGGCCTGGGGCGGGAGGGGAGAGCCGCCGGGAAGAGCCCGGCGACATCACCGGACGGCCGATAAGTGTAAGCGGACCCCCGCTCACCGAGATGCCAGATTGGTGCGGGCGGCAGTCGGCTGGAGTCGACGGCAGGACGGCGGTGCACCCCTGCGTGAAGGCTGCTCTGTTTCGAATGGTAAAGTGTCAAGATCCTGTAAAAAAGGTAAGTGTTATGTTTTTAAATTAATTCTTTATAGGTATTTACCTGGATGGGGGGGGGGGGGGGGGGTCCCCTGAAGGCCCTCAGATGTTTCTTTATTTTTTTGTGATGCTTTTGCTTTTCAGCTCTTCGACCCTCCGTGGGCCCGACTCCATCCTCGGCAGCACTTGGGCGGCAAGCGCCTCTGCCGCCGAGAATGAGAGCTCCCGCCCGCTGCCGCCCGGATTGGCGGTGTACAGCGTTAGTTTGCAGCCCGCTGACCTTCAAGAGACCTCTTCGATGAAAACCCCGCCAAAAGTACCATCCGGTACCTCGGCGGCCATTGGCGACACTTTAGGCGGCACTTGGGTGGGCGGAGGCCGAGACCAAATTCGGCCCCTAAGTGAGGTATAACTGAGGTTCGATACAATTTTAGCATAACTTCTCTATTTTTTAATTCTATCCCTCTAGAAATAAACCCTAGTGCTTGGTTTGCTTCTGTTATGGCCTTATTGACCTGCGTCACAACATTTAGTGATTTGTGTATTTGTACTCCTCTGCTCCAATACCACATTTAGATTCCTATTTTCCAAGTAATATGTGACCTCCTTAATTTTCTTATCAAAATGTAATACTTCACACTTATCTATATTTTAGTTCAACCAAGGGGCCATGTTTTATTACACCTTCGGAAAGCCAATAACAAATTGGTTTTGACATTAAAAGAGAAATGAGGCAAATTGATGAGAAAAGGCCATTGCAAATATTAGACAAGAGTCCAGTGAGAATTCCTGTGCAAAAGTGCAGAAAACAGACAAGATTACTGGGGCCTGACACCGACCTCTGGGTGACCTTCCTTCTCACAAATAACCACCCGTTGTTTTAATTTTATTTAACCTCACTGTGAGCACAAAACACCAGCCCGGTCTCCCAACCATCTATCTTAGCTAATGACATAAAACCTCACCGCAGCAGGGACTAAGTAAGCACTTTTATTATCGGTAAAATCCGCTTCTCAAATAAGTCAAAGAGGCAACAAATCAGTTAAATAAGATCTGTGTTTCTGGCCAATTTATATTTTTTCTCCATTTTTTCCTTTTCTGTGAGTGTTTTACATCTCTGGCTTTTTAAATCACTGAGCAGGAGAAGTTGTGCAGAATCGGCAAGTGGAAAGCTTTACTCACTTACACCATTGTAAAAGGGACTAAAAGGGTAAGATTATGAGGACAGACAGGTTGCATAGACCAAGGGATGGATTTCCTGGGGGCAGGGTCAGCGGGCACGATCGGTGGTGGGTCGGGTAGGAAAGAGTTTTTCTTTCCCAGTGGGTCAGGACCCCGCTGTGAACCCGCCGCCATGCATCTTTCCCCGATGTCGGGTCTGTCAGCGCTTATCAGACCCAACACGCAGTGGCGGGAGACCCAATTCAAGTCATTATGACATTCTTTATAGAGAATTATCAACACACTTGAGCTCACCTTTAGACTTTATGTGCTCGCCCACGGGGTCCTCCCTGCTCGGGGATCACGTCTGTTAAGCTGAGGTGGGAGTTCAGTGGCCATTGAATCAGCTGTTGAGTCGACAGCTTCAAATGTAAAGTAAAAGCTCCCGCCTTTCTGAGATATCTTCGCTCAGACACAAGCTCTTCCACATTGCATTTCCACAACAGAGTCACCATGCTGCAAGTTTTTACACACGTTTCCATCCAGTCTGACCTCATTACCTCTCTCACCATTGACAGATCGCTTCTGTCATCTCTACTTCACCTGCCATCTATTCCATCAGCATGGGTGCCCTTTATATTCTCTCATCTTGGTCCTCAGAATCCCACCACGATCAGCCCTAACATCAGCATCACCAGGCAAACCAGCAGCACCAACAACAACACCAAACTTCTCTGCAATCACCTGATACTGCACAGAACCACAGAGCATCAGCACCCGAGCACATTGCTGAAGGGAAGCCAGGGATGGCCTCACCATGGTCAGATTTACTTCACTTGACTCTGTACACCCTGGCTGCCACATGATGCGCCGTGTTGGCACCACCCCACACCAACACCATAAAGCATCCTTCCAATGTCCAAGCCATTCCTTTCACACTCATTACCATTGCAGGGGTACCATTATGTCTCATCATTTACTGCAGCTCATTAAGCCACTTCCAAAGGTGCAAAGTGTTGAAAATAAAGGTTTTAATATTTGACACCACATTAACAGAAACTTTACATGGACATTGCATAAAACGCCCAAGTGCCTACCCTAATTGGACAAGGATGCAGCTGAGTGTGAGGGGTGGCTAGTGAGATGGGGAAGTGATAATATAGTTCGAGAGGGATGGGTGGAGGTGCAAGGTAAGTTGGTGTGAGTAAAGATGTGCAGGAGTAGGGCAGGGAAGGCAGAGTGTTGGGGATGTGATGAGTGGCACAGCAGGATGAGGTTGAGTGAGGCTTGGTACTAACACTTCGTGATCTACTGAGATCATTGAAAGGTTTGCGCCACTGCACCCAGGTCCTCCTGACCACATCCCTGCTTGCGCCCTCCTCTGCAATGTGCAACCAGGCTGTGTTGATCTCCTGGCGAGAATCTTATGCTCATGGGAAGGGAAGGGAACCTCCCTGCTTGCTGTGACTCCCTCCGTAAGCATATGGAGGGAGTCATGGGAGAGCCTGGGTGCAGCCATGCAGCAATTGCCAGTGTTTGCAGCAGCTCAATGCTGTAGAACACCGACAGCACAACTGTCAAAATAAAGTTGGCTGTGGTCCCTTTAAGGAAACCGGCTGATGACGCATCATCAAATGACGTCACCAGACCTGCTTCCTCTAATTGGCCGGCAACGCACTGGATGGGCGGGCTTAACAAGCCCAATCAAGGTAAATTTATTTCAGAGGCCAGGATGGAGACAGCAGCGGGGTCGGGACCCTCCACCAACATCACCCGCCACTGAATCGCCGAGGTGAGTAAAATTGCAATCCTTAGCTTCTATTTCCTTGAGTATAGAAGATTAAGGGTTGGTCTAATTCAGGTGTTTTAGATGATTCATACATATGATAGGGTAGATAGGGAAAAACTATTTCCGCTGGTGGGGGGAGCCAAGAACAATGCGCCATAATCTTAAACTTAGAGTTAGGCCGTTCAGGGGTGATGTCAGGAAGCACTTCTTCACACAAAGGGTTGTGGAAATCTGGAACTCTCTCCCCTAAAAAGCTGGGATCGATTGAAAATTTCAAAACTGAGATTGATAAATTTTTGTTAGGCAAGGCTATAAAGAGTTATGGACCCAAGGCAGGTAAATGAAGTTCAGATACAGATCAGCAATGAATGGTGAAACAGGCCCGAGGGGCTGAATGGTCTACTCCTGTTCCTATGATTTGCTGATTCACTCACTATTCCCAGTTCCAAGAACTGGTACAACATACTGTATACATAGATACAGATAACTGCTTAGCCTGTGCAGCAGATGGGCCTACTATAGGATCTAATACAACTGTTAGCTGCTTCAGCATAGCAATTCGCTTTACTGCAATGAGTGCCACTTCCAACTGGTTCCACAAATGCTTCTTTGGCCAGGAGGATGTGATGATCTGGACCATGGATTTCCGTCCAGCTGTTCATGGTTTACCATAGCATAATTCAAATAGAATGGTTGCGGAGTATTATATCCGACCCTCCTTCTCTTCGCTCACCACTGGAATGCCTGTCTCTGATCGAAGCCGTAGGCAAGTGCACAGGAAAGCCTCAAGGCTGATCCCTGACATCAAAGGATTGAGTGAGAAGGAAAGACTGGGAAACTGGGGCAGTTGAAAGGAGTTGACAGAAAGGAGAACTCATAGAAGTACCCCAGATACCAATGGTCAATCCAGAGCACTGCTTCAAGTTATGCCAGGATACTAGAGCTAGGGGACAGATGCTTAAACTAGTGGAAGGCAAGTTTAGAACAAATATCGGGAAGAACTTCACGCAAAGAGTGATCAACACTTGGAATGACCTTCCAGGTGACAAAGCGAAAGTAAAAGGCTTAGACATTTTCAAGAGTCCGAGAGATGACGTGATGGAGAGAATGGGCGGCCGAAATTGCCCCGCGCCCCAATCAGGGGGCGGTAACCTTCGGGGGCCGGGACTTTTATACTCCGCACGGAAGTCCCGCCCCGACGTGCAATTGGGTCCGTGCGCCCCTTAAAAGAAGCAGAGCGTTGTCTCTAGTGCTCCACTTCCTTGGAGGAGGGTGCTCCTGGGGCAGCCCAAGGGTGGGGGGGGAGAGGGGGGGGGGATGTATGAAAGTAAACATAGCTAACCACGAGTCAGCATATGATACTTATACAAAAAAGTTAATCCAGAAAATACTCTCTACTCTTAATTCCAAGTTACTCAATTCAGATGATCTAATAATTCAATTTTTTTAGCACTAAATTCCAACTTTGCTGTGTTAATAAGAACACAAGAACATAAGAATTAGGAACAGGAGTAGGCCATCTAGCCCCTCGAGCCTGCTCCGCCATTCAACAAGATCATGGCTGATCTGGCCATGGACTCAGCTCCACTTACCCGCCCGCTCCCCATAACCCTTAATTCCCTTATTGGTTAAAAATGTATCTATATGTGATTTGAATTCATTCAATGAGCTAGCCTCAACTGCTTCCTTGGGCAGAGAATGCCACAGATTCACAACCCTCTGGGAGAAGAAATTCCTTCTCAACTCGGTTTTAAATTGGCTCCCCCATATTTTGAGGCTGTGCCCCCTAGTTCTAGTCTCCCCGACCAGTGGAAACAACCTCTCTGCCTCTATCTTGTCTATCCCTTTCATTATTTTAAATGTTTCTATAAGATCACCCCTCATCCTTCTGAACTCCAACGAGTAAAGACCCAGTCTACTCAATCTATCATCATAAGGTAACCCCCTCATCTCCGGAATCAGCCTAGTGAATCGTCTCTGTACCCCCTCCAAAGCTAGTATATCCTTCCTTAAGTAAGGTGACCAAAACTGCACGCAGTACTCCAGGTGCGGCCTCACCAATACCCTATACAGTTGCAGCAGGACCTCCCTATTTTTGTATTCCATCCCTCTCGCAATGAAGGCCAACATTCCATTCGCCTTCCTGATTATTACCTGCTGCACCTGCAAACTAACTTTTTGGGATTCATGCACAAGGACCCCCAGGTCCCTCTGCACCACAGCATGTTGTAATTTCTCCCCATTCAAATAATATTCCCTTTTACTGTTTTTTTTTCCAAGGTGGATGACCTCACATTTTCCGACATTGTATTCCATCTGCCAAACCTTAGCCCATTCGCTTAACCTATCTAAATCTCTTTGCAGCCTCCCTGTGTCCTCTACACAACCCGCTTTCCCACTAATCTTTGTGTCATCTGCAAATTTTGTTACACTGCACTCTGTCCCCTCTTCCAGGTCATCTATGTATAATTGTACATAGATGACATAGAATAATTAATTCAAATTATTGGACATTGTTTTAGTGCAGCGAACAGCTTTAGACTATGCTTGGCAATCGCAGTCAATGCTTATTTTGCCAATGAAACATTCACAAATGGCCCAAAAAGGAAAATGATTCTAAAATGAAGAAGTCAGATGTGTGATCAAGTGTGCACTTTTCACTGAAAGTAACTGGTGGAGTTATTGTTGGAAGTTACCATCAGGAGGTTCTAAGAGACAAGCAATTCAATAGAACAGTGAAAGATAAGGTAAAACTCAATAACTTGAACAATTTTTGACTCCACTTCAATATTTCATCACCGGGGTGGTACATTGACAAGCTTAAGATATGAGATCAGGTTTGAAGCCTTTCACGACTCTGCTGGATTGCTGATTGATGCTATCTCCTTATGCATCTTTCAGATGTTTAAACAGCTTAGAACAGCTTAGGCCTGCAAGAAACAAAAAAAGGCAAGCCTTCAGGTACGAAGGGCATCTCTTGCACTAGATCTGAGGCTGCTCAGACTTGGCTGCAATATTGCCTCCTTCGTGATGAGTAATCAGTTCGGACAGACAATGCTGGCTGTGCATTGCAATGACATGCTGTGTGTAAGATAATCCTACAAGCGATGGATAGATTTTGGAAAGTGTATCTGTTCTCTAAAGATCTCTGTTGCAACTTCAACTTTTTCTTAAACAAACTTTGGGATTTCATTAAAGTGGGAATAAAAGCAAAGTAGTGCAGATGTTGCAAATCTGAATTGAGAACATGAAGCACTGGAAACACTCATCAGATCAAGCAACATCGATTGCCCGACCTGCTGAGTGCTGCCTGCATTTTATGACATGACATATGAGGAGAGACTGGATCGACTGGGCCTGTATTCACTGGAGTTTAGAAGGATGAGAGGGGATCTCATAGAAACATATAAAATTCTGACAGGACTGGACAGGTTAGATGCAGGAAGAATGCTCCCGATGTTGGGGAAGTCCAGAACCAGGGGTCACAGTCTAAGGATAAGGGGTAAGCCATTTAGGACCGAGATGAGGAGAAACTTCTTCACCCAGAGAGCTGTTAACCTGTGGAATTCCCTACCGCAGAGAGTTGTTGATGCCAGTTCATTGGATATATTCAAGAGGGAGTTAGATATGGCCCTTATGGCTAAAGGGGTCAAGGGGTATGGTGAGAAATCGGAAAAGGGGTACTGAGGGAAGGATCAGCCATGATCTTATTGAATGGTGGTGCAGACTCGAAGGGCCAAACGGCCTGCTCCTGCATCTATTTTCTATGTTTCTATGTCTTTACTTCAATAATAAAAAATATTGTTGTCAATTATTTTCACAGACTATTTGTAATGTTACAACTGTGTAAAATGTCACCTGCTACTTAAACTTCTGTCTCACTATCAGGGCTGTTCAATCATTTCTTGGAGTGCTGTCAATGCTCAGCTAAGGAATACAGAGGCCATGGACGTGTCTGTGAATTGAGTGCCTTTACTAAACTCTCCTTCTCCCCCGCCTCCTCCCCCTCCCCCCCCCCCCCCCCCCCACAACAGGCCCAGCTATGCTTGTAGAGCAAAATCTTCCCAGTCTGCTCGTTTCAAATTCAGGTCGGTTACCTCCATTCTCGACTGTTCCAATGCCCTCCTGGCCTTGTCATGGGGCTTGGTAGGGGTATAGGACACGGACACCGGAGTTTTGGATGAGCTCACGGTTGTGGAGGGTGGAAGATGGGAGGTCAGCCAAGAGAGCATTAGACTAGGCAAGTCTGGAGGTTAAAAAAAAGCGTGGATGAGGGTTTCAGCAGCAGATGAGCTGAGGCAAGGGCGGAAACGGGCGATATTTCGGAGGTGGAAGTAGGCGGCCTTGGTGATGGGGAGGCTATGGGGTCGGAAGCTCAGCTCACGATCAAATAGGTTGCGAACAGTCTGGATCAGCATTGGACAGTTGCCAGGGAGGGAAGTGGAATAAGTGGCTAGGGAACAGAGCTTGTGGTGGGGGCCAAGGACAATGACTTCGATCATCCCGATAATTAATTGGAGGTCATTTCTGTTCATCCAATACTGGATGTCGGACATGCAGTGTGACAAATCAGAGGCCGTGGAGGTGTCGAGAGAGGTTGTGGTGAGGTAGAGCTGGGTGTCGTCAGCGTACATGGAGAATTGTGGTTCTAGAAGATAATGGGTACCTGTGGGGTTGTACCCCAATCTGATCCAATACCTTCAGGAGAGGAGAGAAAAGCAGGAAATTGGAGAGGTGAAATAAAACAGAATTTTTGATTGAATACAGCAGTGACCTGTGAGTGCAAAACTCTCGCCAAAACGAGGATAAGTCAAAGATCAATAGACTTGGTGTTAGCCTTTTTCCTTCAATCAATTAAATGTCCATACTTTGGCATGACTTTCAGTTGTTTCAATGTGTGTATATGGGCACATTTTGTCGCCGGCACTGACTGCAGCATTTTGTAGCCAGCAACCCAAGTTGTTCTGCATTGATGTCGCCAACACAGAATATGCTATAAAACTAGTTTCATAGTAACAGGTCCTTTTTCTACTTTTTCCACCCCTGTAGCTGTAAAACGACAAATTCACTGGGCAGTAGTGGGTTCTCCAGAAACTGGAGTTCTCTTGGTACTGCCACTGGGTGCAAAGCAAAAATTCCCAAATTCCTCAACCCAAACCACACGTACAAAATATAACAAAACAGAATTCAGCACGTAGACGTGTACGGGAGATGGTGGGTGTTATGTATGTTAACTGGCACCGGAGAGCGCGACTATCGGAGTCCTAATGGTCACTGGCAGACACGTGCAAGCTGTGTATATAATGTTGGCAACAATGTTGAATCCTCACTTTGTTGAGAATAAATAAATTGGAGTAAGGTCATGCCTGAACTAACTCACCGTACTTAGCCTCGTGGAGTTATTCGATACTTAACAATTGGCAACGATTTAAAAATACGAACTTTCACACAACCATGTCTGTTGGAATTTTGGAGAGATTCGTGGATGGGGAAGACTGGGAGGATTTCACTGATTGCCTCGACCAGTATTTCGTAGCCAATGGATTGGAAGGAACCGATAACGCAATTAAGCGCAGGGTGGCTCTCCTCACCGAATGCAGGTCAAAAATTTATGGCCTTATCAAGAATCTACTCTCACCAACTCGCCCAACAGATAAGACTTACGATGAATTGTGTACGCTGGTTCGGAACCACTTTAAACCGAAGGAATTCATCATAATGGCGAGGTATCCTTTCCATACGCACAATCGCTCCGAGGGCCAGGACGTGGCAGAATTCGTCGCCGACCTGAGACTTCTCGCTGGGCCGTGCAACTTCGGAGCTGCATTGGAGGAAATGCTGCGGGATTTTTTCGTGCTTGGCTATGGCCACGAGGTCATCCTTCGAAAGCTGCTGGCTGCTGAATCTCTAGACCTGAGCAGGGCCATCACGATCGCCCAGGCCAAGGACGAAAACGCGAAACAGATATCTTCCCAGCATCGAAATTCACCGGCAAGTACTGTGCATAAAATAATATCATCGGCAGGCAGAGCTGCACATGTCAGGGCCTACTCGTCCGCGTTCGTACGACCTTTAACTGTTCAAAGTCCGCCATCGGGGGTGAATCAAATCTTGCCTTGTTGGCGTTGCAGGAGCTATCATCGGGCCCATCAATGCAAATTCAAGCAATACGTGTGCAAAGGCTGTGCAACAATGGGGCACCTTCAGCGAATGTGTCCGCAACTGAGCAAGCGTGCTGCGACACACCACGTGGCAGAGGATGATCGATCCAGCGTGGATCAAGCGGCACAGGCAACTCAACCTGAGGTACAGGATGAAGAAGTGTATGGGGTACATTCTTTTACCTAAAGTCGTCCGATAGTGCTGGAAGTTAAATTAAATGGGGTTCCAGTATCCATGGAATTGGACACAGGTGCGAGTCAGTCAATAATGAGCCAGAGGGCTTTTGAAAAGCTGTAGGACACTAAGGCAAAAAGACCTAAACTGAGCCCAATCAATGCGAAGCTCATACCAAGGAGCTCATACCAGTCATTGGCTGGTGGCAGTTAAGGTATCGTACGATGGAGCTGTGCATGATTTATCGTTGTGGATCATTCCAGGCAATGGCTCAACGCTGTTCGGCAGGAGTTGGCTTGAGAAAATTAAATGGAACTGGAACAATATTAAAGCCTTATCATCAGTGGATGATGCTTCATGTGCTCAAGTGCTGAGCAAGTTTCCCTCGTTGTTCGAACCAGGCATTGGCAACTTCAGGGGAGCCAAGTTGCAGATCCACCTAGGCCCGGATGCAAGACCCGTCCATTACAAGGCTCGGGCGGTTCCGTACATGATGAGGGAAAAGGTCGAGATCGAACTGGACAGATTTCAACGGGAAGGAATCATATCACCCGTCGAATTCAGTGAATGGGCCAGTCCAATTGTTCCGGTGTTGAAAAGTGATGGCACGGTCAGGATCTGCGGCGACGACAAGGTAACGATTAACTGAGTCTCGATACAGGATCAGTACCCGTTACCCAAGGCTGATGTCCTGTTTGCAACGCTAGCGGGGGGCGAGGGGGGGGGTGGGGGGAGTCATTCACCAAATTGGACCTGACCTCCGCTTACATGACACAGGAGCAGGTCGAATCATCGAAAAAACTGACGTGCTTCAACACACACAACGGACTGTTTATATACTACACCTGCCCTTTCGGGATTCGCTTGGCGGCAGCCATATTTCAGAGAAACATGGAGAGTTTGCTGAAGTACATCTCGAGAACCGTCGTGTTACAAGATGACATCCTGATCACCGATCACGACGCCACCGAACACCTGCACAACCTGGAAGAGGTTCTACGTCGTCTGGACAGAGTGGGACTCAGGCTAAAATGCTCTAAGTGCATTTTCATGGCACCAGAAGTCGAATTCCTGGGGAGAAAGATTGCAGCAGACAGCATCAGGCCTACGGACTCGAAGACAGAGGCCATCAAGAATGCACCCAGACCCCAGAGTTTGATGGAGCTGCATTCGTTCCTGGGTCTTCTCAACTATTTCGGTAACTTTCTACCTAGTTTGAGCACGTTGCTAGAGCCCTTGTACATGTTGCTGAGAAAGGGTAATGACTGGGTTTGGGGCAAATCTCAAGACAGAGCCTTTGAGAAGGCTAGGAACTTGCTATGTTCCAATAAATTACTGGTACACTATGACGCATGTAGGCGGTTAGTGCTGGCCTGCGACGCCTCATCATATGGGGTCGGTTGTGTGCTCCAGCAAGCCAATGCAACCAGTTGCATATACATCCAGAAGTCTGTCTAAGGCTGAAAGAGCCTATAGTATGGTAGAGAAAGAGGCTTTAGCATGGGTATATGGGATTAGGAAAATGTACCAATACCTGTTTGGGCTTCGGTTTGAGCTTGAAATAGACCACAAGCCGCTCATTTCATTGTTTTCTGTGAGCAAAGGTATAAACACCAATGCCTCGTCCCGCATCCAAAGATGGGCACTGACATTATCCACTTATGATTATGTTATCCGCCACAGACCAGGCATGCAAAAACTGTGCTGATGCGCTTAACCGGCTACCATTGCCCACAGCCGGGGTGGAAATGCCGCAATCCACAGACTTGCTGCTGGTCATGGATACTTTCGAGAGTGAGGGGTCACCCATCATGGCTCGCCAAATTAGGACTCGGACTAACCAGGATCAAGCGTAAAAAGGTGTGTCCTAAATGGAAATTGGTCTGCCATTCCCAGGGAAAAGCAGGATGAAATTAAGCCTTATATCCACTGCAAGATGAATTATCTAATCAGTCTGATTATCTGTTATGGGGTAATTGTGTTGTTATACCAAAAAAAGGCAGGGAAACTTTAGTGCGAGATTTACACAGTACCCACCCAGGAATTGTCATGATGAAGACCATTGCCAGGTCTCACGTTTGGTGGCCCGGCATTGACTCAGACTTGGAGTCATGCATGCATCAGTGCAACACTTGCATGCAACTGAATAACGCACCTGTGGAGGCTCCGCTGAGTCTGTGGTCATGGCCATCCAACCACATAGACTTTGCCGACCCCTTTCTCGGCAAAATGTTTTTAGTGGTAGTGGACGCTTACTCCAAATGGATTGAATGCGTAATCATGTCATCCAGCACGTTCACAGCCACTATTGAAAGCCTCCGGGCCAAGTTTACCACTCATGGCCTGCCTGACGTCCTTGTCAGTGACAACGGACCGTGTTTCACCAGTTCGGAGTTCCACGAGTTTATGACCTGTAATGGCATCAAGCATGTCGGGTCTGCCCTTTCCAAACCCGCGTCTAACGGTCAAGCGGAGCGGGCTGTCCAAATCATTAAGCAGAGCCTAAAACGCATGACTTACGGCTCCCTACAGACGTGTTTGTCCCTCATTCTGCTCTGTTACCGGACGAGACCCCACTCGCTCACCGGGGTCCCTCCTGCCGAGCTGTGAATGAGGCCTCAAAACCAGACTCTCTCCCTTGTACACCCGTATCTCAATGATCATGTCGAAACCAGAAGGAAACGGCAGCAATGGTATCACGATCGCACGGCCGTATCACGTGACATTGCGTGACGTGACAGGGAAAGAAATGATGACAGTGTCAGCTGTGGCTCGGTGGGTAGCACTCTCGCCTCTTGAGTCAGAAGGTTGTGGGTTCAAAGTTCCACTCCGGGGACTCGAGCACAAAAAAAGATCTAGACTGAGGGAGTGCTGCGCTGTCGGAGGTGCCGTCTTTCGAATGAGATGTTAACCCGAGGCCCCGTCTGCTCTCTTAGGAGGACGTAAAAGATCCCATGGCACTTTTTCAAAGAAGAGCAGGGGAGTTATCCCCCGGTGTCCTGGTCAATATTTATCCCTCAATCAACAGAACAAAAAACAGATTATCTGGTCATTATCACATTGCTGTTTGTGGGAGCTTGCTGTGCACAAATTGGCTGCCGCGTTTCCCACATTACAACAGAGACTACACTTCAAAAGTACTTCATTGGCTGTCGGACATTGCACCTGGATTGAGGTGTGGCTCTGGATCCAATGGAATCAATAAAAAGTAGGTGCAAATGATTAGCTACTCAACAAAATGTTTAGACCCTGTGTTAAGTATCAACTTGACTCACACACTCTCACCTCTGTGTGAGATGTTCAGGGATTCAAGTCCCACATCACCATCTAATCTAGGCTGGCACTTCCAGAAGTTGCCAAAAGTTGCTGGTCTTTGGGATGAGATGTTAAACTGAGGTCCTGTCCACATTAAAGGTCCCATGGCACAAAAGAAAAAAGAAAGACTTGGATTTATATAGCGCCTTTCACGACCACCGGACGTCGCCTTTTCCACCCCGATCTAACCGACTGAAATTTTAAACTGAAGCCCATAGAATTAAAGGGGCAGTAGTAGCCAGGATACAAAATTGGCTGATAGAATGAAAGAAAGACGTGCATTTATGTAGTGACTTTCACTCTCGCCCCTGAATCAGGAGGTTGTGGGTTCAAGACCCACCCCAGGGACTTGAGCACAAAAGTCTAGGCTGACACTCCAGTGCAGTGCTGAGGGAGTGCTGCACAGTCAGAGGTGCCATCTTTCAGGTGAGACGTTAAATCGAGGCCCCGTCTGTTCTCTCAGGTGGACGTAAAAGGTCCCACGGCACTATTTTGAAGAAGAGCAAGTGAGGTATCCCCAGTGTCCTGGCCAATATTTATCCCTCAATCAACAGAACAAAAAAAACAGATTATCGGGTCATTATCACATTGCTGTTTGTGGGAGCTTGCTGTGTGCAAATTGGTTGCCGCATTTCCTACATTACAACAGTGACTATACTCCAAAAGTACTTCATTGGCTGTAAAGTGCTTTGAGCCGTACAATGCGCTATATAAATCCAAGTCTTTTTTTTCTTTCTTTGACTGCTCCTGTCAGGAGTGGCTGGTGAATACTCTGCATGCTTCCTTCAGGGTGCCCTAGGAATAAAAAGCTTCCTTTACTAATTATGCTGCATCTACAACCTCAGCGAAACATAGTGCTCAGAGACTTTGTCAGATTCCAAAAACTTCTCAGCAATTTAGACTGAGTGGAATGGACCTATATTCTCTGGAGTTTAGAAGAATGAGAGGCGATCTTATTGAAACGTGTAAACTTTTGAGAGGGCTTGACCAGGTCAATGATGAGAGGCTATTTCCCCCTGCTGGAGAATCTAGAACAATGGGGGTCACAGTCTCTGGATAAGGGGACATCCAGTTAGGAGAAGAAATGTATTCACTTCGAGGGCTGTGAATCTTTGGAATTCTCTGCACCAGAGGGTTGTGGATGCTCAGTTGATGAGTATATTAAAGGTTGAGATAGATCGATTTTGGGGCACTAAGGGAATCAAGGAATATGGGGATAGTGCAGAAAAGTAGAGTTGAGGTCGAAGATCAGCCATGAAACTGAATGGTGGAGCAGGCTCAAGGGGCGGTATGGCCGACTCCTGCTTCTAATTCTTTTGTTCTTATGTGTTTTTTTTAGATTTTCTGTATACATGTTCCAGATTCTTTATACATTGCTATTTATCTTTACTGATTCCTGCTTTCAGCAGATTCTGCTACTGTTGATTCAGTGCAACCCTTGATGTTTTTCTCTCTCTCTGTGTTCTCTCAATATATTGTATTCTTTCTGAAAATAAAAAGATCAAATAATCGATAACACAGAAAGCAGCCAACGTCCATATGCAGCAACGGTCCTTTCCTTTATAGCCCTCATTTGATACAATATGAAGGAAAGAACTAAAGGCTTCTTTGAAAATGTACACTTCGCACAGCTGTGTTCATGGAGAGAGCAAGATAAGACTCCAGGTTACAATCAGGGGTAGTACCGAGCAGAGGAATTGATGTTTGAGAGTAATGTAATATATTCTTTACGACATCACAAACACACACATACACAAGATGGTGCTACAGGAACTTGTCAAGTGACCTTGTCACATGATGCTTTTATTGTGTTTACATGAATAGTTGCATTACCACCATAGTCCACTAGTTGGAGCAGTAGTCCACTAGATGGAGCTCTATATTACATTTCTCCCTCCTTAATGAAGAAGTAATCATAACAAAATAATCATTATACATAACTTTCATGGTTACACACAACAAAAGATACGGACTTATTTTGCCATATTTACAAATCAAACATAACCACTGGTTTTCTGTTTTGAAGAAGATACCTTCGCTCTTGAATAGAACTTTCCAAACATGGTGTCGAACTTAGACTCATTCTAGGTTGTGCCTGAGGAGAGTTTTTCTCCAAAGGATACCCTTGATTTATATTTGGACTCTCTACAATTTCAGACTGTTTGTCTGCCTGACTCGGACTCAGACTTAAATTCTGACTTTCTCTTGGACTTGTTTCTAGTAGGATTTGCTACTGGTACTCTACTTGTAACAAGACTATCTGACTCATCAGAAATAATCTAATCATTCCACTTGCAACTCCATCCACATCTGTAGGTAAAATATGATCAATGTGAACAAACCTAACCTTTCCTTGCTCAAACATCTTGACCAAATATCTGCGAGGACCACATATCTTCACTACTCTTCCTGGTAACCACTTTAACCAGTTATGGTGATGGTTCTTCACTCTCACCTTCTGATTCAATTTCACATTTCTCTCTCTCTTATTCTACCTCTATCATGATTCTCTTTCTGACTTAATTGTTTCTCTGCTACTGACTGCCAAGTTTGGCTTTAACAACGAGAACCTGGTTCGTGGCTGCCATTTGAGAAACAACTCTGCTGGTGTTCTACGTAGTTGTATGAGGACTTTATGATAAGTAATTAGAAAATGTGCTAGTTTGTGATCGAATGACAACTGCCGTTTCTTCGGATTTGAATCCAACATTTGCTTGACGAGGGCACGTTTTACAATTTGTACTGTGCGCTCTGCTACAGCATTTGAAGCAGGGTAGTATGGTGGAACGTTGATGTGTTTCACACCATTTTTGCTCATGAACTACAAATTCTTCTGAACAAAACTGCGGCCCATTATCAGACACAATTTCTTCTGGAAGGCCATATGAAGAAAACAATCTTCGCAAATTATTATTTCTCGATTAGAAACACCTCTACCCACTTCGAATGACTATCAATCACAATGAACAATTGTTGTCCTTCATGTAACGTTCGCCAAACCCTGGGAGGTCATTTCAGTGGCTGTAATGGTATTAATGGTTTCTTGCTTACCTATTGACATGTACTCTACCGTTAGACATGTACTGACTAACGATGTACTCTATGGGCTAAAAATTCGCCTACATTGCACCCGTTTTTTGATGATATTTTGCCGTTTTTGATGAAAAATGGCGAACCGGGAAATTCAGAGAAATCTTGTGCTGGCGGTTTTTAAGTACCGCTGGGGAGCGGACCGCCAGCGTGCAAGACTCGAAATAGCGCTTTTGCCAAAAATTTGGCTCAAAGCACACCCGTAGTTAAGAAGAAAAAAAACGCTCAGGAAAAACCTGCGCTGCAGCCCTTGAAACTGTGGTAGGTATGAAAACCTTTTTTTATTTTTTAATTCTTTTGCAGTGATTCAATTGTTAAGTGTCTTGTGAATGTTTTGTGATTTTTTTTTTTGGGGGTGTTTTCCCTCCCTCCCCAGGCCCAATTCACAGCGGTATCGGCCTCGGAGAAAAGTTGCAGAAAATTCGTGGTTTACGCCATGAATCCTCGTGCAACACCAATTTTTACCACTTAAGCCCGAATTTTAGGTCTTGTAATGGTAGCGGAGTCATAGCGGTATTTTTGGCGAAAAATACCGCTATCACCAAAAATCGAATTTCTAGCCCTATATCTTGATCTAAACCTGCACATCATAAGTAACTCTTGGTCAAGCATATTCCCAAGGTGTTGGTCATGAAGATATCCTAACAATTTGAACCTAAGCTTATTTGGAAAAGCTACTCCTTCACCCCACATAATACAATCTTTATTCACTGATAATTCATTCCTACGAACGAAGTATGGATGAATATCTCTCTGATACCTGGTTTGGCCAGCCATTTGCTGTGTAATCATAGACCTTTGACATAACTGGGTCATGCTTGGTTGCTCTACCAATCTCTTCAGCCGTGACTGGCAGTTCATCAATGTATCTAAAATAGAACACTTCTTCTACCTTGGAGATAATGTCCTCAGTCTCTAGTCTTTTGAGTTCTTTCTCAACTTTCTCCTTGAGTGCGTATGGTACAGGATGTGGCTTGCAGTAGACTGGTCTAGCATCCTTCTGTATCCTGACATGTGCCTTGAAACCTTGGATCAGACTGCCTGTTTCGCCGAACACCTTCAGATACTGCTTGATGACATCATTCTTCGATGCAAATCTCGTTTCAACACAAAAAATCTAATTCCAATCCAGCTTCAGTAATCCCAACCAATTTCTACCTATCAAGGCAGGTTTGTCTCCTGCCACTACTAACAGAGATAATCTTGAACTGATCCTTGTATTTCACCAGTATGGTGATACATCCTACCACAGGGATTTGCTCTCCTAAGTAGCCTCGCAGTTCTATCTTCGACTTTTCCAGTGGAAAATTTCTCGACTTGTTGAGATATAGTGATTCCAGTACTACGCTCATGGATTTCCATGGATATCCTGGTTCCTGCAACGTCTACTTGGATGACGATACTTCGCGAATTATTGTTAGGTACCCTTGTGCTCTGATAATGTGACTCTCCAGAACCTCCTCATCCTGTTGCTTCTCTTCAAACCTATGTAGTGTCTGGTGATTTCTACTTCTGGCATTGAACATCGGTTTACTCTTCAGTCGCATGCCTTCGCAGGAGCCCTGTTTTCTTGTAGAAGTAACATTCTCCCTTCACATATGTCATCATAGGCAGTCCCTCGAAGTGAGGATGACTTGCTTCCATGCCAAAAAGGAATGAGTTCACAGGTGTTTTAATGAAGGACCTAATATTTTAGATCCCGAACTACACCTTGAAGGGTGGAAGATGCCTGTGCGTGGATTTTTGTAACATGTGGTGGCCGTTGCACACCAGCCAACACATGGGATTGACAGAGCTAGGTCTGGGTCCAGTGGCAAGGGTTAACTAAGACGACTGGAGACCAGCTCTGTTGCATGGACCAAACGTGCACACATATCGCACTGTGGGCTGGCTCGTGCTGCCTGGGCCCTCGCCTCGTATGATTACACATATGTACAAGGTTGAGCAATGTGTTGTCCCAGATACCGATAGCATGACTTCTATGTATTGTTACTTTGGCCAGTTGCTGAGACCTTGGGGCCCAACTGACTTTTACTTCTAACGTGCAGGCGATTCACCTCAGTTGGCACAAAATTCTCGGGGGTATTGGTCGGCCATATCCATCGACATAGCTGTCTGACAAGCTCAATCAAAAGTTAAGTTAGGGGTTGCCAATAACTTTCTTCTGCTTGCTTCATTTCTCATCCAATAAAGCAGTCACATAATGCTTGGTCCTGAAAGTTTCTGAAATGACCGTGAATGGATATCTTTTTTAGTGCTACAATGTACTCATTGATACTCTCGTCAATGAATTGATCTTCTGTTCCAAAATGATAACTTTCAGCAATTTCCAGGGGCTCAGGACTGTCATGCTGAGAATCTCTGTTAGTTGTGTGTCCTTTGGCTTGACGGGAACAAGCAGATTTTTTAGGGTTTTATACACCTCAGGGCCTGCCTCAATCAGGAAAATAGCCCGTTTTCTTTCTAATACCATCCGGTTACAGTTTTCATCATCGGGGACTTCGGCGATACTATTTGCGATGAAAAGCATTTCTAACCGCTCCACATACACTCCAAAAGTCTCTTGGTTATAGTGGAACTCACCCAAGCGCCCTATTATTCCCATAGGCGTGGCCATCTGGACTCTTCAGTTCAGCCAAATGTGCTTGTAATTTACCGTGGATTTTCAGCTGTCCTGCAAAAAAAGAACCTCTCAAACTCTCCCTGTTGTTTGGCTGGATGATCCACCAACAAAAATTTCAGCTAGGGAATCCGATTATTCCATCCTCATCGCCAATGTGATGTATTGTTTACAACATCACAAATACACACATACACAAGATGGCTCTACAGGAACTTGTCAGGTGGCCTTGTCACATGATGCTTTTATTGTATTTACCTGAGTAGTTGCATTACCGCAGTAGTCCACTAGGTAGAGCTCTATATTACAAGAAGGTTTGCTAATGGCTTGGTCAGTATTCATTTCTCTAGCATCTCATTTCTCTAGCATCTCATACAGGTGACATGTTGTTTGAGTATGTGCAGCAATATGGGGGTGATTGTAACCCTACTTACTCAGCAGAAACCTGGCGGGTGGGCAATTAAAATTACCCTGGCTTTTACCTGTCCGAAAGCCGCCATGATCGCAGCATCAGCAATTTTAAACTGCTCTCCTGAGCAGGCAGCAAGGACACCCACCCGGAGCCAATAGGGTTCTTCTTTACATATGCATGTTGTGGCCCGATGACATCATTGAGACCTGACTGTAATTTTAACTCAGGCCTGAGCGGGGAATCCACCTGGTGTTAAAATCAGGACCATACATGACATGTTCTGTGAGTTTTAAGTCAACACGACCATTATACAGAATAGTCCATTCTATTTATTGGCTAACGTTGTCTTGTTTTATTCTGATGATAAGCAGGACCATTTGTATAATATTTAACTTCAGATCTCTACTCTGCTGATAGCTCAGTTGTTAAATGAATTGACTAGCTTGGAACTCAGTCAAACAGTAGTATGTACAATAGCTCAAATGCTGTATGCCAGTACCCTGACAGCACACAGCTCAGATATATTCTAAAGTAAAAACTGGCCTCCTTTCATCTCATTACATGCCTCACGATGACATGGAAGCCGTGATCCTTACCAACGGATCCGCCATAGACCTAATTAAAGTGCAGACCGGGGTCAAGCAGGGCTGCGTCATCGCACCAACGCTCTTCTCAATCTTTCTCGCTGCAATGCTTCATCTCCCCTTTAACAAGCTCCCCGCAGGACTGGAGCTAATCTACAGGACGAACAGGAAATTATTCAACCTCCGTCGCCTCTAGTCAAGTATCAAGGTTGTCCTAACCTCTGTCATTGAATTACAGTATGCAGATGACACTTGTGTCTGCGCACTCTCAGAGGCCGAACGGCAAACCATCGTTGACATCTTCACTGAAGCGTATTAGAGTCTGGGCCTTACATTAAACATCTGTAAGACAAAGGTTCGCTACCAACCTGCGCCCGCCACACAGTACTGCCCCCCAATCATCAAGATACACGACAAGACCTTGGAGAGGGTAGGCCACTTCCCATACCTTGGGAGCCTCCTGTCAGTGCGGGCAGACATCGACGACTAAACCCAACACCGCCTTCAGTATGCCAGTGCAGCCTTCAGTCGCCTGAGGAACAGAGTGTTTGAAGACCAAGACCTCAAAAGCGGCAGCAAACTCATGGTCTACAGAGCAGTGATTCCCACCCTTTTTTATGCTTCAGAGACATGGACTATGTACAGTAGGCACCTCAAAGCACTGGAGAAGTACCACCAACGCTGCCTCCGCAAAATTCTGCAAATCCATTGGCATAACAACATCAGTGTTCTCTCTCAGACTAACTTCTCCAGCATTGAAGCATTGACCATGCTCAATCAGCACCGATGGGCGGGCCATGTAGTTCGCATGCCTGATACAAGACTCAGACACTCAAGAAACAGGCACTCTACTCCGAGTTCCATCATGGCAAGCGAGCCCCAGGAGGTGAGAGAAAATGCTTCAAGGACACCCTCAAAGCCTCCTTGAAAAAAATGGGACATCCCCACCGACTCTTGGGAATCCCTGGACCAGTGAAGAAGAAGCATTCGGGAAGGTGCCGAACACCTAGAGTCCCTTCGTCGGGAACACGCAGAAGCCAAGTACAAACAGCGGAAGGAGCGTACGACAACCCAAGCACCGCACCCACCCGTCCCTTCAACCACCGTCTGTGACAGAGACTGTAGGTCCCGCATTGGACTCATCAGTCACCGTAGAACTCATGTTCGCGTTAAAGCAAGTCATCCTCGACTCCGACTGCCTAAGAGAGATGCTGTGGCCCGATGACATAATTGAGAGCCGACTGTAATTTGAACTCGCACCTGGAGTTAAAATCAGGGCCATACATCACGTGTACTGTGAGTTTTAACAATTAATGCGACCATTATACAGAATATCCCATTCTTTTTACTAGGACCTATCTGCATGAAAAGAAATTGCTCACATTGTCTTGTTCTATTCTGATGATAAGCAGGACCATTTGTATAATATTTAACTTCAGGTCTCTGCTCCACTGATAGCTCAGTTGTTAAATGAATTGACTAACGTGGATCTCAGCCAAACAGTAGAATGTACAATAACTCAAATGCTGTATGCCAGTACCCTGACAGCTCACAGCTCAGATATATTCAAAAGTAAAAACTGGCCTCCTTTCATCTCAATACTTTCTGTTGATTTTTGCAGTGGAAACAAATGAGGTTTCCTGGGTATTGGAAGATTATATCACTTCACTTGTAAGTAGAAACATCCAAACTGGGCAAAATAATTTGATTAGAAATAAAAAGTCCCTTGATTTAATACATTCCTGTAGAATCAATGGTTACAGCACAGAAGGAGGCCATTCGGCCCGTCGAGCCCGTACCTGCTCTCTGTAAGAGCATTTCAGCCAGTCCCACTCACCCCATCCTTTTGCCGTAGCCTTGCAAATTTTTTTCTTCCAGGTACTTATTCAATTCCCTTTTGAAAGCCATGGTTGAGTCTGCCTCCACTACCCTCTCAGGCAGCACATTCCAGATCCTAACCACTCGCTGTGTTAAAAGGTTTTCCCTCATGTCGCCTTTGGTTCTTTTGCCAATCACCTTAAATCTTTGTCCTCTGGTTCTCGACCCTTCCACCAATGGGAACAGTTTGTCTCGTGATTTTGAACACTTCTATCAAATCTCCTGTCAACCTTCTCTGCTCTAAGAAGAACAACCCCAGCTTCTCCAGTCTCTGAAGTAACTGAAGTCTCTCATCCCTGGAATCATTCTCATAAATCTTTTCTGCACCCTCTCTAAAACCTTCACATCCTTCCTAAAATAGGGTGCCCAGAATTGGACACAATACTCCAGTTGAGACCGAACAAATGTTTTATACAGTGTTTGGGACGAGAAGGGCTTTGCTGGGTTCTGGACCAAATGTGACCTACTTGAGTCGCCAAAACAAAGTGCAGTGGGTCAGGTAGAGGGCATTGGCCGCAGATTCGTGTCCAGGAAGAGTGGCCACTACGGAGACAATGGGTGCAACTTCCTACTACACATCCTCGTGGACCCCCATTTAGTAGAAGACTCAGTCCCTGTACTAAGAGAAGGCTGTGGAGGCCAAGTCACTGAATATAGTTAAGAGGGAGATAGATTTCTAGAAACAAAAGACATCAAGGGGGATGGGGCAAAAGCGGGAATATGGTGTTGAGATAGAGGATCAGCCATGATCATATTGAAAGGCAGTGCAGATTCGAAGGGCCGAATGGCCTACTACTGCTCCTATGTTCTATGTTTCTAACTCGGGCTGGAATCTCAGTACACAGTGCGACTGAGCCTTGTTATAAGAGCAAAGGGCAATTGCACTTTTCGTGGAATATTGTAATTGAGGCTTTAAAAACGATGATGCATACTTGGTGTCTCCATTTCCCTTATTCGGCGCCAAGAATGAACTGGTGTAGTTAGCAGTTATTTAAAATGCGTGCTACATTGTTCTCCTTACAGCAGAGAAGGCTAAGAGGAGATTTGATGGAGGTGTTTAAAATCATGAAGAGTAAATAAAGAGAAAGAGGTCAAAATTCGGCAATGCCGTTTTTGAGGCGGTGACACCGCCTGAATGTTGATTTAACCACCAGGCGGTACTCACTGCCTCAAATTGCCAAATTCAGTATTTTTCCCCAAAGATGAAAGAACAGCGCTAAAAGAGGCGGTTGCACACGGGTTCTCAGGCGCCAATGGAGCGGTCGCTCAGGAGGCCGACTGAATTTTCCAGCGGTCGGCTGCCGGCATCCAAGCGAATAAAAGTGAAAGAAAAAAAGTTTGCGAAAATGTATTTGACTGACTCCCACACTTCCCCACGGTTGCCATAAATAAATATATGCTAAAAAAAACTTAAACTTAACAACGTACTTTACTCTCTGGATGATCCGCCCCGGGAGTCCCGATGTACCGACAGCTTTCCCAGGCGGCAAAAGCGCCTGCCGGTAAAGTCGCCGATTCAACCTAACGTTGCAGCCGCGGCACCGCTGCACGCTCGATGACGTCACCACGTGGGTGGCGGTAGAGCACGCAGCGATACCTCTTGGCACCGCCCCCAACGTCCAATGGAAGTTTTCGGGAGGCGAGGAGCCGGCTCCGCGGCGTCGGTAAAGTCCTTAGCCGCCGTTAGCCGCCCCTCTCCGGCGCCAACAGGTGGTGTTACAAACCGAATTTCAACCTCAAACTGTTTCCAATGGCTGAAGGGTCGATAACCAGAGGGCACAGATTTAAGGTGATTGGCAAAGGAACCAGAGACGAAATGATGAAAAACTTACTTACACAACGAGTGGCTAGGATTTGGAATGCACTGCCTGGTAGGGTGGTGGATACAGATTCAGTAATAGTCTCCAAAAGGGAATTGGATAAATAATTGAAAAAATTGCAGGAATATTGGGAAAGAGCAGGGGGTGGGGACCGGGAATGGGACAAACTGGATTGCTCTTTGAAAGAGCCTGCATGGACTTGATGAGCTGAATGGCCTCCTTCCGTACTGTATTATTCCATGATTCTATACATTAAAGGTTCCTTCAGCCGCTTTAGAAGTCACACTTTTAAAGGTACTATCATTAGCTGCAGAAGTTTGGGGGTAATTTTAATCTAGCTCATCCGGCAGAAAGCTGACTGCAATGGAAAATGAAATGGGTGGGGTGTATAACAGGCAGCTGATCTGATTCCATCAGTTTCCCGGCACGTGGGTTAGGTTGAAATTACCTCCTTCGTTTTGCTATTAGCAATGATTTTTCATTCAATTTTTTTTGCATGCTTTTGATCCATTTTGCATTCTTACCGTGGCAATCTTCCCGAGTCCAGAAAATGTTTTTCTCGTCTGTTCCTGTGATCTATGGATGTGGAAGACAGCAGGGCCTCACTTTTCCATCTCCACTCAAGAAATTTGCAACAATCAGACAATGCTACTTAGCTTCAAGCAGGTGAGCCTCCATTGCAGCTGTAGCTTAGAGTAAGACTTCTAGGGCAGCAGCCCTGCTCCCATCCTTCCTTGTTACCGTCCTGCAAGACGTTTTTGTTTGGCAATGTGCAGCTTTGCTTTAACTGTGAGCAGCGGCCCTTTAAGAGCTGCTGGCTCACCACATATCCTGCGTGACACTCCTGTCATGCTCCAAGCCAGTCTGTGCTAAATGATTAAACATAAGAACATAAGAAATAGGAGCAGGAGTAGGCCATTTGGCCCCTCGAGCCTGCTCCGCCATTCAATAAAATCATGACTGATCTGATCTTGGCCTCAACTCCACTTCCCTGCCCGCTCCCCATAACCCTTGACACCTTATCATTCAAAGATCTGTCAATCACCACCTTAAATATACTCAATGACCCAGCCTCCACAGCTCTCTGGGGTAGAGAATTCCAAAGATTCACAACCCTCTGAGAGAAGAAATTCCTCCCTCATCTCCGTTTTAAATGGGCGGCCCCTTATTCTGAAACTATGCCCCCTAGTTCTAGATTCCCCCACAAGGGGAAACATCCTCGCTGCATCCAGCCTCATTATCTTCTCGTTTCAATAAGATCACCTCTCATTCTTCTAAACTCCAATGAGTATAGGCCCAACCTGCTCAACCTTTCTTCATAAGACAAAATTAAAATGAGCTGACATCGCAAAATGTGGTGAGATCAGCTACAGGTATGCTGGCACAATGGCAGCATTGTATAAATGACCCTGTCAGTCACGGCCTTCCAGGTTCCTGCACTAAGAGCGCGTAAAACTTTAAGCAACCAGCAACGTTTTCCATGCAAACAAACCCAGCAACAAACAAGATTCCATTGCATATGGAAGGCATCAATTCCTTCAAAAGCTCAGCACAGATTTTAATTTTAATGATGTGAATTCAGATAAAAATAAATCGGAATCAGCCTTTTTTTTGGTGTCGTGGGTTAATATATGCAGGATTTTTTTTCTCTATCTCTGTTTTAAATTACATACGGTTCACTAAACTGCCTACTTGTCTGTGTTCTCGATGACCTTGGCAAGCCAGCTCTGGCAGCATCCTATCTAACACGATCGAGCACAGGTCTCGCTGACTATTTCACTGCAGCGTCTGTGTAACTTGCTCCTAAAATCAAGGGTATCATTAGATCAGATTCTTGGCAGTATTATTTTCACAGATATATGAGAAACATGTATTTTTATTAATAAAAGTGGAATTATTCTTTGCTTGGATTACATTAGGTTTTTTTTGTTGCAACACTAGGAAGCATTGATAAAGATATTCAGCTTGCGTCACAGTTAGGTAGATGGTTGTGGGGTATTGTTTGCAGCAAAATGCTAATAGGTTTGAACCACAAAAAAAACTCCTGCAGATCCAGCAGAGTAATTCATCGCTGCAGCCTTTCTCTTCCACAACACTGCCAGTTAAAGTTGTGGATTGTCCAAGTGTCGTGTTGCTTCTGAATCTCAGGAGACCTTTCCAAACCTCATTTTCTGACAAAATGTCTCTAAAAATAAAATATGGAAAATAATGATTGCAAGAATCAAAGCCAGGGAAGATGAGTCCCATCAGACCGATATCTTGATCATCTCAACACATCTGTTTTAAAATGGCTCAGAAGATAATTGTATTCCACATCAATACAGGAGACTTTTTTGTAATTAATCTGCAATGTTAGCGTGTAACTCGTCTAGTTTAATACCCAGTCAAGAGCATTAAAGGTTACAGTCCAACTCTGTTCTGGAAAGGTATTTGTGGCCAAACATTTAAAAATAGTGGGTGAGGGGTAGCACATCCCCCTTGTCGCCTCTCGCCCCCCATCCCCCATGGTTGCCCTTACACTTACAGATTATCTTTTAAGATACGGTATTGTTTGCAGTGGTGCTCGTATTTTCTGTAGGGAAGTGTGTATAAGAACATAAGAAATAGGAGCAGTAGTAGGCCATTCGGCCCCTTCAGCCTGCTCCGCCATTCAATAAGATCATGGCTGATCTGATCATGGACTCAACTCCACTTTCCTGCCAGTTCCCCATAACCCTTTACTCCCTTATCGCTCAAAAATCTGTCTATCTCAGCCTTGAATATATTCAATGACCCAGCCTTCACAGCTCTGTGGGGCAGAAAATGCCAATGATTCACAACCCTCTGCTAGAAGAAATTCCTCCTCATCTCTGCCTTAAATGGGCGACCCCTCATTCTGAAACTATGCCTGCTAGTTCTAGATTCCGCCATGGAAGGAATGCACCTTGAGAGAGGGAAAGCATAAAAGAGGGTTACACACAGATGGCCAGAAGGGTTAAAGATCAGACTGTCTCCTAACCCACCATCTGGCACTGTACATTCTGATGCATCAAGGCAACGAAAGATATTCCTCCATATAAGCGATGGAGCCAGTTCAGAGGTGTCCAGAATGGCAGCAATGGTAGGAAGTGTGCAGGAAGCAGCTGGGATCATGCCTGTCATTCCTCGTGTTGCAAGTGTCGTGGAGCAGATGCCAGGCTCCCTGAGCCTTCCATGCCTCTCCCCACAGTATGTGAGGGACCATCACAGCTGGAGCCAGTCACTCCTAAGCTGCTCTCACTGACTTAGTGCCCAGCTGGAGAACTGCACCGAGACCTGTGAACATCCTATCCTCTTTGCTAGGGAAGGTGTGTGACGTGGGGGTAAATAACTTTAGAAAGAAACAACAGCACCAATACAGTGCATCATAACTTTAATAATAATCGGGTCTTCAATAGAGAAACAGAGTTAACATTTCAGGTTGATGACCTTTCGTCAGAACTACCACCAACGTTATTTCAAGCATTTATGAGCTGCTGACATAACGGTCTTGCAGCTATGTAGCTACCGCGGGCCCTTTCCTGCGGTCTAGGGGTCATGGTTTCAACGTCAGCCTGATTGTCTGCCCCAAGGTCATCGTCCACCTCATCCTCTTCCTCTTCTCCTCTCTCCTGAGGTGGACTAGCAGTCTCTTCTGGCAATTCTTGTTCCCTCCTGATAGCCAAGTTATGCAGCATGCAGCACACCACCATGAATTGAGCTACCTGCTCAGCGTGGTACTGTAACTCACCTCCTGAGCAGTCCAGGCATCTAAAGCGTTGCTTTTCGACGATATTGTGTGTGGCTATGTGGCTTTCGTTGTATCGCTTTTTGGCTTCTGTCTGGGTCTTACGCAGGGGGAGGGGGTCATCAGCCAGGTGGTGAGGCCATATCCTTTGTCACCCAGCATTGACCTTGTGGCTGACTGCTAAACATGTCAGGCACAGTGCTCTCAGGCAAGCCATGTGCATCATGGATGCTGCCGGGAAATTTTACATTTACTGCCATGATTATTTGCTTGTGGTCGACAACGAGTTGTACATTCAGGGAGTGGAATCCCTTTCGGTTCCGAAAAACCTCTGCATCCTGAAAAGGTGCGCAGTCTATTGCTGCCTGCATCTTGGGGAAGTTTGCTATTCTCGAGAATCCTAGAGCCCTCTCAGTCTATGCCTCCCTGGGCATTTACTGCCATGATTTACAAAATGGCGTCCATACCGCTGGGTTATGGTCAGATGAGTGCAGCTTTTTTTCAGCGTTTTTTTTGGGCAAGCGATATTTTCAGCAATATGCCGAAAGTAACGCTCGCCGATATTATGGGCAGTTTCTGAGCGATAGTTTCATTTATAAACTGTATTCTGAGCCTTTATGGCAAAAAAATATGGGCGGGCGGTTTAATTATTTTGCGGCGTTACCTAGATGCCGAAAGTAATGCTGGCCGATAAATGAGTGATAGATGGGTGATAGTTTCCAATTTTTAGTGAAATGGGCGATAAATGGGCGTTATACTTAATCTCAGCGTTAAAATGGTCGGTAAGTGGGCGGTAACGAAGCAAAACTGATGGAAAGTCTAGCCCATTAACCTGAAATGTTAACTCTGTTTCTCTCTCCACAGATGCTGCCTGAACTGCTGAGTATTTCCAGCATTGTCTCTTTTTATTTCAGATTTCCAGCATCCGTAGTATTTTACTTTTGAGACCAATAAGATAGATAGAGAAGATAGACCAGTGCATACCGTTACTGAATTCATTCACTGTTAATTAGAGCTTAACAATGATTTGCAAATAAAAACAAATATATTAAAACTGACTTTCCATTTTCATTACAAAAAACAGCATTTCTTTTACTCAGGATAAAGTGGTTGCAGACGTCCTGGATGTTTGTATGATATCTGGATGTGACCAGACACACATTCACTCACACACACACACTACTGCAGTCGGTTACATTGTTGAGAAGCAAGGATTTATTATACTGCAGACCCATAAAATGTCTGGCCTGTTGGGGCTGGTGCTGTGTAAATCACCGACTGGAAAAGGTTAAATACATTTCCTTGGATTTTCTTTTTAAACTGAATGTCAGCTCAGCTAGAACTTTTTTTCTCTTAATTTTGTTTTATTTATTACATTATCATGACATCAAATAGAGGGCTAAATTGGCCAGCCCGTGGGACACAGGGTGCAGGGATCGCGATGTGCGATTAACCCACATCCATTGATTGAAATGCAGGCGGTGCAAAAACATCATGCTGCCTGCGTGTTATAATGATTTCTGTATGTTCATTGGCTGCGTGTTTCATCTCAAAATCGTAACTTCCCAGCACCACTTAAAGTTAACCTGCACTGCTTAAAGCTAGCCTGCACCTCTTAAAGGGGAGTTGCATTGTGGCTGGAGCAGGTGCTGGGAGTCATGCAGGGAGTGAATCTGACCAGGGCAACAGTGAGAGATCGGGCGCCAAGGTTTTTGCAAGCTGCGCTGAAGGTCGTGGTAGAGGGGGTGGAAAGGAGAGTTGTCCTTTATCCGCAGGCGGCCAGGAGGCCCTCCAGACACACGCTCAGAAGGCAGTGGGAGCAGATAGCCATGGTGGTCAATGCCAGGCATCAAGTCCAGAGGACCTGGATGCAGTGCCACAAGAGGTTTAATGACCTCACACGAGTGGTCAAGGTCCGTGAATGCATCTTCAAATGCCACATCCTACCAACTGCACCACTAGCCTCAGCCACTGCTCAATTTACTACACACCCATCACTCACCTACCAACAGGACCCATACCTAATATTCATATGCTCCACCTCACCCTCACACATTGCTTCACGACTCACGCCCACATCTCACACTGCCAGCAATTCAATCATGACAGCCACATCACCCAAACAGATTGCACGACACTCACTGACACACTTCCCTCTCTTGCAGGACAAGGTGGCGCACAACCAGAGGCAGCGGGAGCTAACCAGAGGGAGATAAGCATGCCTGTGTGTACTAACCCCCATGGAGGAGACAGTGCTGAGGCCGTGGCTAGCAGCGGAGCTGAAACCCTCAAAAATGAAGGTATCCTCTTACGTAATCCTCTGCCTCACATCCCACTTGCCCCTCAGCCCACAATCTCTTCTGATTTGACAAGCTTCAGATAGTGGAAGCATTCACCTCTTGCTTTCCCCCCTCCCCTCACTGCAACCTTACCCTTGTGAATTTTTCCTTTCGGATACCAAAGAAGTGCAACCTGGCCAGGTACTGGAGGAAGGCCAAGAGAGTGATGGTGAAGACACAGGACTGGCACTTGATTTCACACTCAGAGCCACCAGCTCAGATACTGACACTGCGTGGATCTTAGAGGATAGATTCGAGGTGGGATCTGCACATGGTGAGACAACGGACACGAGTGTGTTGCAGCCAGGGCACGGGGGTTGCGGGGGGGATGGAGAGCACAGGTTCCAGCTCGCCAGAGGCCGAGGTCACACACAGGTTCTGCTGAAGAGGACTCAGATGAGGACTTCGATGGGGCAGGCTGCAGAAGAACGCTGATGGATCGGCACAACATTGGGAAGCTTGCAGGGTGTCACAGCAGTCCAGCAATCTGTAGTCCAAAAGATTACTAAGATTGCTAAAGCACCGCTCCGGGGAGTGGCAGTGGCTCCATGGAGGCTGAATCTGCTGTCCTCTCGAAGGATGACAGCGTTCGTCCTCCCACCCCTGACACTCCGCCGGTGCCCTTGCTATTGCCCGTCAGACAGCCAGTCCAGACTGCTGCCGCCAAGGCCGAGATGGTGCAGTCCCAGAGTTGATTGAGGTCATCCTCCAAGGGCAGAAAGAAGGAGAGATAGTGAGGGAGAGATAGCGAGAGAGGGATAGATAGTGAGAGTGAGGGAGAGATAGTAAGAGTGAGGGAAAGATAGTGAGAGAGTGAGGGAAAGATAGTGAGAGTGAGGGAATGTGAGGGAGACCTATTGAGGGAAAGCTGGCGAGAGAGGGAGCGAGAGGGGGAGTGTGTGTAACAGATAGTGAGGAAGATATAGTAGGAGTGAGGGAGAGATAGTGAGGGAGTGAGGGACAGGGTGCGTGTGTGTGAGTGTGAGGGAGAGAAAGTGAGGGAGAGATAGTGAGAGAGGGAGTAAGGGTATAGTGAGGGAGAAATAGTGAGAGTGAGAGATAGTGAGGGATAGTGAGGGAGAGAGTGAAGGAGTGTGGGGGAGAAAAAGTCAGCATGAGATAGTGAGAGAAATAGTTTGGGAGAGATAGTTAGAGAGAGAGAGAGATAGTGAGAGAGAGAGATAGTGAGAGAGGGAGAGAGAGGGTGTGTGTGTGTGAGAGAGAGATAGTGAGGGAGAGATAGTGAGAGGGGGTGAGTGTGTGTGAGAGAAAGTGAGGGAGAGATAGTGAGGGTGTTTGAGAGATAATTAGGGAGAAATAGTGAGAGGGTGAGGGAGAGATGGAGATAGTGGGGGAGGGGAAGTGAGAGAGAGATAGTGAGAGAGAGAGTGAGGAAGAGATGGGGGGGAGAAAAAGTGAGGGAGAGATAGTGGGGAGAAAAAGGTAAGGGAGAGATAGTGAGAAAGATAGTTTGGGATAGTGAGAGATAGTGAGAGAGATAGTGAGAGGGGTGAGTGGGTGTGAGAGATAGTGAGGGAGAGATAGTGAGAGGGTGAGGGAGAGATGGAGAGATAGTGGGGGAGGGGAAGTGTGTGAGAGATAGTGGGAGGAGAGAAAGGATGAGTGAGTGTGAGAGATAGTGAGGGAGAGATAGTGAGAGAGAGAGATGGAGAGATAGTGAGGGAGGGGGAGTGTGTGTGAGATAGTGAGGGACAGATGGAGAGATAGTGGGGGAGGGGGAGTGTGTGTGAGAGATAGTGAGAGGGTGAGGAAGAGATGGAGATAGTGGGGGAGGGGAAGTGAGAGAGAGATAGTGAGAGAGAGAGTGAGGGAGAGATAGTGGGGGAGAAAAAGTGAGGGAGAGATAGTGGGGGAGAAAAAGGTAAGGGAGAGATAGTGAGAAAGATAGTTTGGGATAGTGAGAGATAGTGAGAGAGATAGTGAGAGGAGAGAGAGGGTGAGTGGGTGTGAGAGACAGTGAAGGAGAGATAGTGAGAGGGTGAGGGAGAGATGGAGAGATAGTGGGGGAGGGGAAGTGTGTGAGAGATAGTGGGAGGAGAGAAAGGGTGAGTGAGTGTGAGAGATAGTGAGGGAGAGATAGTGAGAGAGAGAGATGGAGAGATAGTGGGGGAGGGGGAGTGTGTGTGAGAGATAGTGAGAGGGTGAGGGAGAGATGGAGAGATAGTGAGGGAGGGGGGAGTGTGTGTGAGATAGTGAGATAATGAGGGAGGGAGAGTGTGTGAGAGAGATAGTGAGATAGTGAGGGGGTGTGAGATAGTGAGGGAGAGATGGAGAGACAGTGAGGGAGGGGGGAGTGTGTGTGAGATAGTGAGATAATGAGGGAGGGAGAGTGTGTGTGAGAGATAGTGAGATAGTGAGGGGGGTGTGAGATAGTGAGGGAGAGATGGAGAGATAGTGAGGGAGGGGGAGTGTGTGTGAGATAGTGAGGGACAGATGGAGAGATAGTGGGGGAGGGGGGAGTGTGTGAGAGATAGTGAGATAGTGAGGGAGGGGGAGTGTATGAGAGATAGTGGGAGGGTGAGGGAGTGAGGGTGGGGGATGGCTGGAGGGTGCCAGTGCCGGTGTATGGTGCTGGCTGATGATGTCTCGGTGCCCAGCCTCCTCCCGCAGTCCCGGCCAGCGCTGATCCGCATTTTATCTGCATTGAATCAGCAGTTGCTGCAATGCTCCGGGAGCCTGTCCAAGACCCACCCCCGCACCCAGCAACATTAACTCTTCACATCTCGCCGCTCCTCCCGAAAGCTGCCCCGAGAACCGTCGTATTTCCAATCTAATGTTCAAGTCGCCCTGATAGCAACTTTACATTCGTATCATTCTGAGCTGTGTAACACCAGTGAGGATTGACTCTCAACCTCCCGCCGCAATACAGCAAGGTGCTGCTCGCAAAAGTATCATTTTATGTAAAAATGTATGTTTTAAGTATGTTATTAAAATAAACCAGTCATTAATTATAATCCCAGAGTGATTCTTTAAAGTACGTTTTATCGAATCAGGATATGTCCCAAACTATTTTCAGTTTAATCCAACGATTCATCCTTTCTGGTCAGATGGACTTAGCTTTCTGCTAATTATTGCAATCAATCTGTCTCTCTCTCCTTCCATCTCTCTCTCCCTCTCTCTCATCCTCTGTCTCTCTCCATATGTCTCTCACAATCACTACCACTCTCACACTATATCTCTCTATCCCTCTCTCCCTCCCTTTGTCCCTCTGTATCCCTATCTCCCTCTCTGTATGTCTCCCTCCCTCTGTCTCTCCTTGTTCTGGACTGTACATTTCCTGTGATTGGCCAACTTGCTGCAATGCCCCTCTCCCCCCTAATGCCCCACTCCCCACAATGTCCCTCTCCCCCCAATGCCCCACTCCACACAATGTCCCCCAATGCCCATGCCCCCCAATGGCCCTCTCCCCCCAATGCCCCACTCCCCACAATGTCCCTCTCCCCCCAATGCCCCACTCCACACAATGTCCCCCAATGCCCACTCCCCCCAATGCCCCTCTCCCCACAATGTCCCACTCCACGCAATGTCCCACAATGCCCCACTCCCCGAATTCCCCACGATGCCCCGCAATGCCCCACTCCCCGCAATATCCCGCAGTGCCCCACTCCCCGCAATGTCCCGCAATACCCCACTTCCCGCAATGTCCCACAATGCCCCACTCCCCACAATGCCCCACTCCCCACAATGCCCCACTCCCCGCAATGTCCCACATTGCCCCAATCCCCGATGTTATGTATCCTACATGGCTACTGTTGGTACTATCACAAGGTGTGCCACCAGAGGGCACAGCAGTGGGAGACTTGTAGGTCACTTGTACAGGTGTGTTTGGCCTAGTATAAAAGGCAGGCCACCACGTGTGATTCTCACTCTGGAGTTATCAATAAAGTACTAAGGTCACTACAGTTCAAGTATAACACATTGCCTCGTGGAGTCATTATCAAAGCATCCAAAGTCATAACAATTGGTGTCGAGATTACGGACCTTCACGCAAAAATGGCAACCCTTGGTACATTGCAGCAGTTCGCCGATGGTGATGATTGGGAAGCTTTTGTGGAGAGGCTCGAACATTTCTTCACAGCAAACGACCTGGCAGGCGATAATCCGGCCACATGGGCTGATAAGCGCAGAGCTACCCTGCTAACCAGTTGTGGGCCCACCGTCTATGGCCTTGTCAGGGACTTGCTGGCACCAGCGAAGACAATGACCAAGACGTATGAAGAGCTTGTAACGCTGATCTAAGAACAACTCATGCCCAAAGAGAGCATCCTCACAACCATACATCGGTTTTACACCCACCGAAGGCCAAAAGGCCAGGAAATCGCAAAATATGCTGCAGACCTCAGGAGGCTGGCGGAACCATGTGATTTTGGAGACCACCTCACCGAAGCGCTGCGGGACATCTTTGTCATTGGAATCGGCCATGAGGACCTTCTTCATAAGTTACTGTCTGCGGATATCACAGTCACACTGTAGAAGGCTATCTCCGTGAGCCAGGCATTCATGACCTCAACCTGCAGCTCTAGGCAGGTGACTCACCCTCAGGACTCAAACCCGACAAGTACTGTGCACAGAGTGACACCTTTTAGAGGCTGGACTGTAGAACGTGAACCTTGTCAGGGAAGAGAGAACAGGCCCCTGAGTCTCTTAACTCAGAGTCTGCCGAGGGGGGCTAACCGAGTAGCTCCATGCTGGCATTGCGGAGGGAATCAAAGGGCTCACCAGTGCCGCTTTAAAGGCAATGTGTGTAAAGGTTGCAGCACAAACGGCCACCTCCAGCGAATGTGTAAAAGAAATATGACTCACTGTGTTGATGAAGAGTCTGCAGACGGCCAGGAATCCAGCGTGGATTATGAAGCGATAGTCAGAGAGGCAGCTCAGCCCCACGATGAGGTATATGGCATGTTTACCTGCACCACCGAATGTTCTCCGTTGAGGATGGAAGTCGAGATCAATGGCGTTCCAGTCTTCATGGAAGTGGACACGGGGGCGAGCCAATCAGTATTGAATCAAGAAGCCTTTGAGAGGCTATGGAACAATCAAGCTGAACGACCCGAGTAGGCCCCGGTTCAGGCAAAGCTGCGCACCTACACCAATGAACTTATCCCAATCGTTGGTAGTGTGAATGTAAAGGTACTCCATGGTGGTGCGGTGCACAAGTTACCACTGTGGATTGTTGCAGGTGATGGACCAACGTTACTTGGAAAAAGGTGGATGGAGAAGATCCATTGGAGTTGGGAAGATTTCATCGCTCCAGCGACCGATGACCTCCGTGCTCAGAGGCAAAGCAAGCCCTCACCTGAGGGTGGACCCAGCACCAGAGAGCAGACCAGCACAGCACCTGAGGCACAGACCGTCTAACACAACTGCGTGGAGATGATCCAGCTGAGACAACTCGAACGCACTTTCCAGGTTCCAGTGGCAGGACTCCGGAGGAAGAAAATCGGATCCAAAGGTGACTTCCCAGCTTCGGTGGCAGAACCCGGGGAGAAGAGGATCACCGCAGTCGACATCATGGATGGAGGAAAGATGCCGCCCAAACCATGAGGTGATGCGCTGAAGAAAAAGATGGCGGTGGCCAAACCACGAGGTGCAGCGCTGATGGAGCAACACATGGCACCAAGCGAAGAAGAGGATTGGGATAAAGATAGCAAGGCTCTCTTAAAGGAGGCCTGCAACCCACCACACTTAAAGGGATAGTTCCACATTCTCAATCAATGTAAGAGCAACTGTAAGATAGATGTAAAATGTGTAATTGATGATCGGAGTTGTGTACATGCAATAAGCAAAGAAACGTCGCGCGATCGCGATCGGAGCTACAGGTTATTTACAATGAATAATGAAACGTTGTGCGATGTAGGATTTCAACTGCATACAGTCAATGCAACGGGCACACAGGTCCAGCAAGCTACCCAATGTAGTAGCCTGCATCCCTGCAACCAGAGTTATGTACCATGGAGTGTGGCCAAAAGCAGCCAATTCATACATGCTGCAGAGCAAGCGATCTCAGGAGGGCAATGGGACCAGTATCGATACCCTGTCCCTGATCGGCTCCACCTCTCAGGCACCCAATGGCATCAACTGCCATGAGTCTGAAAGAGCAAACCGCGCTAAAGCACAGCCCCCAGATCCCATCGCCACCAAGGCTACACCCGGGAACAAAGGGTCACCCGCAACGGTTCTCCCAAATGGGACTGGGACCAGCCAGGATCCCAAATCAAATAACGCCCAGGCAAGCGAGTCAGCAGTTCCCTGCGCACTGCTAGACGACTGCTCCTCAGGGAGCAGCAGTGACCCAGGGCACAAGGAAAGGACAGGGAGGTCACAGGCATCTGTGAACCTGCCCGACGCTAGGAGCAACGGCAAAGGCCCCGAGAGCAGGCAGCTTGAGCCAACCGGGTTCCCACTGCCAGCACTGGGCACCGCGCCATCAGACTACCTGGACACCATCCAGCAGTTCTGGTACTAGTTGGTCCTCACACACTGGTGCTGACCCCAGCACTGACTCCAAGTACATATCAAGTAAGTACCTCACCAGTCGAATGTACTTGCCTCACAACTGTACCACAAATGTAATGATGTAAATGCAAATTTTTTTTCTGGACTTGAATGTATATGAATGTAATGAGCCACCGGCATAATATATATGTGGGGGGGAGAGAATGGAGTGGTCATGGACGCACAAACAGAAACCACCAGCACCTCCATTGCCAACGAAACACCACCTACTCACCCAAGATGGAAACAACCCTCCAAGGGTCAACCAGATAGAGCTAAGCCCAGAGCACAGTCAATGCATGAAGGCGATTTGCACAAAAGGCTTGGGGGAGAGTGATGTCATGTATCCTACATGGTTACTGCTTGTACTATTACAAGGTGTGCCACCAGAGGGCACTGCAGTGGGAGATTTGTAGGTTACCTGTACAGGTGTGCCAGGCCTAGTATAAAAGGCAGGCCACCAGGTGTAATCCTCACTCTGGAGTTACAATAAAAGACTAAGGTCACTACATTGCCTCGTGGAGTCATTATCAGAACATCTAAAGACATAACACCCACAATGCCCCACTCCCCGCAATGTCCCACAATGCCCCACTTCCCACAATGCCCTATTCCACACAATGCCCCACTCCCTACAATGCCCCACAATGCCCCACTCCCCACAATGCCCCACTCCCCACAATGTCCCACAATGCCCCACACCCACAATGCCCTGTTCCCCGCAATGTCCCACAATGCCCCACTCTCCCAATGCCCCACTCCCCACAATGTCCCACTCCCCACAATGCCCCACTCCCCGCAATGTCCCACAATGCCCCACACCCACAATGCCCTGCTCCCCGCAATGTCCCACAATGCCCCACTCCCCCAATGCCCCACTCCCCACAATGCCCCACTCCCCGCAATGTCCCACAATGCCCCACACCCACAATGCCCTGCTCCCCGCAATGTCCCACAATGCCCCACTCCCCCAATGCCCCACTCCCCACAATATCCCACTCCCCACAATGCCCCACTCCCTGCAATGTCCCACAATGCCCCACTCCCTGCCTGCAATGATGTGTGTGCCAGGGACACTTGGTGAGAGCATCCAATACGGGGAGAAAAGCCCCAAATAAAACCGGAAAACCTGCTTCTTGTCTGCTCCTGATTGTAACATTTGTCAGAAAAATATAAACAATACAAGCTTCAAACGTTTGAATCTCTCCATTACAAATTTCAGAATCTTTTCTTAAAGGAGCATCACCCTTTTAAAAAGTGGCGAATTTGCAAACACGTAGAACAATAACCTTGAAGCACATCATTGCATCACTTGTATGAGACAGCATCTGATAAAAAAAAACATCCCTTCTGATGGCTCATCTTTCCTCTGGCATTCCTCCCTCACCCCCTCATTCCCCTCGCCATTCTCTCACCCCTCACGCCTCCCTCGCCCCGCTCACCCCTCACCCCCTCACACCTCCCCATCCCTTCACCCCTCACCCCCTCATTCCCCTCGCCATTCTCACCCCTTACCCCCTCATTCCCCTCGCCATTCTCTCACCCCCTCACCCCTTATCCCCTCATTCCCCTCGCCATTCTCTCACTCCCTCACACCTTACCCACTCATTCCCCTCGCCATTCTCTCACCCCCTCACCCCTTACCCCCTCATTCCCTTTGCCATTCTCTCAGACCCTCACGCCCCCCTTGTCCCCTCATTCCCCTTACCTCTCAAACCTCCCTCACCCCTTACCCCCTCATTGCCCTCGCCATTCTCTCACCCCCTCACCCCTTACTCCCTCAATCCCCTCACCCTCTCACACCTCCCTCACCCCTTACCCCCTCATTCCCCTCACCCTCTCAAACCTCCTTCACCCCTTACCCCCTCATTCCCCTTGCCCTCTCTCACCACCTCACCCCTTACTCCCTCATTCCCCTCACCCGCTCACACTTCCATCACCCCTTTCCCCCTCATTCCCCTCGCCATTCTCTCATCAATCACGCCTCCCTCACCCCCTCGCCCATAGGTTAAAGCTGGTCACAGAGCTCTCTGCCTTTTGTACAGACAGAGTGAGAGAGTGAGGCTGAAGTGGAAGCAGAGAGAGGCGGAGAAAATTGAAGGAAGAGAGAGAGAGAGAGAGAGAGAGAGACAGACAGAAGTGAGGAGAGAGAAAGGAAGAAACACAGGTCCCGAGAGAATGGAGTGAAGGAGAGAGATTGAAGTCAAGGAAGAAACAGATAAAATGAAGAAGAGAGACACAAATGAAGGTAGAAAGAGTGAGACGGAAGTGAAGAAGAAAAGAGAAGCAGGCATGGAGGTGAAAAGAGAGTGACTGAAGTGAAGGAGAAAGAGCAAAAGAGAGCTAGAGTGAAGTAAGGAGAGAGACAAAAATGGAGGATAGAAAGACAAGCAGGAAAGTGAGATAGAAGTGAAGGGTAGAGAGATAAGGACAGGTGAGGGGAAAGAGCAACTTAGGGTGCATTTACAGCACAAATTTAGCATTGGGACAAATCAGTTTCCGCCTCACCCCACATTAATGTTCTAACGTTAATGCAGCTTCAGTCAGGTACAATCCACTCACTCATTGCATCAAAAGGATTGGCCTTACTCCCAAAGGTGTAGAACCTCACCCTCCTGCAGTAATATGACTCACAGTGATAATATTACCATGAAGAATCTTCTAAATGCATGTTTTAAAATGCTGTTATAAGCCATTGGAGATTGAAAGTTTATCAATTTTTGTCTAGAAAATACACCACGGCACAGAGCACAACACTATTTGCTCACGTTAAGACAAAGTACGTCAGCAGGCCTCAAAAAATTTGTTTTGAAGCTAACCTTCCCCAAGAAACTACACAGGAGAGAGATAAATCAAACTGATTTCATAAGGACTCAACAGTACATTTCTGCTGTACTAAAATCCACATTCTAGGTGATATCCAACTCCCAAATCAGTAGAATTTGCTTGCTCTGCAGTGCATTTTATTTGCTTCTGAATATAAAGGGCAGTGAAATGTCACAGACTGTGACAGTAGGTCCGTGGAGAATGAACTGATGAGCACATCTTTCTTTTGGATGTTTGTGAATGGCATTTATGCTTTGTTATAAACTTAAGAAAGCATCTAATCTCTTGAGCCAAGGTTTGATCTTCACATTGCATCATTTTCCTTAGCAGCAAAATACCTCTAATCAGCATCTATTTATCGAGACTCGAGGTTTAAAGAAAGAAAGACTTGCATTTATATAGTGCTTTTCATGACCACCAGACATCCCAAAGCGCTTTACAGCCAATGAAGTACTTGTGCAATGTAGTCACTGTTGTAACGCGGCAGCCAATATGCGCACAGCAAGCTCCCACAAACAGCAATGAGATAATGACCAGATAATCTGTTTGCTTATATACAGCTATCATATCAGGTAGTAAACAATATGGAGAAAGTAGATCGAGAAAATTACGTCAAATTAAATTGCGGGAGTAGGACACAGCCCCACAGGTTCAAATTAGGAAATTTAGGAATTCTGTCATGAAGTCCTTCGCAAAGAATGACCGATTCCCCAGTGTTGTGCTCAGGGAGCAGACCCACACAGTGCAGTGTGTGTGTGTGTGTGTGTGTGAGTGTGTGTGTACATCATAGAATTGAGCTAGCTAGTCCGATCCCGATAGTGCCATGCTCCGATCTGGCAGTCATGAGAGTTTGGAGTTTGTTGAGGCTGTGTTGAGCTTGCACAGGCCTCAATACGGGCCTGATTATAACGTCAATTAAATTGTCCCCACGACTGGCTCGCTTTATTTTCTGGCCTCCTCACTCTCTATGTGCCAATTAAAATGGCACTTGGCAGCTTCCGTATTATTTATTGAGAACGTCCATTTCTTAAACGAGGACTGCCTGCTTTTTTTTTAATGCTGTTTTTTGCCACCATTTTTAACTAGCCTTGCTGTTATTGTGGGGCTGGAGGAGATTACAAAGATTGGGAGGGGCGAGGCCATGGAGGGATTTGAAAATAGAAACATAGAAATCTCCAGCGCAGAAGGAGGCCATTTCAGCCCATCATGTTCGCGCCGATGAGAATTTTGAAATCGAGGCATTGCTTAACTGGAAGCCAATGTAGCTCAGCGAGTACAGGGGTGATGAGTGAGCAGGACTTGGTGCGAGTTAAGACCCAGGCAACTGAGTTTTGGATCACCTCTAGTTTACGTAGAGGTAGAATGTGGGAGGCCAGCCAGGAGTGCGTTGGAATAGTCAAGTCTAGAATGGCGTGAAGTTAATGTATTTGCGCAGTAGATACGAGCTAAACTCGTCACAGAAGGATCAGTCTTGTCATTACAAATGTAAGTAACATAGTAATTGTTAATTACTGACAATCAACCTCTCTGGCACTAAACATGAACTATTACAAGTGTGGAGTCTCATTCCTTTAGGTATTAATTGTTGTTGGAGATTTTAAAAATGTCAAATTGAACATTTGGCCTTGAAGTCACGCATTCTAATTTATACATCCTTCTCAGTCCCTGCACTGTTAATCCTTCAATCTGATTGGTTAAGGATGCCCGCTTTCCCTCGCTGCACCATTATCAGTTTGCACTTTCAGCAACTTGCCTCGCAAAAAATGTAAAACTTAAACGCACACGGGCAAGTCTAACTAATGGCAGACGTCGTTAGAAGCCCTGTTATAGTAAGTCCTGGCCCAACATTTCAGGTCGATGGGCTTTCATCAGAACTGGAAGATATACTCTAAGACATACTGAGAGTACTGTTGTGGAGGCACTGGAGAAAGAGATTGACATAGATGATAAGAGAACTAAATGGTTATAACTATCAAGACAGACTGAAGAGGCTGGAAAAGAGAAGGCTGAGGGGTGATCAGATAGAGGGTTTTAATATTATGAAACAATTTGATAGGGTAGACATAGAGAATATATTCCCACTTGTAGAGTGTCCAAAACTAGAGTATCATAAATAAAGGATAATCACTAATAAATCCAATGAAGAATTCAGGAGAAATTTCTTTAATGCGTGGTTAGAATGTGGAACGTGCTATCACAGGGAGTAGTTGAGGCGAATAGTATAGATACATTTAAGGGGAAATTAGATACGTACATGAGGGAGAAAGGAATAGAAGGACATGCTGATAGGGTGAGATAAAGTAGAGTGGGTGGAGGCTCATGAGGATCATAAACACCGGCACAGACCAGTTTCTATGCTGTACATTCTGTGTAATGTTAGAGATAAACAGTTTTTAAACAAGTACAGAAATAGAGGGGAGAGCAAAGGGGAAGCTCTGTGATAGGGTGGAGGGCAGGAGTGATACCCTGTTTCCTACATTACAACAGTGACTACACTTCAAAAAACCTAATTTGTTTCTATGGCTAAGGGGATCAAGGGGTATGGAGAGAAAGCAGGTATGGGGTACTGAAGTTGCATGATCAGCCATGATCATATTGAATGGTGGTGCAGGCTCGAAGTGCCGAATGGCCTACTCCTGCACCTATTTTCTATGTTTCTATGTTGTAAAGCGCTTTGGGATATCCTGAGGTCACGAAAGGCGCTATACAAATGCACTCTGTCATTTAATGATCAGGTGGTCCTGAAATTAGATTTTCTTTTCTTCATACTAACAGACAGCAGCTTCCAAGAAGAAACATTTCACAGTCCTTGAAACATTTTGCCAATGAAACAGAATGTAGCTTCAGGTCTTGTGTTTTAGAATTGTATTATTACAGCAAGCACAATATTTCCTTCAATTTAAGGTAGACTGCATTTTCTAAATGCGTTGAGATCATTATATGTTAAATATTAAAAAGAAAAGGCTGATTTATGAGAAGGTGGAAACCATTAATCAAGCCAACACAGAGTGAGTACCCCATAGGCATGTTGTAGTGGGCACGGTCAGAGATATCAAGCAGCCTGCAAATTACAGGTCGGAGATGCACTTCAACACGAGACCCCAATCCCAATGTGCACATGATTTTATTCTGTTTCTGGACCAATGATCCGGAGACGTGGAGTTCAAATCCCACCACAGCATCTGGGGGAATTTAAAAATTCAGTTCATTAAATAAAAACCTGGAATTTAAAAAAATGCTAGTATCAGTAATGATGACCATAAAACTACCGGAATGGCCAAGAAACCCATCTGGTTCACTAATGTCCTTCAGGGAAGGAAACCTGTCACCTTCAACCGGCCTGGCCTATATGTGACTCCAGATCCACAGCAATGTGGTTGACTCTTAGCTGCCCTCTGAAATGGCCCAGCGAGTCACTCAGTTGTACCAAACCGCTACAATAAAGTCAGCACCTTCACCGCACGGACTGTAGCGGTTCAAGAAGGCGGCTCGCCACCACCTTCTCAAAGGGCAATTCGGGACGGACAATAAATGCCAGCGATGCCCACATCCTGTGAACGAATACATTTTAAAAAACAAAATTAAAATCATCCACTGAGTTCCCACACTGACATCTCGGCTCATTTCTGAGACATTCGGTATTTGATCTCACCAAACCAGCACAAATATCAGACCACGTCAACCGGAATTCTTCCATTGAAACTCCACAACTGTGCAGAGAATGTAAGAAAACTTCACACTGTCCAGAGCCAGGTAATCACTGCAACAAATTAAAGTTTTTGTTATGTCTTTAGATGCTCTGATGATGACGCCACGAGGCAATGTATTGCACTTGAACTGTAATGACCTTAGTCCATTTAATATAACTCCAGAGTGATGATCACACATGGTGGCCTGCCTTTTATACTGGGCCTGGAACACCTGTACAGGCAACGTACAAATCTCCCACTGCAGTGCCCTCTGGTGGAACATTATGTATAATAGTACAAACAGTAAACATGTCTGGAAACATGGCATCACTCTCCCCCAAGTCCTTAGTGCAAATCGCCTTCATGCATTGACTGTGCTCTGGGTTTAGCTCTATCTGGTTGACCCTTGGGGGGTCGTTTCCATCTTGGGTGAGTAGGTGGTGTTTCGTTGGCAGTAAAGGTGCTGGTGGTTTCTATTTGTGAGTCCATGACCATTCCATTCTCTCCCCCCCCACATATATATTATGCCGGTGGCTCATTACAATCATATACATTCAAGTCCAGAAAAAAAAATTTGCATTTACATCATTACATTTGTGGTACAGTTGTGAGGCAAGTTAATTTGACTGGTGAGGTACATACTTGGAATCAGTACTGGTGTCAGCAGCGGTGCGTGAGGACGAGCTAGTTCCAGAACTGCTGGATGGTGTCCAGAGTCTGGTGGTGGCATGGTGCCCAGTGCTGGCAGTGGGAACCCGTTTGGCTCAAGTTGCCGGCTCTTGGGGCCTTTGCCATTGCTCCAAGCATCGGGCAGGTTTACAGATGCCTGTGTCCTCCCAGTCCTCTCCTTATGCCCCAGGTCACTACTCCCTGAGGATCAGTCATCCAGCAGTGCGCAGGGAACTGCTGACTCGCTTGCCTGGGCGTTAGTTGGTTTGGGATCCTGGCTGGTCCTGGTCCCACTCGGGAGAACCGTTGCAAGTGACCCTTCGCTTATGGGTATGGCCTTGGTGGCGATAGGGTCTGGGGACTGCGCCTTAGCGCAGTTTGCTCCTTCAGGCTTGTGGTGGTTGGTGCCATCAGGTGCCTGACAGGTGGAGCCGATCGGGGGCAGGGTATCGATACCGTTGCCGTTGCCCTCCTGAGATCATTTGCTCTGCAGCTTGTCCATATTAGCTGCTTGTGGCCACACTCCGTGGTGCATCACTCTGGTCCCAAGGATGCAGGCTACAGCATTGAGTAGCCCGCTGGACATGTGTGCTCCCGAAGGGTGTTTGCCCACTACATTATCTGAATACAGTTGAAATCCTACATCGCATAACATTTCATTACTCATTGTAGATAAACTGTAGTTCCGATCGCAATCGCACGACCTTTCTTTGCTTATTACACGTATAAAACTCTGATCATCAATTACAAGCTTTACATTTAACTCACAGTTGCTATTACATTGATTAAGAATGTGGGATTGTCTCTTTAAGTGCAGTGGGTTGCTGCCTCCTTTAAGAGAGCCTTGCTATCTTTACCCCAACCATCTTCTTCGCTTGGTACTACATGTTGCTGCATCAGCGCTGCACATCGTGAACTGGCCGCCGCCATCTTTTTCTTCAGCACTTCACCTCGTGGTTTGAGCGCCATCTTTCTTTCATCCACAATGTCGACTGCTGTGATCCTCTTCTCCCCGGGTTCTGCCACTGAAGCTGGTAAGTCGCCTTTGGATCCGATTTTCTTCCTCCGGAGTCCTGCCACTGGAGCCTGGAAGGTGTGTTCGGGTTGTCTCAGCTGGATCATCTCCACGCAGTCGTGCTGAGCGGTCTGTGCCTCGGGTGCTGTGCTGGTCTGCTCTCTGGTGCCGGATCCAACCTCAGGTGGGGGCTTGCTTTGCCTCTGAGCATGGGAGACGTCAATCGCTGGAGGGATGAAATCTTCCCAGCTCCAATGCATCTTCTCCGAGTAGCGTTGGTCCATCACCTGCAACAATCCACAGAGGTAACTTGTGCACCGCGCCATCATGGAGTACCTTTACATCTGCACTACCAACAACTGGGATAAGTTCATTGGTGTAGGTGCGCAACTTTGCCTGAACCGGGACCAACTTGGGTCGATCAGTTTGATTGTCCCACAGCCTCTCAAAGGCTTCTTGATTCATTACTGACTGGCTCGCCCCCGTGCCCACTTCCATGAAGACTGGAACGCCGTTTATCTTAACTTCCATCCTCAATGGGGAACATTCTGTGGTGCAGGTAAACATGCCATATGCCTCATCGTGGGGCTGAGCTGCCTCTCTGAATACCTCTTCATAATCTGCGCCGGTTTCATGGCCATCTGCAGACTCTTCATCAACACAGTGAGTCATATTTCTTTTACACATTCACTGGAGATGGCCCTTTGTGCTGCAGCCTTTAAACACATAGTCCTTAAAACGGCACTGGTGAGCCCTGTGATTCCCTCCGCAACGCCAGCATGGTGCTACTCGATTAGCCCCCCTCGGCGGACTCTGAGTTAAGGGACTCGGGGGCCTGTTCTCTCTCCCCTAAGGAGAGTCACGTTCTACAGTCCAGCCTCTAAAAGGCGCCTTTCTGTGCACAGTACTTGCCGGGTTTGAGTCCTGAGGATGAGTAATCCGCCTTGAGCCGCAGGTCGAGGTCATGAATGCCTAGCTCATGGCAATGGCCTTCTGCAGTGTGTTGTGGTATCCGCAGACAGTAGTCTGTGAAGAATGCCCTCGTGGCCGATTCCGATGACAAATATATCCCGCAGCGCTTCAGTGAGGTGTTCGCCGAAATCACACGGTGCCGCCAGCCTCCTGAGGTCTGCAGCATATTTCGCGATTTCCTGGTCTTCGGGCCGTCAGTGGGTATAAAACCAGTGTCTGGCTGTGAGGATGCTCTCTTTGGGCTTGAGTTGTTCTTGGATCAGCGTTACAAGCTCCTCATACGTCTTGGTCGTTGTCTTCGCTGGTGCCAGCAAGTCCCTGACGAGGCCATAGACAATGGGCCACAACAGGTTAGCAGGATAGCTCTGCGCTTATCAGCCAGTGTGGCCGGATTATCGCTTGCCAGATCGTTTGCTGTGAAGAAATGGTCGAACCTCTCTGCAAAGGCGTCCCAATCAACACAATCGGCGAACTGCTGCAACGTACTAAGGTTAGCCACTTTCGCGAGAAAGTCCGTAATCTCGTCGCCAATTGTTATGTCTTTAGATGCTCTGATAATGACTCCACGAGGCGATGTATTGCACTTGAACTGTAGTGACCTTAGTCCATTTAATATAACTCCAGAGTGAGGATCACACATGGTGGCCTGCCTTTTATACTAGGCCTGTACAGGTAACCTACAAGTCTCCCACTGCAGTGCCCTCTGGTGGCACACCTCAGTGACCATACAGCTGGTGTACAAGTTTCCCACAGTAGTGCCCTCTGGTGGCACATCATGTATAATAGTACAAGCGGTAAACATGTCTGGATACATGACAGTTTTCATATCAACAAGAAGCAATAAACTGCAGTTACTGACAATCTGAAACAAAAGCAGGAAATGCTGGAAACGCTCAGATGATTGGTTAGTATCTGTGCAGAAAACGCAAACGGTAATGTTTCAGGTGAAAACCCTTCATCACGAACGGTCCATCATCATCATAGGCAGTCCCTCGAAACGAGGATGACTTGTTTCCACGCCGAAAAGGGATGAGTTCACAGGTGTTTCAATGAAGGACCTAATATTCCAGATCAGGAACTACATCTTGAAGGATGGAAGATGTCTGTGCGTGGATTTGTTTAACGTGTGGTGGCCGTTGCACACCAGCCACCACACGGGCTTGACAGAGCTAGGTCTTGTTCCAGTGGCAAGGGTTAACCAAGATGACTGGAGACCAGCTCTGCTGCACGGACCTAGTGTGGGCTGTCCCGTGCTGCCCCTGGGCCCTCGGCTCTTCTGGGCCCCAATCGCTCTACGAACTTTTGCCGACCTGGCCGCTCCTGCTGTACCTGCGCACACTCCAATCATCCGTCGCCCTCCTGCAGCAGCACACGCTGCTCCCTGCAGTGGTATACCACCGCACGTTGCTCCCTCTAATGGCCCCGGCCTGATGATGGTCTTGCAGTCCGGGACCGCGCCGATTTCCAATATCATGTATGGTTTTGATAAAAGGGAGCTTTCCCAATAGTACACAAACGGTCCACGGCGCAAACGTTAACTCCCCTGCTCTCTCCACAGATGCTGACTGGCCTGTTGCATGTTTCCGGCCTCTTCAGTTTCTGCTTGAAATTTGAGTATGTTTCCCCCATCTCTAAAAATATCTACGTGGCCAAGGGTAGCTGGGGGGGGGGGTCCGTTCCACCATCGTAACTTCGGAGGAAACGCCAAGAAGCCCTGAGGAAACTTTTCCCTTGTGCTTCTAATGGACAACACGTGCAACAGACAACCTATTGCTCACGGAGAACCTGCAGTCTGAATCACAGCTCAGCTGCTAAGGTGGCGCTCTGTCTTTAAAGTCATTTATTACCCACTGCCCGTGGGGAAATGGTTTGAATAGGTCAGAGGTCAGGGAGGTGTCTGTAGATTGGCAGCTGCCCTCAGGGAGAAACCAGGTTGTCAAAGTCAGAACCAAAGAGCACAAAATGACAGGCTTTCTTCTTCCGTGTACATTTGCCATTTTGAGTGCGACCTGGAAGTGTGATGAATCTGCACAAGATTGCATCGAGTGAATTCTCATCACCCTATGTATTTATAGGGAGAGAGAGAAAGAGAAAGGAAAGAGACAGAAAGAAAGAAAGGAGAGAGAGTTGGGAGACAGAGAAGAGAGAAAGAGAACAAAAAAGTGCAAATAATGGGAAATATAACCAGAAAACCCTGCAATAATCCTCTGCCACTATCTGAAGAGAGAGGGAATATATCACTGGCATTTTAACTGGAATTAATCTGTGTTTTCTCTTTTCAGGTGCTGATGGGCCGGTTGTGCATTATGATACTCACCATAATTGTGTAATTTGTATTGTTCTGTTTCATTGTGGATGGAAAATGTTAATATTTAATATGGGGCTGGATTTTTGGTTCTGCTCATTTCGGGGCGGTAATGGCGGCAGGGCGGTGAAGTTTGGTGCCTGGGAACAGTTTGCGCCTCAGTCAGCAAAATTCATCATCTGGGTATGGAGCAGGGCGCTGAGGGAGGAGTTACGCACCTCTTCTCGGGCACAAGGCCTGCTGAGCAGCTGAAAATCTGGCTTCCAGGTATGGTTCAATCTGCAGGCAGCACAAGCGACAGTTTAACCCGTGCCGTTTACTCCCTCCAATGATTCAAATCCATCGGGAAACAGAGAAGTTTGGGTGTTATGTGCCTCCCTCGCAAAATCAGCTGAAGATCCTGGGCCTTGTGCACCTCATCCACTGACTGGACAGAGAGGCCCAATTGGTCTTCCAACCCAAATCCCTGGCTCCCGCTGATCTTCTGACCTTCACATGAATTCTCGTAGTTCAGGAAGAACACAGATTAGGGGAGCACGGGAAATCAGCTTGTGGATAATCGCTGTGACCTTTACTTTAGTGCAGTACTGAGGGAGCGCTGCACTGTCAGAGGTGGCTTCTTTTGGATGAGATGTTAAACCGAGGCCCCGTTTCCCCTCTCAGGTGAACATAAAAGATCCCATGGCACTATTCCAAAGAAGAGTAGTGGAGCTCTCCCAGTGTCCTGTCCTGGCCAATATTTATCTCTCAATCAACATCACTAAAACAAATTTTCTGGTTTATTTATTTCATTTCTGTTTATGGGAGCTTGCTGTGCACAAAATGGCTGGCATGTTTCCTACATTACAACAGTGACTACATTTCAAAAAAGTACTTAATTGGCTGTAAAGTACTATGGGACGTCCTGAGGTTATGATAGGCGCTATAGAAATGCAAGTCTTTCTTTTAGCAGACTCATGTTTGATCCTCTAAAGATCCTACGGCAATAATGCTTGCATTTTTCTAAAAAGTAGCAAATTACTGCCCTGGTTCTTTCCTTCTCCAATATTTATTTTAATAGGCTTTGCCCTGTGGGTTACGACTAATCAGGCTGCTAAATTAGTTCCAATTCGTGCCAATTTTAGTGCAGTGTTGTGATCACTGAACGTCATCCATCTGGGGAAGCGATGCCCTTCCATTGTAATATCTAAGCCTGTGATAATCGTACTGTCTTTTCAACGCATCTATTATAACTGTAAATGGAACTTGTCATAGATCAATAGTAAAGGATCAGAAGGAAGGCTTATTCTGGAACAGAAGAGGTAATGTTTCCAGATAAATGGTAGATGTTGTTTTTTTTTTTATTCGTTCCGGGATGTGGGCATCACTGGCAAGGCCAGCATTTATTGCCCATCCCTAATTGCCCTGGAGAAGGTGGTGGTGAGCCGCCTTCTTGAACCGCTGCAGTCTGTGTGGTGAAGGTGCTCCCACAGTGCTGTTAGGGAGGGAGTTCCAGGATTTTGACCCAGCGACGATGAAGGAAAGGCGATACATTTCCAAGTCAGGATGGTGTGTAGCTTGGAGGGGAACGTGGAGGTGATGGTGCTCCCATGCGCCTGCTGCCCTCGTCCTTCTAGCTGGTAGAGGTCGCGGTTTTGGGAGGTGCTGCCGAAGAAGCCTTGGCGAGTTGCTGCAGTGCATCATGTAGATGGTACACACTGCAGCCACGGTGCGCCGGTGGTGATGGGAGTGAAAGTTTAAGGTGGTGGATGGGGTTCAAGCGGGCTGCTTTGTCCTGGATGGTGTCGAGCTTCTTGAGTGTTGTTGGAGCTGCACTCATCCAGGCAAGTGGAGAGTATTCCATCACACTCCTGACTTGTGCCTTGTAAATGGTAGAAAGGCTTTGGGGAGTCAGGAGGTGAGACACTCGCCGCAGAATACTCAGCCTCTGACCCGCTCTTGTTGCCACAGTATTTATGTGGGTGGTCCAGTTAAGTTTCTGGTCAATGGTGACCCCCAGGATGTTGATGGTGGGAGTTACATCCTGCTGTTTCACCAGTATTATTAGTTTTATCTTAATTCATTCCTTCCCCTTTATCACCCTGCCGAAGCCACAGGTCTGCACACAGACTCCTTGAGCTAGGAAGGCAGGCCAGGCTGTGCTGACAGTTCCTCCACAGTTACGCTTAATGGAGCTCCTTGACCAGCGGAAAGAAGCCACACATAACAGCGGGCATGAGCTGGCAGATTTTCCTTCCTTTCAATTTGAAACAAAGTAAGGAATTCTCTCTGGTGGTCTGGCCAAGGTCCACTGGCATCCTCCTGCCTAAGCTGCAGGCAACCATGGTTCAAAGGCAGTCAAGTGGAAGGCTCCTCCCACTATTTGTGGTTGAGTGAAGCTCAGGCCTGGAAAATCGAGCCGTGACCACCTGGTTAGTAAACATTTATTCGGTCATTTGTCAGTTTTACACATAATAATGGCACTGCAAACCAACGCAGACTTAACGTGGTAAATGTGTGAGTTTGTTTTAGATTCCCATAGTCCCAAATCAGAAAGGGTATTGATCTGACCATCACAGAAGGGCTTCCTTTTCATGTTTCCACTCTCTTACATCAGTACTCTATGGTGGATAGTTTCCAACTTAACGCTGATTGATTTTAATGGAAAGGAAATTGGGCTGTTTCTATAATGGCCGCCTGACCTGCAATTCCAGTTTTATGTCAAGCGATAAGTTGAAAATTATCCCCGTATCCTCACTATAAGGACATCGTATTGCAATAGATTAATTTACAACCTTTACCGTCGGAGTTCAGATAATCTTGTCTGAATTATCAAATCGACCAGTGAAAATAAATGACTAGTGACCATCCCTGGTCGTGGGAGGAGAACATCCTGGGAACTGCTCATCCTTTACCATTGCCCCAGTGGGATATCTTACCTCCAAGTGGCAGCCCTTCTGGGAATGTGGCTATTGTGTATGAAATGATACAATGAACTCTGTACTGTGAGCCAGTGACCAGGTGCATGTAACCTGGCCAGTCTTTAATGGCTTTCAGAAGTGAAGATAAAAGCTGAAGTTCAGGTTATATACCAGGCCCAGCACGAGTGTACCTATGACCCTAGGACCTTCGACGGTAGTGCCCCTGGTGGTGGGCAGACCTTATGTACATACATTACAGTGGCCCACTGAAATTTTCCTAAAGTTCCAGAGAGCCGTAGTTTTAAGTCAGGTCATTGCAGCTTTCGCACCGGGGAACCTGAGTAACATCGGTTTTAAACAAGTGGATCCAAAACCAAATTGTTATCAGAACAGACGATGATATCACAAAAGATGGAGATGCTGTCTTCTTTGATCTCGCGATGGAATTAAGCAGCGAAATCGGCAGCTCGAGTAGATTGCCGAGAGAACATACCCTATTTCTGTAAAACCTAAGCTATTTCTATTGATTGTGAAATGAGTGTGTAACCTGCAGGAATAACTACAAGGACCTACTGAAAAGAATCTGAGCTCAGATAAAACCAATTATGCCTTGACATGCTCAAACTAAGCCCACCGGGATCTGAGCACAGTGCACAGAAGTCCCATAATGCAAGTGATTTGCGGCTGTGAATTGAGTTAATTCTCACCTCACATCGCAAAGTCGATAGATTTAACATCAAGCGTTAGTGTTTATAAACATAGAAAATAGGTGCAGGAGTAGGCCATTCGGCCCTTCGAGCCTGCACCACCATTCAATATGATCATGGCTGATCATGCAACTTCAAAACCCCACTCCTGCTTTCTCTCCATACCCCTTGATCCCTTTAGCCGTAAAGGCCACATCTAACTCCCTTTTGAATATATTCAACGAACTGGACTCAACAACATACGTGGTTGAGAATTCCACAGGTTCACAATTCTCTGAGTGAAGAAGTTTCTCCTCATCTCAGTCCTAAATGACCTACCCCTTATCCTTAGACTGTGACCCCTGGTTCTGGACTTCCCCAACATCAGGAACATTCTTCCTGCATCTAACCTGTCCAATCCCATCAGAATTTTATATGTTTCTATCAGATCCCCTCTCATTCTTCTAAATTCCAGTGAATATAAGCCTAGTCGATCCAGTCTTTCTTCATATGTCAGTCCTGCCATCCCGAGAATGGTGAACCTTCGCTGCACTCCCTCAATAGCAAGAACGTCCTTTCTCAGATTAGGAGACCAATACTGCACACAATACTCAAGGTGTGGTCTCACCAAGGCCCTGTACAAGTGCTGTAAGACCTCCCTGCACCTATACTCAAATCCTCTCGCTATGAAGGCCAACATGCCATTTGCTTTCTTTGCTGCCTGCTTTCAATGACTGATGTACCATGACACCCAGGTCTCATTGTACCTCCCCTTTTACTAATCTGTCACCATTCAGATAATAATCTGCCTTCCTGTTTTTGCCACCAAAGTGGATAACCTCACATTTATCCACATTATACTGCATCTGCCATGCATTTTCCCATTCACTTAACCTGTCCAGGTCACCCTGCAGCCTTTTAGCATCCTTCTCACAGCTCACACCGTCACTCAGCTTAGTGTCATCTGCAAACTTGGAGATATTACATTCAATTCCTTCGTCTAAATCATTAATGTATGTTGTAAATAGCTGGGGTTCCAGCACTGAACCTTGCGGTACCCCATTAGTCACTGTCTGCCATTCTGAAAAGGACCCGTTTATTCCCACTCTTTGCTTTCTGTCTGCCAACCAGTTCCTTATCCACATCAATACATTACCCCCAATACCATGTGCCTTAATTTTGCGCACTAATCTCTTGTGTGGGACTTTGTCAAAAGCCTTTTGAAAGTCCAAATACACCGCATCCACTGGTTCTCCCTTACATCCTCAAAAAATTCTAGAAGATTTGTCAGGTATGATTTCCCTTTCATAAATCCATGCTGACTTGGACCGATCCTGTTACTGCTTTCCAAATGTGCTGCTATTACATCTTTAATAATTGATTCCAGCATTTTTCCCACTACCGATGTCAGGCTAACCGGTCTATAATTCCGTTTCCTCTCTGCCTCCTTTTTTAAAAAGTGAGGTTACATTAGCTACCCTCCAATCCATAAGAACTGATCCAGAGTCCATGGAATGCAGGAAAATTTCCACCAATGCATCTAATATTTCTAGGGCTGCTTCCTTAAGTACTCTGGGATGCAGACTATCAGGCCCTGGGGATTTATCGACCTTCAATCCCATCAATTTCCCTAACACCATTTCCTGACTAATAAGGATTGACTTTACAACAGTGCATTTGTCGTCTCAAAGTCCTTCAAAATCTTTCCACACTTCCTCAAAGTAAAATTGGTATTTGATGAAAGTTCATTGACCTGAAACGTAACTCTAGATGGATTCCCCGCTCAGGCCCGAGTTTAAATTACAGTTGGGTTTCAATGATGCCATCGGGCCACGACATGCATATGTAAAGAAGGACCCTGTTGGCTCCAGGCTCGGGTCCTTGCTGTCTGCTCAGGAGAGCAGGTTAAAATTGCAGATGTTGCGATCATGGCGGCTTTTGGACAGTGATTTTAATTGCCCACTCGCCAGGCTTCTGCTGAGCGAGAAGGGTTAAAATCGCCCCCTGTTTTACTCTGTTGCACTCTCCAGAGTTGCTGCCTGACTTGCGGAGCGTTTCCAAAATTGTCTTCCTTTAATTTTAATAATGGAATTATAAGACAGAGATTGTAATGTGCGAATAACTGATTGATACTTAAAAATCAACATTTTAATCCATTGAGTTTCTCTGCGTGATTTATTTTCTCAATATAGTTTCAGAGTGCAGTGCGCTATTAGTCCTTAGACAAAGAATCATTTTGTTCAGCCCACTCAATTCCTATGCAAACCCTCGTTAGGGTGCAGCAGGCAATACATCCTCAAAAGTGTTTATGTGACGACTTATCAGGTGAGTGAAAGCAGCTCTGAAGAGATGCCTCCTAAGAATATATGAGAGAATATTGTGAAAATCATGCAACAAAAAAGAAATGCTGCAATGTGATAAAGGTAATGTGATTGGGCCCTCCCCAACCACTCCTCATATTATCAGACATAAAGGCCTGACACCTTCAAATATACCTGATGGGCACAGCACAGAACAATGCAGTCAACCAGTGTGAAGGTGATTGGTAAATCGCAAATTCAGGGTATTTCTGAGTCTTAAGCAACATCCCAACTCGGGAGCAGCAAAGCAGCATTACAGACGGCTAAAGGCTGAGGTCCAACAAAAAACCCGGGACCTAAAGAACAGGTGGTGGATGGAGAAAGCACAGGAGATGCAGCAGTTGGCCGACAACCATGATGTGCGAGGATTCTTCATCGCAGTCAAGGCCACCTATGGGCCAAACACCCAAGGCCCCACCCCACTGCTGGCCAGGAACGGGGAAACACTCATCAAGGACACCGAGGCAGTCAGGGCCCGCTGGAAGGAGCACTTCGAAGATCTCCTCAATTGAGACTCTGCCTTTGACCTGAGTGTCCTTGACTCCATCCCGCAGCATGCTATCCACCACCACCTCAGTGAGATCCCAACACTGCACGAGGTAGAAAAAGCCATAAGATAGCTTAAAAACAACAAGGCCACGGGTGCAGACGGAATCCCTGCTGAGGCATTGAAGTATGGTGGAGAGGCACTGCTGGCGTGAATACACCATCTCTCTCATCTGGAGGGAGGAGAGCATGCCGGGATATCTCAGAGATGCAGTGATCATGACCAACTTTAAAAAAGGGGACAAGTCCGACTGCGGCAACTACAGAGGAATCTCCCTGCTATCAGCCACTGGGAAACTTGTCGCTAGAGTCCTCCTCAACCGTCTTCTTCCCGTGGCCGAGGAGCTCTACCCGGAGTCACAGTGCGGATTTCGTCCCCTATGGGGCACAACAGTCATGATTTTTGCAGCGCGACAGCTACAGAAAAAATGCAGGGAACAATGCCATCCCTTATACCTTCTTCGACCTTACAAAGGCCTTTGACACTGTCAACCGTGAGGGTCTATGGAGCGTCCTCCTCCGTTTCGGATGCCCCAAAAGTTCATCACCATCCTCCACCTGCTTCACAACGACATGCAGGCCGTGATCCTTACCACCGGATCCATCACAGACCCAATCCACGTCCAGACCAGGGTCAAACAGGGGTACGTCATCGCCTCAACCCTCTTCTCATTCTTTCTCGCCACCATACTCCACCTCACAGTCAACAAGCTCCCCGCTGGAGTGGAACTAAACAACAGAACCAATGGGAACTTGTTCAACCTGCTCCATCTCCAGGCCAGGTCCAAGACCACCCCAACCTCTGTCATCGAACTATAGTACGCGGACGCTGCCTGTGTCTGCGCACATACAGAGGCTGAACTCCAGGACATAGTCAACGTATTTACTGAGCATGGGCCTTACACTAAACATCTGTAAGACAAAGGGAAATCACGTTTGACAAATTTTCTGGAGTTCTTTGAGGATGCAACGGGCAGGGTGGATAGGGGGAAACCAGTGGCTGTGGTGTATTTGGATTTACAGAAGACATTCGATAAGATGCCACATAAAAGGTTACTGCACAAGATAAAAGTTCACAGGGTTGGGGGTAATATATTAGCATGGATAGAGGATTGGCTAACTAACAGAAAACAGAGAGTCGGGATAAATGGATCATTTTCCACTTGGCAAACAGTAACTAGTAGGGTGCCGCAGGGATCGGTGCTGGGGCCTCAACTATTTACAATCTATATTGGGTGAAGGGACTGAGTGTAATGTAGCCATGTTTGCTAATGATACAAAAATGGGTGGGAAAGCAAATTGTGAGGAGGATACAAGAAATCTGCAAAGGAATATAGACAAAGAAGTGAGTGGGCAAAAATTTGGCAGATGGAGTATAATGCGGCAAATGTGAGGTTATCCATTTTGGCAGAATAAATAAAAAAGCAAATTATAATTTAAATGGAGAAAAATAGCAAAGTGCTGCAGTACCGAGGGACCTGGGGGTCCTTGTGCATAAAACACAAAAAGTTAGTATGCAGGTACAGCAAGTAATCAGGAAAGCAAATGGAATGTTGGCCTTTATTGCAAGGGGGATAGAGTATAAAAGCAGAGAAGTCCTGCTACAACTGCACAGGGTATTGGCGAGGCCACACCTAGAGTACTGTGTAAAGTTTTGATCTCCGTATTTAAGGAAGGATATACCTGCGTTGGAGGCTGTTCAGAGAAGGTTCACTAGGTTGATTCCAGAAATTAGGAGGTTGACTTATGAAGATAGGTTGAGTAGGTTGGGCCTATACACATTGGAGCTCAGAAGAATGAGAGGTGATCTTATTGCAACATATAAGATAATGAGGGGGCTAGACAAGATGGATGCAGAGAGGATATTTCCATTCATAGGGGAAACTAAAACTAGGAGGCATAGTCTCAGAATAAGTGGCTGCTCATTTTAAACTGAGATGAGGAGGAATTTCTTCTCTCAGAGGGTTGTAAATCTGTGGAATTCTCTTCCCCAGAGAGCTGTGGAGGCTGGGTCATTGAATATATCTAAGGTGGGGTTTTGAGCGATAAGGGAATAAAGGGTTATGGGGAGCGGGCAAGGAAGTGGAGCTGAGTCCATGATCAGATCAGCCATGATCTTATTAAATGACGCAGCAGGCTCGAGATGCCAAATGGCCTGCTCCTGCTCCTATTTCTTATGTTCTTATGTTCTTATTTAAGGATTGAGAAAGAAACAGAGGAACGAAGGAGAAAAAATAAGGAAATTAGAGTCTAATTAGGTACAAAAAGAAAATAAAGAAAGCGAAAGAAATATTGGATTGAGAGAGAGAGAGAAAAAAAGACATAACAGAAAAGTACGAAATCATTTTTAAACTTTGTACTGTAAAATTTTAAAATTCTCTAAGAACAATTTACTACCTGCACGAATGAGACTCCACAGTTTCAATTGTTCCTTTTCTGAGCTGGAGAGGTCGAGTGTCATTGCAGGAACATAAATCTTATCAATAAAAAGGGTCTTTACGATGTTACGCTTTCTGTGGTGCGTTTAATGCGTATTTGCTGGGCAAATGCAGCAATTTAATGAAACTCACGGTGAGGGGGGAGGTTGCGGGTGAGCTCCCATTTTCGCGAGGTTGACAGCGGAGTGACGCAAATCGTCCTGCAATTTGTGGCCATTCGCAACTCACGGGGAATCTCTTCCTTGTCACAAGTTGCTGGGTTATTCACTTACGTGAACATTTAACTCATCATTCATTTCCCAGAAAATTCTGGCCTATTGTTACAATTACTGTGGTCAGTCAACGCTATTATCAATTGTCTGGGCATCCTAATTTGTTCTGCTAAGAAAGAAAGAAAGATTTGCATTTATATAGCACCTTTCACGACCACTGGACGTCTCAAAGCACTTTACAGCCAATGAAGTACTTTTTGTAGTCACTGTTGTTATGTGGGAAACCCAGCAGCCAATTTACACACAGCAAGCTCCCACAAACAGCAATGTGATAATGAACAGATAATCTGTTTTTGTTATGATTGGGGGATAAATATTGGCCTGGACACCGGGGATAACTCCGCTTCTCTTCTTCGAAATAGTGCCACCTGAGAGAGCAGGTGGGGCCTAGGTTTAACGTCTCATCTGAAAGACGGCACCTCCGACAGTGCAACACTCCCTCAGCACTGCACTGGAGTGCCAGCCTAGATTTTTTATGTGCTCAAGTTCCTGGAGTGGGGCTTAAACCCAGAACCTTCTGACTCAGAGGTGAGGGTGCTACCATTGAGCCACAGCTGACACCACAGGAAGATACCACAAGATAGATTTTACGTGTTAAGCACCAATCCCTAATGGTACCACCTCCACCCTGAGGAACTATTAATTTCACTACTATGCCATGAAATACATGCAAGTTTGAAAGTTACTCCAGTGGCAGCACCTCTGGCAACTGTGCCTGGAAATTACTCACTGCAATATTAGCAGAGGAATACTTAAGGCATCCATGTGACAGCCCTGCATCCTTTATTTTAATGGGGGCATTGATCCATTTATTCATTTGAATAACTTACTCTAATGTGGGGATTAATTTCTGAGCAATACCCGCTACTCACAGCAGTTAATGATCGCTCTTTGGCCTCTGACCCACAAGCGCACTCTCCTGCAACCGTTCTGCTCTTTCCTTCTCCCTGAGCTCCAATATTGGCATCTTCCGCATTCTTCCTTCTCCTTGCAACTCACTGTGCTGCAGTCAAGGTTCATTGCACTTGTAATGACACGTTAAAACTGTATAAAGCCATCGAGTGGTGCTGAGTCGGGATTGCTATCACCCTCGGCAAAGGAGACAGACATTTTAAATGAAGATTGAGATGTGCTTCAGACAGTCTCCTGTTGTCCACATAGGCCACAGACCTTTAGATGGTGTCAGAACTATTACAAATGAAAGGCTTTTAGAATTTGAAACTGGAAGTATTGTAAAAATGGATAGATGACTTTGAAATGTATGCAGCAGCAAAAGCTATAGGAGATAAGAGAGATGTGCAGGCCACACACACGACCGTGCGTGATCGGTGTATGAAATGTTTACGTATGCTGAATGTGAGCGGCTACCCGGGACCTGAAGGTATTAATGGACACGTTTAACAGCTTAGAAGTATACTTAGGTCCGATATACATGTATTTATTATCAGGATTCAAATCCAAAGAAAAGCCATTGTTCAATTTGTGTGAAAAAAGACCAAGCCTTGAAAGTTTAACAAGTCATAAGCAGACTTGTGACAGACACAATTATACTTGGTATAATAAATGATCATGTCCGAGCCAAGTTGCTAATAGAAAAGAATCTGGAGCTGTGGAAAGCAGTAGCTATTTGCAGGAGGCCTGTGCGGTCCTGGCAGTGCTGTATGATATGTGAGTGGGACAGAGCTTCCACATCATACAATGGAAACAAAATCTGATTCAAACAGGAGATGATGGTGAATAGACAGTCGATCGCAAGATAAAAAGGTGAACTGTTCATTTTAAACTGAGCACAGGGAAGCTCAATGTAATGTTATGCCTCGGTCGATTTACAAAAAGATAGGTATAAAATGTACTAGGTCTAATACACAGCTGGTGGTCCACCCCAGCCACAACATAAAGCGATAGGAAATGTAACATGTCATGTTTAAATCCTTGCATGGCCTTGCCCCACTCTATCTCTGTCATCTCCTTCAACCGTACAACCTCTTACCTCTAATTCCTCCAACTCTGGCCTCCTTGGCATTACCCCTTCTTTTGCCCCACTGTGCCTTCAACCACGCAGGTCCCTTCCGAAATCCCTCCATCACTCTCGTCCTTTAAACCTACCTCTTTGACCAAAATCTTGGTCACTTCTCCTAATATCTCTTTCTTTGGCTTGGTGTCCATTTTGCTTTTTGATTATGTTGCTGCGAAGGGCTATGGGGCATTTTTCTACATTAGAGGCACTATATAAATGCAAGTTGTTGTTGTAGATTCAACACGAAGGATGCCCGAACCAGAGCAGCAATCAATAAAGCTCATAGGATGTTGAACTACAAATCTAAAACAGTAGAACATAAATATTAATATCCACTCTTTATATTTCTCTGGTCAGATCGCACCTTAAATATGCACTAGGACACCAAGAAACAAGACAATCAGGCAGTGGAGACAGTGCAATGAAGGCCCTCAAGACAGATCTATAATGTCAAGGAGCAGACTTGTGGATAAAGACTGGAAAGATTTGGGCTTTCCATCTTGGAAAGGAGGATCTCAGAGGTGACTTTACAGAGGTATAGTTAAATATATAGACCATGTTAACCCAGCATAGTAAATTATATTAAACGGAAGGATTACATCAACAGGACACAGGGTCAAAATAGTAAATGCAGAACGTCGTCACCAATGTGTGCACCATTCAATGGGAAGGCAAGGAAATTTGATGATGAAAGCAAGACACATAACCAGTTCTACTCGATTTTCAGAACACGTCCGGAGGTGGAATTGCATCACCCGCACAAGTGTCGCTGGTCCATAAAACAAAGACAACACTTCCCCTCTCAGAACAACTGTTCAAACCGAGCGTCATCAAAGGAATTTCACAGCAAGTCAAGCGGGACAAAAGTAAGCAAAAGATGGACAATGGCTGAGGACCTCGTCATTTAAAACTACCGCTACCAGGCGTTACAGTGAGCGTGCATGTACAAGCTAAATGAATGAAAAGTGTAATGTATGCACCTATGAGGATGCTCACAGATTTGTAGAGCTGTTGTATTGTGAGTGGCTTAGCCAGTCACGTGATGTTCACAAGACTCAATAAAACCCCAGTCAGTTGGGTCTAGGTCATCCACGATGAGGTATGCAGTTGTGAGCCTAGTGAATGAACTGGTAGGCCCTAAGTTTCCACATGCGGCAAAACAGGCGCCCCTCCGAGCTGGGCGCCCGTTTCTCGCGCCGAAAACGGCGCCTGAAAAAAAACGTGCTATTCTCGAGCGCTTTGCAGCTCGATGTCTGCTTGGTGCGGTGCCCAGGGGGCGGAGCCTACCACTCGCGCCGATTTTGTAAGTAGGAGGGGGCGGGTACAATTTAAATGAGTTTTTTTCGTGCCGGCAACCCTGCGCGTGCGCGTTGGAGCGTTCGCACACGCGCAGTCTGAAGGAAACATTGGCACTCGGCCATTTTAAAAAGTGCTGCAGAAAAAGTGAAAATTTGTTTATTGAACCCTTGCAAAGGCTTGTATTTTAATTTTCTTGATATTTCTGTGTGTGAGGATGAGGGAGTGCATTCTGTAATTAAAGATAGACTGTGATAAACGGGACACATGCATTTGTTTGAGACTATTCAAATTCTTTGTAGCTGTTCAATTTTTAACATTTTTTAATAAAACCACATTGCCCTTCCATGATCAGCACTGAGGCTTCTTGCAGCTTTCTCCCCCTGCCGTCCGTCGGGCCTGTCGGGAACGGCTGCCTCAAGTAATGAGGCTTCCTGCAGCCTTCTCCCTCCCTCCCCCTGCTGTCGGTCGGTCCCGACGGCAAACCGCTGCCTGAAAGGCCTGCCTGAAGCACTTTCACACAGGTAGGAACATGGTTCATTTAATCTTTTCTTTGCTTATAAATTTTTATTCAGGTTGGATTTATTTGTATATTATTTGTATAAGTATAACTAAGGATTTATTGTAGAATTTAATGACTTCCCTTCCCCCCCTCCCCCCCCACCTCGTTCCCGACGCCTAATTAGTAACCTGCGCCTGATTTTTTAATGTGTAGACAAGGTTTTTTCAAGCCCACAAAAAATCTTCACTTGCTCCATTCTAAGTTAGTTTGGAGTACGTTTTCACTGTGGAAACTTTCAAATCAGGCGTCAGTGGCCGGACACGCCCCCTTTTGAAAAAAAATTCTGCTCAAAAGTGAAACTGTTCTACCTGACTAGAACTGCAGAAAACTTAAATGTGGAGAATTCCGATTTCTAAGATACTCCGTTCTCCACCAGTTGCTCCTAAAAATCAGGAGCAAATCATGTGGAAACTTGGGGCCGTAATGTGCAGTGTGATTGTTAAACCTTTGTTCATAAACCAACTAGTTCTTAATAGCAACGTGTTGCTATGAATTCTTAAGCAAAGAACCCAGGAAGCAAATACATGACAAAAAGCAACAATTGTTCTGCACAAGTCGATGTTGAAAGGAAGAAAAGGACATTAATGGTCTGATGATCATACACAGTGCACACTTGAATTTCAGATTGCGCAATTGGCTGCAGTGTGTACCATCTACAAGATGCACTGTAGCAACTTGCCAAGGCTTCTTCAGCAGCACCTCCCAAACCCACGACATCTACGACCTAGAAGGACGAGGGCAGCAGGCGCATGGGAACACCATCACCTCCACGTTCCCCTCCAATTTACACATCATCCTGACTTGGAAATGTATCGCCGCTCCTTCATCGTCGCTGGGTCAAAATCCTGGAACTCCCTCCCTAACAGCACTGTGGGAGTTCCATCACCACACGGACTGCAGCGGTTCAAGAAGGCGGCTCACCACCACCACCTTCTCGAGGGCAATTAGGGATGGGCAATAAATGCTGGCCTTGCCAGCGATGCCCACATCCCAACGAATAAATAAAATTACCAGTGGCAAAACTTCCCCACTGGGAGCACAATGTTAGAAAACTATCCCCAGTATGTACCCACATATAATCTTATAATGATCCCCATGTAGAGGTTGATTTGAATTTTGAATTTAGTAAAAAAGTAAATATAAAGTTTCCTGAAAGAATCATAGAATCATGCAGCGCAGAAGGAGGCCACTCGGCCCATCGTGCCTGAGCTGGCTCTCTGAAAGAGCCATCAATTAGTTCCACTCCCCTGCTCTTTCCCCATAGCCCTGCAAATGTCTCCCCTTCAAGTATATATCCAATTCCCTTTTGAAAGTTACCATTGAATCTGCTTCCATCACCCTTTCAGGTAGTCCATTTCCAAGTAACAAAAAAAAACTAATTTCCCTTCTGGTCAATTACCTTAAATCTGTGTCCTCTGGCTACCGACCCTCCTGCAAACAGTTTCTCCTTATTTATTCTATCAAAGCCCTTCATAATTTTGAACACCTCTATTAAATCTCCCCTTAACCTTCTCTGCTCTAAGAGAGGGGGGTGTAATAGTATGTTAAAGTTGCATAGAGACATCTAGTGGTCAGAGATGGGACTGATATACATCATCATCATAGGCAGTCCCACGAAGCGAGGATGACTTGCTTCCACTCCAGGTGTTTCAATGTTCCAGATCCCGAACTAATATTCCAGATCCCGAACTACATCTTGAAGGGTGGAAGATGCCTGTGCGTGGATTTTACTAACGTGGGGTGGTCGTTGCACACCAGCGGCCACACGGGCTTGACAGAGCCAGGCCGCAAAGGTTAACCAGGACGACTGGAGACCAGCTCTGCTGCACGGACCTAGTGTGCACACATATCGCAGTGTGGGCTGGCCCGTGCTGCCCCTGGGCCCTCGCCTCTTCTGAGCCCCAAACTCACACCTCTCCTGAGCCCCAGTCACTTCCATCTCCAAACTCTTGCCACTCCTTCACCCCTCCTGCTGTACCTGCCCGCACTGCTATCAGTGACCTGGCTTTGCAGCCGTCGCCCGCCTGCAACAGCACGCGCTGCTCCCTGCAGTGGTATGCCGACTGATATATAATCTGTGCTGCGATTACGCCTGGCAGAGCCTTTCAGTGCTGACTGCATCAGAGTTTGCAGAAAGACACCTCTTCGATGTCTGTCTGCCCATGCCTGCCAGAAACTTCAGCATCCATCCATTTGGGTGGGGGGTGGGGGGGAGGAGGAGGGTGTGCTCTGCCCCTCTGGCTCTGCCAATATTTTTCTCAACATGGGATTAGTAGCGTACTTTAAATGGAATCTATCAAACAAAAGAAATGGCAGACCAATTGAACAAATATTTTGGTTCTGTCTTCACTAAAGAAGACACAAATAACCTTCCGGAAATACTAGGGGACAGAGAGTCTAGCGAGAAGGAGGAATTGAAGGAAATCCTTATTAGTCAGGAAATTGTGTTAGGGAAATTGATGGGACTGAGGCCCGATAAGTCCCCAGGGCCTGATAGTCTGAATCCCAGAGTACTTAAGAAAATGGTCCTAGAAATAGTGGATGCATTGGTGGTCATTTTCCAACATTCTATAGACTCTGGATCAGTTCCCATGGATTGAAGAGTAGCTAATGTAACCCCATTTTTAAAAACAGCAGGGAGTGAGAAAACAGGGAATTATAGACCGGTTAGCCTGACATCGGTGGTGAGGAAAATGTTGGAATCAATTATTAAAGATGTAATAGCAGCGCATTTGGAAAGCAGTGACATGATCGGTCCAAGTCAGCATGGATTTATGAAAGGGAAATCATGCTTGACAAATCTTCCAGAATTTTGTGAGGATGTAACTGATAGAGTGGACAAGGGAGAACCAGTGGATGTGGTGTATTTGGACTTTCAAAAGGCATTTGACACAAGAGATTAGTGTCCAAAATTAAAGCACATGGTATTGGGGGTAATGTATTGACATGGATAGAGAACTGGTTGGCAGACAGGAAGCAAAGAGTAGGAATAAATGGGTCCTTTTCAGAATGGCAGCGTGACTAGTGGGGTTCGGTGCTGGGACCCCAGCTATTTACAATATAAATTAATGATTTAGATGAAGAAATTGAATGTAATATCTCCAAGTTTGCAGATGACACTAAGCTGGTTGGCGGTTTGAGCTGTGAGGAAGATGCTAAGAGGCTGCAGGTTAGGTGAGTGGGCAAATGCATGGCAGATGCAGTATAATGTGGATAAATGTGAGGTTATCCACTTTGGTGGCAAAAACAGGAAGGCGGAATATTATCTGAATGACAACAGATTAGGAAAAGGATGTCATGGGTGTCATGGTACATCAATCATTGAAAGTTGGCATGCAGGTACAGCAGGTGGTGAAGAAGGCAAATGGCATGTTGGCCTTCATAGCGAGAGGATTTGAGTATAGCAGCAGGGAGGTCTTGCTGCAGTTGTACAGGGCCTTGGTGAGGTCACACTTTGAATATTGGGTACAGCTTTGGTATCTGAATCTGAGGAAGGACATTCTTGCTATTGAAGGAGTGCAGCGAAGGTTCACCAGACTGATTCCCGGGATGGCAGGAATGACATATGAAGAAAGACTGGATTGACTAGGCTTATATTCACCGGAATTTAGAAGAATGAGAGGGGATCTGATAGAAACTTATAAAATTCTGACGGGATTGGACAGGTTAGATGCAGGAAGAATGTTCCCAATGTTGGGGAAGTCCAGAACCATGGGTCACAGTCTAAGGATATGGGGTAAGCCATTTAGGATTGAGATGAGGAGAAACTTCTTCACTCAGAGAATTGTGAACCTGTGGAATTCTCTACCACTGAAAGTTGTTAAGGCCAGTTCATTAGATATATTCAAAAGGGAGTTAGATGTGGTCCTTACAGCTAAAGGAATCAAGGGGTATGGAGAGACAGCAGGAATGGGGTACGAAGGTTGCATGATCAGCCATGATCATATTGAATGGTGGTGCAGGCTCGAAGGGCCAAATGGCCTGCTCCTGCACCTATTTTCTATGTTTCTATATTTGCCTATTAGATGCAGGACAGGAAAAAATGAAAACTCATACAGTCCAAATACTATCACTTCCTACAAATACACCTCCATGATCAGGCCACCATTCCAAGGCAAGAGCCCATTATTTGGAGCAATTTAATTTTCTCTTCAGATAAAGAAAACAAATGGAGATGAAGAAGAGGTTAAATATGAGTTACTCACAAGTAGTCATAATCTATATAGACCTTTTTCATGAGTGAGCTAAAATGTATAGAATTATTGGTTATAAAATATTGATTTTATCCAGGCATAGTTATTGCTTGTTTTTTATGTACGTAATTTTGTATATACCTTTTTAGTTTTTTATGTGTGACATTATGTGAATTGCTGGTTGAGATATGGGTAGATTTTTAGATTCACTTTGCTGACTGAGCAGGCAAGCAGGGGTCAGAGAATTGAGCAAGTAGGGGAAAAAACACAACCAGCACAATAATCAGCCTATCATCAATCACACATTTGCCAGTTCAGTGTCAGCATTGAGCAACATCGAGGGACAATTCCTCCTTACAGCAGGATGTCATTGTACTCACACCGGACACAGTTAGATTTCGGCAGCACACTGGTTCAATTCCTGGGCTGAGCTGGGTTAGCTGATCCAAACCAGTGCAACAGTAGGCTAACAACAACTGCTCAGGGATCTCCTGGGTATGGAGAAGGGAAATTCACAGAATCATAGAAAAGTACAGAAGGAAGCCATTCAGCCCATCGATTCTGCGCCGGTTCTTTTGAAGAGCAATCCTGTTAGTCCCACCCCCCCCCCCCCCCCCGCTCTTTCCCCATATCCCTGCAAATGTTGTCTCCTTCAAGTAGTTATCCAGTTCCCTTTTGAAGGCTACTATTGAATCCGAATCAACCACCCTATTAAGCAGTGCCTTCCCAACCCTAACACTCGTTGCATAAAAAAGTTTCTCCTCATGTCGTCTCTGTTTTTTTTGCCAGTCACCTTAAATCTGTGCCCTCTCGTTATCGTACAGCCATTGGAAACCGTTTCTCTTTATTTACTCTATCGAAACCTTTTATGATTCTAAACATCTCTATCAAATCTCCTCGTGTCTGGGATTTTCACCCCGATCACTATACAGAGATCACTGTACTAGAAATGCATGTGAGGGCAACACTGGGCTCAGCTGTAATGTCTTTCACAGTGGGTTACCCGATGGCATGCACTACTAAGGCTCCGAGTGTCAGCTGTGGCTCAGTAGATAGCACTCTTGCCTCTGAGTGAGGAGGTTGTGGGTTCAAGTCCCACTCCAGGGAGTTGAGCACAAAAATCTAGGCTGACACTCCAATGCAGTGCTAAGGGAGTGCTGCACTCTCATAGGTGCCGTCTTTCGGATGAGGGGAGGTGGGACCAGTACAAACCGGATGGTCTGCACCTGGGAATGACCGGAAACTATGTCCTAGGCGGCGTGTTTGCTAGTGCTGTTGGGGAGGGGTTAAACTAATATAGCAGAGGGATGAGAACCTATGCAGGGAGGCAAAGGGAAGTAAAAAGAGGGTGGAAGCAAAAGGTAGGAAGGAGAAAAGCAAGAGTGGAGGGCAGAGAAATCAAGGGCAAAAATCAAAAAGGGCCACATTGCAACATAATTCTAAAAGGACAAAGAGTGTTAAAAACACAAGCGTGAAGGCTCTGAGTCTCAATGCGAGGAGCATTCGTAATATGGTGGATAAATTAACTGCGCAGATAGCTGTTATAGGATATGATGTAATTGGGATTACGGAGACATGGCTCCAGGGTAACCAAGGCTGGGAACTCAACATCCAGGGGTATTCAATATTCAGGAAGGAAAAGGAGGTGGGCTAGCGTTACTGGTTAAAGAGGAGGTTAACGCAATAGTCAGGAAGGACATTAGCTTGGATGATGTGGAATCTATATGGGTAGAGCTGCGAAATACCAAAGGGCAGAAAACATTAGTGGGAGTTGTGTACAGACCACCAAACAGTAGTAGGGAAGTTGGGGATGGCATCAAAAGGAAATTAGGGATGCAGTAAGGGTACAGCAGTTATCATGGGTGACTTTAACCTACATATTGATTGGGCTAACCAAACTGGTAGCAATACTGTGGTGGAGGATTTCCTGGCGTGTATAAGGGATAGTTTTCTAGACCAATATGTCAAGGAACCAACTAGAGAGCAGGCCATCCTAGACTGGTGTTGTGTTAAGAGAGAGGATTAATTAGTAATCTGGTCATGTGTGGCCCCTTGGGGAAGAGTGACCATAAAATGGTAGAATTCTTCATTAAGATGGAGAGCGACACAGTTAATTCAGAGACTAGGGTCCTGAACTTAAAGAAAGGAAACTTCGATGGCATGAGATATGATTTGGCTAGGATAGACTGGCAAATGATACTTAAAGGGCTGACGGTGGATAGACAATGGCAGACATTTAAAGATGAATGAATTACAACTATTGTACATCCCTGTCTGGCATAAAAATAAAACAGAAAAGGTGGCTCAACCGTGGCTAACAAAGGAAATTAGGGATAGTGTTAAATCCAAGGAAGAGGCATATAAATTGGCCAGAAAAAGCAGTAAACCACAGGACTGGGAGAAATTTAGAATTCAGCAGAGGAGGACTAAGGGTTTAATTAGGAGGGGGAAAATAGAGTATGAGAGTAAGCTTGCAGGGAACATAAAAACTAACGGCAAAAGCTTCTATAGGTATGTGAAGAGAAAAAGATTAGTGAAGATTAATGTAGATCCCTTGCAGTCAGAATCAGGTGAATTCATAATGGGGAACAAGGAAATAGCAGACCAATTGAACAAATACTTTGGTTCTGTCTTCACTAAGGAAGACACGAGAAATCTCTCAAAAATACTAGGGGACCGAGGGTCTAGCGAGAAGGAGGAACTGAAGGAAATCCTTACTAGTCAGAAAATGGTGTTAGGGAAACTGATGGGACCAAAGGCCGATAAATCCCCAGGGTCTGATAGTCTGCACCCCAGAGTACTTAAGAAAGTGGCCCTAGAAATATAGAAATAATAGTAGAAATAGTGGTCATTTTCCAAAATTACATGGACTCTGGATCAGTTCCTATGGATTGGAGGGTAGCTAATGTAACCCCACTTTTTAAACATAGAAACATAGAAAATAGGTGCAGGAGTAGGCCATTCGGCCCTTCAAGCCCGCACCACCATTCAATAAGATCATGGTTGATCATTCACCTCAGTACCCCTTTCCTGCTTTCTCTCCATACCCCTTGATCCCTTTAGCCATAAGGGCCATATCCAACTCCCTCTTGAATATATCTAACGAACTGGCATCAACAACTCTCTGCGGAAGAGAATTCCACAGGTTAACAACTCTGAGTGAAGAAGTTTCTCCTCATCTCGGTCCTAAATGGCTTACCCCTTATCCTAAGACTGGTTATGGACTCCCCCAACATCGGGAACATTCTTTCTGCATCTAACCTGTCAAGTACCGTCAGAATTTTATATGTTTCTATGAGATCTCCTCTCATTCTTCTAAACTCCAGTGAATACAGGCCCAGTCGATCCAGCCTCTCCTCATATGTCAGTCCTGCCATCCCGGGAATCAATCTGGTGAACCTTCACTGCACTCCCTCAATAGCAAGAACGTCCTTCCTCAGATTAGGAGGGAGAGAGAAAACAGGGAATTACAGACCTATTAGCCTGACATCGGTGGTGGAGAAAATGCTGGAATCAATTATTAAAGATGTAATAGCAGCGCATTTGGAAAGCAGTGACAGGATCGGTCCAATCAGCATGGATTTATGAAAGGGAAATCATGCTTGACAAATCTTCTAGAGGGTTTTGAGGATGTAACTAGTAGAGTGGATGAGGGAGAATCAGTGGATGTGGTGTATTTGGACTTTCAAAAGGCTTTTGACAAGGTCCCACACAAGAGATTAGTGTACAAAATTAAGGCACATGGTATTAGGGGTAATGTATTGACGTGGATAGAGAACTGGTTGGCAGACAGGAAGCAAAGAGTGGGAATAAATGGGTCCTTTTCAGAATGGCAGGCAGTGACTAGTGGAGTGCCACAGGGTTCAGTGCTGGGATCCCAGCTATTTACAATATATATTAATGATTTCAATGAAGGAATTGAATGTAATATCTCCAAGTTTGCAGATGACACTAAGCTGGGTGGCAGTGTGAGCTGTGAGGAGGATGCTAAGAGGCTGCAGGGTGACTTGGACAGGTTAGGTGAATGGGAAAATACATGGCAGATGCAGTATAATGTGGATAAATGTGAGGTTATCCACTTTGGTGAAAAAAAAACAGGAAGGCAGATTATTATCTGAATGGTGACAGATTAGTAAGAGGGGAGGTGCAATGAGACCTGGGTGTCATGGTACATCAGTCACTGAAGGAAGGCATGCAGGTACAGCAGGCGGTAAAGAAAGCAAATGGCATGCTGGCCTTCATAGCGAGAGGATTTGAGTATAGGAGCAGGGAGATCTTACTGCAGTTGTACAGGGCCTTGGTGAGACCACATCTTGAGTATTGTGTGCAGTTTTGGTCCCCTAATCTGAGGAAGGATGTACTTGCTATTGAGGGAGTGCAGCGAAGGTTCACCAGACTAATTCCCAGGATGGCAGGACTGACATATGAAGAAAGATTGGATCGGCTAGGCTTATACTCACTGGAATTTAGAAGAATGAGAGGGGATCACATAGAAACATATAAAATTATGACGGGATTGGACAGCTTAGATTCAGGAAGAATGTTCCCGATGTTGGGGAAGTCCAGACCAGAGGTCACAGACTAAGGATAAGGGGTAAGCCATATAGGACCGAGATGAGGAAAACTTCTTCACCCAGAGAATTGTGAACCTGTGGAATTCTCTGCCACAGAAAGTTGTTGAATCCAGTTTGTTGGATATATTCAAAAGGGAGTTAGATGTGGCCCTTACGGCTAAAGGGATCAAAGGGTATGGAGAGAAGGCGGGAGTGGGGTAGTGAAGTTACATGATCAGCCCTGATCATATTGAGTGGTGGTGCAGGCTCGAAGGGCCAAATGACCTACTCCTGCACCTATTTTCTATGTTTCTATGTTAAACCAAGGTCGCGTCTCCTCTCTCAGGTGGCTGTAAAAGGTCTCATGGCCATATTTCGAAGAAGAGCAGGGGAGTTATCCCTGGCATCCTGGGTCAATATTTATCCTTCAATCAACATCACAAAAACAGATTATCTGGTCCTTATCACATTGCTGTTTGTGGGAGCTTGCTGTGCACAAATTGGCTGCCGCGTTTCCATTACAACAGTGACTACACTTCAAAAGTACTTCATTGGCTGTAAAGCATTTTGGGATGGCTGGTGATCGTGAAAGGTGCTATATAAATGCAAGTTTTTCTTTCTTTCTATGAATATTGACAACTTGATCAAGGTTCCAGAGAGCCAATGCCGCCCATTTCATTGTTCCAAACCTTCAGGGAAGGGAGGCAGGGGAGAAAATTGGAGAGAAAAAAATGAAGGAGCAGATGGATTTTAACAAGCCATTACCTTCCTAGCCATTGATAACAGAATCTCATCCATTTTGTTTCTGGCACAAGCAAACAGAATGGAGACAGACAGATGTTTGAAATGTTCAGCACAAAGCTTAGTGATGCACATCTGTCCTGGGGTTTATCCATTTGAGAGAGCATACAAGTCGAAAGACAGCTTATCACAACTTAAAGGTAACCTCCAGAGCAAATGATAGCATTAGCAATCTTCTCACTTTATCTTATGTTAAATATTTTCTTTGCGGAGGCTTCTATACTGCACAAGAATGGGCTGAATTCTTAAATGAGACCCAATAGTTCTTTGGATGATTTAACAGGTCAATATTTCACTTAAATGAAAATGAAAGACTTTTATTGCATTGGGAACAGTAATCGCTCTCAAAAGTCTTATGTAACAATTCAATTTGGTGGTAAACTCACATAACATATAGGGAGCAGACAGAACTGTGTCAGCTGTGGCTCAGTGGGTACCACCCTTGCCTCTGAGTCAGAAGGTTGTGGGTTCAAGTCCCACATAAATCTAGGCTGATACTCCAGTGCGGTGCTGAGTGAGCGCTGCCCTGTCAGAGGTGCTGTCTTTTGGATGAGATGTTGAACCGAACCTGCTCAGGTGGATGTAAAAGATCCCACTAGAGAGTTACCCCGGTGTCCAGGCCAATAGTTATCCCTCAATCAACATAACAAAATCAGATAATCTGATCATTATCACATTGGTGTTTGTGGGAGCTTGCTGTGTACAATTTGGCTGCCACATTACAACAGTGACTACACTCCAAAACTACTTCATTGGCTGTAAAGCGCTTTGAGTCCTCCAGTGGTTATGAAAGGCGTTATATGAACACAAGTCTTTCTTTCTTTTAACTGTATAAAAGCAGGTCATTTAGAATCCAATACATATTGGTATATCATAAAATGATTCCTAAGGATGTAAAATAAATTAATGGCAAACCTCTAAATAGAATACTTCAGATCAGAGTACAGCATCAAGATGTTCTGTACAATGGCACACCTGACACTGGTGATACCTTCCAATGAGCTGTATCCAGCCTCACATTGCAGATGCAAAGAATGAGTCATTTGTCTGCTCGGACCTGTTTCAGCTTTATGATGCATGGTGCATGTTATATATAATCACATCATGGACTTGATTCAAACCTAATCAGCAGACAGCAAGACAGAATTCCTTTTTAAATTGCCCCAGGAGAACGTTCAGTGCTATAACAGATATTGTACGAGTGCGCTTGTCAGGAGAGTAATACTTAGAAAGAAATCAAACAACTGACCAGGAAAGAAGGACTTGCCTTTATATAGTGCCTTTCACGACCACCGGCCGTCTCAAAGCGCTTTACAGCCAATGAAGTACCTTTGAAGTCATAAGAACATAAGAACATAAGAAATAGGAGCAGGAGTAGGCCATTTGGCCCCTCGAGCCTGCTCCGCCATTCAATAAGATCATGGCTGATCTGATCTTTGGCTCAGCTCCACTTCCCTGCCCGCTCTCCATAACCCTTCACTCCCTTATCTTTCAAAAATCTGTCTATCTCCACCTTAAATATATTCAACGATCCAGCCTCTACAGAGAATTCCACAGATTTACTACTCTCAGAGAAGAAATTCCTCCTCATTTCAGTTCTAAATGGGCGACTCCTTATTCTTAACTTGTGCCTCCTAGTTCTAGATTCCCCCACGAAGGGAAACACCCTGTCTGCACCTATCTTGTTGAGCTCCCTCAGTATCTTATATGTTTCAATAAGATCACCTCTCATTATTCTAAACTCCATTGAGTACAGGCCCAACCTGCTCAACCTTGTGAGAAACACGGCAACCAATTTGCACACAGAAAACTCCCACAAGCAGCAATGTGATAATGACCAGATAATCTGTTTTTGTTATGTTGATTGAGGGATAAATATTGGCCAGGATACCTGGGATAACTCCCCTGCTCTTCTTCGAAATAGTGCCATGGGATCTTTTACGTTCATCTGAGAAGCTTAGCGTCTCATCCGAAAGACGGTACCTCCGACAGTGTCTCAATTCATGTTTCCAAATGAGATTATAAGATCACTTACCAGAATCATTACCCTCTTGTAGTAGAAAGACACGCAGTAATGGTTGTTGCATTACAGTGCATCCAGGCAGAAAGCATGGCTTGAAACTGCACCGTGCAATATTTATGCCATATAAAGAATGGGTTAACACATTCAGATGAAAATCCTTCCTCCACTACTTCTACAAAAGGTTATTTAAAATAATACTTAAAAAAAATGAACAGGTTAAAGTCTTCATTTAAATAGCAGAGAGAGGAAGTTCATTGATATGAATGAACTGATGTGTGTTACTGGTGCTGCATAATCTTAATCTGCAAACCTCTTATTATTTACAAAATGGCCATTTTCGTCATGAAATTTCTCACAGGGTATCTGCTCCGCTGCAGCTCAGCCTCAGTGTGCAGAGATCTTTGAATCAGACACTACCTGAATCATTGTATGAACAACTATCAGCTTCAGGCCCAGCTAATTTGTTTCTTATAAGTGAACGTGAATTTGCTGTTTTCTCAGTTCCATCAACTAGTAGCAATCAGTTCGACAACTCCTGATAGAGTGAAATAGTTTCAGTATTTGCAATAAGAGGGTCAGGGTGTGAAAGTGCAAAGTGCTTCATTATTATTTAGCCATTTCATTTTTACCCCCCAACCATCACCACAAGGACCACCGCAAACATTACCGCTCCCGACAGCTCACGGCAACTCGAGATGGCCAATAAATGCAGGGTTGCCGGCATCACCCACACCCTGGGAACAAAGAAATAAAGATTCACATATTTGCTGCAAATTCAACCCGTTGTGGAACTGAGCAGCGACACGGTGGTGTTTGGGGCTCACCCATCAGTAAAGTTTCACTGACAACTCGAGCTGTCCCGTTGCCATCAGAAAGGTTACGTGCTCGAACCCGTGTTCAACAATTTTCACGTTTATTCATTTACCAAATGTCATTATTTTGGAGTGCACGGTTGCAAAATAAGCTACTTCTTGAATTCAGTAGCAGAAAACATTGAGGAAGGTCTGTTTCCCCGCAGGGATTGAGCACTGCAGTTATTGACGTCTTCTGAAGGAGTGAAGCGTGGATTTGCTATGGACCTGTTCAGCATCTATAAATGATCTGACTATTTTTTTTAAAAACAAGAATTCTACTAAATAGCTCCATTCAAGAGTTCAGTATATTCCAGAACTTAATGGATAGATCTGGAAAGTTAAAGTTTGTGGACTATTTCTGAAAGTCTATATAAAAAATTAGTCACCTTCCCAGACCAGCACTGGACACAATCTTTTGTGTCAGTGAAATACTGCTTCAGAGCAAGGCAGGGCGATAGTCAAAGCTTGCCCTAGCATTCGGCAACAGCATAATATCTCAATCCTTGTGAAAATCAAAATTATGGTTTACTAGCTTTTCGAGTTTTTTTTCTCTCCCAATCTTAATTCCACCTCTAAACTGAACATTTCCATTTTAAATGCAAATCCGAAAGTCAGGGAGAGAGGGTTGTGTGCGTCATACGTCCCAAATCCCCCTTCAGAATAGCAAACAGCAGGCAAAGGATGGGTTTTGCAGTGTTAGCACCCTCTATATAAGGCGGAGAGAGAGCGCTGACTCTGCACTGTTGCAGACAGCCCAGCAGCAGCAGGATGAGCTACGGCTGGGATTCTCTCGGCGGTTCCCCGTACCGGAAGGTGCACACAGACCCGACCCGCAGTCTGACTCGGAACCTGGGCTATTCAGCGCCCGGTTACCGCGCCCACAACTGGTCCAGGGGCAGCAGCAGCAGCGTCGGCTCCACGTACAAGCGCTCCAGCCTTTCCACCGCCCGCGGCTACAGGTCCTCGGACAGCGGCGATCTCGGACACCCGGCTCTCTACAATGACGAGCAGAAAGCGCTCAGCGCCAACGAGAAGGAGCTGATGCAGGGTCTCAACGACCGCTTCGCCGGCTACATCGACAAGGTCAGGCAGCTGGAGCAGCAGAACAAGGGTCTGGAGGTGGAAATCACAGAGCTCAGGCAAAAGCAGACTTCTCCTTCTCGCCTGGCCAACATCTACGAGCCCGAGATCCGAGAACTTCGCAGCCTCATCCAAGACATCGAGAACCAGAAGTCGCAGGTGCACCTGGACAGCGAGCACCTGGGGGAAGACCTGCAACAGCTGAAGAACAAGTATGAGGACGAGGCCCGCCTTCGAGACGAGGTGGAGAACAACATTCGAGTCTTTAAGAAAGACAGGGACGAGGCTCACTTGATTAAGTTGGAACTTGAGAAGAAAGCTCAGTCCCTGGCCGATGAAATCGTGTTCCTGAAGACCAACCACGAGGAAGAGGTGGCTGATCTGTTCGCTCAGATCCAAGCCTCGCAGGTCAGTGTTGAAATGAAAGATTTCACCAAGCCCGACCTGACGGGAGCCCTGAGGGAGATCCGAGCCCAGATGGAAGGATACACCAATGGCAACATGCAGCAGGCCGAGGAATGGTTCCGATCCAGAGTGGCCAAACTTAACGAGGCGGCGGAGATCAACAACGTGGCGTTGCAGAGCACCCGGCAGGAGATCAGCGAATATCGCAGGCAACTGCAGACCAAGAGCATCGAGCTGGAGACTGTCAGAGGCACCAAGGAATCTCTGGAGAAACAGCTGAACGACATTGAAGAAAGACACGATGCAGAATTGGTACACTACCAGGTGAGAACTGGCGGTCCGCTCTCAATTTTGCTCGGGTTTGATTTCCGCTGGCGTTCGTTGTAACGTTTTTTTTTAATCACCTTTTGTTTTGCAGGATACTATTCAACATTTAGAAAACGAGTTTAAAAATACAAAATGGGAAATGACTCATCACCTGAGGGAATACCAAGATCTGCTGAATGTCAAAATGGCTTTAGATGTGGAGATTGCGTCCTACAGGTAGGGTTAATCCTAACTTCCCGCTGCTGTGTCTCGCACTCCGCCGTATTGCCATGTCGATCATGTCACACGCCAGGTTAAGAAATGATCGCAAGCTGCGAATGTTAAACTGTAGAATGAGGAAACGTGTGCTCTCTGGAAAGGTGCAGAATCAGCTGCAGTCGCCCTGAAGGGGTTAAATTATTTGCGTCAGTGACCTGTTCCGCATACCTCCGCAGTATTTCTGCATATGGTTTGCGAACTATCAAACAATCAATCTAACGCACAAAGCCAGACATTAGCGCCCCTTAGTGTAGACCACTCCTTTTCTATATTAGCATTAATAACTTCAAGGAGATTGCAGAGCTGAGCATTTCTCCTTTCTGACTATATTCTACCTCTGACCGACAGCCTTGCTCGCAGTCAGCAAAACTGAACAACTCGTCAACTCCTAAGCCGCTATTGTGACTGTATTCCGAGCAGTTAGAGATGGACCTGAAATCTCTAAAAGTGGTGAACGCAGTCCCACCAAAAACATGGAGATACGAGAAAGGGTTAAAGCTGCAGTGATCTTGAGAGAGAGATAAACTAGAGAGCAAAACAGTACATTATTCAATACAACGAGATTTCTTTTTCTCCCCAATCAATCTGTGCAAAAATTACGCTGAGAATATTTCAACTTGCTCAGGAATCAAGTTGCGATCCTGCACCAAAATCAAAAAACAGAACATGCCTCCCTCTATTCCGAGGACCCTGAATATTAAGAAACCTTGTCTGATTCTATACAGTTTCGCGTGTGCAATTTCATAACATCATCAGATTTCGCAGATAATTATTCTTGCAAAGGGGTCTGTGTGTATTTCCAAAGTCACCAAGGACAATCGGTGTTGAAAGGGTTAACATTAACAGAGACTGAGGTAAGTGCCACAGGATTGATTCTCGATAAACCAGAGCGGTTGTGAGTTAATATTGTCGGTGATTTCACAAGTACAGTGTGTGGAGGTGAGAACTGAGGGGCGTGAGGATCCTGTAAATGGGGACCTGTGCAGCATCCTAGGACCATTACCATACTCTGCAACAATCGTTTCTACCATTAACCCGCTCCCAGAAAAGCCAAAGCAGTGTTCAGGGAGCAGCAAACTGAAAATAGAAAGCTAACACCTCGTTTCTTCAGTGTAGTGCTGCCAGGTGAATTCTGAGCAATGTTTCACTTCGGCCGCAAGATGAGGCACCATGCGGTGATGCGATGCTGCAGTTTGCTGGAGGGTGGGGAGCTGAGAGGCAGAGCTTCAGCAAAGTTCGTCATTGAAAACACTCCTCTCACTGGCCACTTGCAGTTATTGTGCGCTGTTTTTGCAGCCCCGGCTATTTCGGTCCCCTAAGTTAAGCTAGACTCCCTCAGAAACATGGTGGGGACACAGACCAGGCTTAAAGACAATGGATTTTTTACCCCAACATCTTTTATATTTAACTTCTAACCCTCACATTCCCAGGATGATATTTCTACATCCGTAATCATTGGAGCAAATCTTTTGATGCATTTTACAATTCACCTTTCCGGTCAGTAACTAACTGTAACTGACACTTTTTCAAAAAATAACTCGAATTCGTGAAGTTTTTCATCATAATTCTATGAAATAAAAATCAGATTGAATTTCCTTCATGTATTTTGTGCCAAATGTCTCTGCTTTGGGGTTTGACACAAGCAGGTAAGCTGTGTTGAAGGGCTTGCACCTATACCAGCATGACCACTCCCAATGTGGATTACAGGCTTCTGAAGACAGAACATGTTTTCATTAAATGTTATTAAAATTTGCATGCTGTGTTCAGCGTAGAATCATAGAACGGTTACAGCACAGAAGGAGGCCATTCGGCCCATCGAGCCCGTGCTGACTCTCTGCAATCACACCTCAGTTATTCCCACTGCCCCGCCCTTTCCCCGGAGCCTTGCATTTTTTTTTCCTTCAGGTACCTATCCAACTCCCTTTTGAAAGCCACAATTGAATCTGCCTCCACCACCCTCTTAGGCATTGCATTTCAGATCATAGCCACTCGCTGCATTAAAAAGTTTTTCTTCATGTCACCTTTGGTTCTTCTGCCTTAAACCTGTGTCCTTTGGTTCTTGACCCTTCCGTCAATGGGAACAGTTTCGTTCAATCTGCTCTGTCTAGAACCCTCTCAATCTTCTCTGTTCCAAGGAGAACAACCCCAGCTTCTCCAGTCTATCCACGAAACTGAAGTCCCTCATCCCTGGAATCATTCTTGTAAATCTTTTCTGCACCCTCTCTAAGGCCTTCACATCCTTCCTAAACTGCTCCAGTTGGGGCTGAACCAGTGTTTTATAAAAGTTCATCAAAACCTCTATGTATGAAGCCCAAGACTCTGTATGCATTTTAAACCGCTTTCTCTACCTGCCCTGCCACCTTCAACAATTTGTGCACACATACCCCCAGGTCTCTGTTCCTGCACCCCCTTTAGGATTGTACCCATCAACATAAACAGATATCTGAAGAAAGTTAATGATGTTTTAATGTTACATTATATTTAAAATAAAGTGCTTCAAGGTTACTGCAACAGGGTTTAAATAAGTGAGTTAATGTCAGGTAATTTAAAATATCTTAAACAGCATGTGTGTGGACAGTGAGTTAGGGCAGGATTGGATTTGGCTGCGATGTCCCCATATGATAAAATAATTTGCAGATATTCACCGTGTTCAGTCGTGTAGAGATTGGTGCATTTGAGTAAGATGCTGAAGGGCTACTAGCACAAATAGACCCAGCAAGAAATAGGAGAGGGTCCTTTAGCCCCTCGAGCCTGCTCCACCACTCATTTAGATCATGGCTGATCTGCACCTCAACTCCAATGCCGGACTTCAGAAGAGAAGGGATAGAATTTAGAAAATCATTTTTAAATTTTCAAGTTTGAGTCAGTGATTCTTCATATGATTCACAACTGGCCACAATGTTACTGTCATGGGAAAGCCATGGGCATTGTGCAGATGCAATGTGGTTTTCCAAAGGTAGGATAAGAAAATGGAGAGCTAGGCACCCTACATTACTCTCCTCCATGGACAGTGGCCTAGTATAGCAGGGACAGGGGTCTCGGAGAAGGTCATTTGCTCAATTGCATGGTGCTTAGCGTGAAGGACTTACAAAGAGAGAGAAATACAAACCATGTAAAAGCGAGACAAAAAAGAAATAATTTAATTATACCAAACTGTCTATGGTAGCTTTAAAGTCATAAAGCATTGGCCTATTCCCCTTTTCCTAATCTGCAGGCCTACTCCTGCACCTATTTTCTATGTTTCTATGTTTCTATTGTTTCAGTTTTACATACACAAGTTTAATGCATCTTATAAATACATAACTGTGCTCTCTTCTTTATTAAGGAAACTGCTTGAAGGTGAAGAGACAAGATTTGGCTCAATTGCAGATAGCTTCACTCCTGCTTCGTATACATACAGACAAGCACAGCCTGTGACACACTCAGTTTATGTCACGGCTAAGACCAAGGGCACCCCCACAAAGATTGCACCTCAGTACAAATTTGTCGAAGAAATTATAAGTGAGACAACAAAGGAAGTTGACATGGCAGAGCTTGAAGATACTGTTCTCAGAGCGATCTCCGATGACGGGTCTGGTGAGAAATTTGATGAAGAGGACCAAACTAAACAGGAAGAGGATGAAGATAAGGATGAGGCAACGACAGCTGAAGCTTCAGATGAGGAGGAGGCTGAGAGAACCAGTGAAACTAAAGAAGAGAGCACAGAGGAAGAAGCTGTAGATAGTAAAGAAGCCGAGAAGGAAGAAACAAAGGCGGCAAAAGAATCTGAAGAGACTGAAAGCATTGAAACAAAAGAGGAGAGTGAAGTAGCAGAGACGACAGAAACAAAGGCTGAAGAGGAATCTACAAAAACAAAAGAGACTGAAGAGCTCGACGCCGTTGAAACAAAAGAAGAGGTTGAAGAAGAAACGGCAGAAACTAGAGAAGACGCTGAAGAGGAGGAGACCACAGAGACAAAAGATTCTGAAGAACAAGAAGCTCCTGAAACAAAAGACAAGACTGAACAGCAAAAAACTACAGAAAGGAAAGACACTGAAGAGGAAAAAGACGCTGAAGGAAAACAAGGCAAAGAAGAAACTACGGAAACGAAAGGGTCTGAAGAGCGAGCAACATCTGAAACAAACGCAGAGGCGGAAGTGGAAGAAATTGCCAGCCCAAAAGATGAAGCTGAAAGTGTGACACCAGCAGCTAGTGAGGAAGATCAGACAGAGCCAGGAGGTGCTACAGACAAAAAAACTACCAAGGAAGAGGCTGAAGACACTGCGGCTCAACAAAAAGAGGAGTCAAAAGGAACAAGTACCAGCCAAAAAGATGAACCTGAACCTGCTGCTGAAGAAAATCCAGAGGAAAGTAAAGATAGCAAGCAAGCGGATAAACCAGAACAAGAATCACCTAAAGTGAAAGAAAAGACGAAAGCAGAGGAAAAAGAAGCTGCTCCTCAAGAATCAGCAAAAGAAAATGAAAACCAGAAAATCAAAGTGGAGAAAGTTCAAGCGAGTGAAGAAACAAAGGCATCAGAAACTTCCGGGCAGACCGAGAAGTCTAAAGAACAACCAAAGGAAGAAAAAGTCGAAGAGAAAAAATCTGATATCCCGAAGAAGGAGGGGAAAGAACCCAATAAGGACAAGGAATCACCAACAGCGGAAGAAAAGAAAACTGACAAAGATAGCGACAAGAAGGACGATAGCAAAGAAAGTGAAGGAAAAACAGTGAAAGCCTCCAAGGCAGAGAAAGTGGAAGAGAAAGTTGCAAGTGACAATCCTGAAAGCAAGAGCACGCAGTCTGTAGCCAAAATACCAGAGGCTGTCGTAAACGGCTTGGATATCAAATTGGATAAAGAAGAGAAAGTAGTTGAGACAGAGAAGAAAACTACAAAAACCTCCACAGAGGTCATTCAGAAAATTGCAGAGGAAAGCATCAAGAGCAAGGAAGAGACAACGAAAGTGTCAGTTACGAGCACGGTGAAAAAAGAAGTGATTGAAGAAACAAAAAAGGAAGAAAAGTCGGTGACCACTTCCTCAGACACTAAAAGTGATGCCAAAGAAAGTAAATGAATACAAGAAAACTTAATAGATCCGACAATAAGAAATGCATGTTACATGGTAAAGGCCTGGCACTTTAGCAATTTAAGAACATAGAAATGAAATATATGTTTGTGCAATAGGAAGTATGGGATTTTCTCAGGGGAATAATTTCAATTTTAATTTATTGTTGCATGAATAATTGCACAATTAAACATTGCCATTGCCATGGGGTGCTTACAAATATCTTTCACTTTGAGAAATAGTTTTGATGTCTATGAAATCAAATACAACAGAAAAAGCCTTAATTTTCCTGTTGATTTTAATATATTTAAATACATGCGCATTGCGCATTTGGATTCAGACATTTTTGAGTCCGCGGTGAGATGATATACTAACAGTTGCTACAAATATAATCAATGAACAAGTAGCAATCAACATGCCATTCACAAATAAATGCACTTTGTCAAAGAAAATGGATCGGCTTCAATGTGATTTATTTATTTGGGATATTTTATCTGTTTCATAGAATCATAGAAATTTACAGCACGGAAGGAAGCAATTTCAGCCCATCGTGTCCGCATCAGCTGACAAAGAGCTATCCAGCCTAATCTCACTTTCCAACTCTTGGTCCGTAGCCTTTTAGGTTACAGCACTTCAAGTGCACATCAAAGTACTCTTTAGATGTGGTGAGAGTTTCTGCCTCTACCATCCTTTCAGGCAGTGAGTTCCAGACCCCCACCACCCTCTGGGTGAAAACATTTCCCCTCAAATCCCCTCTAAACCTCTTACTAGTTACTTGAAATCTATGCCCCCAGGTTGTTGACCCCTATGCTAAGGGAAATAGGTCCGTCCTAGCCACTCTATCTCGGTCCCTCATAATTTTATACATCTCAATAAGGTCTCCCCTCAGCCTCCTCTGTTCCAAAGAAAACAGATCCAGCCTATCCAATCTTTCCTCATAGCAAAAACCAAGGGACCCAGGACTGAGCCCTGTGGAACTCCACTGGAAACAGCCTTCCAATCACAAAAACACCCATCAACCATTACCCTTTGCTTCCTGCCTCTGAGACTATTTTGGATCCAACTTGCCACTTTGCCTTGGATCTCATGGGCTTTTACCTTTGTGACCAGTCTGCCATGTGTGATCTTATCAAAAGTCTTGCTAAAATCCAAATACACTACATCAAATGCACTACCCTCATCGACCCTCCTTGTTACCTCCTCAAAAAATGTAGCCAAGTTAGTATAAAGCATCATATGTCCTCAAGATATCCCAAATTATGTCACAGTCAGTTAATTACTTTTGAAGTATAGCCATTGTTCTCATATAGGCAAATGAAGCAGCCAATTTGCTCACAGCAAGGTCCTATAGTGTAAATGGTTCTTCCTGGGACTTAGTTCCTTAATCCTTAAAACAATCCATGAACCATGTACAATCAACCTTAAAAATGGACTCAAAAGATAAGAAAGCACAGAAGGATAAAGGATTGGCTCACAAATCAATTCTTTTCACAGTCTATATATAATCTATCCCATCAAGTTTACTCATTTATTCAATCTCCTGAGGAAAAGCATTAAGCAACAAAAGTGTGTCCCCTGAAGCATCATTCCATTTTATCAATAAGATTTTCATCCCTGGTCACCGGCAGCTAATCCAGATTCTACCTCCACACCTGAAATGCCAGCAAATAATATTAAGAACAATTTGTCCATTTTTCACTTTACTTTGCTGATTCTCTGTATTCTCATGAGATTATAGACACTGACCCTTGCGGCTGTTATTGAGAGAGAAGTAAACCGAACCCCAACATAAAGGCTTCACGCCTACCATTTTCTGGGGCACTCACAGCGTAGACAGAAAACTCCCACCTTTTGGTGGGACATCAAAAGACCTCCTGGATCTCAGTGTGGCAGTCACCCAGAGAGAGTTGGCACCCATTCATATTGTGGGGGGGGGGGGTGGGGGAGGTGGTAGGGTCATAAAAGGAGGCTGTCAGCAACCTCGTCAAACCTTCCACCAGATAAGTTTAGGGTAGCAACATGCAATAGTGGGAGAGGAGGCCATGTGGCTATTGACAAAAACCAACAGCTCTGAAGCTAACAGAAAGTTTCACTGTGCAAGTTCTGAGATCTGGAACAGCCACACATTCACAAGGACATACCTGCAGCTTGGTGACGTTCCGGCCAAGGACATCAGCTTAATCCCAAAATGTCGCCATAGCTGTGGTCTAGTCAGATGCTAAGATCTGCACAATGCTCAACTTCAGGTGAGTCAGAGGATGGAGGGGCGGGGCGAGGATATTCAGCCCTATGGAGTATATATCCAGTCAAGTCGGCAGAATGATTCTTCGGACTACCTGGATACTTTGTAAATTTACCAGTTGGCAGTGAAGATCTGCACATATGTGTAAACAGGCAAGGGCAGAGCCCTGTCCAAACTGTGTGAGCTGCATTCAGAGCCAGGCAGTACAAAAAAAGTGCAGCGCCCATTGCTTCAGTAGCAGATTCCAACGCACTCCTGACTGGTCTCTCACCACCCACCCTCCATAAATGTGAGCTCATCCAAAACTCGGCTCCCCGTGTCCTCACTCGCACCAAGTCCCGTTCACCCATCACCCTGTGTTCACTGACCTATATTGGCTCCCGTTCCAGCAACGCCTCAATTTCAAAATTCTCATCCCGGTGTTCAAATCCCTCCATGGCCTCGCTCTACAATCCTTATCTCTACAATCCTCCGATATATCTGCGCTCCTCTAATTCTGGCCTTTTGGATATCTCCGATTTCCTTTGCCCCAACATCGGTGGCCGTGCCTTCAGCTGCCTCATCTCCAAGCTCTGGAAATGCCTCCCCAAACTGCTCCACCTCTCTCTCCTCCTTCAAGATGCTTCTTAAAACCTACCTCTTTAGCCAAGCTTTTGGTCATCTGCCCTAATATCTCTCTATGTGGCTCGGTGTCAAATTTTGTTTGAGAACACTCCTGTGAAGGTCGAGGGACATTTTATTGCGTTAAAGGCACTATATAAATGTAATTTGTAGATCTACTGATCTGAGATACAACACTACAATATAACCACAGAGCAGCTTTGATATTAGGTTTCGTTGGGGTGCTTGTGCTGTCGATTCCTAACGTGTGAGCCTCACACAACTGGCTTCAGCCCCAGAGTAAACATGGCAGATTCACCAAGACCAGCCACAGGGGAGCTGCGGTCACATACGGTCCTTCCCATATTTTATCTTCCCATCGACGGTCGGCCTTTCCCAATCTGCCGGCTTTAGTGCTCGCTGCTCATTGGACAACACCGGTTGTACCTCACCTGCCCACCTGGAGGCAGCGATCCCAGAGTCCACTGCGCCCAATGTAAGCACAGCTTTACATTGAGGGCGTGCAGCAAAGGTTCACCAGACTGATTCCCAGGATGGCAGGTCTGACATATGAAGAAAGACTGGATCGTCTGGGCTTATATTCACTGGAATTTAGAAGATTGAGAGGGGATTTCACAGAAACATATAGAATTCTGACGGGATTGGACAGGTTAGATGCAGGAAGAATGTTCCCGATGTTAGGGAAGTCCAGAACCAGGGGTCACAGACTAAGGGTAAGGGGTAAGCCATTTAGAACTGAGATGAGGAGAAACTTCTTCACTCAGTGAATTGTGAACCTGTGGAATTCTCTACCACAGAAGGTTGTTGAGGCTAGTTCGTTAGATATATTCAAAAGGGAGTTAGATGCGGCCCTTATGGTTAAAGGGATCAAGGGGTATGGAGAGAAAGCAGGAATGGGGTACTGAAGTTGCAAAAATGATCAGCCATGATCATATTGAATGGTGGTGCAGGCTCAAAGGGCCGAATGGCCTGCTCCTGCACCTATTTTCTATGTTTCTATGTTTCGTGAGCGATTGCCTGGCAATTACAAGTGGGGACAATGCGTGATCATCATCAGCCCTGGACAGTAAAACTTGTCAAAGCGTGTACATTGTTGATAAAAACAGTAGGTGTGCTTTTGAGTGGGTGGGAATTGCTTTCATTTCTGAAATCATTTCTACCGAGGCTTTTTCTACACTTCGTCTCCCCTTCCTGCACCGTGACTCAGCAGTTTAAGATGCTCAAACCCAATCGCACACCACAGCACCATCTACTGACAAGGCTCCTAAGCATCGCTCTGTTTAAGCATTTATTCGAATCACTGACCATACACAACGGTTTAAATACTGAATTATTGTTGGCTTTTTCACATTCCCCACATGCACTGTGATCTAAGAACTGCAACACAGTGGTCCACAGGACGGTTAAAGTGGAGCAGATTGGGATGCTCAGCCACACCTGGTGGATAATTTAAGGAAGGTTCTTGCTAACACAGACGAATAGATACTGACTGATGGTCCAGAATGAGAGCTATACAGGCATGGACTGAAATAGAAAGACTTGCATTTATTTCACGACCTTTCACGACCACTGGACGTCGCAAAGCGCTTTATAGTCAATTCAGTACTTTTGGAGTGTTGTAATGTGGGAAACACGGCAACTGAGCCACATATGTATTCAAAATTTACATAAAGACAATGGGCTAGACTTTCCCGAGAGCCTCTCCATGCTCAATGGGCTAGGCCTCCCCGAGAGCCCCTCAACACCCAATGGGCTAGACCTCCCCGAGAGCCCCTCAACGCCCAATTGCCTGCACAGAAAATAACGCTAATGTTTTGCACGTAACGCCGGCGAAAATTTCCATAATCAAGTTAAAAATAATCTCGGCGGTTAAAGGGAAACTATGTAAAACGGGCAGTTTAAAAAAAAATTTAGTCCAAGGTTGCAGTTGGGCCTAGGGAGGGGAAAAACCTTTTTTTTAATTCACAAAAAACAAAATAAAAAGTTTTAAAACATTCCCAAGAGACTTTTAAATCTAATTGCTGTTTTACAATTAAAAAAAAATAAAGAAAGAACCTTTAACTTACCTTTCTTTGCTGAGTACTCACCTACCGCACTGGTTAAGCAGCTTTCACAGGGCGGTTCCCTCGGCGATCTGGTCGGGTTTCCGTTGAGGCCAAACTTACGCCCCGGTGATTCTCTCGGCGGTGCATGTCAGCGGTTTGGTCCCAGCGGGCGTTTTCAGATCTGGGCGATACCATTGAAAAACTAAGTGGGAAACATTGATTTATTTAGTAAGGTTACCTCAAAGTCATACGAATCATCTGTTCGACAAGTCAGCTTTACTCTTGTTGATGACGGCAGCAACATTTCTGCATTATTTGAAATTAGTTCAGTGGCACAGCACTCCTGGGAATTGATTTTCACTGCCTTTGCCTGGCCTCAAAGTGGGGTCGATAACTTTACTGTCCCGTTAACACGGGCAAGGCGGGTGGCTCCATTTTGAAAGAGACCTACTGCTGGGTGTCCAAAGCACCTGCCTGATTCAGGCAATAAGCACCCCCCCCCCCCTTTAATATGGAAGTCGGAATCATGTGACGGAACTGGTCGGTGCCTGCACCATGCAGGCTCCGCGGGCAATGGAACCAAAGAGACCCGCCAAAGGTGGGCGCTCCTCCGGGGCTCACCGAAATAATCCGGCCCTCCGCTGTGCCGGGACCCCCAACCTCTGCAGATCTTTGCGGTCCTCTATCCCCCCCCTATCCCCCCCCACCCCCCACCGCCCCAGCAAATGACCTTGTCCATTGGGGTGGGAATAAAATCGCAGCCTATATTTCCCAAATTATTCACCATGTCACGTATAGTGCAAATAAGACTGAGAGAATGGGGTTCAGTTGTGTAGTTCACCTTGTTCCTCTGCATCTGCGGCTGTTAGACAGAGGGTGCTGCAGTGTAGTTGCATTTAAGTTGCATTTAGTTACAGCATCAGCTGTGGTGCAGTGGATAGCACTCTGGGTCAGAAGGTTGTGGGTTCAAGTCCCTTCTATTTTCAAAAATATACTTTATTTATATAACATTTTCACAATACATTAGAAAATAGTTCAGTGCCTTGCGGTCAGCAATTCCATACAATCCGTTTGGATGCTGACAGCAGTTCCATACAATACAGTGCATTTCATTTCAAGGTACAGTTTAGTACAATCCGTAAATCACGTTACACGTAGTACTGTGCAAATAAGGGTATTACATGGAGTAGATGAGAACAGGTTTACATTACATTCCAGGATACATTTCAATACCGATCACGAATCACGTTACATGTAGCACTATGTAGATGAAAGCAATACACGGAATGGATGAGAATACATTTACATTTCTTTACAAGTAACTAAACAGTGCAGAGACTTTCATTATACATGGCACAACACAGGTGTTTTTCAGTACATGGTGCTCTGTGTATACAAGCAGATTAACAAGTACAGCCCGAGGGGGGTCTGGTTCCATCCCCTGGTTTATCGTGGCGGAAGGGCCTTCTCCAGAGACTTGAGCACAAAAATCTAGGCTGAAACTCCCAGTGTAGTGCTGAGGGAGTGCTGTACTGTCGGAGATGCCATCTTTCAGATGAGCCGTTAAACCAAGGCCTCGTCTGCTCTCTCGGGTGGACGTAAAACATCCATGACATTATTTCAAAGAGCAGAGGAGTTATCCCTGGTGTTCTGGCCAATATTTATCCCTCAATCAACATAGCAAAAACAGATTATCTGGTTGTTTTCACATTGCTATTTGTGGGAGCTTGCTGTGTGCAAATTGGCTGCCCAGTTTCATACATTACAACAGTGACTACGCTTCAAAAAGTACTTCATTGGCTGTAAAGTGCTTTGAGATGTCCAGTGGTCATGAAAGGTGCTATATAAATGCAAGTCTTCCTATAAATCTGAATACATGCTGGAGGATTTTGTGACCTTGGCCCTGATTTTAACCCAACCCTCCCGGCAGGAGCAGGGCAGGTGCGCAGTTAAAATTGCACACGTCGGGTTACTGCCCCAGATACCGCCAACCGCCATCTTAACTCCAGAGCTGACTCGGCTCACCGACGCACCTGTGGGAAAGTGGTGGGAGCCTCGTGAATAAATTCAATTCGGGGTCCAACGATGTCATTTGGGCTCCATAGTGCATCTCCAAAGCAGTTCTGAGCTTCCAGTTGTCTTCTTCCTGACGTTTCTCCGCCTCCCACCTTGCCTACCCTCATTGAGCACTCACTGCTTATCGTGGTTGCTGCTTTCACTTCTCTCCTTCGGATGGACGAAGGGTTGGAGGAAGAGGAGCAGCAGCTTGAAGAACCAGCAGCAACTGAGCCTGTTAGAAGACAGCAGGTGAGGGGCGGGGGAAGGGCGGAGGCAGGGGCTGCTCGCAGAAGACCATAGCCAGCCCACAGGGTCTATCGTCTGAGTTACATTCTTCAATATTTCTGAGAAAGCTGCACTGAAACTAGAGAGGCCAGAGATCAGGTGGCAGAGCAGCGCTCTCAGTGACCTCCCCAATCCCCTTAGCATTAACAGTTCTTAACCCTTCACCAATCTCTTGATTCTGCCTGAAGAACATTGAAACCATTCCTCCTGTCTCTGTGGCAATGAAATTCTGACAAGGCAGTTCGAGTTGAGGTCGGAGATCAGCTATACTCCCATTGAATGGCAGAGCAGGCTCGAGGGACCGAATGGGCTACTCCTGCTCCTAATTCTTATGTTTTAAGAAGCTGTCACGAGAAGACATTATAGATCAAAATTTCAAATGTAATAAAGGTGTTGGTTTTAATTCCAAACACAATCATGTTATGAATTCTTAAAATCACCCAAGAGATCAGCCCATGCTGCTTTACTTAAAAGATTTACTAACTCTACCAGACCTATGAGATGCCCCCCCCAGTAGTGTTAGCAGAGCTGCTGGAAGGCCGTGGTTGCTCATAGAATCATAGAATCACAGAAACTTACAGCACAGAAGGAGAATATTTGGCCCATCGTGTCTGTGCCAGCCGACAAAGAGTTCCCAGCCTAATCCCACTTTCCAGCTCTTGGCCCGTAGCCTTGCAGTAACTCAAGTGCTCGGCCAAGTACTTTTTAAATGCTATGAGGGTTTCTGCCTCGACCACCCTTTCAGGCAGTGAGCCCCAGAGCCCCACCACCCTCCGGGTGAAACAATTTCTCCTCCAATCCCCTCCCAACCAATTGCTTTAAATCCATGCCCCTGGTTATTGACCACTCTGCTAAGGGAAATAGATCTTTCCTATCATTCTATCTAGGCCCCTCAAAATTTTCTACATGTTGGGGACACTTGAGTCACACGTGGCTGCCGATTTCTGGGAACTCGAGCACTTAGGCTGCTGCAAGGTCATTGGTTGAGTCAGTGGCAAGGGTACAGATGTGCTGACCTCCTGCGAGGGGGCAACGCTTGTCTTTTCCTCTGTGCCGTGGGGCTGTGGCTCATCACAGATCTGTGGCTGGGTTAGAGAGTGAGGTAGAGGGACCCACACATGATTGGAACACCCAGCACTAGTGAGCAGCAGCGGGTACTGGTGGCAAAGACAGCCCAGGAGACAGCTCATTGCAGGACTCCCAGCTTTGCTAAAGAGGATAGAGATGTGGACTTCATGGGCCCGGCAATGAGAAGATAACTGCTTGCTTCACACACACAGTTATATCAGCTATTGGGAAAACTGACAAGGTGTTTCACCACCATGGCTGAAAGTGTGGAGAAGTCAGCATCCAGCTCGTGTTCTTTCCCGGGGCATCGGCACTCTGCCGCCTACGTTGATGACATTAACTAATTTGTTAATATCAGCTAATCTCTGATCTTTTAAATAATCAGGATCGACTGCAAAGCAATATGCTGGGTATATTGGGCTAGAAACTCCACTTTTTTTGCATGCTTAATGCCCACTTAAAGCCGTATAACGCCCATATATCGCCCATTTTGGCACAAAATGGAAACTGATGGGCATTTTTAGGAAACTTATCGCCAAACATTACTTTCCCCATGTGCTTAACGCCGGGAAAAAATATTACCGCCGCTCACCTTTTTGGGGCAGAATCAGCAGAATGGGAAAATTGAACGCCCATAATATCGCCCAGCGTTACTTTCCGCGTGGATTTAACGCCGAAATTCAATATTAACGCTCGCCCACTTTTTTGTGTCGTAAAGAGCATATTTACCGAAACTAGCGGCCATGAAATCGCCCAGCGTCAATTTCATCACCTCGCACACATATCGGCCACAATATCGCTCGCCCAAAAAACTGCCCAGAAAAAGTGGAACTAACCAGAACTAATTGCAGCGTTATGGACGCCATGTTCTAGATCACATGTCGCATCCTTTAAAAGGCCGCTGTGCTTCAACCTCGGCGGAGTTCGGATGTACTCTGCAGGTCGTTGGAATTGATGTGAACATCTCTACAAACATCTTGACCATACTGTGACCGATTGGAATTGAATAGGTGTCTTCTTGTTTGTGATAAATCGGTGGAAAACAGAGAGCTACTGCAATGGAGCCTGTCCTTTCTCACCCTCTCTTGGTGACCAATTACATGCAGCAGACTCGAGATCACTGAAGGTACACTCCACTGCATTATGTGCCCAACGTAAGACGTGACAGACTGATGAGGAGGACCAGATGTTACAGTCCCCGCAAGTACAAGGAGAAGCATTCTTACCTCAACTTGCCCGACACCACCTGCCTTCGGAGACTGCAACACAAAGAGATTATCACTGAGATCAAAGTCACCGTGACACTGTCATTCTATGCCTCGGGTTCTTTTCAGGCCACAGCTGACGACATTTGCAGACTTTCTCAGCATGCCACACATCGCTGCATTAGACAGGTCACTGAAGCCCTGTATGCATGCAAAAGATACTTGATCAGCTTCCCTATGACCAGGAAGGCACCGAGTGAGAGGGCTCTAGGACTCTCCAGAATTGCAAACTTCCCCAAGGTGCAGGGAGCAATAGACTGTACGCACATCGCGATGCGAGCACCTTTTCAGGATGCAGAGGTTTCCAGGAACCACAAGGGATTCCACTCCCTGAATGTCCAACTGGTTGTCCACCAGAAAATTATACTGGCAGTGAATGCTCAATTTCCGGACAGCATCCATGATGCTCACATTCTGCGTGAGAGCACTGTATCTGACTTGTTTAACAATCAGCCACAAGGTCAACGCTGGATGCTTGGTGACAAACGATATGGCTTCGCCGCCTGGTTGATGACACCCCCCCCCCGCCCTGCGTGACACCCACACCGAAGCCGAGAGGCGATACAACGAGAGCCACAGAGCAACTCGCAATATCGTGGAGAAAACCATTGGAGTGCTGAAGTAGCGCTTTAGATGTCTGGACCACTCAGGAGGCAAACTCCAATACCACCCTGAGCAGGTAGCTCAATTCGTGATGGTGTGCTCCACGCTGCACAACTTGGCTATCAGGAGGGGACAAGAATTGACTGATGAGTCTGCCAGTTCACCTCACCAGGGAGAAGAAGAGAAGGATGAGGAGGCGGACACTGACATCGGCCCGAACAATCAGGCTGATGCTGAAGCCATGCCCCCATCCACCCTGTAGACTGCATGAAAGGGCCCATGATGGCATGATAACTGCAACAGCCTTATGTCAGGAGCTCATCAATGATCGCTTTGCCTGAAAGAATGTTGGTGTTATTTACAAGGCTGACACACTGCTGGGTGTGCAGGTCATACATCAATGGTGGGCATCACCTTGGTGACAGTTAAAGTTTAAGTTGATGCCAACTATGCTCTTGGTGCTTAGTAGGCTTTTTATACTGGTGAATCTCCCTTGTGCCTCCCACAACAGCCAGATAAGTGCACACCACAGCCACACATGCTTTCAGTGCCTCTGAGCTTCCTTTCCCTCTGTCTCCTCTTCTGCGCATGTCATGATGACCCTTGATGTCCTGAATTGCGGGAATCGAGCATTGCCATGCCGTTGCTAAGGACAGCGATACTTTATGGCAGAAGGTCAAAAAAATGTAACGCTGACGCCCATTTCAGATTGCTCGCGGTAATGCCCATTTTCAAAAATGGAGACTAGGTGCTTTGAGAATGGGCGAGAAGCTGGCGATCTGAAAACTCTTTTTTCCGCCCACGCCGGAAATATCACCCATTTTTGGGTGATAAGCACAAAAGTGGAGGTTCTAGCCCATAGTGTTTAATCAGAGTTTAAGGCCAAATATAACACACTAGTTTGCAGCAAATCATACGACTGTGACAAGCAGCTGGTATTGATCCGATTGGACAGATGGCTGACAGCGCGAACAGATCTCCGGCTTATGGCCTTTCTTCCTCTTTCTAGATCCTCCAAGAGTGTTAATTAAGGAAGCTCTCCCCTTCACCACCTGTGCTGAAAAACCCTCATAGTGTTACTGTTATTTTCTTTTTAGGGGTGAGAATCGGAAGCAATATTAGCAAAACCTTTTAACCTATCCCCAAAAAACTCAGTACCCAATGGGGCATTGAGTTCTTTGTCTCAATTCTTGAAACAAAGCCCTCCCGAAAGGAGTCTCATGATCTTGTTCACATGTCTTTCCTGATTATACTTTCTGAGGATTCCTCCATTGGAATTCGTCTTAGCTCTCTTGTCTGCTACAACCAATTAATTATCTTCGCAAGCAGTTCTGTTAAGCTAACTCCACTTTAGCATTATAACTTGATTATTGGTAATAATAGAAGAACTGTAGGCATTGTGTCTTAGTTGGTCAAATTAAAGATACATAAACAGAGTTGAAATCCTAACCTGAAAATAGCAGATAGTTGCTTGGAAAACAAGATTGTATATAGCTGTCATAGTGCAGAATGCTATCACATCCGCAGGGAACAAAAAACATAAGCACATTCTAAGCATCTGTCTAGTTATTCTAATACTAGTCTGAAGAGACTTTTTGTCTCCAGTTTAACACAATCATGAAAACACAGCATTATTCGTATCACCAGTTTTGATTGCATAACCATGTACATTTTGGACACCCCTGATTTCTAACAACTCTTTGAAAGCATCTACCCATTTTCTCACCAATCTCTGCCTCTCCAGGGCTGAGTACAGTTTCTGAGCCCAGAGTCTGCATGGCGGCTGTTTGAGCTTCCACCAAAGCTGCAAAGGCTGAGACCATGAACTCCTGTGGTGAGAGCCCAGATGCAGCCTCACTGAAGGGGATCACACTCTCCATGGTAAACTGCAAAGCTCTGACGCCCCGGGACACCACCCAGGCTTGGGGCCTTACGGCCTGTCATTGAGGGACAAACTTCCTTCTGTATGGGTGAGCTCACATGAGAAAGTCACCATCAGAAACGTTTTGGGCCTTCAAACAAAATTCACACAAAGCTCGTGGAGTATAAATATAATGTGATTATTTAGTTAAATATAGAGTGATAAAACTTTAAATTAGGCTTCAATTAAACTTTCCCTCTTAATACGAGACATAATGTAAAGCACTTTAATATTGAGTTTGACTAAGGGTTTAACTTATATTTATTAGAGTACAATCAGACTTAAAGCTATAATAACTAGAAATTAATATTACTTAGTAAATCGACTTTAGTACTTTATTGCTAGATGCCAAGTCAACATAGGGATAGGGAATGGTAGCATAGGGGTTATGTTACTGAACTAGTAATCCAGAGTCCTGGACTAATGATCCAGAGACTTGAGTTCAGCTGGGGAATTTAAGTTCAGTTAATAAATAAATCTGGAATAAAAAGCGAGAATCAGTAATGTTGACCATGCAACTACCGGATTGTTGTAAAAAACCAACAAGTTCACTACTGTCCTTTAGGGAAGGAAATCTGCCGTCCTTACCCGGTCTGGCCTATATATGAATCCAGACCCACAGCAATGTGGTTGATTCTTAACTGCCCCTCTGAAATGGCCCAGCGAGACGCTCAGTTAAGGGAAAATAGGGATGGGCAATAAATGCTGGCCTCGTCATCGACACCCACATCCCCTGAATGAATAAAAAAAATCTTCAAAGGAGCTCAAAAGCATTTTAAGCAAAATGTGAACCTATGGAAATTTACAAATTTATACATTGGTTACAAACCATGGTTATATTTCAAAACCTTTACAACTATATAAGCCTTGATTAACAAAGTAGATCTTATCAAGTACAGAGGTTTCCCCCAGTCAAAAATCTATTCAAGGCAAAGAAGCCCTTTACACCTCGTTGAGCATAGAATGTGTGATTGGTCGCAGGCACAGGCAGAGCAACCCAAGGCAGGTCTAGGCTGCTCATGGCCACATTCATAACGTGCGGCCGAAATCACATCAGAGAGATCATTGCACGCACTATGATTTCAATGGTAAATGTTTCACTTGGAGAGGTCAAATGAAAGTGGGGTCATTTAATGACAATGCCAGGTCATCCAGTAGGTAGAGTGCTGGCCAGTCAGATCCACAGTCAGCCAGTCCATCCCCTGTGTTGACTGAATTCATTGGTGCCTACTTTAAACGGAATGTCGAGAACCTCAAATAGAGACCCATGAGGTCCTTGCGGCCGAGGCTTTTTGGTGACATCACCGGGAGTGAGGCGAAATTCAGAATGATGGAAACCTTGACATCAGAGCAGCCTGACAGACAATCCAGGTCCGCCTGTCTCCAAATGGTAGTGTGGTTTTTTGAGGTCAGGTGGCTTCAGTTTGGCTATCAGGCTAGCCTGACGTTTCCACCACCCCATTCACTTTAACCTTGCTGCTGATAAGGAAACAGCCCAATAGCAAGGATCCCTAATCTGATGGGTCTCTATTGCAGACAAACATTTTTTTTTAAACAATTATTATAATCAATTTTTTAAAATATAAACTGGGGGAGTACTTTTCTTTCCCCTTTAAGGTCCAGTTTCTGGAAATCTCACATTCATGAGGCAGTACTTCTAGAAGTTATTCAGAATAGGGGGTCGCCCATTTAGGACTGAGATGAGGAGGAATTTCTTCTCTCAGAGGTTTGTAAATCTGTGGAATTCTCTGCCCCAAAGAGCTGTGGAGGAAGGGTTATTGAATATATTTAAGGTGGTGATAGACAGATTTTGAACGATAAGGGAGTGAAGGGTTATGGGAAGCGGGCGGGGAAGTGGAGCTGAGCCCAAGATCAGATCAGCTATGATCTTATTCATAGTGGAGCAGGTTCGAGGGGCCAAATGGCCTACTCCTGCTCCAATTTCTTATGTTTTTATTTAGATTAGATTTTTGTAATTGCACAGATTGAAACTGACCTCAGCAAGGCCAAAGCCATTGCTGAGGGCCATACACATCAGGGCAATGATATTCATCCAAAGTTTAGTTCATTTGTTAAAAAATAGTATCATTGATACAATGGTAAACTTAACCCTAATTCCAAACTAAGGAACTCCAGGTCTTTCACTGTGGCTCTACTAGTCAACCAGAAAATCCTTCATTAGATCCTGCTAGGAATACTAAGAAAGAAAGAAAGACTGACTTGCATTTATATAGCGCCTTTCACGACCAGCGGACATCTCAAAGTGCTTTACAGCCAATTAAATACTTTTGGAGTGTAGTTACTGTAGTAATGTGTGAAACGCGGCAGCCAACTTGCGCACTGCAAGCTCCCACAAACAGCAACGTGATAATGACCAGATAATTTGTTTATGTGATATTGATTGAGGGATAAATATTAGCCAGGACACCGGGGATAACTCCCCTGCTCTTCTTCAAAATAGTGCCATGGGATTTTTACATCCACCTGAGAGAGCAGACAGGGCCTCGGTTTAAGGACTCATCCGCAAGGTAGCCCCCCTCAGCACTGCACTGGAGTGTCAGCCTAGATTTTTGTGCTCACAACCCACAACCTTCTGACTCAGACGCAAGTGTGCTACCCACTGAGCCACAGATGAACAACAGCGTTTATTCAGCATCATTAACGTAGAAAAATGTCCCGCAGCTCTTCACAAAAACATAACCAGACAAAAAATCGATACTGAGCCAAACAAGGAGAGATTTGGAAGGGAACCAAAAGCTTGGTCAAAAGATGTGGCTTTTAAGGAAGGTCTTCAAGGGAGAGGGAGAGGTGAATAAGCCAAAGGGTTTAAGGACGGAATTCAAAAGCTTAGGGCCTAAGCGGCTGTAGGCAAGGCCGTAAATAGTGGGGCAGAGGGAAGGGAGTGGGGCGAAGGGGAGGGAGTGGGGTGAAGGGGAGGGAGTGGGGCGAATGGGAGGGAGTGGGACGAAGGGGAGAGAGTGGGGCGAAGGAGAGGGAGTGGGGCAAAGGGGAGAGAGTGGGGTGAAGGGGAGAGAGTGGGGTGAAGGGGAGAGAGTGGGGTGAAGGGGAGAGAGTGGGGTGAAGGGGAGAGAGTGGGGCGAAGGGGAGAGAGTGGGGCGAAGGAGAGAGAGTGGGGTGAAGGGGAGAGAGTGGGGTGAAGGGGAGGGAGTGGGGTGAAGGGGAGAGAGTGGGGAGAAGGGGAGAAAGTGGGGTGAAGGGGAGAGAGTGGGGCGAAGGGGAGAGAGTGGGGCAAAGGGGAGAGAGTGGGGCGAAGGGGAGAGAGTGGTGTGAAGGGGAGAGAGTGGGGTGAAGGGGAGAGAGTGGGGCGAAGGGGAGAGAGTGGGGCAAAGGGGAGAGAGCGGGGCGAAGGGGAGAGAGTGGGGCGAAGGGGAGAGAGTGGTGTGAAGGGGAGAGAGTGGGGTGAAGGGGAGAGAGTGGGGTGAAGGGGAGAGAGTGGGGTGAAGGGGAGAGAGTGGGGCGAAGGGGAGAGAGTGGGGTAAAGGGGAGGGAGTGGGGCAAAGGGGAGAGAGTGGGGTGAAGGGGAGAGAGTGGGGTGAAGGGGAGAGAGTGGGGCGAAGGGGAGAGAGTGGGGTGAAGGGGAGAGAGTGGGGTGAAGGGGAGGGAGTGGGGTGAAGGGGAGAGAGTGGGGTGAACGGGAGGGAGTGGGGTGAAGGGGAGAGAGTGGGGCGAAGGGGAGAGAGTGGGGTGAAGGGGAGGGAGTGGGGTGAAGGGGAGGGAGTGGGGTGAAGGGGAGGGAGTGGGGTGAAGGGGAGAGAGTGGGGTGAAGGGGAGAGAGTGGGATGGAGGGGAGGGAGTGGGGCAAAGGGGAGTGAGTGGGGCGAAGGGGAGAGAGTGGGGCAAAGGGGAGAGAGTGGGGCGAAGGGGTGGGAGTGGGGTGAAGGGGTGGGAGTGGGGCGAAGGGGAGGGAGTGGGGTGAAGGGGAGGGAGTGGGGTGAAGGGGAGAGAGTGGGGCAAAGGGGAGGGAGTGGGGTGAAGGGGAGGGAGTGGGGTGAAGGGGTGGGAGTGGGGTGAAGGGGTGGGAGTGGGGCGAAGGGGAGGGAGTGGGGTGAAGGGGAGGGAGTTGGGTGAAGGGGAGAGAGTGGGGCAAAGGGGAGGAAGTGGGGTGAAGGGGAGAGAGTGGGGCGAAGGGGAGAGAGTGGGGCGAAGGGGAGAGAGTGGGGCAAAGGGGAGGGAGTGGGGCAAAGGGGAGAGAGTGGGGTGAAGGGGAGAGAGTGGGGCGAAGGGGAGAGAGTGGGGCAAAGGGGAGAGAGTGGGGCGAAGGGGAGAGAGTGGGGTGAAGGGGAGAGAGTGGGGCGAAGGGGAGAGAGTGGGGCAAAGGGGAGAGAGTGGGGCGAAGGGGAGAGAGTGGTGTGAAGGGGAGAGAGTGGGGTGAAGGGGAGAGAGTGGGGCGAAGGGGAGAGAGTGGGGCAAAGGGGAGAGAGCGGGGCGAAGGGGAGGGAGTGGGGCGAAGGGGAGAGAGTGGTGTGAAGGGGAGAGAGTGGGGTGAAGGGGAGAGAGTGGGGTGAAGGGGAGAGAGTGGGGCGAAGGGGAGAGAGTGGGGTGAAGGGGAGAGAGTGGGGTGAAGGGGAGAGAGTGGGGTGAAGGGGAGAGAGTTGGGTGAACGGGAGGGAGTGGGGTGAAGGGGAGAGAGTGGGGCGAAGGGGAGAGAGTGGGGTGAAGGGGAGGGAGTGGGGTGAAGGGGAGGGAGTGGGGTGAAGGGGAGGGAGTGGGGTGAAGGGGAGAGAGTGGGGTGAAGGGGAGAGAGTGGGATGGAGGGGAGGGAGTGGGGCAAAGGGGAGTGAGTGGGGCGAAGGGGAGAGAGTGGGGCAAAGGGGAGAGAGTGGGGCGAAGGGGAGGGAGTGGGGTGAAGGGGTGGGAGTGGGGTGAAGGGGTGGGAGTGGGGCGAAGGGGAGGGAGTGGGGTGAAGGGGAGGGAGTGGGTGAAGGGGTGGGAGTGGGGTGAAGGGGAGGGAGTTGGGTGAAGGGGAGGGAGTGGGGTGAAGGGGAGGGAGTGGGGCAAAGGGGAGAGAGTGGGGTGAAGGGGAGAGAGTGGGGTGAAGGGGAGAGAGTGGGGCAAAGGGGAGGAAGTGGGGTGAAGGGGAGAGAGTGGGGCGAAGGGGAGAAAGTGGGGCGAAGGGGAGAGAGTGGGGCGAAGGGGAGAGAGTGGGGCAAAGGGGAGAGAGTGGGGCAAAGGGGAGGGAGTGGGGCAAAGGGGAGAGAGTGGGGTGAAGGGGAGAGAGTGGGGTGAAGGGGAGAGAGTGGGGCAAAGGGGAGGAAGTGGGGTGAAGGGGAGAGAGTGGGGCGAAGGGGAGAGAGTGGGGCGAAGGGGAGAGAGTGGGGCGAAGGGGAGCGAGTGGGGCAAAGGGGAGGGAGTGGGGCAAAGGGGAGGGAGTGGGGCAAAGGGGAGGGAGTGGGGCAAAGGGGAGGGAGTGGGGCAAAGGGGAGAGAGTGGGGCAAAGGGGAGGGAGTGGGGCAAAGGGGAGAGAGTGGGGCAAAGGGGAGGGAGTGGGGCAAAGGGGAGGGAATGGGGCAAAGGGGAGGGAGTGGGGCAAAGGGGAGGGAGTGGGGCAAAGGGGAGAGAGTGGGGCGAAGGGGAGCGAGTGGGGCAAAGGGGAGGGAGTGGGGCAAAGGGGAGGGAGTGGGGCAAAGGGGAGAGAGTGGGGCAAAGGGGAGGGAGTGGGGCAAAGGGGAGAGAGTGGGGCAAAGGGGAGGGAGTGGGGCAAAGGGGAGAGAGTGGGGCAAAGGGGAGGGAGTGGGGCAAAGGGGAGGGAATGGGGCAAAGGGGAGAGAGTGGGGCAAAGGGGAGAGAGTGGGGCAAAGGGGAGAGAGTGGGGTGAAGGGGAGAGAGTGGGGCAATGGGGAGGGAGTGGGGTGAAGGGGAGAAAGTGGGGCGAAGGGGAGAAAGTGGGGCGAAGGGGAGAGAGTGGGGCGAAGGGGAGAGAGTGGGGCAAAGGGGAGGGAGTGGGGCAAATGGGAGGGAGTGGGGCAAATGGGAGAGAGTGGGGTGAAGGGGAGAGAGTGGGGTGAAGGGGAGAGAGTGGGGTGAAGGGGAGAGAGTGGGGCGAAGGGGAGAGAGTGGGGTGAAGGGGAGAGAGTGGGATGAAGGAGAGAGAGTGGGGCGAAGGGGAGAGAGTGGGGTGAAGGGGAGAGAGTGGGGTGAAGGGGAGAGAGTGGGGCGAAGGGGAGAGAGTGGGGTGAAGGGGAGGGAGTGGGGTGAAGGAGAGAGAGTGGGGCGAAGGGGAGAGAGTGGGGTGAAGGGGAGAGAGTGGGGTGAAGGGGAGAGAGTGGGGTGAAGGGGAGAGAGTGGGGTGAAGGGGAGAGAGTGGGGCGAAGGGGAGAGAGTGGGGCGAAGGGGAGGGAGTGGGATGAAGGGGAGGGAGTGGGGCGAAGGGGAGGGAGTGGGATGGAGGGGAGGGAGTGGGGCAAAGGGGAGAGAGTGGGGTGAAGGGGAGGGAGTGGGGTGAATGGGAGAGAGTGGGGTGAAGGGGAGGGAGTGGGGCAAAGGGGAGAGAGTGGGGCAAAGGGGAGAGAGTGGGGCAAAGGGGAGAGAGTGGGGCGAAGGGGAGGGAGTGGGGTGAAGGGGTGGGAGTGGGGTGAAGGGGTGGGAGTGGGGTGAAGGGGAGGGAGTGGGGTGAAGGGGAGGGAGTGGGTGAAGGGGTGGGAGTGGGTGAAGGGGTGGGAGTGGGGTGAAGGGGAGGGAGTGGGGTGAAGGGGAGGGAGTGGGGTGAAGGGGAGAGAGTGGGGCAAAGGGGAGAGAGTGGGGTGAAGGGGAGAGAGTGGGGTGAAGGGGAGAGAGTGGGGCAAAGGGGAGGGAGTGGGGTGAAGGGGAGAAAGTGGGGCGAAGGGGAGGGAGTGGGGCAAATGGGAGAGAGTGGGGCGAAGGGGAGAGAGTGGGGCAAAGGGGAGGGAGTGGGGCAAAGGGGAGAGAGTGGGGTGAAGGGGAGAGAGTGGGATGAAGGGGAGAGAGTGGGGTGAAGGGGAGGGAGTGGGATGAAGGGGAGAGAGTGGGATGAAGGAGAGAGAGTGGGGCAAAGGGGAGAGAGTGGGGTGAAGGGGAGAGAGTGGGGCGAAGGGGAGAGAGTGGGGCAAAGGGGAGGGAGTGGGGCAAAGGGGAGGGAGTGGGGCAAATGGGAGGGAGTGGGGCAAATGGGAGAGAGTGGGGTGAAGGGGAGAGAGTGGGGTGAAGGGGAGAGAGTGGGGTGAAGGGGAGAGAGTGGGGCGAAGGGGAGAGAGTGGGGTGAAGGGGAGAGAGTGGGATGAAGGGGAGAGAGTGGGGTGAAGGGGAGGGAGTGGGATGAAGGGGAGAGAGTGGGATGAAGGAGAGAGAGTGGGGCGAAGGGGAGAGAGTGGGGTGAAGGGGAGAGAGTGGGTGAAGGGGAGAGAGTGGGGCGAAGGGGAGAGAGTGGGATGAAGGGGAGAGAGTGGGGTGAAGAGGAGAGAGTGGGATGAAGGGGAGAGAGTGGGGTGAAGGAGAGAGAGTGGGGTGAAGGGGAGGGAGTGGGGTGAAGGGGAGAGAGTGGGGTGAAGGGGAGGGAGTGGGGTGAAGGAGAGAGAGTGGGGCGAAGGGGAGAGAGTGGGGTGAAGGGGAGAGAGTGGGGTGAAGGGGAGAGAGTGGGGTGAAGGGGAGAGAGTGGGGTGAAGGGGAGAGAGTGGGGCGAAGGGGAGCGAGTGGGGTGAAGGGGAGAGCGTGGGGTGAAGGGGAGGGAGTGGGGCGAAGGGGAGAGAGTGGGGTGAAGGGGAGGGAGTGGGGCGAAGGGAGGGAGTGGGGCGAAGGGGAGGGAGTGGGGCGAAGGGGAGAGAGTGGGGCGAAGGGGAGGGAGTGGGGTGAAGGGGAGGGAGTGGGGCGAAGGGGAGAGAATGGGGTGAAGGGGAGGGAGTGGGGTGAAGGGGAGAGAGTGGGGTGAAGGGGAGAGAGTGGGGTGAAGGGGAGATAGTGGGGTGAAGGGGAGAGAGTGGGGTGAAGGGGAGATAGTGGGGTGAAGGGGAGAGAGTGGGGTGAAGGGGAGAGAGTGGGGCGAAGGGGAGCGAGTGGGGTGAAGGGGAGAGCGTGGGGTGAAGGGGAGAGCGTGGGGTGAAGGGGAGAGAGTGGGGCGAAGGGGAGAGAGTGGGGCGAAGGGGAGAGATTAGGCCGAAGGGGAGAGAGTGGGGTGAAGGGGAGGGAGTGGGGCGAAGGGGAGAGAGTGGGGCGAAGGGGAGAGATTAGGCCGAAGGGGAGAGAGTGGGGCGAAGGGGACGGAGTGGGACGAAGGGGAGGGAGTGGGGCGAAGGGGAGAGAATGGGGTGAAGGGGAGAGAGTGGGGCGAAGGGGAGGGAGTGGGGCGAAGGGGAGAGAATGGGGTGAAGGGGAGAGAGTGGGGCGAAGGGGAGAGAGTGGGGCGAAGGGGAGGGAGTGGGGCGAAGGGGAGAGAGTGGGGTGAAGGGGAGGGAGTGGGGCAAAGGGGAGGGAGTGGGGCGAAGGGGAGGGAGTGGGGCGAAGGGGAGGGAGTGGGGCGAAGGGGAGGGAGTGTGGCGAAGGGGAGAGAATGGGGCGAAGGGGAGGGAGTGGGGCGAAGGGGAGGGAGTGGGGCGAAGGGGAGAGAGTGGGGTGAAGGGGAGAGAGTGGGGTGAAGGGGAGAGAGTAGGGCGAAGGGGAGAGAGTGGGGTGAAGGGGAGGGAGTGGGGCGAAGGGGAGAGAGTGGGGTGAAGGGAGAGATTAGGCCGAAGGGGAGAGAGTGGGGTGAAGGGGAGGGAGTGGGGTGAAGGGGAGAGAGTGGGGTGAAGGGGAGGGAGTGGGGTGAAGGGGAGGGAGTGGGGTGAAGGGGAGGGAGTGGGGTGAAGGGGGAGAGAGTGGGGTGAAGGGGAGAGAGTGGGATGGAGGGGAGGGAGTGGGGCAAAGGGGAGTGAGTGGGGCGAAGGGGAGAGAGTGGGGCAAAGGGGAGAGAGTGGGGCGAAGGGGAGGGAGTGGGGTGAAGGGGTGGGAGTGGGGTGAAGGGGTGGGAGTGGGGCGAAGGGGAGGGAGTGGGGTGAAGGGGAGGGAGTGGGGTGAAGGGGAGAGAGTGGGGCAAAGGGGAGGGAGTGGGGTGAAGGGGAGGGAGTGGGGTGAAGGGGTGGGAGTGGGGTGAAGGGGTGGGAGTAGGGCGAAGGGGAGGGAGTGGGGTGAAGGGGAGGGAGTTGGGTGAAGGGGAGAGAGTGGGGCAAAGGGGAGGAAGTGGGGTGAAGGGGAGAGAGTGGGGCGAAGGGGGAGAGAGTGGGGCGAAGGGGAGAGAGTGGGGCAAAGGGGAGGGAGTGGGGCAAAGGGGAGAGAGTGGGGTGAAGGGGAGAGAGTGGGGCGAAGGGGAGAGAGTGGGGCAAAGGGGAGAGAGTGGGGCGAAGGGGAGAGAGTGGGGTGAAGGGGAGAGAGTGGGGCGAAGGGGAGAGAGTGGGGCAAAGGGGAGAGAGTGGGGCGAAGGGGAGAGAGTGGTGTGAAGGGGAGAGAGTGGGGTGAAGGGGAGAGAGTGGGGCGAAGGGGAGAGAGTGGGGCAAAGGGGAGAGAGCGGGGCGAAGGGGAGGGAGTGGGGCGAAGGGGAGAGAGTGGTGTGAAGGGGAGAGAGTGGGGTGAAGGGGAGAGAGTGGGGTGAAGGGGAGAGAGTGGGGCGAAGGGGAGAGAGTGGGGTGAAGGGGAGAGAGTGGGGTGAAGGGGAGAGAGTGGGGTGAAGGGGAGAGAGTTGGGTGAACGGGAGGGAGTGGGGTGAAGGGGAGAGAGTGGGGCGAAGGGGAGAGAGTGGGGTGAAGGGGAGGGAGTGGGGTGAAGGGGAGGGAGTGGGGTGAAGGGGAGGGAGTGGGGTGAAGGGGAGAGAGTGGGGTGAAGGGGAGAGAGTGGGATGGAGGGGAGGGAGTGGGGCAAAGGGGAGTGAGTGGGGCGAAGGGGAGAGAGTGGGGCAAAGGGGAGAGAGTGGGGCGAAAGGGAGGGAGTGGGGTGAAGGGGTGGGAGTGGGGTGAAGGGGTGGGAGTGGGGCGAAGGGGAGGGGAGTGGGGTGAAGGGGAGGGAGTGGGTAAAGGGGTGGGAGTGGGGTGAAGGGGAGGGAGTTGGGTGAAGGGGAGGGAGTGGGGTGAAGGGGAGGGAGTGGGGCAAAGGGGAGAGAGTGGGGTGAAGGGGAGAGAGTGGGGTGAAGGGGAGAGAGTGGGGCAAAGGGGAGGAAGTGGGGTGAAGGGGAGAGAGTGGGGCGAAGGGGAGAAAGTGGGGCGAAGGGGAGAGAGTGGGGCGAAGGGGAGAGAGTGGGGCAAAGGGGAGAGAGTGGGGCAAAGGGGAGGGAGTGGGGCAAAGGGGAGAGAGTGGGGTGAAGGGGAGAGAGTGGGGTGAAGGGGAGAGAGTGGGGCAAAGGGGAGGAAGTGGGGTGAAGGGGAGAGAGTGGGGCGAAGGGGAGAGAGTGGGGCGAAGGGGAGAGAGTGGGGCGAAGGGGAGCGAGTGGGGCAAAGGGGAGGGAGTGGGGCAAAGGGGAGGGAGTGGGGCAAAGGGGAGGGAGTGGGGCAAAGGGGAGGGAGTGGGGCAAAGGGGAGAGAGTGGGGCAAAGGGGAGGGAGTGGGGCAAAGGGGAGAGAGTGGGGCAAAGGGGAGGGAGTGGGGCAAAGGGGAGGGAATGGGGCAAAGGGGAGGGAGTGGGGCAAAGGGGAGGGAGTGGGGCAAAGGGGAGAGAGTGGGGCGAAGGGGAGCGAGTGGGGGCAAAGGGGAGGGAGTGGGGCAAAGGGGAGGGAGTGGGGCAAAGGGGAGAGAGTGGGGCAAAGGGGAGGGAGTGGGGCAAAGGGAGAGAGTGGGGCAAAGGGGAGGGAGTGGGGCAAAGGGGAGAGAGTGGGGCAAAGGGGAGGGAGTGGGGCAAAGGGGAGGGAATGGGGCAAAGGGGAGAGAGTGGGGCAAAGGGGAGAGAGTGGGGCAAAGGGGAGGGAGTGCGGCGAAGGGGAGGGAGTGGGGCGAAGGGGAGAGAGTGGGGCGAAGGGGAGGGAGTGGGATGAAGGGGAGGGAGTGGGGCGAAGGGGAGGGAGTGGGATGGAGGGGAGGGAGTGGGGCAAAGGGGAGAGAGTGGGGTGAAGGGGAGGGAGTGGGGTGAAGGGGAGAGAGTGGGGTGAAGGGGAGGGAGTGGGGCAAAGGGGAGAGAGTGGGGCGAAGGGGAGAGAGTGGGGCAAAGGGGAGAGAGTGGGGCGAAGGGGAGGGAGTGGGGTGAAGGGGTGGGAGTGGGGTGAAGGGGTGGGAGTGGGGCGAAGGGGAGGGAGTGGGGTGAAGGGGAGGGAGTGGGTGAAGGGGTGGGAGTGGGGTGAAGGGGAGGGAGTGGGGTGAAGGGGAGGGAGTGGGGTGAAGGGGAGAGAGTGGGGCAAAGGGGAGAGAGTGGGGTGAAGGGGAGAGAGTGGGGTGAAGGGGAGAGAGTGGGGCAATGGGGAGGGAGTGGGGTGAAGGGGAGAAAGTGGGGCGAAGGGGAGAAAGTGGGGCGAAGGGGAGAGAGTGGGGCGAAGGGGAGAGAGTGGGGCAAAGGGGAGGGAGTGGGGCAAATGGGAGGGAGTGGGGCAAATGGGAGAGAGTGGGGTGAAGGGGAGAGAGTGGGGTGAAGGGGAGAGAGTGGGGTGAAGGGGAGAGAGTGGGGCGAAGGGGAGAGAGTGGGGTGAAGGGGAGAGAGTGGGATGAAGGAGAGAGAGTGGGGCGAAGGGGAGAGAGTGGGGTGAAGGGGAGAGAGTGGGGTGAAGGGGAGAGAGTGGGGCGAAGGGGAGAGAGTGGGGTGAAGGGGAGGGAGTGGGGTGAAGGAGAGAGAGTGGGGCGAAGGGGAGAGAGTGGGGTGAAGGGGAGAGAGTGGGGTGAAGGGGAGAGAGTGGGGTGAAGGGGAGAGAGTGGGGTGAAGGGGAGAGAGTGGGGCGAAGGGGAGAGAGTGGGGCGAAGGGGAGGGAGTGGGATGAAGGGGAGGGAGTGGGGCGAAGGGGAGGGAGTGGGATGGAGGGGAGGGAGTGGGGCAAAGGGGAGAGAGTGGGGTGAAGGGGAGGGAGTGGGGTGAATGGGAGAGAGTGGGGTGAAGGGGAGGGAGTGGGGCAAAGGGGAGAGAGTGGGGCAAAGGGGAGAGAGTGGGGCAAAGGGGAGAGAGTGGGGCGAAGGGGAGGGAGTGGGGTGAAGGGGTGGGAGTGGGGTGAAGGGGTGGGAGTGGGGTGAAGGGGAGGGAGTGGGGTGAAGGGGAGGGAGTGGGTGAAGGGGTGGGAGTGGGTGAAGGGGTGGGAGTGGGGTGAAGGGGAGGGAGTGGGGTGAAGGGGAGGGAGTGGGGTGAAGGGGAGAGAGTGGGGCAAAGGGGAGAGAGTGGGGTGAAGGGGAGAGAGTGGGGTGAAGGGGAGAGAGTGGGGCAAAGGGGAGGGAGTGGGGTGAAGGGGAGAAAGTGGGGCGAAGGGGAGGGAGTGGGGCAAATGGGAGAGAGTGGGGCGAAGGGGAGAGAGTGGGGCAAAGGGGAGGGAGTGGGGCAAAGGGGAGAGAGTGGGGTGAAGGGGAGAGAGTGGGATGAAGGGGAGAGAGTGGGGTGAAGGGGAGGGAGTGGGATGAAGGGGAGAGAGTGGGATGAAGGAGAGAGAGTGGGGCAAAGGGGAGAGAGTGGGGTGAAGGGGAGAGAGTGGGGCGAAGGGGAGAGAGTGGGGCAAAGGGGAGGGAGTGGGGCAAAGGGGAGGGAGTGGGGCAAATGGGAGGGAGTGGGGCAAATGGGAGAGAGTGGGGTGAAGGGGAGAGAGTGGGGTGAAGGGGAGAGAGTGGGGTGAAGGGGAGAGAGTGGGGCGAAGGGGAGAGAGTGGGGTGAAGGGGAGAGAGTGGGATGAAGGGGAGAGAGTGGGGTGAAGGGGAGGGAGTGGGATGAAGGGGAGAGAGTGGGATGAAGGAGAGAGAGTGGGGCGAAGGGGAGAGAGTGGGGTGAAGGGGAGAGAGTGGGGTGAAGGGGAGAGAGTGGGGCGAAGGGGAGAGAGTGGGATGAAGGGGAGAGAGTGGGGTGAAGAGGAGAGAGTGGGATGAAGGGGAGAGAGTGGGGTGAAGGAGAGAGAGTGGGGTGAAGGGGAGGGAGTGGGGTGAAGGGGAGAGAGTGGGGTGAAGGGGAGGGAGTGGGGTGAAGGAGAGAGAGTGGGGCGAAGGGGAGAGAGTGGGGTGAAGGGGAGAGAGTGGGGTGAAGGGGAGAGAGTGGGGTGAAGGGGAGAGAGTGGGGTGAAGGGGAGAGAGTGGGGCGAAGGGGAGCGAGTGGGGTGAAGGGGAGAGCGTGGGGTGAAGGGGAGGGAGTGGGGCGAAGGGGAGAGAGTGGGGTGAAGGGGAGGGAGTGGGGCGAAGGGGAGGGAGTGGGGCGAAGGGGAGGGAGTGGGGCGAAGGGGAGAGAGTGGGGCGAAGGGGAGGGAGTGGGGTGAAGGGGAGGGAGTGGGGCGAAGGGGAGAGAATGGGGTGAAGGGGAGGGAGTGGGGTGAAGGGGAGAGAGTGGGGTGAAGGGGAGAGAGTGGGGTGAAGGGGAGATAGTGGGGTGAAGGGGAGAGAGTGGGGTGAAGGGGAGATAGTGGGGTGAAGGGGAGAGAGTGGGGTGAAGGGGAGAGAGTGGGGCGAAGGGGAGCGAGTGGGGTGAAGGGGAGAGCGTGGGGTGAAGGGGAGAGCGTGGGGTGAAGGGGAGAGAGTGGGGCGAAGGGGAGAGAGTGGGGCGAAGGGGAGAGATTAGGCCGAAGGGGAGAGAGTGGGGTGAAGGGGAGGGAGTGGGGCGAAGGGGAGAGAGTGGGGCGAAGGGGAGAGATTAGGCCGAAGGGGAGAGAGTGGGGCGAAGGGGACGGAGTGGGACGAAGGGGAGGGAGTGGGGCGAAGGGGAGAGAATGGGGTGAAGGGGAGAGAGTGGGGCGAAGGGGAGGGAGTGGGGCGAAGGGGAGAGAATGGGGTGAAGGGGAGAGAGTGGGGCGAAGGGGAGAGAGTGGGGCGAAGGGGAGGGAGTGGGGCGAAGGGGAGAGAGTGGGGTGAAGGGGAGGGAGTGGGGCAAAGGGGAGGGAGTGGGGCGAAGGGGAGGGAGTGGGGCGAAGGGGAGGGAGTGGGGCGAAGGGGAGGGAGTGGGGCGAAGGGGAGAGAATGGGGCGAAGGGGAGGGAGTGGGGCGAAGGGGAGGGAGTGGGGCGAAGGGGAGAGAGTGGGGTGAAGGGGAGAGAGTGGGGTGAAGGGGAGAGAGTAGGGCGAAGGGGAGAGAGTGGGGTGAAGGGGAGGGAGTGGGGCGAAGGGGAGAGAGTGGGGTGAAGGGGAGAGATTAGGCCGAAGGGGAGAGAGTGGGGTGAAGGGGAGGGAGTGGGGTGAAGGGAGAAAGGAGCAGACGAACAGACAGTTTGAGGGGATGTAGAGCTGGAAGAGGTTTCAGAGATAGGGAGGACCAAAGCAAGGAAGGGATTTAAGCACAAGGACAAGACTTTGTTTGAAACATTGGGGGACTAGCAGCCTTCAATTATCAGTAATCTGGGATAGCAGGACATTTTGCTAGAATCTACTGTCTGAACTTACAATTCTGTCTTCACAGAATTCCACAGCTAGTCAATGAAATTACTAAATAATGTCACAATTTCACTTTTGTCAAAGGAAAACTGTTCCATGGTTTTACAGTTACTTGAAGCTATTGCCATGGACCTCCTGTGAATGCATATTTGTGTCACTTAAGGAATTCCATTTTATAAAGACAAACTAAGATATTCATGACCAAACTTAGTCATCTCTGCAATGAAAACATTGGTCAAAATACGCTCTTGGGCCCCGACACTATGGGCTCCCGTATGTCTAACTATGCTTGCTGTTCAATTTTACATTTCTGAATGTAAGTTGACTCCAGCTACTTGTCTCGTGCTTCAGTCAACGTGTCTGCACCCAAACTGAAATGAGCATGATCTGCTGAATGATGATGGGGTGTAAGGTGAGGACAGACAGGGGAGGGTTCTGGTGGATGGAGACTGATTGGGCCATTGTTTGTGGGAGATGTGCAGGGTCATCCTGGTGAAGGGCAGAGATGTAGAGGGATTATAGAGGGGGAGCTGGTTATGACCAGGATACTAGAATTTCTAGGTGGGTAGTGATTAGTTAAGGCCGGGACGGGGTGGGGCGAGGAAATTGAGTCATGATAAGAGAAAATAAGTTTGGTTGGACAACAGATGGCTGAAATGATTGGTCTACTGGGACATTCTCCTTTGGTGAAGGGTTAAAAACAGGCTGAGTGGGGTTGGAGGTCATGATGAGCAGCTTTCTAGAGAAGATGAGGTCAGTAACAGCCTGGGAAATGAGAGTTTGGTGTTCAGTATTGGAGTTGTAGTTCAGGGAAGATAGGGCGAATGCCACACCAGGCTGGTATATTTTCTAGCTATACTGTTTGTGTCTGAGGATGTCCCTTCCCACAGTTAATCATATTAATCCGTCAATAGGCAATCAAAATTAAAAGAGCTCAGTGCTTAAAACCATATTACACAAAATAATCCACACGCTCCGTACAATTCCAGTAGACTAAACTCCTTGCCTGATCCGAGCTGTCATTTTAACACCTCAGTTTCATAGAAATCTGCACATCAGTAAAAAAAGCTCATTGTAGCTTTGAACAGGTTCTACATGGGTTCCTGCAACCTTCGAGGCAATGATGCAGGGCAGACACAAGCTTAAAATACAGAATTGGCACGTTTCACTGTCTGCAATCTGGGAGCAATGTGAAAAGCAACCACGTCCCAGCACTGCGTCAGGCTCAGGGCCCAGCATTTAAAGTGGTGTCAGCGCAGGGAACGAGGGCAGTATTCACAGCCGGTGGAAGCAGGCTTTCCTCCAGCAGGTTTTACAAGAGGGAGAATGAGCCAAGGATGCAAGTTTGTGAGGAAGAGCCACCCAACCCGAGCAATTTATCATAAGCTTCAACATAAAGGGGGAGAAATTCGGTTAGATAGCGCGGGGGGTGGGGCACTCCAGGGGCGCTAAAGGGTTTGCAGCCGCGAGCACCAGCATTGGCGCCGCTCGGCAAATTCAGTGTGCCGATACCAGCGGCACTGAGGAGTATCGCCTGGGAGCTCCGCGCCGATGTGCAACGCCCCCGGTATCGACACGGATACACCATTTGGTTTGCGCCCATAGCACCCTCTAGTGACCCCGCCAGAGAAAGCTGGCGTGCGGAGCTGTCCCATTGCAATGGGACGGAATGACTGCGAGAGGGAAGGGCGATTGCGATTTTTTTTCTTGCGATTTAACTTTATGTGGGGTGAGTAATGTTGCAGGGAGGCCTCTCTCAGGGCACTACGAAGCCAGGTCTTTAACTCGAGATATTCCGTTGCTCACCCAGCCTAGCGCCCTAAGATAAGAGCTCTTCCATACCGCTCCACTCCACTGTCAGGGCGCAAACACTAAATATTTTGGCTGCCATTTTCTGGCGCTAAATTTAGCCAACGCCCGACATTAGCGTCTTAAAAAACCTTCAACTGAATTTCCAGCCCAAAGGCCCACAGTAAAGAGAGGATTACTGTGCCGTGTGCATGCGACGCATCGAATGAACCAGAATCGGATAGAGCTTTGGGAGTAGGATGCTCAGATTATCAGTGTGAAGTAGCCCAAGCCGTACTTCATTGCTTTCAATTCTTTGAATGTTCCTCGACCCTATAGAGAGTGAGCTGAGAGTAAAGGCAGTGATTCAGAACGGACTTGCTCCAATACAATTCCTGGCTTGAACAGCAGCCTAAGCCTGCTGTGACCTACTGTGAACCTGTACAATGAATACTACACCCATGCATATCCTGGGATCCAGCGGGTTAATACAAAAGGACATGCTCCTATCCATCATCATAGGCAGTCCCTCAAAATCGAAGAAGGTTTGCCTCCACTCTAAAAGTGAGTTACAGTCTCTGTCATAGATGGGACAGACAGTGATTGAAGGAAAGGGTGGGTGGGGAGCCTGGTTTGCCGCACGCTCCTTCCGCTGCCTGCCCTTGATTTCCGCACGCTCTCGGCGACGAGACTCGAGGTGTTCAGCGCCCTCCCGGATGCTCTTCCGCCACTTTGGGCAGTCTTGGGCCAGGGATTCCCAGGTGCCGGTGGGGATGTTGCACTTTATCAAGGAGGCTTTGAGGGTGTCCTTGAAACGTTTCCTCTGCCCACCTGGGACTCGCTTGCCATTTAGGAGTTCCGAGCAGAGCGCTTGATTCGGGAGTCTCGTGTCGGGCATGCGGACAATGTGGCCCGCCCAGCGGAGCTGGTCGAGTGTGGTCAGTGCTTCGATGCTGGGGATGTTGGCACTGAGCGAAGACGCACCAACGCTCTTCTCGATCTTCCTTGCTGCAATGCTCCATCTCACTCTCAACATGCTCCTAGCCCAGAGTGAGTCATCCTCCTGGAAAGGAACAATATTCAGTATTTGTAACTTGAGGGAAAATTCTGCAGTTTTTTTTAAACAAAAAGCAAATTGATTTTTCATTCATTAAATATCAATCTTCCCAAAACAAAGAAACAAATCAATCAACCAATCCACAAGATAAGCATTGCCGTTTTAAATGCAGAACAGAAATCAAGCGAAGGCATCACAAATTTCCCTTTAGTAGGCAAAGAATCAATTTTGCAAAGTCACCACTAGCGCTCCCTATATCAGGCAGACGGAGAGCAGAGACTCTGCATTCGAGCTCGATCAAACAGCAGCAAGATGAGTTATGGTTGGCAGCCTCTTAGTAGCTCTCCGCTCGGGAAGCTGCACTCCGTCTCTTCCAGGACCGTAACTCGGAACCCGGGCTTCCCAGGCTCAGATTTCAGCTCCCAGGACTGGTCAAGATCATCGCTCAAACACAGCACCCTGTCTGCGGCCCGAGGATACAGCTCACCAGCTCACAGGCCCTCGGGAAATGTCGAGCTCAGCCAGTCCGGCCTCTTTTACGAAGATGCCAAAATGGTCAGCGCCAACGAGAAGGAGTTGATGCAGGGTCTCAACGACCGCTTCGCCGGTTACATCGACAAGGTCAGGCAGCTGGAGCAGCAGAACAAGGGTCTGGAGGCCGAAATCGTAGACCTCAGGCAAAGGCACACCATTTCTTCCCTTCCAAATATCAATGAGCCGGAGATCGCCGAGTTACGAAACCTCATCCAAGAAATTGAGAACCAGAAGATGCAGATTCACCTGGACCGTGAGCACCTGGAGGAAGATCTCCAACGACTGAAGGGGAAATATGAGGAAGAAGTACAAATTCGACACGACACCGAAGCAAGTATTCAAGCCTACAAGAAGCACAGCGACAACGCCAACTTGATTAAATTGGAGCTAGAAAGGAAAGCACAGTCGCTCATGGAGGAAATCGTGTTCCTGAAGAACAGTCACGAGGAAGAGGTGGCTGATCTGTTCGCCCAGATCCAAGCCTCGCAGGTCAGTGTTGAAATGAAAGATTTCACCAAGCCCGACCTGACGGGAGCCCTGAGGGAGATCCGAGCCCAGATGGAAGGATACACCAATGGCAACATGCAGCATGCTGAGGAATGGTTCACATCCAGAATAGCCAAAATCAACAATGCAGCAGAAGTCAACAGAGAAGCTCTACAGAGCACAAGGCAGGAGATCAACGAGTACAATCGGCAACTACAGTCCAAGAATATAGAGCTGGAGACAATAAGAGGGAGGAAGGAGTCTTTGGAGAAACAGATGAATGTTGTTGAAGACAGTCACCATGGAGATTTAATCCAATACCAGGTGAGAATTCCTTTAACAGCAGTGTGATCTGATTAAATCCCCATTTGCATTCCAATGTGATCCTTAAACAAATTGTCTTTTTCAGGGTGCTGTCCAACAATTAGAAAATGAACTTAAAAATGCAAAACAAGAAATGACTCATCACCTGAGGGAATATCAAGATCTGCTGAATGTCAAAATGGCTTTAGATGTGGAGATCGCCTCCTACAGGTAGGTCCACAACAGCCTGTGTACTGGGCTTGAATTGTATCTAGCACATAAGCAAGTAAAATATCCAATATATGTTATAAAACAGCATAAAATATATGCAGCACAAAAACAGAATTCAAAGATTTCTGTCGTTACAAATCCATGCATACCTTTCAACAGCACGAGTTATTAATGCTAACTTGAACTGCCACTTATAATGGACATCTAGTTGCTAAAACATTATAACAAAGAATAAAATAATGATGTTGTGACAATATCCTGACTGATAGACATTCAGATCAACAGATGTTGCTGAAGAGAATTATGTGGAGCAACTGTAAGCTTTAAGACTCCCTTTCAGTATTTTTCCAGATCTCCCATAACCTAAGATAAATAAACTGGGTATACACATCATTTATTTGTCAATGAAAATAATTGCAATTTCTAAAGAAAGAACTTGCATTTATATAGCGCCATCGTGACTTCAGGACGTCCCAGGGCGCATTATAGCCAATGAAGTACTTTTGAAGTGTAGTCACTGCTGTAATGCAGGAAACGCAGCAACTAGTCTGCGCACTGCACAAGAGAAATGACGAGATTATCTGTTTTAGTGGTGTTGGTGGAGGGATAAATATTGGCCCAGGACATCTCTGGTTAGGAAATGGTTAAACCTGCAGCATTCCTGAAACATCAAGACAGTTAGTACTTATTTGAACATTTTAACTGTATTTCAGTAACACACTGGCAAATAATCACAGCCATGTATTTGGTGTGACTCACTGATTACGTCTATTTGCATTCGGCTTGGTGCAGTGCTGTAGGGGTGGGGTTATCCTGCAGTGAGGCAGGGACAGGCAGCATCACCGGGACAACATCGACAATGACTCTTTCCTTTTTTAATAGTTTCATAAGAACAGAGGAACATTCCGCCCCTAGAGTCTGTCCACCATTCAATTAGATCTTGACTGATTTGTATCTCAACTCCATCTACTTGCCGTGGTGCCGTAACCCCTTACTCCCTTGCTTAACAAAAAGCTAGCAAACGCAGCTTATAAATTTTCAATTGACCCCCCACCTTCCCCCCCCCCCCAACCTCAACAGCTCTTTGGGGGCGGGAGTTCCAGATTTCCGCAATCCTGGTTTAAACACACTTAGCATTTGAAGATGGGTCTGAAGGTGCTAATTGATTCTTCTCTCCACAGATGCTGACTGATAAGCCAGTAATTTTACTATAGTTCCCAGCGCCCATCAATTGCAGCACTTTTCTTCTTATGGTTCAGATTTCAGTTTGTGATTTTCCAAAGAAGAACAATTTTAGCAAAGTTACCAGTAACGTGCACAGGCTTTCATAGTGGGAAAAGTCAGCTGCCCTCAGTAAAGACAGTAACGACACTACAATTGGCCCAAGCATTCCTGGGTGAGGGATCAATCGGAGTTCCCACTTCTGATCGTTGCTCTGCTGGATATGGGGGCATTGAGTGAATACAGAGGCAGGCTTGATCATGAGAGTCCCACAGTCGAATAGCCTGCCAATAATTAGCATCTAGGCTCCTACATGAAGAACGACCATTTGTGTGAGGTTTGGGAGATCTTCCGGCATCCATGGAGCCATATCCCAGTGGAAATCACAAGGGAAGAAAAGAGAAAAAAATTTAGAGGGGACATACTCCTCATCATAGGCAGTCCCTCGAAATCGAGGAAGACTTGCTTCCATTCTAAAAGTGAGTTCCCAGGTGACTGAACAGTCCAATATGGGAATTACAGTCTCTGTCACAGGTGGGGCAGACAGTGGTTGAAGGAAAGGGTGGGTGGGGAGTCTGGTTTGCCACACACTCCTTCCACTGCCTGCGCTTGATTTCTGCATGCTCTTGTCGATGAGACTCGAGGTGCTCAGCGCCCTCAAATGATGATAGAATTATAGAATCATAGAATGGTTACAGCACGGAAAAAGGCCATTCGAACCCGTGCCAACTCTCAGCTAGTCCCACTCTCCTGTCTTTTCCCTGTAGCCCTGCAATTCCTTCAGGTACTTCTCCAACTCCCTTTTGAAAGCCACGATTGAGTCTGCCGCCACCATCCTCTCAGGCAGTGCATTCCAGATCCTAACCACTCGCTGCGTAAAAAGGTTTTCTCTTACGTCGCCTTTGGTTCTTCTGCCAATCACCTTAAATCTGTGTCCTCTGTTCTCGACCCTTCCGCCAATGGGAGCAGTTTCTCTCGATCTACTCTGTCCAGAACCCTCATGATTTTGAACACCTCGATCAAATCTCCTCTCAACCTCCTCTGCTCTCAGGAGAACAACCCCAGCTTCTCCAGTCTATCAACGTAACTGAAGTCCCTCATACTGTAGTTTTATAATTCCAAACTTCCCCAAAGCATTTGTCTGCAAATTTAGCTCCACTCCTGCCTCAGCAGGCCCAGTCTGAAAGATAAATACAAACCATATTAACAGCACGCTTCTCGCGTTACAACAGTGACTACATTTCAAAAATTATTTCATTGGTTGTAAGGCACTTTGGGACATGCGGTGGTCATGAAGGGCGCTATATAAATGCAAGTCTTTCTTTCTTTCTAAAAGTGTTTTTAAATGCTGCTGATTGGATCTCTGCTCTTCCAATAGTATCAAGAGAGTGAATCTCCAATACAAATCGTATTCTTCTTGCGATGAATCACATCTTACGCACCTCCCGTTTAATCTTTTTAAAAGGAGGACACGACATATATTGCCCTCCACAACACCTTGTATCTTGATAGCATTCCTCACCCAAGGAACAATGGGAGTGATCCGTAATCTGGCACTCCAGTAGGGGGCATCGTTTGCAGGGAGTGCCTTTTAGGATGGCAGGATGTGTGACTGTAATTTCGCAACATGCGCTCCCCACGAGAGGGTGGGATCCAGAAATCACTCGAATGTGTAGAAGCACGTCACATGGCGGAAAAAAGGTGGATGCAGAGAATCAAAGAAAAAGAAAAAGAGAAGGGTTTTTAGGAAGCAGGGAGAGAGGTGGCAAGGCATAGAAATTTAGAAAGTGAGTTCCAGTGGAAAAGCATAATGTCTGGAGAAACAGCCACCAATAGTAGAACAATGGTGTGAGGGTGGGACTAAGCAATGGAGGGATTTGAAAGCGAAGGTGAAGATCTTAAAGTCAATTCACTGTAGAACAGAGAGACCATAAAACACAGCTTGGACAAGGTGATGAGCGTGCGGGACTTTGTGCAGGAGAGGACACAGGTTTACAGCCTTCTGAATTAGTTGAAGTTTGTGAAGGTGGAGAAGCCAGTGAGCGGGCCATTGGAGAAGGAGAACATTGAGGTAATGACAATATGGATTAGGGTCTCGGTGGCAGAGAGGGAGGTGTAGGTGAGAAGACGAACAAGGCTCTGAAAATGGAACAGAGCAGTCTTTGTCATCAATTGGATCTCAACGCAGCATCGAACACAACTGCATATTGAGTTAAGCCTCAGAGCCAGAGAGTTCAATGGGAATCGAGGCAGTAGCACAGAGCGAGGAAGATTACTTCGAGTTTAGCTGACCACAAGGAAATTTCAACGCATCCAGATCATAATATCAGACAGGCAGTTTGAGAGTTTAGTAACCACTGGGGAGTCAATGAGACCAGGATGTTGAAAAACATAATGAGCACTTTGTAATGTATGCACCTGTGAGGATGCTGTTGCTGGGTCATTCAGCCCGACTGCCTACCTCTCTTCCGCGGCTATGTTCTCGCCAGGGTATCCCTGGAGATGGAACACGCGGTGTCCACCGGTGCGCTCGCGGTCTTCCGCGAGAGGTGGGCATCGAGGGGACTGGAGTGCATCATCACCCCGGAAAACAGAGTTTTAATTTAATTTGATAAAGTTCCCAGGTAATTTGGAAATTTGAGGGTTCTAGTGCCCTTACTAAAAGAGGGTCCTTGATTTAAAAGTTCTATCCAAAATAGTTGTAGAGCTGTTGCATTGCGAGTGGCTTAGCCAGTCACATGTTGTTCACAAGACTCAATAAAACCCCAGTAAGTTGGGTCTAGGTCATCCACGATGAGGCATGCAGTTGTGTGCCTAATGGATGAACTGGTAATGTGTAGTATGATTGGTAAACCTTTGTTAATAAACCAACTAACTCTTAATAGCAATGTGTTGCTATGAATTCTTAAGCAGAGCACCCATGAAGCAAATATATTATACACTTGAAGGAAGGCAATGATGAATTATGGATCACAATACAGTAACCATGAAGTAAATTGCTTCATGGTTACTGAGACAGACTTATGTCAATTGGAAAACAAATAAGCCCTTCATGATCCTCCTTCACTCAATTGACCCTTTGAGAAAATGGAACAACTCTTGGCAGAAATTGCGACCACGGTATGTCTTATCTTATCATTTATTTCAGTGGCATCCAATTGAATACATTTATCTAATCTTATTTTGGAACCTATTAGAAATTTGGTGGAAAATAATTTAGCTAATCCTACTTAAAGAAAATGAATATTTTGAAAATTTACCTTGGCTTTCAATATTTAGGGGTTTTAATTAAGTGACAGATAAAACATTGCCTTCCCATAACAAGTACTGTTCTCTGTTTCCACAGGACAAGCTAAAAGTTGACAGTAATCTGTTTTTTCTTTATTAAGGAAACTCCTTGAAGGCGAGGAGACCAGATTTGAATCAATTACTGATAGCTTCAGGCCTTCATCCTATGCATACAGACAACCACAATATATAACGCAAGCATCAGACATGACAACTAAGACAAAGGCCATCCCTCAGTACAAGTTTGTCGAAGAGGTTGTAAGTGAGACAACAAAGGAAGTTGACATGGCAGAGCTCGAAGATGTTTATGTGAAACTGAAACCTGGCCAAGTCTATGATGAAGAGTTTGAGGAAAAGAAAACTATTATAGAAGAAGCAACCAGTGATGCAAGAGGGGAGGGCGAAGGTGCTGAGGCCAAAGAGGGAGAAGGTGCTGAGGCCAAAGAGGGAGAAGATGCTGAGGCCAAAGAGGGAGAAGGTGCTGAGGCCAAAGAGGGAGAAGATGCTGAGGCCAAAGAGGGAGAAGGTGCTGAGGCCAAAGAGGAGGGAGAAGGTGCTGAGGCCAAAGAGGGAGAAGGTGCTGAGGCCAAAGAGGGAGAAGATGCTGAGGCCAAAGAGGAGGGAGAAGGTGCTGAGGCCAAAGAGGAGGGAGAAGGTGCTGAGGCCAAAGAGGGAGAAGGTGCTGAGGCCAAAGAGGAGAGAGAAGGTGCTGAGGCCAAAGAGGGAGAAGGTGCTGAGGCCAAAGAGGGAGAAACACCTGAGGCCAAAGAGGGAGAAACACCTGAGGCCAAAGAAGAGGGAGAAGGTGCTGAGGCCAAAGAAGAGGGAGAAGGTGCTGAGGCCAAAGAAGAGGGAGAAGGTGCTGAGGCCAAAGAGGAGGGAGAAGGTGCTGAGGCTAAAGAGGAGGGAGAAGGTGCTGGGGCTAAAGAGGGAGAAGGTCCTGAGGCCAAAGAGGGAGAAATACCTGAGGCCAAAGAGGGAGAAACACCTGAGGCCAAAGAGGGAGAAGGTACTGAGGCTAAAGAGGAGGGAGAAGTTGCTGAGGCCAAAGAGGGAGAAACACCTGAGGCCAAAGAGGGAGAAGGTGCTGAGGCTAAAGAGGGAGAAGGTCCTGAGGCTAAAGAGGGAGAAGGTCCTGAGGCTAAAGAGGGAGAAGGTCCTGAGGCCAAAGAGGGAGAAACTCCCGAGGCCAAAGAGGGAGAAGCTTCCGAGGCCAAAGAGGGAGAAGCTTCCGAGGCCAAAGAGGGAGAAGGTACTGAGGCCAAGGAAGACAAAGAAGCTCCTGAGGCCAAAGAGGAGGAACAAGCTGTCCAGGTAAAAGTAAAGGCCAGTGAGGAAGAAGCTATTGAGGCAAAAGGGGAAACTGTGAAAGGAGACACTGCTGAAGCCAAAGAGAAGGTTGTGGAGGAACAAGTTATTGAGGCAAAACAGGATGCAACGGAAGGTGAATCTGATAAGACAAAAGAGGAGACTGTGGAAGAAGAAGCTACTGAGGCAAAAGCTGAGCCTGAAAGTCCTAAAGAAGGTCAGACTGAGTCTGGAAATTCTACAGCCAAGGCAGCTGTCAAAGGTCAAGGGAAAGAATCAGAGCCTGAGGCACCAACAGAAATAAGCCACGATAAATCTGAACCCGCTGCTGAAGAAAAGGCAGACGAAAGTGAAGATAAAAAGCCACTGGATAAACCTGAGGAAGAGTCGGAGGGCGTGACAGGAGCAGTTAAAGGGGAAACAAAGGCCGATCCTGAAAACAAAGAAACAAAATCAAAGGACCTTCCCGAGGTTAAAGAAACATCAAAACTAAAAGAAAAGGAGAGTAAGAAAGAGGAGAAAAAGGAGAGCAAGATAGACGAGAAAAAGGAAAGCAAAGACAGCAAAGAAAAGAAATGAGGTCGTTACCAATGGTTTGATTATAAAATTGAAAAAAATAAGTTGAAACTGAAGAAAAATTCAAAGACTTCTGCCAAATGATGCTGAAAGTCTGGTGTACTGAAGACACAACAAGACACAATGCTACTGTAATGTGAAACAAGAGGGAAAATAAGAAGCAAAGAGGCTATTAACATTAAGATTAGTCTGTGATAACCTTGTAAACTGACAGAGTAAATGAATGAGAAAGCTTAATAGACCAAATAATAAAATAAATTGCATGTCAAAGGAATAAGGCTTAGCGCAAAGCAAGTTACAGAAATAAATTGTGAAATGTTGTTATCTTACGCCTTCAGTCAATGTACAGCTGTCTGGATACCTGCAACATGAAATATTGTCATCGGGTGTCAGATTGTAAGGAACTGTCCCAACTGCTGGGTAATAATGTGCAACAGCTGATGCGTTTAATTTTCCCGTTGATTTATTAGGGATGACTTTAACTTGGCCCGTCTGGCAGAAACAGGGCGTTAGTGGAGTGGTGATACCATCCAGTCTCATTTCACCACCGTAAATCCCGAGGGCTCCAACCTGAATTGGGCCGGAGCCTCATTACTCTGTGCAAATCAGGGTCCTGTGAAGTGCAGAGGGCCCTGATGCAATTTGGAGGGATCGGTCTGCGGAGGAGCAAGAGCGCTCCTCCCAATTCCAGAGGAATAACGTGCGCCGCTGACAACCTGGGCTCCCCTCCTTTTGGGATTGGTTTACTCCCACTCCTCACCCGCCCCCCCACCCCCCATCCCCCTCCCCGCATGACCTACCTTCCCGTCGGCCCGGCTGCCCGATATTATGCCAGCCACGAGCTTCAGCAGGACTCCTGTGCATCTTGCTGGAGGCATGGTAACGAGGCCTGGCCCTCAAAATGAACCGAGCCTGCCACCGGAGTGATTGGGCGGCCGGCCCATGTGCTTCACCAGTCGGACGAGAACAAGTTAAAATGTACCCTTACTGAATAGATCATAGTTACAGATGCAAAATCAATAATCTAGCAGAAACAATTTTCTTGTCCACAATTAAATGCACTGTTAAAAGAAAATCTGTTCCATTGTGTTTTATTTAGGTTCTTGTATCTTCTTTACCCTAAAGACCTCAAAATACATAAACTACTCCCACTCTTCCACCCTCCTCTCCTGAAAGCACTGACTAATGCCAGGGTGCGAATCTAAAGATATTACGAACAATCTAGCTCCACACCCAAGTGACCAGCCTTCTGGTGTAAGTTGGTGGGCTGTTCAACCACAAGAGTCGTCACAGCCTAGCCCATAATTATCCTCACCTGACATCCACAGCCCGCCAGTTTCCAGCCGGAGTGGGTGGATAGCGAGCAGGGCCATCAACACTGGCTGATTCTTCACATCCTTAATCCAGACACACCGAGGATAATCAGGAGAGCTTATCAGAAATTCTGGCACAAGGTCAGCATGCTCGATTTGCAGCCTGCACGATTTTCTATCCATTAAAATCAGACACATTGGCCTTCGTATCTGAATTCCTCATGCAATCCATCTCTATAACCTCCCTCCCCCATTTCCCGCCAACCTCCATATACAAACATGCCTCATTCTGTTCTGCAATAGATTTATGGGATTGAACAGATACGGGGCCCGAAATTGGTCGGCGTACCGCCCACCACTGCCCGTGTACCGCCCAAAAATGCAATTTTGGTCAAAAAACATCTACATACCGCCAACATATGGGCGGTATGCACACCGTCCGCTGTGCAGGACCGCCCGCATACCGCCCACAAAGTCCAGTTTTCATCGCATACCGCCAAAGCTGCACACCGCCCTGGAAAAGGTGGTTTTACGCGATGGTAAGTGAGCGGAAATAGGCGGAGTGCACAGAGCCGCCATTTTGGAAATCGGGAACTGTCAGCTAAAGTGGCACCTCTGTATTTCAGAGGTGAACAGTGACTTTACAGTGCGATTGAGAGTGGCACGGTTGCTATCCCCGACCAGGGACAGGGCATGGATCTCGATTTCAGTCAGAGGCTCTGGGGTTGCGGGTCCTCCCCCACCCCCTGTATGCCGCTGATCGGCTGCTATTGCAGATGTCTTCTTCTGCAGACAGTAAAGTAAATGAAAGTAAAAATCTTCAATTCATGTAACATTGCAGACACACAGGGTCACACACACACACACATATACACACAGACAGGGTCACACACACACACACACACATATACACACAGACAGGGTCACACACACACACACACACATATACACACAGACAGGGTCGCACACACACACACACACACACACATATACACACAGACAGGGTCACACACACACACACACACACACACACATACACACAGACAGGGTCACACACACACACACACACATATACACACAGACAGGGTCGCACACACACACACATACATATACACACAGACAGGGTCACACACACACACACACACATATACACACAGACAGGGTCACACACACACACTCACACACATATACACACACACATTAAAAAACACTGCGTTGATCCTCTTGTCATTGCCTGAAAGCACGAGTACATCGATGTAACCTTAAGATAAATAACATCGGTGTGACACTGAACCTACATTTACATGGTACATGGTACATGGGGGGTGCATAAATAAAATCATTACTTACTCTTGCGACCCTCACCAGGTCATTCCACCTCTTACGGCACCTTTCCCCGGTGCGTACCATGGTACTTGTGGAGGACACAGCCTCCCTGATCGTGTCCCATATCCTGTTATACTCCTTTGTGGGGGGCTTTCCACGACCACCCTTCGTTAGCTCGGGGTACCTCTCTGTGATATTCTCGAGAAGGGCAGGTAACTCCGTCTCGTCAAAGGCGGGTGCCCTAAACCTCCTATCATTTTCGACGTTCCTGCGCTTGGATTTTTTTTTAACATTTCCATAATATTTCTGTTGCTATGACTTTTGCTTTCTTATTTTGATTTTGTCTTCTTATTCGTCAAACTGTAGAATTATTAGTTGTTATGAATATTTTCTAACTCTTTTTAAAGTAACTGCCCGTCGACTAGCTTGCTGCTCCTTCTCACTCTCTCTCCCTCCTCTTCAACTCACTGCGCATGCACGGGTGACCCCTGACCCCTGAAATCGTGGATAAAACGCTTCTGTAAAAAAAACTCATGACGTGTTGATTAACCTTGCTTCCCAGGGTTTGCTATCTTGTTCCCATACACCTGGTTTCTTATCCCTTTCCCAAGAACTCCAGTCAAAACGATCTCGTTCCCATGCTGCGACAATCCATATTTCCAAACAGCTCACTCACTCCCTCTGTCCTTGGTAGGTGTTGTTCTGTACTGAATATGTAAGTTTTCAGTTTCTATCAGTCTGTACTAAGTTCAACACAGTTGATGGTTCATTTACCATCAAGCTTTGCTTCTTAGCCTCGCTCCAAAAACCCACTTGTAAGCGAGTTTTATAAATGAGCTTTACATGCATAAGCAAGTTTTACATACAATCTGTCTATAGGCGATATATAACAATCCCTACCGTGAGGTGGAGGAACTCCTGACACATCATAACCTCCTAATACTGATAAGCTCTTTAATCTAGATCACTTTATGTGTCAGATCAATTCACTATCTTCAGTATCCACTTTAGTGACCATCTGTCTGTCTACTTCCACTTTGGTGACAATATTTTATCCCCTTACAATAATCTACCCCCTTACACAACCTCACACATGGTACATACACAGACCGCAGAAAATACAGGCAGCCTGGGAGTCAGTGAACCGACTTAAAAACGTATTGCACAGAGCAGCCCCGTGCAACCTCCAAGCCAAGCCAAGTCCCCAATAGATGCAACAGCTCTACAACTATTTTTGTTGTATCTGTAAAACAAATGTAAATCAAATGCCCCCTTATTAAAGGGGCACTAAAACCGAAAATTTAAACAAATTAAACTTTAAACAGTCAAATTAAAATTTGGTTGCTGGGGGTGATGATGCACTCCAGTCCCTCCGGCGCCCACCTCTCATGGAAGGCCACGAGCGTACCAGTGGACACCGCGTTCTCCATCTCCAGGGACGCCTGGCTCGGATGTAACCACGGAAGAGAGGCAGGCAGTCGGGCTGAACGACCCCCTCAAATGCCCGCTGCCTGGACCAGCTGATGGCCCTCTTGGCCATGCCCAGGAGCCTTCCGACCTGCCCGTTCCGCTCCGCACAGGGTGCCCAAAGATCAGGAGCGTGGGGCTGAAGTGCAACTAGAATTTGAGGAGCAGCCCCTTCAGATATTGGAAGAGGAGCTGCAACCTCGCACACTCAACATACACATGGAACACGGACTCCTCTAGACCGCAGAAATTACAGGTGGCCTGGGAGCCCGTGAACCAACTTAAAAACTTATTGCACGAGACTGCTCCATACAACACCCTCCAGGCCAAGTCCCCAATAGATGCAACAGCTCTACAAACCTGTACTCACAGGTGCATACATTACAGATACAAAGTCTTCCAGTTCCCTATTGTCCATTATAGTCTCATCTGCATCTGTCCATAATGGATCCATGATCCCCCTTACCACACTCTTTCTTTTAATAGATTTATAAAAATGTTAATGGTTCTCTTGCGAGTTTTTTTCATATTACTGCTTTGCATCTCTCGGTACTTTCCTTGTAATCCTTTTTTATGGCTCCCCCAGTCCACTGGATTCCACTTTTGTATCTCCCTAATCCTACAAAACAAACAGGTGCTCTTCAGTTTTGCTACAGGTGTTCTCATTCCATTAAACATGAAAAATTCTTACAGGGCTTGACAGGGTAGATGCAGGGAGGATGTTTCCCCTGGCTGGGAAGTCTAGAACCAGGGGTCACAGTCTCAGAATAAGAGGTCGGCCATTTAGGACTGAGATGAGGAGAAACTTCTTCACTCAGAGAGTGGTGAATCTTTGGAATCCTCTACCCCAGAGGGCCTCAGTCGTTGAGTATATTTAAGATGGAGATCGATAGATTTTTGGATATTAAGGGAATCAAGGGATATGGGGATAGTGCAGGAAAGTGGAGTTGAGGTAGAAGATCAGCCATGATCTCATTGAATGGCGGAGCAGGCTCGAGGGGCCGAATGGCCTACTCCTGCTCTTAATTCTTTCAAAATTCTTTCATAAGAATCAGACTCGGCGTTATTTTCACTCTGCTTGGTTTTACCATATTGCAAATTTGTCATGAATGTAATTGCGCTTTCTGAGTCTCTGAAAGTTTGACTTCCTTCTTCTCGACAAAGATTTAGTTCATTTTTTTGACATCTATCTCAAGTCATGTATTCACACAGCAAACGTAGCCATAAGCGGATTGAAATATCAAACTGCAGCGCCACCTACTGGCCCGAGCCTCCCTAACATCAAACCTTGGATTCACTGAGGCATGATCTCCTATGTTAGCTATTTATAGTAATACCTAAATGAATGCATGAACAACATGTTCAACCATATCCCATTTCTGCAAGCTCCTACTGCGGGGCATCATATTATGCTTCAAGCTCGTCCCATGGGCATGAAGAGTATCTCTGGATTGATGTCTGGATCTAGTCTAATATGATAAAATGCTGGATGTCATCCAGTTTCTTGAAAGACTCCACAGTAGAAAGCGTTATTTATTTTTTTATAACTGTCTCCCGAGCCGTATCTTTTTTCATGGTTGACGGATGCTCTCTGACCCCAGGGAATTAGTCATGAGCATAAAGCCAGAGACGGGTCCCTGATTGAACAATTACAAACACGAGCGGAATAGATTCCTGATTGCTCGTAGTTTTTGAAATAAATTTTGCAGTTGTCAAATTTTAACTTTACCACCAACATCACAGATAGTGCAATTTTACTTGCACAAGTTTTTGTAAATGCTCTGTTATAAATCAAATTTACAGAAATCAGTGTGTCTGTCCTGTTTGAAGTTTATTTTCCCATTTCCATAATTGACATCATCACTGGTGGTCCCAACATTAAAAAGCTTCCACTGTCCCCAGTGGCAGAAGAGTCGATAACCAGAGGACACAGATTTAAGGTGATTGGCAAAAGCACCAGAGGCAAAATGAAGAAAAGCTTTTTTACACAGCGAGTGGTTAGGATTGCCTGAAAGGGTGCTGGATATAGATTCAACAGTAGCCTACAAAAGGGCACTGGATAATCGAAGGAGAAAAAAATTGCAGGGATATGGGGAAAGAGCGGGGGGAGCGGGACTAAGGGGATTGGTCCTGGAAGGAGCCAGCGCAGACTCGATGGGCTGATGTGCTGTACGATGTGATTTACGCAGCGAGTGGTTAGGCTCTGGAACGCAGGGCCTGAAAGGATGGTGGAGGCAGACTCAATCACAGCTTTCAAAAGGGAGTTGGATAAGAAAAAGATTTGTAGGGCTGCGGAGAAAGGGCGGGGGAGTGGGACTGGCTGAGGTGCTCTTGCAGAGAGCCGGCACGGGCTCAACGGGCCGAATGGCCTCCTTCCGTGCTGTAACCGTTCTGTGATTCTATGGTTGCCCGTCAGTAAACTGTGCATTCCTTTCACACTTTATGGGCTATATTTTCTGGCTGACATCCTGCTGGTGCCATGTACATTCCAGGGCTGGGAACTGAGGTGGGGCTTTCCTCTCACTCGATCCCCGTTCAATTAGCACAGCCTGCCATCAGCCAGCTGGCTTTTCAGGCCAGCCTGAACCTTCCACACAAATGTCAAAGAGCTTGATCTGAATATGATGCAAGGTGCTGAAGGCCCCTGGTGTGATTTCCCATCTGTTTGGGACAGGATCACATTGTGTGCTCTGCTCGCCCATCTGGACTGAGCGAAAGGGAAGCCTCATGTGCAAAATAATTCTTAAAGGGGCAGAGCCTTTTTTTGCCTGTTTTTTTTTCCAGTTCCATTTCTTCCCGTGGCCTTTTGGTGCCATGTATCTTTAAATCTTGTTCTGATTTTTTTTGGCATCGGAAGGTGTCGGAAACAAAAACTAGCTGACTATAGTCTGCAAATTCGCCAGAAATCTGACTGTAATTGGAAGAGTACACAAGAACAGGAGGAGTGCAAAATAAGAGGCGATATGAAAAGGGCTCTGACAATACAACGTTCACTGTAGCTCATAGAATGACAAGGCATCTTATTACACGTCCACTGATGTTTGGCAAGTTAGGATAAAATTAATAATAGGGGTTGCTTTTAAAGTATTCCAAATGCAGTATTCCATGGCTGAAGTCATATAAGGTGATACGGGGATACGGTAACATAGTGGTTATGTTACTGGGCCAGTAATCCAGAGGCCTGGAGTAATAATCCACAGACGTGAGTTCAAATCCTACCACGGCAGCTGGGGAATTTAAATTCACTTAAATAAATCTGGAATCAAAAAGCTGGAAACGATCGGATTGACATAAAACCCATCTGGTTCACTAATGTCCTTTAGGGAAGGAAATCTGCCCTCCTTACCCGGTCTGGCCTATATGTGACTCCAGACCCACAGCAATGTCATCACCAGAATCGAGGAAGACTTGCTTCCACTCTAAAAATGAGTTCTCAGGTGACTGAACAGTCCAATACGGGAATTACAGTCTCTGTCACAGGTGGGACAGACAGTCGATGAGGGAAAGGGAGGGTGGGACTGGTTTGCCGCACACTCCTTCCGCTGCCTGCGCTTGATTTCTGCATGCTCTCGGCAATGAGACTCGAGGTGCTCAGCGCCCTCCCGGATGCTCTTCCTCCACTTAGGGCGGTCTTTGGCCAGGGACTCCCAGGTGTCGGTGGGGATGTTGCATTTTATGAAGGATGCTTTGAGGCAATGTGGCTGACTGTACCAAACCGTTGTGATGAACTCAGCACTGTGGGAGCACTTTCACCACAATCTGTTGCGGTTCAAGAAGGCGGCTCACCACCACCTTCTCAAGGGCAATTAGGGATGGGCAATAAATGCCGGCCTTGCCAGCGATGCCCACATCCTGTAAAAATGAATACTTTTTTTTTTAAAAGACTTGCCATTTGACACCAGAACCAGCCACAGCCACCAACCGCATCTGTAGGGTCCTGGTGCGCATTCCTGGTAATGACTGAGGACTCAGGCTCCAGGCCCACACTGACCCAGTGGCAGAGATCGACCATTCACAGCAAGGACATCAGCAGCCAACCTGACCATAAGGATGGCCTCCTGGCGCGGCCCAAACTGGAGCATTGTGTCCTATTCTGGGCTCTGCACGTTGGGAAGGATGTGAAGGCCTTAGAGGGGGCGCAGAAAAGATTTACGAGAACGATTCCAGGGATGAGGGACTTCAGTTACGTGGATAGACTGGAGAAGCTGGGGTTGTTCTCCTTGGAGCAGAGAAGGTTGAGAGGAGATTTGATCGAGGTGTTCAAAATCGTGAGGGTTCTGGACAGAGTAGATGGAGAGAAACTGTTCCCATTGGCAGAAGGGTCAAGAACCAGAGGTCACAGATTTAAGGCGATTGGCAAAAGAACCAAAGGCGACGTAAGAAAAAACGTCTTTACGCAGCGAGTGGCTAGGATCTGGAATGCACGGCCTGAGAGGGTGATGGAGGCAGACTCAATCTTATCTTTCAAAAGGGAGTTGGATAAGTATCTGAAGGAAAATATTTGCACGTCTATGGGGAAAGGGCAGGGGAGTGGGACAAGCTGAGAGTCGGCACGGACTCGACGGGCCAAATGGCCTCCTTCCGTGCTGTGACCCTTCTATGATTCTATCTACGGCACTGGCAGTGGCAGTCTAGGTCACCGCCAACCCTGATACTTCTGCTTCTGCTTGGCTAGCCCCTTGGTTTGACCGTCGCAGCCTTTCGGGAGGCTGGCCAAACTATATGACCTGACATACAACCACTTCACCTGAAGATATCCTCCCTCCCCTGTCCATGTCTAATCACAGCCATCCGCAGAGGTACATCTGGGCCGACCGTTCCCAATTCAGGTGAGCCCACCAATCCTACACACCTTGGCCCTGGCATGATAAAGGCACTCGCTGATGCCTCGTTCATATTCGATTCATTTCCTGGGTCTCTGCACATGTGCACAACAATTGCAACAACAACTTGCATTTATATAGAGCCTTTAATGTAGTAAAATGCCCCCAAGGCGCTTCACAGGAGCGATTATCAAACCAAATTTGACACACAAATGATGTAGGCTACAGTGCCCCGGAAGCACCAGGGGCCTGTCAGTCAGAGCAAGAGCACCTTTCAATCCGCCTCCTTTCAGTTACCAATCTGAGCCGAGCCAAGCTGACACTGCAGCATCTCCACTCAGGCATCGTCCCAATCTTCCTTGGGGTCAACATCCGATGCCCTTTCGCAACTTTGTAGTGTCAGCTATGGCTCAGTGAGTAGCACACTCGCCTCTGAGTCAGAAGGTTGTGGGTTCAAGTCCCACCTGTCAGAGGTGCTGTCTTTCGGATGAGACGTTAACTGAGGCCCCATCTGCTCTCTCAGGTGGACGCAAAAGATCCCATGGCACTATTTTGAAGAAGAGCGGGACAGTTAACCCCAGTATCCTGGACAATATTTATCCCTCAATCAACATAACAAAAACAGATTATCTGCTCATTATCACATTGCTGTTTGTGGGAGCTTGCAGTGCGCATGTTGGTTGCCACGTTTCCCACATTACAACAGTGACTACACTCTAAAAGCACTTCATTGACTGTAAAGCGCTTTGAGACGTCTGGTGGTTGTGAAAGGCGCTATATAAATGCAAGTCTTTCTTTCTCGAGACATTTTTTAAGATAATTTCTGATTATTGGGGTGTATTGTTCCCCGGTATTAACAGGAGTTGCTCTTTCCTGCTCCCTGTCCCAACCCCACCATGTCTGAGCCCAGCTGTTAATGACATCAGAGATGGAACTGCAACTATATCTAATCGCAGCACCTTGTGTGAGGTATTTAACAGCTGGACACCAACTGGGTGAGGGGGAGAAGCATAGATTATGAGGAGAGAGGCACTGGAACTTCTTGATGGAGGAGTGAGGAGTGAGATTCTCAAACTCATTTAATTTTTTCATCATTTTTAATTTGATATGGTTTTTTTCTTGTTTCGTTGGAGGATTGCATTGTGACACTCAGACAGAATGGTGAGAGCATCTCCAGAGATGTCTTCTTCCTTCTTAGGCAGTCCCTCGGAGTTGAGGATGACTTGCTTCCACATTAAATATGAGTTCTCAGGTGACTGGTGAGTCCAATGCGGGACCTACAGTCTCTGTCACAGGTGGGGCAGACGGTGGTTGAAGGGACGGGTGGGTGGGGTGCTTGGGTTTGTCGTGCGCTACTTCCGCTGTTTGTGCTTGGCTTCCGCTTGCTCCCAGCAAAGAGACTCGAGGTGTTCGGTGCCTTCCCTCCACTTTGGGCTGTCTTGGGCCAGGGATTCCCAGATGTCAGTGGGGATGTTGCACTTTTTCAAAGAGGCTTTGAGGGTGTCCTTGAAGCATTTCCTCTGCCCACCTGGGGCTCGCTTGCCGTGTTGGAGCTCCGAGTAGAGCGCTTATTTAGGGAGTCGCATATCGGGCATGCGAAAGATGTGGCCTGTCCATTGGAGCTGATCGAGCGCGGTCAGTGCTTCGATGAAGGGGATGTTGGCCTGAGCGAGAACACTGATGTTGGTGCACCTATCATGCCAATCGATTTGCAGGATCTTGCGGAGGCAGCGTTGGTGGTACTTCTCCAGTGCTTTAAGTTGCCTGCTGTACATAGTCCATGTCTCTGAAGCAAAGAGGAGGGCGGGTTTCACTACTGCACTGTAGACCATAAGCCTGGTGCTGGGTTCGAGGTCCTGCTCTTCAAACACTCTCTTCCTCAAGCGACCGAAGGCTGCACTGGCACACTGAAGGCAGTGTTGGACTTCGACATCGATGTCTGCCCTTGTTGACAGTAGGCTCCCGAGGTATGGGAAATAGTCCACGTTGTCCCAGGCCTCATCGTGGATTTTGATAACCGGAGGCGGGGGGGGGGGGGGGGGAAACGGGACAGTGCTGTGTGGCGGGGTCAGGTTGGTAGAGGACCTTTGTCTTACGGATATTTAGTGTAAGGCCCATGCTTTCATACGCTTCAGTGAAGGTGTTGACGATGGTTTGGAGTTCGACCTCCGAGTGTGCGCAGATGCAAGCGTTGTCTGCATACTGTAATTCAATAAGTACATCTCCATACCTTCACACTAATGGTTAATATTTAAATGTTAAGCGAGTGAAGACGACATCATCTGAAATTAAAGGTAACTGCAGGTAAAAAGAATTGAGTGTCTCAGAGGAGCGTGCGACCCCTTGGCATGTTTTCCCACTTGATTTGACACCCCGCTGGATTTACACTGTGTCAAACTAAAACTACGTCCTCCGTGGAACCTCATTTTTCTTTGCTTGGAAGTCAAGTTGGGCCTTGACTGCACTTACACCACTACACATCCATAGTGGAGCGTGTCATGTTTGTAACCTCACATAACTGTAACCTTTATGTAACAACACTGTACACTGTATACACCTGAGAAATGCACACCTTCACCACAGGGTATGAACTTGTGGGAGACACTCCTCACCTGGTCATCCAGGTATATAAAGGGAAGTCCCACGCAGGGTCATCACTTCTTGGTCCTGTGAATAAAGGTACAGGTCACAGAGTGACCTTTTCTCCAGTATGTGCCTCATGTTGATTTGCTGTAGTGTGTAAGAACACAACATTTGGCGACGAGAAACGGGAATTAACGACTCAAGAGAATGGCCACCGGTAGCACGGAGGAACGGTACTGTGTTGGTGAGGACTGGGACGCTTTCATTGAGAGGCTCCAGCAGAGCTTTGTCACGAAGGACTGGCTGGGAGTGGCAGCGGCTGACAAGCGGAGAGCGCATCTACTGACCAGCTGTGGACCTAAGACATACGCACTGATGAAAGACCTGCTCGCACCTGAGAAGCCGGCGGACAAGACCTTCGAGGAGCTCAGCATCGGTGAGGATCGGTGAGCACCTCAAACCGGCGAGTAGTACACACATGGCCCAACACCGATTCTATACCCACCGACGTCGGGAAAGACAGAGCATACCGGACTTCGTTGCGGACCTTCGGCGCTCGGCCAGCCTCTGTAAGTTCACAGACGCCAACAGGAGGGAGATGATACGAGATTTCTTCATTGAGGGCATTGGTCATGCCAGGATTTTTAGGAAGCTAATTGAGACCAAGGACTTGACCTTGGAAGCAGCGATGTTTATGGCTCAAACCTTCATGGCGGGGGAGGAGGAAACCAAGATCATATACGTGCGCAACTCTGCTCCCAACGTGGCGATGGAGCAGGGAGTTAACATGGTAAACGTGACTCAGAACCCCGCAGGCAAGGGCAATTCAACACCAACCAGGCAATAACAGACTCCAGAGTGGGTCCTCAACAGAGACAATGGCAGGTTGAACGGCCATTTACACCATCACAAGGGACAATACATCCCGGGATGTGACCATTGACACCCACAAACAGAGTGCTCAAGAGTAATCAAAGAGACAATCAGAGAGGAATGCCTGGTAACAGCTCTTTTGTTCACAACAATCTCAGCTCATGCTGGAGGTGCGGGGGCAAACATGCTGCGAAGACCTGCCGGTTTCAACAATTCATCTGCAGAAATTGAAACTTGAGTGGACATTTAGCCAGGATGTGCAGGAGGCCTGCAGCAAGGCTGGTTTACGAAGTGGATGAACCACAAGAGGGGTCTGCAAGGCTGGGGTATGCCTGGGACACAGCAATGGACGCTGAAGTTCAGCAGGTTCAGGTGGCAAACATCCACAGCTCATACACAAGAATGCCACCTATGATGATGAGAGTACTGTTAAATGGCATCCCGGTACGCATGGAGCTGGGCACAGGAGCCAGCCAGTCACTTATGAGTGTCCAACAATTCGAGAAACTATGGCCACTCAGAGCTAGCAGACCCAAACTTGAACGCCTTGACACGCAATTACGGACGTACACCAAAGAGATCATCCCAGTGCTGGGCAGTGCAATGTTTGTGGTCACACATAATGGATCCCAGAACCGGCTGCCACTTTGGATTGTACTGGGAAATGGTCCCGCGCTTTTGGGGAGGAGCTGGCTAGCCGAGATGAACTGGAAATGGGGGGATGTGCACGCCATTTCATCTATGGAGCGAAGTTCATGCTCACAGGTCATACAAAAGTTCGAGTCATTATTTAAACCTGGCGTCGGGACTTTCAAAGGCACCAAAGTAAGGATACGTATCACCCCGGACGCCACACCAGTGTACCACAAAGCCAGAGCTGTGCCGTATGTGATGTGGGAGAAAATTGAGAGTGAGTTGGACAGGTTGCTAAGAGAGGGCATAATTTCACCCGTTGAATTCAGTGACTGGGCAAGCCCCATCGTCCCTGTTCTAAAAACGGATGGCTCGGTCAGGATCTGTGGCGACTACAAGCCACCATCAACCGAGTGTCCCTTCAGGACCAATACCCGCTTCCGAGAGCAGAGGATCTTTTTGCCATGCTGGCAGGCGGCAAGCTGGACCTCACTTCGGCCTACATGACCCAGGAACTGGCCAAAGAATCCAAGCTACTGACCACCATCACCACGCACAAGGGGCTGTTTGTCTACAACAGGTGTCCATTTGACATTCGTTCAGCAGCCGTTATCTTTCAGAGGAACATAGAAAGCCTGCTCAAATCCATCCCCTGAACAATCGTATTTCAGGACGACTTATCACGGGTGGAGGCACCGAGGAACACCTCCACAACCTGGAGGAGGTGCTACGCCGACTGGACCGGGTAGGCCTGTGACTAAAGAAGTCCAAGTGTGTTTTTGGCCGCAGAGGTCGAGTTTTTGGGCAGGAGGGTTGCTGCAGATGGGATCCAGCCCACCGAATCCAAAACTGGGGCGATCCGACACGCGCCCAGGCCCGGCCCAGCAATAGTCCCAGAAATGAGTTGCGTTCATTTCTGGGACTATTGAACTATTTTGGGAACTTTCTGCCGAACTTAAGTACATTGTTGGAGCCGCTGCACATATTCCTGCGTAAGGGTTGTGATTGGTTTTGTGGGGACTGTCAGGAGCGGACTTTCAATCGGGCGTGGAACCTGCTTTATTCTAATAAGTTATTGATCCTGTACGACCCCTGTAAGAAATTTTTTTGACATGTGATGCATCATCCTATGGGATTGGGTGCGTGTTGCAACAGAGTAATGATGAGGGCCAACTCCAACCTGTGGCTTATGCCTCCAGGTCGCTCTCCCAACAGAAAGGGGGTATGCGATGGTTGAAAAGGAAGCACTCGCATGTGTCTATGGGGTGAAAAAGATGCACCAGTACCATTTTGGCAGAAGGTTCGAGTTAGAAACGGACCACAAGCCGTTAACATCCTTGTTGTCCGACAGCAAAGCTGTCAATGCCAATGCGTCAGCTCGCATTCAGCAATGGGCTCTCAAGCTGGCTGCGTATGACTACACCACACGGCACCGACCAGGCACCGGAAATTGTGCTAACGCGCTCAGCAGGCTTCCACTGGCCACCACTGAGGGGCAGCGGAGCAAAGCGCGGAGATGGTCATGGCTGTCGATGCCTTTGACAGCGCAGGCTCCCCCATCACAGCCCACCAGATCAAAACCTGGACAAACAGAGATCCCCTCCTATCTCTGATTAAGAAATGTGTCCTGACTGGGGATTGGGCGCCCGCATACGGAGCATGTCCTGAAGAGGTCAGACCGTTCCACAGACGGATGGATGAACTCTCCATCCAAGCCAACTGCCTACAATGGGGCAGCCGGGTAGTCATGCCCCAGAAGGGAAGAGAAGCATTCATCAAGGAACTCCACAGCGAGCACCCAGGCATTGTGCTAATGAAGGCCATTGCCCGGTCACATGTATGGTGGCCGGGAATTGACACAGACCTGGAACACTGTGTTCACAGGTGCACGACGTGTGCCCAGCTGGGCAATGCCCCCATGGAGGCCCCACTCAGCCCATGGCCCTGGCCCACCAGGCCATGGTCACGTATTCACGTAGACTATGCGGGCCCGTTCATGGGAAAAATGTTCCTCATTGTTGTTGATGCTTCCTCGAAATGGATCGAGTGCATCATATTGAATTTGTGCATGACATCCACCACTGTGGAGAGTCTGCATGCGGTTTTTGCGACCCACGGCTTGCCGGACATCCTGGTTAGCGACAACGGCCAGTGTTTCACTAGCTATGAATTCCGGAGTTCATGTCGGGTAATGGCATCAAACACGTCAGGGCAGCACCGTTCAAGCCGGCTTCCAATGGCCAGGCGGAACGTGCGGTCCAAATCATAAAGCAAGGCATGCTCCGGATTCAAGGACCCTCCCTTCAATACCGTCTATCGCGCCTCCTGCTGGCCTACAGGTCCTGACCGCACTCGCTCACGGGAGTTCCGCCAGCGGAACTACTCATGAAACGTACACTTAAAACTCGGCTGTCCCTCATTCATCCAGTCTTGTCAGACATTGTTGAGGGCAAGCGCCAGTCCCAAAATGAGGGGAGATGGATAGAAATCGATGACCCCCGGTATTTGTTCTTAATCACGCTGTGGGGCCCAAGTGGCTCGAGGGTACTGTAATTGGTAAAGAGGGGAATAGGGTCATAGTGGTCAGGCTCAACAATGGGCAGATATGCCGCAAGCATCTGGACCAAGTAAAAAAAAGGTTCAGCATGGACACTGAGGAACCTGAGGAAGATCATGAGATGCTGCCCACACCACTGCCAGAGAACAAGCAACATGAACCGTCAGCAGCATGCACAGTGCCTGCAGCCAGCCCGGACAAGTGACAAAGACGCATGCCAAGGCTCAACCACCAGAGCCCCAACTGCGGCGCTCCACGAGAGAGCGTCAACCGCCTAAAAAACTCAATCTTTTACCCAAAGACGTTGGGGGGAGGTGATGTCATGATTGTAACCTCACATGACTGTAATCTTTATGTAACAACACTGTATACTGTATACACCTGAGAAATGCACACCTTGACCACAGGGGGTGAACTTGTGGGAGACACTCCTCACCTGGTCATCCAGGTATATAAAGAGAGGTCCCACGCAGGGTCACCACTCCTTGGTCCTGTGAATAAAGGTTCAGGACACAGAGTGACCTTGTCTCCAGTATGTGCCTCGTGTTGATTTGCAGTAGTGTGTAAGGACACAACAAAGCGTATATTGCTTTGCGCCAACACTGTAAATACTGCCTGACAACTAGTTGTTCTTTTTGAACTTAATTAGCAACTAAATGAACTGTTGGAACTTGACAAGCTAAATCAAAGGTCAGTTATACAGGCAATAACAACAACTTGTATTTATATAGCGCCTTTAACGTAGTAAAACATCCCAAGGCGCTTCATAAGAGTATTACGAGATTAAAAATTTGACACCGAGCCACATAAGTAGAAATTAGCGCAGGTGACCAAAAGCTTGGTCAAAAAGGTAGGTTTTAAGGAGCGTCTTGAAGGAGGAAAGTGAGGTAGAGAGGCGGAGGGGTTTAGGCAGGGAGTTCCAGAGCTTGGTGCCTTGGCAACAGAAGGCACGGCCGCCAATGATTGAGCGATTATAATCAGGGATGCACAAAGGACAGAATTAGAGGAGCGCAGACATCTTGGGGGCGGTTGTGGGGCTGGAGGAGATTACAGAGATAGGGAGGGGCGAGGACATGGAGAGATTTGAAAATAAGGAGGAGAATTTTGAAATCGAGGCGTTGCTTAAAATAAGGTGGGGTTCAACTTGTACCTGATTAAACCATTCCCAATTTGGGGGTCATTTTAACCCAACTCGCTCAGCAGCAACCTGGAAGGTGGGCAGCTAAATTCGCGCTGGCTCTTACCTGTCTGAAAGCCTCCATGATTGCAACATCTGCAATTTCAACCTGCTCTCCTGAGCAGGCAGCAAGGACACACGGCCGGAGCCAACAGGGTCCTTCTTTACATATGCATGTTGTGGCCTGATGATGTCATTGAGACCCGACTGTCATTTTAACTCGGGCCTGAGCAGGGAATCCACCTGGAGTTAAAATCGGGGCCAAAGTAACTGAAAATTACCACATCACGATTCTCTGGCATTGAAAATAGCACTTTCCAAAGCCACATTGATTGTTATTCAATTAACTGAGAAGTGTTGACAATTTCTCAGGCCGATATTCCTCGCATTTGTGCTTAGAACTATTTTATTCCTAAATCAACAGCTTGGTACGTTTGGTATAACAATGCACTATGCCATGAGATTGTTGAAGACAGTTTTACAGCCTTATGTCCTACCTCAGTCAGATTTTAATCTCGGTACATCCCTGGGTGGGGACAACGCTGGATAGAGTTAACTGTGATAACCTCTAGTGCTCCACTTAAGAGTATTATTGATAAAGCACTGAGGGAACGTGTCATAATCTTCTGAGATAGGGAATGGAGTACCAGAGGAAATCAATGAACCCAAGAATCCTCTGCAGAAGAAAGAAATAACTGGTCCCTTAATTGCTATTTAAATTAACCATACTGTTACAACACATTTTAAATATGATAAATGCATGTAATTAAATGAACTTCATTCAAATCGAGTCTCGATTAACCTTGGAATTTGACTCTTTTCTTCAATCCATTCATCAGATAAAACTTACAAGAATGTCAATACTGAGTTTGACTGCGCATCTGGTTAAGTGGTTTCTGATTATTTGAGCATTTAGTCTTAAAATGGTTTGAATTACATCAGGATTCTTCTCCCCCTCCTCCAGCTGGTGCCCAGCTGTTAATGACCTCAAGGAAGGGGCTGCGATTAGACATAATTCGTTCCATTTCTGAAGTCATTAACAGCTGGGTTCAAAATTAAGATGAACTGAAATAACCTTCCCCTCACTAACTTCCTTGCGTCAAGACCTTGTCCAGTTAGGACTGGGTGGAATTTCTGCACTAAATCAGAGGCAATCAGTGGTTCAATACAGGTTGCAGATATATCGGAGGAGAAATTCGGCTGCTTTGCGCCTCCCATTAACGCCTGCAGGGGGCAGTAACGGGGTGCTAAGGGGTTACCGACCGGGCGCGCCAAATTCACCAATGCCTGTGAACTTCCTGGCATCTTTGCACTGGCGCTAACACTTACCCCCTCGCTCTCTTGCGCCCCATAGATCGTGACATCATCCAGAGCATTACCGCCCCAGATGCGATATTCGCTCCCGCCCCTTGCAGTATCGCCGGGCGCCAACAACAGCAGCTGCAGGAGGCATTATCAGCTCAGCTGGCCCTTCAGGAGCGATATTTAAAGCAGTGGTGATCAGATCGGGCAAAATATATTTCTCTTCCCAGCCTGGTGCCTCCTGATTTCTCTTGAAACCGCGATTCCTCGGCCCTGAGAGAGCTTGGGGCTGTTGTGCATGTCGCGCAGGTCCCGTAGCCTCACAGACCGAGCATGCAGAGTGATTGAACCCATCACTGGCCCTTCCCTTTAAGCAAGGGAAGGATGCTGTACAGGCGGCAACATTGCCCCCAACAGTGCTCAGCGCTCTGCCGCTACGGCCCCCTCACTCCCTTTAGTGCTCTAAGGGGAGTGATAGCGCTGGATTCAGTGCTCCACTTTCCTCTTGGAGCGCCAAAGCTGAAGTTCTCGGGAGCAGCAAATCGTTTTTGCCCGGCGATACTTTTATGCTCCTGCAAAAGATAATGCCCCAAACAGAGCGCTGCGCAATTTCTAGCCCATCAAATCAGAGCAGGAAGAAGGATCCACATGCTGTTTCTTTTATTCGTTCAAGGGATGTGGGCATTGCTAGCAAGGCCGGCATTTATTGCCCATCCCTCATATAGCTCCGTATCGTGCCCTTAGGATATTCCAAACAGCATCACATCCAATGAATTTATTTTTGCAGTGAAATCAATAACAGTTATTACTGTAGACAAACCTAGCTCTTTCAAAGAGCCAGCACAGGTATGCTGGGCTGAATGGCCTCCTTCTGTGCTGTAAGATGCTATGAACCTGGCAGGTCCATTTGTGTGCAGCAAAATCCCACAAACAACAAATGAGATTAGTGACCAGTGAATGTATTTAAGAGTCGATAACCAGAGGGCTCGATTTAAGTCATTGGCAAAAGAACCAGAGGCGACATGAGGAGAAAAATTTTTACGCAGCAAGTGGTTGGGATTTGGAATCCACTGCCTGATGGGCGGTGGAAGCAGATTCAATAGTAGCCTTCAAAAGGGAATGGGATAAATACTTGAAGGAGAAACAATTATTGGGATATGGAGAAAGAGCGGGGAATGGGACTAACTGGATAGTTCTTTGAAAAAACCGGCGCAGACTCGATGGGCCGAATGGCCTCCTTCTGCGCTGTACTGTTCTATGGTGTCGGGAGGAATGTTGATCAGGATACTGGGAGAACTCCCTACACTTTGAATAGCGCCATTAGGTCTTTTACATCCAACCTGAATCAATTGAACAGGCAGCTTAGCATCTCATGCAAAACATGGATACTACTTCAGACGCTAAACTGTTCACATATTTTATCATTCTCTTTGACCCTCTGGCTATTACCACATAGTACGACTATATGTCAGCGTGGTCAGTGTGGAATTATTGCGCATGAAACAAGCATTTATCTGATTCAAGTCATTTTCGTCAGCTGTATGCAGAGTACAGGCCTACTTATGCGTATTGTTCGATCCTATTGTTGAGTTTGGTTCCAGGGTGGCATGTAGTGTTGTTGCACTAACCATTCATCCACCTGTTACTAAGAGGCTTTTCTTTTACCCAACTGTGACCCATACTCCATCCCAACTTTGTAACACATGCACTGGCCTGAGGTTGGTGGTTGGACATGAACTGTGAGACCCACCGGGGTACATTGAGAAACTACGAATTCCTCCAGAACAATGATCAGCGATTTTCAAGTGTGAAACACCTACAAGCACTTGGAAGCAAAAATAACATGTAACTGAGCAATGTAAAATAATTACATGAACCAAACTCCCATGGCAACATATTCTCTCGCAAACCACTATTGTGTTAACGGCAACTGGAAAGAGCAGCAACATCACAAATTTCCCTTAAGTAGGCAAAGAATCAGTTTTGCAAATTCACCACTCGCACTCCCTATATAAGGCAGAGAAAAAGGAGTGACTCTGCACTGTTACCGACAGCCCAGCGCAAGCAAGATGAGTGATAGCCGGCAGCCTGGCAGCAGCTCTCCGCTCGGGAAGCTGTACTCAGCGACCTTGACTCGGAACCCAGGCTCTCTAAGTGCAGAATGCAGCTCTCAGGACTGGTCCAGATCACCGCTCAAGCACAGCGCCCTGTCTGCGGCCCGAGGGTACAGCTCACCAGCCCACAGGCACTCGGAAGGTGGGCAGCTCTACCAGACCAGCCTCTTCACTGAAGATTCCAACGTGGTCAGCGCCAACGAGAAGGAGTTGATGCAGGGTCTCAACGACCGCTTCGCCGGTTACATCGACAAGGTCAGGCAGCTGGAGCAGCAGAACAAGGGTCTGGAGGCTGAAATCACAGACCTGAGGGAGAGGCAAACTTCTCAATCCGGCCTTGCAAATATCTATGAGCCAGAAATGACAGAGTTACGAAACCTCATCCAAGAAATTGAGAACCAGAAGATGCAGATTCACCTGGACCGTGAGCACCTGGAGGAAGATCTCCAACGACTGAAGGGGAAATATGAGGAAGAAGTACAAATTCGACACGACACCGAAGCAAGTATTCAAGCCTACAAGAAGCACAGCGACAACGCCAACTTGATTAAATTGGAGCTAGAAAGAAAAGCACAGTCGCTCATGGAGGAAATCGTGTTCCTGAAGAACAGTCACGAGGAAGAGGTGGCTGATCTGTTCGCTCAGATCCAAGCCTCGCAGGTCAGTGTTGAAATGAAAGATTTCACCAAGCCCAACCTGACGGGAGCCCTGAGGGAGATCCGAGCCCAGATGGAAGGATACACCAATGGCAACATGCAGCAGGCCGAGGAATGGTTCACATCCAGAATAGCCAAAATCAACGATGCAGCAGAAGTCAACAGAGTAGCTCTACAGAGCACAAGGCAGGAGATCAACGAGTACAATCGGCAACTACAGTCCAAGAATATAGAGCTGGAGACAATAAGAGGGAGGAAGGAGTCTTTGGAGAAACAGATGAATGTTGTTGAAGACAGTCACCATGGAGATTTAATCCAATACCAGGTGAGAGCTGTTTTAATAGAAAACTCTAACACATCACTTTGTTCCTTAACCTAACATCTAACTTTTTGTTCTGTAGAAAACTGTCCAACAATTAGAAAACGAGCTTAAAGATACAAAACAAGAAATGACTCATCATCTGAGGGAATATCAAGATCTGCTGAATGTCAAAATGGCTTTAGATGTGGAGATCACTGCTTACAGGTAGGACCAATCAATGGTGTGCGCACGTGACCAACTGATGTTGTAAAGTTTAAAGTAACATGGAAGGGAAGATAAAGCCACATGGATTATGTTCAGCAATGTAACAGCCAAAGTGAATTTGAAAGCGTGAAACGATTTGTGAGAATAACGTATCGCTTGGAGCATCTGCAATATATTTGAATTAGCAACAGAATCCATTTAACAAGAAAAGATCTTCCATTTACATTGTAGATGTTATGTCCTCAGGACATCCTAAATGCTTCACAGATAATAAATTAGTTTTGAAGCATAGTCACTGTTATACGGGTTAATATGTCAAGGTTCCACAAGCAGCAATGAGATGAATGATCAGCTAATCTATTTTGGTTGAGCAAAGAATGTTGGCCGAGGACACTGGGGAAGCTCCCTGCTTTTCTTCGTACAAGTGCCTGGGGGCCTTTTATGTCCACCTGAACAGACAGATGGGGCCTCAGTTTTAACATGCCATCCGATAATGCAGTACTGAACTGTCAGCCGAGCTTATGAGCTGAAGTCTTCAGTTGCGTTGACAGACTGGAGAAGCTGGGGTTGTTCTCCTTAGAGCAGAAATGATTGAGAGGAGATTTGATAGAGGTGTTCAAAATCATGAGGGGTCTGGACAGAGTAGATGGAGAGAAGCTGTTCCCAGTGACAGAAGGGTCGAGAACCAGAGGAAACAGATTTAAGGCAGAAGAACCAAAGGCGACGTAAGAAAAAGCATTTTTACGCAGCGAGTGGTTGGGATCTGTAATGCACGGCCTGAAAGAGTGGTGGAGGCAGACTCAATCTTATCTTTCAAAAGGGAATTGGACAAGTATCTGAGGGAAAAACTTTGCAGGGCCAAGGGGAAAGGGCAGGGGAGTGGGACTGGCTGAGAGTCGGCATGAGCTTGACGGGCCGAATGGCCTCATTCCGTGCTGTAACCATTCTATGATTCTATGATTCCATGTCCTGGAGTATTACTTAAACCCAAGCCCTACTGACTCAGATGCAAGACTCCTATCGCAGAGCCATGCAAACATCTCAAGATAAAAAGCACAGGTTAAAAATATTCAGATCCAATTAGCATATTACTAACTTCCTCGTTTATTCAGATTTCTGTATCAAATGAACTTTCAAAAGGTAATTGAATATATACTTGAAAAGGAAAAATTCGCAGGACTACGGGGAAAGAGCAAAGGAGCAGGATAAATAGTATAGCTCTTTCAACGAGCCACACAGGCACGATGGGACGAATGCTTCCCTCTGTATTCTATAAATAATACAAAGCAATGTGTTGAGAGAAAAAAAATTGTCTTTCATGATATATTGACTAAGGAGATTACTACAATTTGTCACACTCCTGTAAAGAAGGTAGGATTATACCTAGCAATTCAATAACTTTGAATTAGTTCATTTAGTTGTATAAAGTCGGTTCGAAGTTTATGTAAATCAGCAGATGTGGTGGAAACTGACTGCCAGGTCTGACTAACAATAATGGGAATTGTTAAATGACTTAGGAGCGAGGAATTTCTGAATGTTGCTGAAGAGTTTCTGGTATCTCTGGCTGATTACACAGGATCATATTGGATATCCAGCACAGAAACAGGCCATTCGGCCCAACCAGTCCATGCCGGTGTTTATGCTCCACTCTCGCCTCCTCCCGTCTTTCCTCATCTAAATCTATCGGCATAACCCTCTATTCCCTTCTCCCTCATATGCTTATCTAGCCTCCTCTTAAATGCATCGATACTATTCGCTTCAGCCACTCCCTGTGGTAGCGAGTTCCACATTCTCACCACTCTCTGGGTAAAGAAGTTTCTTCTGAATTCCCTATTGGATTTCTTGGTGACTATCTTATATTGATGGCCTCTAATTTTGGTCTTCCCCACAAGTGGAATCATTCTCTCTGTATTCACTCTATCAAAACCGTTCATAATTTTAAAGACCTCTATTAGGTCTCCCCTCAGCCTTCTTTTTTCAAGAGAAAAGAGACCCTTTCGTCCTTTCCTGATATTTCTGGTATCATCCTTGTAAATCTTCCCTGCACCTTCTCCAGTACCTCCATATCCTTTTTATAATATGCCAACCAGAACTGTACGCAGTACTCGAAGTGTGGTCTAACCAAGGCTCGATACAGATTTAGCATAACTTCACTACTTTTCAATCGTATCCCATGAGAAATAAACCCTAGTGCTTGGTTTGCTTTTTTATGGCCTTGTTAACCTGTGTCGCTACTTTCAGTCATTCGTGTATTTGTACTTTGCTCTTCTACCCCACTTAGTTTGTATTTTCCAAGTAATATGTGACCTCCCTATTTTTCTTACCAAAATGTAATACCTCACATTTATGAATTTCATTTGCCAGTTATATGCCCATTTTTCAAGTTTATTATTTTATGATTATGATGTTAGCAGCTCGAATTTCTACTGCGCACCAGTCTGTAATCAAATTAGCCTGACATGCCTCCCAATTTAATCATTCATCATCAACAGAGAAAAAAATTGAAATAAATGATGCTGCTCTGTAGATCCATAGAATGCACTGCAAGGTGTGACTGGAATGGAGCAATGTTCAGAGAATCAGGACTATGGCGTTACAGCCCATTCTCCAATGCACACCTCTGGGTAGTGCGCTTCTGTTGAATCTGTGCTGTATCAATGGGAATAAATCAGCCATTTCGGGTCATTTAGTTATTGCCTCATGTATTTCTCTAATATAATCAAAAAAATGTGTCACAAGTGTTATTTCAAAAATAACTGTTACCTGACTTGGGCCGATATTCTCTGGAGTTTAGAAGAATGAGAGGTGATCTTATCGAAATGTAAAAAATTCTGAGGGGGATTGACAGGGTAGATGCTGAGAGGTTGTTTCCCCCTGGCTGGAGAGACTTGAACTAGGGGTCATAGTCTCAGGATAAGGGGTCAGCCATTTAGGACTGAGGTGAAGAGGAATTTTGTCACTCAAAAGGTTGTGAGTCTTTGGAATTCTCTACCCCAGAGGGCTGTGGATGTTGAGTATATTCAAGACTGAGATCGATAGATTTGTGTGCATTAAGCGATATGGGGATAGTGCAGGAAAGTGGAGTTGAGGTAGAAGATCAGCCTTGATCTTATTGAATGGCGGAGCAGGCTCGAGGGGCCAAATTGGCTGACTCCTGCTCCTATTTCTTGTGTTATGTTCATGCAGCTCTTAATTCTACTTTATAACATTCCTTTAAAAATTTTGGATTTTAGCTTATAGGCTGTTATCTGAGCTTGACAGATCTCACAGCATTTAAGAGATAATGGAATTTGTATTTAATGTTTAGATCTGATATACCCAACCATGTTTTTGTTCTTTGTTTAAGGAAACTCCTCGATGGTGAGGAGACCAGATTTGACTTCACTCCTCCATCTTATGCCTATGGTCAACCACAATCCGATTTCACAACTCAAGTGAAGGCAACCCCTACAAAGGCACCCCTCCGTTATAAGTTCGTCGAAGAAATTATAAATGAAACAACGCAGGAGGTTGGTCGGGCGGAATATGAAGAAACTTCTGTTGAAGCAGTGCCTGAGGAAGAACTTGAAACAAAAACAAAACATGGAGAAGGCAAAGAACCAGAAAAGGACAAGAAAACAATACCTGTTCCTGATGAAGATGATGGGCAAAAAGCCACGGGAAAAAAAGAGAAGTTTGATGAGGGAAATGTTGCTGACGTAACAGAAACCACAAAACAAATAAAAGATGAAGTAAAGAATTCTTCACCAAAAGCAATTGCTGAAGAAAGAGAAATCACTCAAAGGAAAGACCATGAAAGGGAAGATACTGCTGAAGCAAGACGAGAGGTCACAGATAGAGAGGCTGCTGACACAGACGGACAGGCAGAAGAGGGCGAAACCACGATGGGTGAGGCCATGGATCGAGAAATTGCTGAGATAACGGGAGAAACCTCAGCGAGAAAGGGAGAGACAGAGAAAGAGACAGAGGAAGAGATAGAGAAAGCTACAAAGCGAGAGATAGAGAAAGATACTGAGACAAAGGAAGAGATAGAGAAAGAGACAGATACAAAGGGAGAGATAGAGAAAGATACTGAGACAAAGGGAGAGATAGAGAAAGATACAAAGGGAGAGATAGAGAAAGATACAAAGGGGGAGATAGAGAACGATACTGAGACAAAGGGAGAGATAGAGAAAGATACAAAGGGGGAGATAGAGAAAGATACTGAGACAAAGGGAGAGATAGAGAACGATACTGCGACAAAGGGAGAGATAGAGAAAGATACAGAGACAAAGGAAGAGATAGAGAAAGATACAGAGGGAGAGACAGAGAAAGAGACAGAGGGAGAGATAGAGAAAGAGAAAGAGACAGAGATAAAGGGAGAGATAAAGAAAGAGACAGAGACAAAGGGAGAAATAGAGAAAGAGACAGAGACAAAGGAAGAGATAGAGAAAGATACAAAGGGGGAGATAGAGAAAGAGACAGGGACAAAGAGAGAGATAGAGAAAGAGACAGAGGGGGAGATAGGGAGAGAGAGAGAGACAAAAATAGAGAGAGAGAAAGATACGAAGGGAGAGAGAGAGAAAGATACAGAGGGAGAGATAGAGAAAGATACAAATGGAGAGATAGAGAAAGATACAAAGGTAGAGATAGAGAAAGACACAAAGGGAGAGATAGAGAAAGAGACAGAGATAAAGGGAGAGATAGAGAAAGAGACAGAGACAAAGGGAGAGATAGAGGAAGAAACAAAGGGGGAGATAGAGAAAGATACTGAGACAAAGGGAGAGATAGAGAAAGAGATAGAGACAAAGGGAGAGATAGAAAAAGAGTCAGAGAAAAAGGGAGAGATAGAGAAAGATACTGAGACAAAGGGAGAGATAGAGAAAGATACTGAGACAAAGGGAGGGATAGAGAAAGAGACAGAGATAAAGGGATGGATAGAGAAAGATACTGAGACAAAGGGAGAGTTAGAGAAAGAGACAGAGATAAAGGGAGAGACGGAGAAAGAGACAGAGACAAAGGGAGAGATAGAGAAAGAAACAGAGACAAAGGGGGAGATAGAGAAAGAAACAAAGGGAGAAATAGAGAAAGAGACAGAGAAAGGGGGAGAGATAGAGAAAGAGACAGGGATGGAGATAGAGAAAGATACTGAGATAAAGGGAGAGATAGAGAATGAGACAAAGGGAGCAATAGAGAAAGAGACAGAGATAAAGGGCGAGATGGAGAAAGATACTGAGACAAAAGGAGAGATAGAGACAGAGACAAAGGGAGAGACAGAAAAAGAGACAGAGAAAAATGGAGAGATAGAGAAAGATACTGAGATAAAGGGAGAGATAGAGGAAGAGACAGAGATAAAAGGAGGGATAGAGAAAGAGACAGAGATAAAGGGAGAGATAGAGAAAGATACTGAGACAAAGGGAGAGATAGAAAAAGAGACAGAGGAAAAGGGAGAGATAGAGAAAGATACTGAGACAAAGGGAGAGATAGAGAAAGAGACAGAGACAAAGGGAGAGATAGAGAAAGAAACAAAGGGAGAGATAGAGAAAGAGACAGAGAAAAGGGGAGAGATAGAGAAAGAGACAGGGATGGAGATAGAGAAAGATACTGAGATAAAGGGAGAGATAGAGAATGAGAAAAAGGGAGCAATAGAGAAAGAGACAGAGATAAAGGGAGAGATGGAGAAAGATACTGAGACAAAAGGAGAGATAGAGATAGAGACGAAGGGAGAGACAGAAAAAGAGACAGAGAAAAATGGAGAGATAGAGAAAGATACTGAGACAAAGGGAGAGATAGAAAAAGAGACAGAGGAAAAGGCAGAGATAGGGAAAGATACTGAGACAAAGGGAGAGATAGAGAAAGAGACAGTGACAAAGGGAGAGATGGAGAAAGATACTGAGACAAAAGGAGAGATAGAGACAGAGACAAAGGGAGAGACAGAAAAAGAGACAGAGAAAAATGGAGAGATGGAGAAAGAGACAGAGATAAAGGGAGAGATGGAGACAGATACTGAGACAAAAGGAGAGATAGAGACAGAGACAAAGGGAGAGACAGAGAAAAATGGAGAGATGGAGAAAGAGACAGAGATAAAGGGAGAGATGGAGACAGATACTGAGACAAAAGGAGAGATAGAGACAGAGACAAAGGGAGAGACAGAGAAAGGGACAGAGATAAAGGGAGAGAAAGAGAAAGAGACAAAGGGAGAGATGGAGAAAGATACTGAGACAAAGAGAAAGATAGAGAAAGAGACAAAAGGAGAGATAGAGAAAGAGACAGAGGGAGAGATAGTGAAAGAGACAAAGGGAGAGACAGAGAAAGAGACAAAGGGAGAGACAGAGAAAGAGACAAAAGAAGAGATAGAGACAAAGGGTGAGATGGAGAAAGATACAAGGGGAGAGACAGAGGTAGCGAGAGAGGCAAAGGCAGGGTCTATGAGGGGAGCAGTCTCAGCGATGGTGGGGGAGGATGAGGAGGAAGATGATGCTGAGATAAAGGGAGTGGGTAAAGTGGCTAAAGGAGCTGCTCCTCGGGAAGACTTTAATGAGCTGGGAGATCCTACGGACAAGGAAAGTGCCAAAGGTTTAGGTGAAGAGCACAAAGCCGATCAACAGAAGCAACTCGAAGAGCCAACAAAATCATCTAAAGGTCAAAAGGAGCCTGGAACCTCGGCTGAAGAACTGACAGAAGATAGTAAAAGTGAAAAGAAAATGGATAAACCAGAGGAAGAAGCACAAGAAGTGAAAGAAACGACTAAAGATTTAAAAAAAACACCTGAACCCGACGAAAAGGAAACAATTGACATGAGAACCTCCAAAGCAGAAGAAATGGAGATTGCAAAAGATGCGAAATGGAAACAGGAAAGCACAGGCAGCAAATGAAACAACCGGGAAACAAAGTGAAGCAACTCCATAAAAAGCCCCCATAAAGGAAAAACTACCTGTTCTCTAATCTGAAATGACCTTTCAATCTTTTCAAAGTTTTAGTGTAAGGCTTTGCCAGTTCTGGGCAGTATCAGATCATCGTTTCACCCCAGCACTGAGATACTCAACCTATGCCAAATTGCAGAAAGGTGAAAATAAATAATGGTTGTAAAGATGTTGTTCAAAATAGAAACAAAAGCAAATTTAGTTTCCTCAAATACTAAAGAAGAAAAGAATGTTTAATAGGTCCAAATGTAAGAAATGTATGTGGCAAAGTGAAGGTACAGTCCCTTTCACACAGACCGAGGATGAAAGGCAAATGTTTGTCCAACTGGAACATGGACATTTCTTCATGAGAAAAATGTTGGATATTTGAAAACTGTGTGAATAAAGTTAATAATTTCTTTGTGGTATTTAAAACAATGTCTGAGCAACAGCATCCGTTTTAGTTTCAATGCGTTGAAATACATGGTAATAATATTGTAACTGAATCAGACACTTTGGATCACTTGATCACAGTAATAGTTGCTACAAATTTATTCTAAAAACATTGAATTTCACAAATACCTGCATGGAGAGGGGTCTTGCAGGGTGGGACTTGGGGATCCATTCAACCAGCCAATAGTCTCTGTTGGCTTGTGACTGTATTTGAAGGTCATGGGGGGGGAAGGCCTGGATTATGTCAATGCCTCCCTGACCTAGCTAAGCCTAAGGGTTATCACCAAGTCACCTTGACCTGTTCATTCCAGCAGGTGCCTTACTTTACCAACGACCCCAAGGTGCCAGTGTGTTCTCCTGCAAAGGCAGCACTACAAATAGTGCAAGGACTTCACAGAATGTATGTAGGTGTTGTTCCTCTAAATGAAAATACCATCGCAAATAAATGCATCAAAAAAGTTGGCTTTGTTTCTTTGTGATTCATTCTGAGTTATTTGTTCTGCTTCAATAATAAATAACTGATGTGGAAATAAATCAAAGCAGAACATGGATATCAGCCGTGGCTCAGTGGGCAGCACTTGTGCCTCTCAGTCAGAAGGTTGTGGGTTCAAGTCTCACTCCAGGGAGTGTTGAGGGAGTGCTGCACTGTTGGAGGCGCTGTCTTTCAGATAAGATGTTAAACCGAGGCCCTGTCTGCTCTCTCAGGTGGGCGTAAAAGATCCCATGGCACTATTTCGAAGAAGAGCAGGGGGAGTTATCGCCAGTGTCCTGGTCAGTATTTATCCCTCAATCAATAGCTTGAAAACAGATTATCTGGTCATTATCACATTGCTTTTGTGAGAGTTTCCTGTGTGCCAATTGGCTCTCAAGTTTCCTACATTACAACAGTGACTGCACTTCAAAAAAGAAGTGTTTAATTTGTAAAGGGCTTTGGGATGTCTGGTGGTCATGAAAGGCATTATATAATTGCAAGTTTTTCTATAGAAATTTCTGCGTGCTATGAGCAGATAAATATTTAACACATCCGTGTGATGCTCTTTTGTCCACTATTTTAACAAATGTGTTAACCTATTTTAAATGGGTTAGCCCCTCCACTAAAATATTGGCTGGAGGAACATCATATAAACAGATTAAGCATTGATCGGCTACGATCACATTTAGAAATTGCTCGGCTTATACCTGAGCTGTAAGTATAAACCTGATTCTAGGAACCCAGTCAGAAGACTCTGGGACCTTTTTGTCCCCAAAGGTATACACACACCTATTGTTTAAATGTTAGAAACAGTTAATATACAAACTAGTTTTTGCTCCTATAATAATAGTTGCCTCTTCCCCTCTCCCACATCGTGGTTCTCCTAAACCTGACTAGTTGTTTCTATATTTCAGACAATGAGTAAATGCACATACATTGCTTTAATTTTTATTGGAATTTCCAAAGATCATGGGAGCCCTGAGGTAAGCACATCTTGTGCATGAAACACAAAAGGTTAGTATGCAGGTACAACAAGTGATCAGGAAGGCCAATGGTATCTTGGCCTTTATTGCAAAGGGGATGGAGTATAAAAGCAGGGAAGTCTTACTATAGCTATATAAGGTATTGGTGAGGCCACACCTGGAATACTGCGTGCAGTTTTGGTTTCTATATTTACGAAAGGATAAACTTGCTTTGGAGGCCGTTCAGAGAAGGTTCACTAGGTTGATTCCGGGGATGAGGGGGCTGACTTATGAGGAAAGGTTGAGTCGGTTGGGCCTCTACTCATTGGAATTCAGAAGAATGAGAGGTGATCTTATCAAAATGTATAAGATTATGAGGGGGCTTGACAAGGTGGATGCAGAGAGGATATTTCCACTGATGGGGGAGATTAGAACTAGAGAGCACGATCTTAGAATAAAGGGCCGCCCATTTAAAACAGAGATGAGGAGAAATTTCTTCTCTCAGAGGGTTGTAAGTCTGTGGAATTCGCTGCCTCAGAGAGCTGTGGAAGCTGGGACATTAAATAAATTTAAGACAGAAATAGACAGTTTCTTAAACGATAAGGGGATAAGAGGTTATGGAGAGCGGGCGGGGAAGTGGAGCTGAGTCCATGATCAGATCAGCCATGATCTTATTGAATGGCGGAGCAGGCTCGAGGGGCCGTATGGCCTACTCCTATTTCTTATGTTCTTATATTCCTATGAGAGAGGATTTCCTATAACTGATCGGTTCTGTGGGGTTTCTATGTGCTTTTAAAATGGCCAAAATCTTCCACATTTCACAGCGAAAATGAGCACAGTCACACAAATCCTCAGAGGATCTCACTGACTATTCTGCTCAAGCACGTGCTGTGCCTGGAATAGCAAGAACTGAGTGACAGATGTGAAGTGGAAAATACAGAGAAAACATCAGCAGAGGGTAGGAAATGAAGAGAGATAGTGACACACACACAGACAGAGACAGAGAGAGAGAGAGAGAGACAAGGATAGTGACGCACACAGCGACAGAGAGAGAGAGAGAGAGACAGGGATAGTGACACACACACACATACACACACACACACACACATATAGAGAGACACACAGACAGAGAGAGACAGACACAGACAGAGAGACAGGGACAGGGATAGAGACACACACACAGACAGAGAGAGAGACAGGGATAGAGACACACACACAGACAGAGAGAGAGAGAGTCAGGGATAGAGAGACACACACAGACAGAGAGAGAGAGAGGGAGAGACACACACAAACAGAGAGAGACACAGACACAGACATAGAGAAAGATAGGGACAGAGACATACAAAGAGAGAGAGAGACACAGACCACAGAGAGACAGGGACAGGGATAGAGACACACAAAGAGAGAGTGACACACACACACAGATACATAGAGACACACAAAGAGAGAGACACACTCACACAGACAGAGAGAGACAGAGACAGAGATAGAGAGACACACACACAGAAGAGAGACACAGACAGAGAGAGTAAGAGACAGAGATACAGAGACATATAAAGAGAGAGACAGACACACAGACAGAGACCGAGAGACAGAGAGAGAGAGAGAGAGACAGGGTCAGGGACAGACACAAAGACAGGGACACAGAGAGTAACAGAAAAACAGGGAGAAATGAAAAATAGCAGCAAAGAGATACATAGTGAAGCACGGAGATTAAATAGTCATAAATATTGTGCAGTAAAAGGCAGGCAGCAATTCTTGTACACATACAACTGAGCACAGAAGTAAAAAAGGAAATTATTTTTTTAAATACCAACATTGTGTGCTGCCTGAGGGGACGTATTCAGAGGAAATCAAATCAAAAACATATGAAAATTGTCTGGTATGCAGGAAAAGTCTGAAACTGATATGGGAACTCTGGAACTATTGATAAAACATGCATAATATCTAACATCATATCAGGTGTCATTGCTTTCTGGTTTCCCCCCCAAAACTGAAGGCATTCAATAAACACCATTGTCTTATTAATAATGGTGTAATTAGCACACAGAAAACCCTCTGTATCACAGCACCACGTAACAATCCAATATTGTTGTAACAGGCACTTCCTGATTGGAAGTGGTGCAACAATTTCACTGACATCAGAAGTAAATACTGTAGGTGAGTAAATAGGTCACATACACCTCTAAAAGGCTGCGGACATCCCAGACACAGACACATAAGCTCACCATTACAGAAAGACATGAACTGAAAGACCTGTGTCTTTGCCTGTAGCATCCAAGAGGGGTCAACATCATCATCATAGGCATGACTTGCTTCCACAAGAGTTCCACAGGAGTTCACAGATGTTTCAATGAAGGACCCGATATTCCAGTCCTGAACTCCGGTTGAGGGGGTGGAAGATGCCTGTGCGTGGATTTTTTTAACGTGTGGTGACCGTTGCACATCAGCCACTATGGGCTCGACAGAGCTAGGCCTTTATCCAGTGGCAAGGGTTAACCAGGACGACTGGAGACCTGTTCTGCTGCACGGACCTAGTGCGCACACATATCGCAGGTGGGCAGGTCCGTGCTGCCCCTGGGCCCTCGGCTCTTCTGGGCCTCGTACCCTCATTCGCCGCACCTCCGCAACGATGTGGATGCAACCCCACAGTATAATGCTCAACCTTTTTGTACTAAACTGTTGTTGCATTTCAATAAACATATACAGCAGTGTCAACAACCCCCTGATGAATATTGAATTTCCAGATAGCGATACGAAGACTGTTGTGTATCTGTAAAGCATGCACTCCCATGTTCTGCCACCAGGGAGTTCATCCTCTGAAGTCCCAAGGGATCCCAGCATCCCTTGGGAGCACTGTATATAAGTTGGCCCCTAAGGCCTGTTCCTCACTCTGGAGTGTCTTAGTAAAGATTGAGGTCACTGTTACTTTAACCTCCCTGTGTGCAGTCTCATCTGTGTTAGGAACACAATAACTGGCGACGAGTATACGAATCCAACGCAAAGATGCAGCAAACTGTGGGCATCCTGGAGAAGTTCTCAGAGGGTGAGGACTGGGAAGCCTACATCGAATGGCTAGACCAGTACTTTGTAGCCAACGAGCTGGACGGAGAAGGAAACGCTGCAAAAAGGAGAGCGGTCCTCCTCACGGTCTGCGGGGCACCGACCTACAGCCTCATGAAGAATCTTCTGGCTCTGGTGAAACCCACAGATAAGTCGTATGAGGAGCTGTGTACACTGGTTTGGGAGCATCTTAACCCGAGGGAGAGCATGCTGATGGCGAGATATCGGTTCTATACGTGCCAGCGATCTGAAGGTCAGGAAATGGCGAGCTACATCGCTGAGCTAAGGAGACTTGCAGGACAATGTGAGTTTGATGGTTACCTGGAGCAGATGCTCAGAGACTTTTTTGTACTGGGCATTGACCACGAGACCATCCTATGAAAACTTTTGACTGTAGAGACACCGACCCTCAGTAAGGCCATTGCGATAGCACAGGCGTTTATGTCCACCAGTGATAACACCAAACAAATCTCTCAGCACGCAAGTGCTAGCAATGTTCATAAATTAACTGGAACTGTGTTTGCGAACAGAAATGTACAAGGTAGAACCCACGAGTCCGCAACTGCCAGCAGGCCTCAGGTGACCCAGATGACTCAGAGTCCCCAACAAAGGATGAATGCAAGGTAATTCACACCTTGTTGGCATTGTGGAGGCTTCCATTCAGCTTATTCATGCCACTTCAAAGAGTATGTTTGCAAGAGCTGTAGAACAATGGGGCACCTCCAACGAGCTTGCAAACGAGCTGCAAGCTCTGCAAAACCTGCTAACCACTACGTGGCAGAGGAAGATCGGTCCATGGTGGATCAAAGCAATTTCGAGCCTCAGAGCGAGGAGACAGATGCTGAAGTACACAGGGTGCACACATTTTCAAAGAAATGTCCACCTATAATGCTAAATGTAAAATTGAATGGCTTACCCGTAGCCATGGAACTGGACACTGGCGGTAGCCAATTCATCATGGGTAAAAAGATGTTTGAGAGACTGTGGTGCAACAAGGCACTCAGACCAGCCCTGAGCCCCATCCACACAAAACTGAGAACGTACACCAAAGAGCTTATCACTGTCCTGGGCAGCGCCATGGTCAAGGTCACCTACGAGGGCATGGTGCACGAACTGCCACTCTGGATTGTCCCGGGCGATGGCCCCACACTGCTTGGAAGGAGTTGGCTGGGCAAAATCTGCTAGAACTGGAATGACATCCGAGCGCTATCACATGTCGATGAGGCCTCATGTACCCAGGTTCTTAACAAATTTCCTTCCCTTTTTGAGCCAGGCATTGGAAACTTTTCCGGGGCGTAGGTGCGGATCCACTTGGGACCATGTCCATAGTTCAGCACATACACGGGGTCATTCAGATCAATTTCCCGTGACACAGTGGTGCGACCATCGTTTACATTTTGTTGCTGCCACCTGCTCTCTACCTGATCATGCAGGTTGGGGTGAACCAGTGAGAGTCTGGTTTTAATTGTCCTTTTCATGAGTAGCTCAGCCGGGGGCACCCCTGTGAGCGAGTGGGGTCTCGTGCATTAGCTGAGCAGTACTCGGGACAGGTGGGTTTGGAGTGAGCCTTCTGTGACTCGTTTAAGGCTCTGTTTGATTGTTTGTACTGCCTGCTCTGCCTACCCATTGGAGGCTAGTTTAAACGGGACCAAGGTGACATGTTTGATCTCATTGCAGGTCATGAATTCTTTACATTCGGCACTGGTGAAACATGGCCCGTTGTCACTGACCAGTATGTCAGGCAGGCCATGGGTGGCAAACATGGCCCTCAGGCTTTCAATGTTGGCGGTGGCGGTGCTTCCCGACATTATTTCATATTCAATCCATTTTGAAATAGCATCCACCACCACCAGGAACATTTTACCGAGAAACAGGCCCACATAGTCAACATGGATCCTTGACCATGGTCTGGAGGGCCAGGACCACAAACTTAGTGGTGCCTCTCTGGGCGCGTTGCTCAACTGAGCACACACGCTGCATTGCCGTACACAAGACTCTAAGTCAGAGTCAATACCGGGCCACCAAATGTGGGATCTGGCTATCGCTTTCATCATTACTATACCCAGGTATGTGCTGTGGAGATCCGAGATGAACATCTCCCTGCCCTTTTTGGGTAGCACTACGCGGTTACCCCACAACAGGCAGTCTGCCTGAATGGACAGCTCGTCCTTTCGCCACTGGAATGGCTTGATTAGCTCTTGCATTTCAACGGGGATGCTGGCCCAGCTCCCATGCAGTACACAGTTTTTTGCTAGGGACAGCAGAGGATCTTGGCTGGTCCAAGTCTGAATCTGGCGGGCCATGACAGGTGATTTATCATTTTCAAACACTTCCATGACCATCAACAAGTCTGCGGGCTGCGCCACCATCAACAAGTTTGCAGGCTGTGCCATTTCCACCCCTGTGGTGGGCAATGGTAGCCGACTGAGAGCATCCGCGCAGTTCTCGGTGCCTGGCCTGTGGCGGATGGTATAGTTATATGCTGATAGCTCAAGTGCCCACCTTTATATGCGGGCTGAGGCATTAGTATTTATCCCCTTGTTTTCAGTGAACAGGGATATGAGAGGCTTGTGATCGGTTTCCAGCTCAAATTTGAGGCCAAACAGGTACTGATGCATTTACTTTACCACGAACACACACGCTAATGCCTCTTTCTCAATCATGCTGTAGGCCCTCTCGGCCTAAGACAAGCTCCTGGAGGCATTGGCGACAGGTTGCAACTTCCCTGCAATGTTAGCTTGTTGTAATACACACCCGACTCCGTACGACGACGCATCACAAGCTAGCACAAGCCTTTTACACGGGTTATACAATACAAGCAGCTTGTTGGAGCATAAAATGTTTCTGGCTTTCTCAAAGGCAATTACTTGTTTTTTTCCCCATATCCAGTTCTTACCTTTACACAATAACACATGTAGGGGCTCTAAGAGGGTGCTTAATCCCGGTAGGAAGTTACCAAAATAGTTGAGGAGTCCCAGGAACGACCGCAGCTCCGTGACATTCTGTGGCCTGCGTTCCTGATAGCGTCTGTCTTGGCGTCTGTGGGCCCAATGCCATCCGCCGTGATCTTTCTTCCCAAAAACTCCACTTCTGTTGCCACGAAGACGCATTTCGACCTCTTCAGCCGCAGCCCTACTCGATCCAGTCGCTGGAGGATCCCCTCCAGGTTTTGTAGGTGCTCGACGGTGTCTCGACCCGTGACCAATATGTCATCCTGAAAAACCACCGTGTGTGGTACCGACTTGAGTAGGCTCTCCATGTTTCTCTGGAAGATCACTGCAGCCGACCGATTCCAAACGGGCATCTGTTGTAGATGAACAGTCCCTTGTGCGTGTTGATGCAGGTGAGGCCCTTCGTAGACTCCTCCAGCTCCTGCGTCATGTAGGCCGAAGTCAGGTCAAGCTTGGTGAACGTCTTGCCTCCTGCCAGCGTCGCAAATAGGTCGTCTGCCTTCGGTAACGGGTGTTGGTCCTGTAGCGAGAAACGATTAATAGTTACTTTATAATCGCCGCAAATCCTGACTGTGCCATCACTTTTGAGTACTGGAACAATCGGGCTGGCCCACTCGCTGAATTCCACTGGGGAGATGATGCCCTCGTGTTGCAGCCTGTCCAGCTCGATTTCCACTCCCTCCCTCATCATGTGGGGTACCGCTCACGCCTTGTGGTGAATGAGTCGTGCCGCGATCCCATCCTCGTCGCCAGTTGTTGTGTTCCTGACACAGATGAGACTGCACACAGGGAGGTTAAAGTAACAGTGACCTCAGTCTTTATTAAGACACTCCAGAGTGAGGAACAGGCCTTAGGGGCCGGCTTATATACAGTGCTCCCAAGGGATGCTGGGATCCCTTGGGACTTCAGAGGATGCACTCCCTGGTGGCGGAACATGGGAGTGCATACTTTACAATTACATATCGTGTATCACGGGCACAGTGATAGCTAAAGAAGGGAGTAGGGTGATTGTAGTCAAACTAGACAATGGACAAATTTGCAGAAAGCACCTGGACCAAACGAGGTTGCGGTTCACAGACAGTCCTGAACAACCCACAGCAGACACACCTTTTTCGAGCCCACAACACACACCCAATGGATCAACGACACCACCCCGGACCAGGAAATCGAACCCCTCATGCCCAACAGCCCAGCAAGGCCAGGCTCACCCAGCAGCTCTGCAGGGCCAACAACACACCAGCCCAGCGAGGGCACAGCCAACACACCAGAACAGACATTTTTACCGAGGCAGTCCACCAGGGAAAGAAAGGCTCCCGACCGCCTCACCTTGTAAATAGTTTTCACTTTGACTTTGGGGGGGGGGGGGGGGGAAGTGATGTTGTGTATCTGTAAAGCATACCATGTCCCGCCACCAGGGAGTGTATCCCCTGAAGTCCCAAGGGATCCCAGCATCCCTTGGAAGCACTGTGTATTAGCTGGTCCCTAAGGCCTGTTTCTCACTCTGGAGTGTCTTATTAAAGACTGAGGTCACTGTTACTTTAACCTCCCTGTGTGCAGCCTCATCTGTGTTAACACCGGGGTTAACTTCCCTGCTCTTCTTCGAAATAGTACCATAGGATCTTTTATGTCCACCTGAGAGAGCAGGCGGGGCCCCAGTTTAACGTCTCATCCGAAAGACGGCACCTCCGACAGTGCAGCACGCTCTCAGCACTGCACTGGAGTGTCAGCCTAGCTTTATGTGCTCAAATCATTCACATTTATAGGGAACATGAGTGAATGGCCCCTCCGAATATCACAGTGGCAGCTGGTTCCCGAACACATTGATCCAAAATCAACTCTCAATGGATGAACTAATAAGGGACCGTGTGGAGCTGCATCAAAGTGCGTCTGTTGGATGGACAAAGGATGACTCCGGCTAACAGTGCTGAATGCAAGGAGGTTAGGGCACACGGCAGGGGGCGGGCCCTGTCATGTCATCCGATTGCAATTTAGCTGCAGCTGCTTGAGAATGACACTAACACAGAACAAGAAGCCAAGGAGAGCCCGAAATGATTGATCTCCGCTGCCTCTGCTTAGCCTTATACGTGAGATTGAATGGCATGTACCGCTCGAGGAAATGAAGAAACAAGTGTCAAGAGGAGCATATTTTGATCTGAACCGTTATCTGAATCGTTGCAGAAATATTACCAAAGTGATTAAATACCTGAGTTTAATTAAACAAAACTGCAGTATTCCGAAGTGTCTAAGTTTTTATTCCCAAACTAATGCCAATGGGTTAAACAAGGAATTTAGCACGAACTTAATATTTTTTTAGTATTTGTAGATATTCCTACATAAGGTAGATAGCCATAAAACCACATAGCTTCCAAGGAGCAACTTTTTGAGTGGCTGTTTTATGAACGTTTACAGCAAATTAACTGCAGAGTTTGTTAATAATCCAGTTAATGTAATTCAGTAACGATATAAGTCGATTGGCAACTGGGAAGAGTACCAGTACTCCCCAAATGAGATAACATGAACCACAATCCATTTTTTTTTTGCTAATGGATGTAATAGAACTCCTCAGATCAGATTATTATCCAATCCATTGAAAGCGCTTCTTTGCTCTATAAATCTTCCCCCACCCAAATGGAGTATTTTTAAACATTTTCCTTCTGAGTATCGGTAAGGACGATGGTGCCTTTAGGGGGTGCAGCCAGAGCCAATTCCAAGGCACCACGGGTGGCTCAGCTGCACAGGGGGCAGGGACGAAGAACAAAAGCCCTAGTGATAGGGGAACAGACGGGCGTTTCTGCGGCCGTAGACGTGACTCCCAAATGGTTTGGTGCCTCCCTGGTGCCAGGATCAAGGATGTCACAGAGCGGACGCAGGGCATTCTGGGGGGGGGTGGGGGAGGGTAAACAGCTCGGGGTCGTGGTCCATATCGGGACCAATGACATAGGTAAAAAGAGGGATGAGGTCCTATAGGGAGAATTCAGGGAGCTAGGAAGAAAATTAAAGGGTAGGAACTCAAAGTTAGTAATCTCGGGTTACTACCGGTGCCACGTGCTAATGAGTACAAGAATAGAAGGATAGAGAGGATGAACACGTGGCTGGAGAGTTGGTGTAGGAGGGAGGGCTTTAAATTCTTGAGGCATTGGGACCGCTTCTGGGGGAGATGGGACCTGTACAAACCAGACGGGTTGCACCCCAACATCACCGGGACCAATATCCTCGCAGGGAGTTTTGCTAGTGCTGTTGGGGAGAGTTTAAACTAGCTTGGCAGGGGGATGGGAACTTGAGAACAAATTTAATAGGGAAGGAATTCTTGAAATGCATTCAAGAGAATTCTTGAAATGCATTCAAGAGAACATTTTTAGTCAGCATGTAGCAAGTCCAACACAAGAGGGGGCAGTCTTGGATTTAGTTTTGGGGATTGAAGCTGGGCAGGTTGAAGGGGTATTAGTGGGAGAGCACTTGGGTGTCAGTGACCATAATTCAGTCAGATTCAATTTGATTATGGATAAGGACAAGGATAGGCCTGAAATAAAAGTCCCAAATTGAGGAAAAGCCAATTTTGCTAAGTTAAGGAGTGATTTGGCCACAGTGGACTGGAAACAGCTACTTGTGAGTAAATCAGTGTCTGAACAGTGGGAGGCATTCAAGGAGGAGATCCAGAAGGCTCAGGCTAAACATGCACCTTAAAGAAATAGGCTGGGAAAAATAATTCTAGAGCCCCTGGATGTCTACGGATTTCAGAGAAGGATTAAGAAAAAAAGAGACACTTATGTCATATACCAATGGCTAAATACTATAGGATCTTTAGAGGAATATAGAAAGTTAAGAGACAAAATTAAAAAGGATATTAGGAATGCTAAGAGACAGCACGAAAAATTCTTAGCTAGTAAAATTAAGGAAAACCCTAAGATGTTCTATAAATATATTAAGAGTAAGAGGGTAACTAAAGAAAGGGTAGAGCCTATTAGAGACCATGAGGGTAATCTTTGTGTGGAGGCGGAAGATGTTGGTAAGGTTCTTAACGAATACTTTGCATCTGTTTTCACAAAGGAAAGGGGCAATGCAGATACTGCTTTCGAGGAGCAGTGTGATATTCTGGATGAAATAAATATAGTGAGAGAGGAAGTATTAAAGGGTTTATTAGCTTTGAAAGTAGATAAGTCCCCAGGCCCGGATGAAATGCATCCCAGGCTACTGAGCAAAGTAAAAGAGGAAATAGCAGAGGCTTTGACCATCATTTTCCAGTCCTCCTTAGATTTGGGCATAGTGCCGGAGAATTGGAGGGCTGGTAATGTAGTACCCTTCTTTAAGAAGGGAGAAAGGGATAGGCCGAGTAATTACAGGCCTGTCAGCCTAACCTCAGTGGTGGGAAAATTATTGGAAAAAATCCTGAAAGACAGGATAAATCTACATTTGGAAAGGCAAGGATTAATTAGGGACAGTCAGCACGGATTTGCTAAGAGAAGATCGTGTTTGACAAATCTGATTGAATTTTTTGAGGAGTTAACCAAGAGGGTCGATGAGGGTAGTGCGTGCGATGTAGTGTATATGGACTTTAGCAAAGCTCTTGATAAGGTCCCACATGGTAGACAGGTCACGAAGGTTAAAGCCCATAGGATCCAGAGCAAAGTGGCAAGTTGGATCCAAAATTGGCTTGGAAGTAGGAAGCAAAGGGTAATGGTTGATGGATGTTTTTGGGACTGGAAGGATGTTTCCAGTTGGGTTCCGCAGGGCTCAGTACTGGGTCCCTTGCTTTTTCAACGATTTAGATTTGAATATAGGGAGTATGATTAAGAAGTTTGCAGACGACACTAAAATTGGCTGTGTGGTTGATAATGAAGAGGAAAGTCATGGGCTGCAGGAGGATATCAATCTACTGGTCAGGTGGGCAGAGCAGTGGCAAATGGAATTTAATTCAGAGAAGTGTGAGTGATGTGCTTTGGGAGGGCTAATAAGGAAAGGGTATACACATTAAGCGGTAGGCCACTTAGAAGTGTAGATGAACAAAGGGACCTTGGAGTGCTTGTCCACAGATCCCTGAAAGTAGTAGGCCAGGTGAATAAGGTGGTTAAGAAGGCATATGGAATGCTTGCCTTTATTGGCCGAGGCACAGAATATAAGAGCAAGGAGGTTATGCTTAAATTGTATAATAATTTGGTTAGGCCATAGCTGGAATACTATGTGCAGTTCTGGCCGCCGTATTATAGGAAGGATGTGATTGCACTCGAGAGGGTGCAGAGGAGATTTACTAGGATGCTGCCTGGAATGGAGAATCTTAGTTATGAGGACAGATTGGATAGGCTGGGTTTGTTCTCATTGGAACAGAGGAGGTTGGGAGGAGACCTCATTGAGGTGTACAAAGTGTTGAGGGGCCTAGACATTGTGGATAGTAAGGGCCTATTTCCATTGGTGAAGGGGTCTATTACGAGGGGGCATAGTTTTAAGGTGGTTGGTGGAAGGTTTACAGGGGATTTGAGGGGAGGCTTCTTTACGCAGAGGGCTTTGGGGATCTGGAACACGCTGCCTGGAAGAGTGGTGGATGCAGAAACCCTCACCACTTTTAAGAGATGGTTGGATGGGCACTTAAAGTGCCGTAACCTGCAGAGTTACGGACCTAGAGCTGGTAATTGGGATTGGACTGGATGACCTTTTGTTGCCGGCGCAGATATAATGGTATGTACTGCAGGGAATCGAATACGGCCAGGGTGATCTCCTGGACTAGTGTCGATCACGTGGATGGGTCGGAGAGGAATTTTCCCAGATTTTTTTCTCCCTAAATTGGCCTAGGTTTTTATCTGATTTTTGCCTCTCCCAGAAGATCACATGGCTCCGGTTGGGGTGGAGTGTAGAATGTTTCAGTATAAGGCATGTCGCAGTTGTGTAAGGCGGACTGGTTGGGCTGGGTGCTCTTTACCTTTCTGTCATTGTTCATAGATTTATATGTAACCTTCAGGGCTGCTGATCAAGGGCCGTGCGGCTTTGTCGGCCAGTGTGGACACAATGGGCCGAAATGGCCTCCTACTGCGCTGTAAATTTCTATGTTTCTCTGTTTCTAACCCTTACATCTGTGACTGGACTAAGGATCACATTATATGAATTTTGAATGTTTTCCCCTCATTACCATTCAGAAAAGTTGATTTGGAGTTGCAGATATAACTCAAAAAGCCCAGGTTCGCCCACGTTGAACTACAGAAAATATTTTCTGATCCTTTGCGCTCCATTTTTCGTCCCAGAGCAGCGGCAATGGCGGCGGTGAGGTCTTCTGGGCGGGCGGTCAGCCCCCAGCGCCCCGCGGGGGTTTTCAGGGACGGTATTGCGGCGGTGCGGAGCAGCACTGCCCAGAAGGGTGTACAACGCCCCTGGTTGTGACACTGGCGCACTTTATGACTCTCACCCAACCCGTACGCTCCAAAGCAAGCTCCTGGGAAAACGGGCGGTCCAACCTATACCAACTGCAGAAAGGTAAGTAATGCCATCCTAGAGTACGTCTGATTGTTTCTCTTTTAGTTTTTTTTGCGATTTATGTGGGCTATGTACTGGGAATGTTTTTGTGAGGTTTTTTTCGGGTTTTTTTTCTCTCCAGGCGTCTCTCGGACTGCTCCTAGCCCGGCTCTTGAGCTAAAGAGTTTCCTATGCTAATGCCCAAGAGAGGTGTACAACGCTTCCCTTAGCACTGCACCCCAGACTCAGGGCCCAGATGACTCATTTTGATGACTGATGCGCAAACTTTACCGCCCCGAAATTATCAAAGCCAGAAATCCAGCTCCCAAGAAGCCTTGTGGAAGCCCAGCCTCTATCATTGGTTCAAAACAAACCTCCAACATTTAACAGGCTGACAGTGTAAAATTGTCACACCATTCATTTCACCTCCAGCAATATATCTTTGTCAGAATGAATAAACAAGAATTCCACAGTATCTCTGTGGCAACCCGAATTAAACTCTGTGGTATGAGACAACCGATTCTCTGGCAAGTCTGTCCAGGGTTTCGGGGCATCTCAATATAATCTATATTTTTAAATATCTTTTTTGAAATAATGCTAAACAGCTGACCTTAGTTTATAAAAATTATAAATCTAAACTGATTAAAAGCAGTTTATTGTTTTTAGTCTCTGCTTCCACTTAACACCTAGCTGTCTCAGGTGAGGCAGTACAGCAACAAAAACTTGAATTTATATAGCGCCTTCAACGTGATAAAATGTCCCAAGGCGCTTCACATCAGCGTAAACAGACAAAAAAATGACACCGAGACAAAACTTGCGGCAAGATTCAACACTCATTGAGTTGGCCTTAATATACTTTAGTCATGGTATCTAGTTGCGAAAATGTTTCTTTTAATTGTATCTTACAACAACAATTTGCATTTATCTACCACCTTCAACATAGTAAAATGTCCCAAGGCGCTTCACAGGGGCATTATCAAACAAAATTTGGCACCGAGCCACATAAGGAGACATTGGGACAGGTGACCAAAAGCTTAGTCAAAGAGATCGTCGTAAAGGAGGAGCAAGTAGCGGAGAGGTTTAGAGCCTAGACAGCTGAAGGCATGGCCACTGCAATGTATGCACCTGTGCACCAGGTTTGTAGAGCTGTTGTTGAAGGGGGTCGTTCAGCCCGACTGCCTGCCTCTCTTCTGCGGTTACCTTCGAACCAGGGTGTCCCTGGAGATGGAGCATGCAGTGTCCACCGGTACGTTCGCGGCCTTCCGCGAGAGGTGGGTACCGGAAGGACTGGAGTGCATCATCACCCCCGGCAACCAAATTTTAATTTGATATGTTAGTGTCTAAAGTTTAATTTGTTCATTTGTCGGTGTTGGTGCCCCTTTCACAAGGGGGCATTTGATTTGCAGGTTCAACTAAAATAGTTGTAGAGCTGTTGAGTTGGGAGTGGCTTAGCCAGTCACGTGATGTCCACAGGACTCAATTAAACCCCAGCCAGTTGAGTTCATGGGATCCACAATGAGGCAGGTGGTTGTGAGCCTGGTGCATGAACTGCAATGTGTAGCGTGATTGTTAAACCTTTGCTAATAAACCAACTAGTTCTTAATCACAATGTGTTGCTATGAATTCTTAAGCAAAAAACCCATGAAGCAAATACATTGCAGCCACCAATGGTGGGGCAAAGAAAGTCAGGGTTGTACAAGAAGCCAGACATTCTCGGAGGGTTGTAAGGCTGGTGGAGGTTACAGAAATAGTAGGTGTTACGTGACAACTAAGCATTAAGTGAAATTAAAGCACTAGAGAAGTACCACCAACACTGCCTCCACAAGATCCTGCAAATCCATTGGCAGGATAGGCACACCAACGTCAGCGTTCTCGCTCAGGTCAACATCCCCAGCATTGAAGCACTAACCACGCTCGATCAGCTCCGATGGACTGGCGACATCATCCGCATGCCCGATACGACACTTCCAAAACAAAAACTCTACTCGGAGCTCCAACATGGCAAACAAGCCCCAGGTGGGCAGAGGAAATGCTTCAAGGACACCTTCAAAGCCTCTTTGAAAAAGTGCAACATCCCCACCGACACCTGGGAATCCCTGGCCCAAGACCGCCCAAATGGAGGAGAAGCATCCAGGAAGGTGCCGAACTCCTTGTGTCTCTTCGCCGGGAGCAAGTGGGAGCTAAGTGCAAACAGCGGAAGGAGTGCACGACAACCCAAGCACCCCACACAGCCGTCCCTTCAACCACCATTTGCCCCACTGCATTGGACTCATCAGTCACCCGAGAACTCATTTTTAGTGTGGAAGCAAGTCATCCTCGACTCCGAGGGACTGCCTAAGAAGAAGAAGTGAAATGTAACCAACACCTGATGTTCTGAACCACAATGACTTCGGTTGACATCAGTTTTCTAATTCCCATTCCTCTGCAGCTCAATAATCCCCACATCTTGCACATTTAGCTACTAAATTGGGAACTGTTTCAGTAAATGCTCCTCAAACCTTTTGCAAAATCTTCTGATATTGAACTAAGATCAATGAGATGACATATTCCCCATACTTTTCACACTTCATCTGTAGGTGACTTGTGCAAGGAGTGGAATGCATGGGCAATAAGGAGCTGCGTATCAACTGGAATTAGAAGCAAGAAGAATAAGAACAGTAATAAGCTTTTAAGCAGAACTTAAGATAGAACACCATCCTGGAATCACACCACACCCCTTCACATACTAAAAATTCTTACACTTCTCACTTTTCTCTTTTTTGTATCTCAGTGGAATTTCATCCGCTATCTGAGATGCTGGGCAGTATATCAGCTGAGTAGGTCTAAATACGCAGGAACGTCTGAAAGACAAAACTATCAGAAACACTTCAACCTCAGAACTACATGGAGGATAAAATTACCCACACATCAATGCCAGCTGTGGCTCAGTGGGGAGCACCCTCACCTCTGAGCCAGAAGGTTGTGGGTTCAAGTCCCACCAGACACTTGAGCACATAAATCTAGGCTGACACTCCAGTGCAATGCTGAGGGAGTGCTACACTGTTGGAGGTGCCATCTTTTGGATGAGACGTTAAACCGAGGCCCCCGTCTGCTCTCTCAAATGGACATAACAGACCCTATGGCAAGTTCTGGCCAATATTTATCCCTTTATCAACATCACCAAAACAGATTATCTGGGTCATTATTTCATTGCTGTCTGTGGGAGCTTGCTGTGTGCAAATTGGCTGCCGCATTTCCTACATTACAACAGGGACTACACTTCAAAAAATACTTCATTGGCTGTAAAGCACTTTGGACATCCGGTGGTCATGTAAGGCGTTACATAAATGCAAGTCTTTCTTTAAATTCCACTCTCCGCTACTTTAGCAGAGATGTTAACTTCTTTCAATTAAATAGTGGAGACAGATTCTCTGGTGGACACATTAACTGTTGGACTGTCATGTTACATAAGAACATAAGAAATAGGAACAAGAGTAGGCCATACGGCCCCTCGAGCCTGCTCCGCCATTCAATAAAATAATGGCTGATCTGTTCATGGACTCAGCTCCACTTCCCCGCCCACTCCCCATAACCCCTTATCACTTTATCGTTTAAGAAACTGTCTATTTCTGTCTTAAATTTATTCAATGTCCCAGCTTCCACAGCTCTCTGAGGCAGCGAATTCCACAGATTTACAACCCTCTGAGAGAAGAAATTTCTCCTCATCTCTGTTTTAAATGGGTGGCCCCTTATTCTAAGATCAAACCCTCTAGCTCTAGTCTCCCCCATCCGCCCAAAGAGACGGCAGCGGAAGCAGACCCCCGGCATCGGCTGCGTGCGGGCCCCACCTGAAGTACTCGGCGGGGCCCGGCATTGTCGGCTGTGGCGGGCCCTGACCGAAGAGATGTCGGCGGCTTGGCATCGTCGTCTCCTTCTCCCCCACCCCCAATCTTCTTCTCTCCCACACCCCCATCTTCTTCTCTCCCCCCCATCTTCTTCACTCCCCCACCCCCAATCTTCTTCTCCCCCCCCCAATCTTCTTCTCCCCCCCCCATCTTCTTCTCTCCCCCACCCCCATCTTCTTCTCTCCCCCCATCTTCTTCTCTCCCCCACCCCCATCTTCTTCTCCCCCCCCATCTTCTTCTCTCCCCCCCATCTTCTTCTCCCCCCCACCCCCATCTTCTTCTCCCCCCCATCTTCTTCTCCCCCCCCATCTTCTTCTCCCCCCCCCATCTTCTTCTCCCCCCCCCATCTTCTTCTCTCCCCCACCCCCATCTTCTTCTCTCCACCCTCCCTCCATCTTCTTCTCTCCACCCTCCCTCCATCTTCTCCCGCCACCCCCCCAGCTTCTTCTCTCCTCCCCCCCTATCGACTCTCCTTCTCCCCGGTGCTGCAGTAGGTGAGTAGAAATAATTTTTTATTTATTGAGTGAGTTTTAATTTTTTTTAATTTTTAATTTTTTAATTTATTTGGATTGATTTATTGGTTGACTTATTGATTTATTTATCATTTATTATTGATGATGGCTCTTTATTTGTAAAAGTAAAGCGTTTAATGTTTGTAAATCCCCCTCCCCGTCCACCACCCGCCCCCATCTCTCGCTCCACATGCCTGATTTCCAAATGTAGGCAAGGTTTTTCTGAGCGCACAAAAATCTACACTTATTCCATTCTAAGTTAGTTTGGAGTAAGTTTTTGCTGCCTAAACTTGCAAAACGGGCGTAAGTGGCCGGACACGCCCCCTTTTGAAAAAAAAACTGTTCTAAAATGAAACTGTTCTAACTGACTAGAGCTGGAGCAAACTAAAGGCCGAGAATTGCAATTTCTAAGATACTCAATTCTAAACTAGTTGCTCAAAAAAAATAGGAGCAACTCAGGCCGAAACTTAACCCAACTGAAACCAACGGAACATAATTTTAAGGTGCTTATGATTTTTCTCCCGAATTTGCTCGCAACAATGTCCAGGAGATTAATCTTTCACTCCTGGTGACCTGGAGGTTTGACAATGGAACATCTCTGGATCTTTGGTACAGTTTGAACCCATTTCAGTTTTAATGTCATCCTCTGGTAACTTATTCAACAAGGCTGTTACCATTTGAGTGCAAAAGTTCAACCTGACTTCATTCTTACTCCTAACTTTAACATGACCCTGCACTGATCGTCACTGACAGGGCCGGATTAACCACGGGGTGAATTAACCACGGGCCGGATTAACCACGGGGCGGATTAACCACGGGGTGGATTAACCACGGGCCGGATTAACCACGGGGCGGATTAACCGCGGGGCGGATTAACCACAGGGTGGATTAACCACGGGCCGGATTAACCACGGGCCGGATTAACCACGGGCTGGATTAATCACGGGGTGGATTAACCACGGGCCGGATTAATCACGGGGTGGATTAGCCACGGGTGGATTAATCACGGGGTGGATTAACCACAAGGCGGATTAATCACGGGGTGGATTAGCCATGGGTGGATTAATCACGGGGTGGATTCGCCACGGGGCGGATTAACCACAGGCCGGATTAACCACGGGGTGGATTAACCACAGGGTGGATTAACCACGAGGCGGATTAACCACGGGGTGGATTAACCACGGGGCGGATTAATCATGGGGTGGATTACTCACGGGCCGGATTAACCACGGGGTGGTTTAACCACGGGCCGGATTAACCACGGGGTGGATTATTAACCACGAGGCGGATTAACCACGGGCCGGATTAACCACGGGGCGGATTAACCACGAGGCGGACCACGGGGCGGATTAACCACGAGGCGGATTAACCACAGGCCGGATTAATCACGGGGCGGATTAGTCGCGGGGCGGATGGGACTGCAGTCCCAGGCCCACCAAACAACATAGGACCACAAAATAAATGTAGGAAAAAATATATAAATTCTCCCAAATAGGCTGAATAGAATAGACAATAAGAGAGCAAAAACAAGACCGAGAAAAATAGATTCATTTGTTTATACCTATATACACGAATGTTCCATATACAGAACAGAATATGTACTAGCCTGTTTTATTTCACACATTATTGAGAGAAATTTGAATATATGTATAGGAATCTAGTATTGCAATGTTACCTACTTGATACAGAATATATGCTTCCACTGTTGAATATACTGGCCTATGTTTTCATACTCAGAATCAGAATCATAGACGTAGTGTAATGAACATGAACAAACATAACTATCGGCCCATTGGGATCAGTTTGCCCCAGGCCCATCAGGCCCTTAATCTGTCCCTGATCACTGATTATATCTGTGTTCTCTCAAATGCAATAAAACCCTTCCTAGATCCGGTTACCACAAGTTATTATCAAATGTGATCATTTCCCTTTAATAATAAATGTTTTCTTTGAGAGATAATATTGCCATTGAGGTCATTATAGACAGATTCGAACGGTTGCTGTCTTCCAAACTCACACATTAAGAATCATTGAACCCAGGATCCCTTACTGTCTATTCAACAACCTCGATAGGTTTCAGTATATGAAAGCCCTCCACAATGGAGGATTGTCCAAATTTAACTGGTCTTCAAAATTCCAACATTGCACAAAGCTGCAAATCCTGTAACTCACCACCGTAACTGTCTTGCTCTAACTGCTATTGAATATCTGACTGGCTGTGATAGTTTACTATTGATAGCTGTGAGATACAGTGATGACCAGTCACAATATCCATTGTGTAATGTTAATGCCTAGATGTGCATTTAGAGAAAAGTACACAAATAGGAACATTTTCAATCAAAAGGCTGCAAGCTCAATTCCTAAGACAACAGAAAAAATCTCCATGTTGCAGCAGTGTTGAAGTTAGACCAAAGCACTGTCAGACTCAAAACAAAGAGTACTTATGAGTAATCACATTTACAAACATATGAGCAAAATCATAGAGTCGTTAAATAAATGGAGCATTGTTTTAATTTTTTTTGAACACTTTTGCTCATTAGTTACACAAATATTGGAGATGGGAATGAAGGTTGTTTGACTGAGCTAGGAGGTCAGAGGTGAGAGGTCATGTAATGAATCCTCCAGGAATATGTTAAACCAGAGTTGGCGACTCAGGATTTGCTGAGGACTAGCCTGGTCCACACAACAGTGATACCTCGTGTATCACAATATGTTCACCCTCCATCCCACCCAAAAACCCATGTGATCTCCTGGGGGAGGCGAAAAAAGAGATAAAAGCCCCAGCCAATTCGGGGGGGGGAAATTCTGGGAAATTCCGATCCCAACACCGATCCCTGTGGGACACCACTGCTGACTGGTCTCCAAGTAATCGTATACAGGGTATTGCATCCCTAATGATTCGCTCAAGCAGCTTTCCTATTACTGACGTCAAACTAATGGGCCTATAGTTACCCGAGTCAGTCTTGTCTCATTTTATGAAGAACAGTGGGTCGTTATCATTGAAGAGAAAGAAATGAGTTGAACCTTGATCGAGCCTCATGTTTTCTTTAACACACTTCTGCATTCACGCTCATTAAGAAGTTAGGCAGTTCTAATATTTATGCATTCAGCAAATTCTTGTTTCTTTCCCCTTTATTTTTGTGTTTAGAAACATAGAAACACAGAAAATAGGTGCAGGAGTAGGCCATTCGAGCCCTTCGAGCCTGCACCACCATTCAATATGATCATGGCTGATCATGCAACTTCAGTACCCCACTTCCGTTCTCTCCATACCTCTTGATCCCTTTAGCCGTAAGGGCCACAGCTAACTCCCACTTGAATATATCCAACGAACTGGACTCAACAATTTTATGTGGTAGAGAATTCCACAGGTTCACAATTCTCTGGGTGAAAAAGTTTCTCCTCATCTCGGTCCTAAATGGCTTACCCCTTATCCTTAGACTGTGACCCCTGGTTCTGGACTTCCCCAATGTCGGGAACATTCTTCCTGCATCTAAGTGCGTCATTCTATTACTGTTTCTGTTTTCCTTTTTCCTGTCTTGTTTTACTCATTTCTTTCCTTACTTTTTTGAAATGTGGGACAACGCACTGTTCAACCTCCACATTGCTGTCACTTTATTTTCAGTCCGCTTGTTAGCTGTTCCTCAGACAACTGTGCGTAAAATGCTGTTCAATCTCTGTAGTTATGTTCGTCTTGTGCCGCTGGGCAAGTTGTCAGTCAGGGGTGCAAGTGCTGAGTCCCTTGTCTCATTGTGACAGTATTAAGCCGTCACAGATCAGTTCAGCTGCAGGCGCCGCACATCGTTCCAAACATCTCTTAATATGGTCGTAAAGGAATCCTTCAAAAGTTATCAAAGGAAGGCCATCTCTCCCCAGCTCAACTGAAAGAGTGTAATATTCCCATATATCTACACCTCACAACTATTCTGGGCTTTCTCTTAGAGTGTGCTCTGCTCAGAATCTATGAGGACTAGACAGAGACTGGACACGCTGTGTTCTTATCAGCATTCATTACTGCTGTCAGATTCTTCTTGGATAGGCATGGCCTACCTTCCACTGAACCTCTGAGCAGACTGCAATTCGCCAAACACACAAATCTATTAACTGACTGTATTGAGTCTTTTTTTTGTTGGAAATTTTGGTCCTCGGGACAGAAGTATCCTGTTGTACTGTGGGCATTACTCCCTACATTAGTTCCTACTAGTGTCAGCTGTGGCACGGTGGGTAGCACCCTCACCTCAGAGTCAGAAGGTTGTAGGTACAACTCTCACTCCAGAAATTCGAGTATTAAATCTAGGCTGTTACTCCAGTGTTGTGCTGAGGGAGTGCTGCACTGTCGGAGGTGCCGTCTTTCAGACGAGATGTTAAACCGAGGTCCCGTCTGCTCTCTCAGGTGGATGTAAAAGATCCCATGGCACTATTTCGAAGAAGAGCAGGGGAGTTATCCCTGGTGTCCTGGGCCAATATTTATCCCTCAATCAGCATAACAAAAACAGATTATCTGGTCATTATCACATTGCTGTTTGTGGGAGCTTGCTGTGCACAAATTGGCTGCTGCTTTCCTACATTACAACAGTGACTACACTCCAAAAGTACTTCATTGGCTGTAAACCACTTTGAGACTTGATCTTATTGAATGGCGGAGCAGGCTCAAGGAGCCAAATGGCCTACCCCTGTTTCTATTTCTTATGTTCTAAGATAGAGAGTGACTTTCTTTTCCTTCAGTGACAGTGGCTTGTTACTGGCCCTCTATTACATGGGTGAGTATAATTTGCGCACAGCAAGCTGCCACAAACAGCAATGTAATAATGACCAAATAATCTTTTTTTTGTTATGTTGAATGAGGGATAAATATTAGCCAAGACACTGGGGATAACTCCCCTGCTCTTCTTCGAAATAGTGCCGTGGGATCTTTTACGTACACCTGAGAGAGCAGACGGTGGCGGGGGGGGGGCCTTGGTTTAACATTTCATCTGAAAGACAGCAACTCTGACAGCAACAGCCTAGATTTTGTGCTGAAGTTCCTGGAGTGGGACTTGAACTCACAGACGAGCATGCTGCTCACTGAGCCACAGCTGACGGAAGTCAGAAGATCCTGGTACAGTATCAATACAAGGGGGCAATAATAATTTAGATGGGGGGGGGGCATCCGTGATTACTAATCCATTTTGAACTGGGGTCCTTCAACCAAAGAAGTTTGGTCTAATAGAATGCTTTTTTTACTCAGTGACTTTTCCTTTTTTTGCATATCTTTTGTCTGTAGTTTAATTTATAGGCGTTCTAAACATATGCGAGACTTTCAGTGTTTCAAGCGCGCTCCCTCTTTTTGCCAAGTCTGCTGCTCATACACAGGAGACCAGCTCACGCTGCAAAAGGTGCCGATGGCAGGAGAAAGAGAACTGCATATGACTCAGCAAGGCAGACGTATCATCAATGCAGTAAGGGAAGACTGAGTGGTTCTGTACAGAAAACTCTTAAAGGGGCAAGGTTCCTTCTGTTTTCTTGATGGTTTATCTCACCTTACTTGGTGTAATGAAATCAACAGTAAATAAATAGACATCTTGTGCACTGAAGTCCAAAATGCTGTCAAAAAATTAAACAATGAGTTCCCTACGATTTATTTTTTTAATGTTATTTTCTTCATAGTATTTTTGTATCTGCTTTTATCTATGTTTATCTCATCGCCGAGAGCATGCACAAATCAAGCGCAGGTAGTAGAAAGAGCGTGCGGTAAACCAGTCCCACCCTCCCTCATCCTCAACGACTATCTGTCCCACCTGTGACAGGGACTGTGGCTCTCGTATTGGACTGTTCAGCCACCTAAGGACTCATTTTAAGTGTGGAAGCAAGTCTTCCTCGATTCCGAGGGACTGCCTATGATAATGATGATTATCTCCCTTCTTTATCCCTCTGAAATAACACATGGCCTTATGTGAAAGTGCACAATAGGGTTAGATGAAGTAGAGTGGCACGGACCACTGATGCAAAAGCAAAATACTGCGGATGCAGCAAACCTGAAATAAAATCAGACAATGCTGGAAATACTCAGCGGCTCAGGAAGCATCTGAGGAGAGAGAAACAGAGTTAATGTTTCAGGTCGCTGATCTTTCAGCAGAACTGAACAAAATTAGAAATGTAACAGGTTTTAAGCAAGTACAGCGGTAGGGAAAAGTGAGAGGGGGGCAAAGGACAAAAGTGAAGGTCTGTGATCGGATGGAAGGAAGGAGAGACCAAAACACAAAACCACTGAGGCAAAAGGAGATGGTAATGGGATGGGTAAATGAACACAAGATGGGTCTAGAGGAGGTGTAAAAGGGAATGGCAGATTCATCAACAGCTGCCATCCGATAAAATGGGGTCAAAGGTTATGATCTGAAGTTGAACTCAATCTTGAGTCCGGGAGGGTGTAAAGTGCCTAATCAAAAGATGAGGTGCTGTTCCTCGAGCTTACATTGAGCTCACAGTGTAGGAGTCCAAAGACAGATAGGTCAGAGTGGGAGTAGGGTGGAGAATTAAAGTGACAGGCAACCGGTTTGAACCAGCATAGACCGAATGGCCTGTTTCTGAGCTGTGGATTCTGTGTACCACCCATCACCATCCTGTAGCTAGTTTGAAGCTGTCCTTTCAGATGCTGTTTCCGAAATCTTTTTTTAATTGATGTGGCCTTGCCTTTTACTGTGTGTTAGATAATCTCCTGTGGCATTGCTCATCAGTAGTCTGAGGTCTGGAATGTGATTGTGGTGCTTAGCTGCTAAGCTGACCTATCCCTTTAAGAACACTGCGCAGATAATGCCCATGAGGAAATGGTCTAAATAAATGGTCTAGATTAATCCCTGGCATGAGAGGGTTGTCCTATGAGGCTAGATTGAGCCTATAATCTCTGGAGTTCAGAAGAATGAGAGGTGATCTCATTGAAACATATTAGATTCTGAGGAGGATTGACAGGGTAGATGCTGAGAGGTTGTTTCCCCCTGGCTGGAGTGTCTAGAACTAGGGGGCACAGTCTCAGGATAAGGGCGCCCATTTAAGACCGAGATGAGGAGGCATTTCTTCACTCGGGGTCGTGAATCTTTGGAATTCTCTACCCCAGAGGGCTGTGGATGCTGAGTCGTTGAGTATATTCAAGGCTGAGATCGCTAGATTTTTGCACATTAAGGGAATTGAGTGATACGGGGGTCGGATGGAAAAGTGACGTTGAGGTAAAAGATCAGCCATGATCTCAGTGAATGGCGGAGCAGGCTCCAGGGGCCAAATGATGCTCCAAATTCTTATGTTCTGAGGTCAGTCAGAGTTTAATTACTGTTTGGTGAAGAAGTTTGAAGATTATAATTAGCATATCAATTCCTACCTCCAGATCAGGGGGGGAAGCAGCATGCCTTTCCTTCTTTATATAAAAAAATATTTGGGGCTTTGGAGTGTGAAGTTTGACAGATGTTCTCAAAAATTGATTTTTCTATAGATTTTTTTTCCGTTACTGAATTAAATTTGTGCAAAACAAAAAGAGTCCCGGACGAGGAACTCACCTCTTCCATGACATCAATAAATACCCTCTGGAGCTAATCCCCCGGGGAAGCCCGGAATGAATCTGCGTTCCAATTTCCGAGCCCCGCTTTTGGAGGGAAGTGTGAGACATTTGCCCTGTTCAATATGACTCACCCTGGGACCTGAGCAAAGTGCCATTCAAATCTGCACCCGTCCATTCTCTGTAACACCTCGGCTTGCAAGCACCCATGGACATGTCCTGGCAAAAGTCATCAAGTGGTATGGGGAAAAATGGGAATATGGTGTTGAGATAGAGGATCAGCCATAATCATATTGAATGGCGGTGCAGACTCGAAGGGCCGAATGGTCTAATACTTCTATGTTCTATTTTCTATGTTTCCGTGGCACTGCACAGGTTAATTCACAGTGCGATTCGCTAACAACACGACCATTAGATTTATGCAGGAGTGGTAAAAGAGAAACCCCATTCGAAAAATCATTTTGCATTGTAATTACTATGAGAATTTATTTTTTTTAAATGAAGGGCATCGTTCGATTCTTTCAGCTGGTATAGCATTAGAGAAACCGTGTATCAGAGTGCTCACATACAATGTGCATTGCCATTTTAAATGCAAAGCATAAAAAGAGTGCAAGCTTCACAAATTTCCTTTAAGTAATCAAAGATCGAATTAGCAGCGTCAGCATTGCTCTCCCAATAAAAGGTTCAGCGAAAGATGTGGTTCGGCACTGTTACAGCCAGTCCTGCGGCAGCAAGATGAGTTACAGCTGGGATATTCTAGACGCCTTTCCAGCGAGAAAGCTGCACCCGGACTCCTCCAGGAACCTGCCCCGAGACATGGCCTTCGGCACCCAGAGCTGGTCCAGGGGAACCGCCTCGTCCCTCAAGCACAGCGCCCGAGGGTACAGCTCACCAGCCCACAGGCACTCGGACGGTGGGCAGCTCTACCAGACCAGCCTCTTCACTGAAGATCCCAACGTGGTCAGCGCCAACGAGAAGGAGTTGATGCAGGGTCTCAACGACCGCTTCGCCGGTTACATCGACAAGGTCAGGCAGCTGGAGCAGCAGAACAAGGGTCTGGAGGCCGAAATCACAGACCTGAGGGAGAGGCAAACTTCTCAATCCGGCCTTGCAAATATCTATGAGCCAGAAATGACAGAGTTACGAAACCTCATCCAAGAAATTGAGAACCAGAAGATGCAGATTCACCTGGACCGTGAGCACCTGGAGGAAGATCTCCAACGACTGAAGGGGAAATATGAGGAAGAAGTACAAATTCGACACGACACCGAAGCAAGTATTCAAGCCTACAAGAAGCACAGCGACAACGCCAACTTGATTAAGTTGGAGCTAGAAAGGAAAGCACAGTCGCTCATGGAGGAAATCGTGTTCCTGAAGACCAACCACGAGGAAGAGGTGGCTGATCTGTTCGCCCAGATCCAAGCCTCGCAGGTCAGTGTTGGACTGAAAGATTTCACCAAGCCCGACCTGACGGGAGCCCTGAGGGAGATCCGAGCCCAAATGGAAGGATACACCAATGGCAACATGCAGCATGCTGAGGAATGGTTCACATCCAGAATAGCCAAAATCAACGATGCAGCAGAAGTCAACAGAGAAGCTCTACAGAGCACAAGGCAGGAGATCAACGAGTACAATCGGCAACTACAGTCCAAGAATATAGAGCTGGAGACAATAAGAGGGAGGAAGGAGTCTTTGGAGAAACAGATGAATGTTGTTGAAGACAGACACCATGGAGATTTAATCCAATACCAGGTGAGAATTCCTGCACTATAACATGAAATTGTTTGATTCTATTTCCATTCCCTCCATTAAAATAGAGCATTTGCTATTTGTTTTACAGGATGCCATTCATCAATTAGAAACCGAGCTTAGAAGTACAAAACAGGAAATGAATCTTCACCTGAGGGAATATCAAGATCTGCTGAATGTCAAAATGGCTTTAGATGTGGAGATCGCCTCCTACAGGTAGGATAAGTGGATACTTGTGCTGGTGCTAGTTGCAGAGAGAAGAGTGAGCTAATACTTGCAATGTATCAATTATCAAAAGGGGGGTGAGCATAATTGCAGTGGGAAGGATTGAAAGCGAACTGTGATATACCCTGAACCTGCAAAGGGGTTAAATTATGTGCAAAGAGTTCTTGCTTGCTGTAGTTATGCAATACTCCTGAATATGAGTGCCATAGGAGAGTCACTGAAACCTTGATTACAATCACCTCCACCATAGCAGGACTAATTCATGCTATTAACTCCAACTACTCAACAGAGGAAGGAGAATGTTGTTCTTTTGAGTTGATCTGATACTTAAAAAAAACCCATTGAGAGCAAAATTAATCTGCCTTGTGCCGTTGCACATAAACTAATGAGCGTTAGAGTAGAGTTTGCTTGATGGCTCCTGCACAAGGATGACACGCGAATCTGTTACATGTTAATCTGTCGGTTTTAGTGTCCCCTTTAATCAAAGGGCACTTGATTATTGGTTCAACAAAATAGTTGTGATATTCGTGTTTTGGATAGATGGCCATGTAACATGCTGACCCTACAGGCTGAAACATACCAAATAATTTGGCAGAGTTCTGTTATTCGCAACTGTACCAATTCCAAATTAAGATCTGTTGACCCTCAAAATTTCTCGGCTCATGAAGCCAAAAGTGGTCTGCCGCGCTGACCCCAGCAGAGCTTGCGAGGTCAGTGGGAGGGCACCTCGTTTCCAAGGGGCTGGTGGGCACAATCGCTACTTTGGGTGCACCTCTTTTGCCTGCTCATGACTGCCAGAAACTCCGGCACCTCACCCTGTGGGTACACATCATTTCCCCCCCCACCCCCCGATAACCCTGGCCACGACCTCCTCAACCCTGTTGGTAAAGTGGCCAATCTGCCACTAAAAATGTCTTGTAAAAGGCACATGCGCCCGTGTGGAGCTCAATACTGGACTCCACTGTTCGGCCGGGGGATCCAGAATGAGCTGAAGTAGCAGGGTCTCTTGGGGTAATGTGTCACCGCCTCTGGCCACTGGCCCGGGATGAATAGAAATTCTCCCATTGGATAGCGATCAGGAAACTGGCAGAAATAGCGGAGACCTGGATCCATTATGTCCCCACCGGTCTCCCACCAAAGTTACTTCAGGAGACCAACAACACCCCTCCCTACACCCCCTCCCCCCAGTCCCGCAAGGAATAACTCTATTTTTTCCCAATTTGAGCCAAAGAAAAAAGTGCAAGAAAGGGTTAAAGTTGCAGTATTCCCAATCACCATCTTATTTTGCACTTTACGGAGCACACACATAATCGTGATGGGCAATCAATAAATTAACTCCCTGTCAAATGATGCCGCAACCGCTGCAAGAATAATTAATCTTGGAGCGCCGCAGTAGAACTGCACCAGAGTAAAAGGGTCAATAATACTGGGGAGCTTAGCTTAGTTTAGCTGTTTAGTTTAGTGAGCCTATAAATAAGGAAGATACCCAGTGGTTCTGTCGCCTTTACAAATGTCATCCAATATTTTATACAAAATTAGAAATCTGCAGATAATTATTGTTTTTTGCAAATCTTATACAATCTATATGATGCATGTTGAAATCCACAGATCACAACTGCTACTTAAACTGAGTGCGAGACCAATGGTTCAAAAAGGAAGAGATTTCAAATGAAATATACAGTAAGGGTGGGTCTGATGCAGTCCCACTGATTCTTCAAGTACAGTGTGTGGATGGGCTAAAGGATCCAATGCTGAATTATCACAACTAAATGAAAGCTCCACAATCTGTCCAACTTCCTTAGATTGCACAGAACGATTGAGTGCAATTTCTCTGACAGACACGGAAACAAAACAGAAGTGGTATTCACACCTCTGTTGTTTCACTGTGTTGATGGCAAAGTGATTCTCTATCATTTTGAACTAAACCATCATTTTCAAAATTCCAGCAAAAAAATAACACACACATTTATATTCTGATGATATTGTTGGTAAAATTACACCTAGATCCACAGCCACCTTTCCTCAGCTCCATTCCTGGCCTGTGTTGGATCCGTAGATTTCCGTTGGACAATAATGGGTTTCTACAATTGGCCTCAGTACCCCTAGGCTAAGGCAGGGAAAACAAACATCAAGCAGGGTTCCCACTACCAAGGTGGAGAGACTGGAGAAGCTGGGGTTATTCCCCTTAGAGCAGAGGAGGCCAAAAGGAGATTTGATCGAGGTGTTTATAATGATGAAGGGTTTAGATAGAGTAAATAAAGATAAACTGTTTCCAGTGGCTGAGGGGTCGATAACCAGAGGGCACAGATTTAAGGTGATTGGCAAAGGAACCAGAGGTGACATGAGGAGAAACTTTTTTAAGCAACAAGTGGTTAGGATCTGGATGCACTAACGGAGGGTGGTGGATACAGATTCAATAGTAGCCTTCAAAAGGGAATTGGATAAATATTCAAAGGGAAAATATTTGAGTTTGAACGAAAAAATTGCGGGGATAAGACTAACTGGATTGCTCTTTGAAAGAGCTAGCACAGACCCAATGGGCCAAATGGCCTCCCTCTGTGCTGCAGTATTCTATGATTCAATAATCACAATACAGTAACATCTGCTGGAAAATAGACCTGGGGACTTTAAATCTTCCTTATTCTAGATTTTACAGCTTCTGTACTTCAAATTACTCTTATAGCCGAGCGTCAGCTCCCGAACACTTTGGGAGCATCTTCACGAGCCTCAGTAACTAGGTAATCTTTAGTAGTGCGTCCGGGATAATAAACAGGAAAAAAACCCTTGCTGATAAATATTTTAACTACTAGACTGATCCTATGCCACCACAGGATTCTTTATCCCATGTGCAATAAGTAGCAGGGCATCACAGTATCAAACTTCATTTTACGATTAAACTAGCAAACAAATTTAATGAACAAAAGATGATCAAATAAATAAATGACAGCAAAATAACATGTCTATATTTATAATGTTTATGCTATGGATAACAGATTATCCAATCATTATCACATTGCTGTTTGTGGGAGCTTGCTGTTCGCAAATCGGCTGCCGCGTTTTCTACATTACAACAGTGACTACACTCCAAAAAGTACTTCATTGGCTGTAAAGCGCTTTGGAATAAAATCATAGAAATTTACAGCACGGAACGAGGCCATTTCAGCCTATTGTCCGCAGTGGCCGACAAAGAACTATCCAGCCTAATCCCACTTTCCAGCTCTTGGTCCGTAGCCCTGTAGGTTACAGCACTTCAAGTGCACATTCAAGTACTTTTTAAATGTGGGGAGGGTTTCTGCCTTTACCACCCTTTCAGGCAGTGAGTTCCAGACCCCCACCATCCTCTGGGTGAAGAAATTTCCCCTCAAATCCCCACTAAACCTCCTAACAATTACTTTAAATCTATGCCCCCTGGTTGTTGACCCTTCTACTAAGAGCAATAGGTCCTTCCTATCCACTCTATCTAAACCCCTCATAATTTTATACATCTCAATAAGGTCTCCCCTCAGCCTCCTCTGTTCCAAAGAAAACAAACCCAGCCTATCCAGTCTACCCTCATAGCTAAAATTCTCCAGTCCAGGCAACATCCTCGTAAACCTTAGATGTCCTGAGGCTATATAAATGCAAGTCTTTCTTTATTTTATTTTGCTCCTTAAAAGGAAAATAAAACTTGCAAACCCTATACTAAATTATTACCCTTTTAAATTTACACTTTAATTGCACAGTGATTCCTTTCATCTTGCATTTTTCAGTATTGCAGGAGCTGACTCCTGGAGATTCTAAGTGACTTCACTCTGCAGTTCTGCACAGCTCTGCTCAACTTAGCATAAGTACTTCCCAACAACTCTGGATCGAATAACCAACGGCCAGATTAAAACCCTAACTGAACACATCGCATATCACGTGTCTGTTTGATTGTCGATTGGGTTTCTCCCCTCCAGCCTAAGGTTTGAAAACCAGTTTGATCTATCCTCGCAATATTTGCATCAATTTAGGCTGGAGGCTTGACTTTAATTGAAGCTGGTTTTTGTCTTTTGTCTATTGCGACTGCATTTAAAGGTACATCCCCCAACCCAAAACCAGACAAAAATACGTTGTCACAAATGGGAACAGGATCAGGTCCAACTGTGACGCTGTTTGTGGTCAAATAGCTTTCTCTCTTAACTGCTCTTGGGTGTGAAAGGATAGCCTGGACGCAGCATATAGACGGAAATCAGGCATAGAGGATTACACACTCAAATGCAGCTTGATAAATCTTCTTTTCATTTATCTAAAGTAGGGAGAGGGTGAAATAAAACAAAATTGACTTTTTATGTTGGTCAGAGCCAGGGTCAAAGTTTCTGATCCAGGATTTCAGTCTAATCTACTTAAAACAATGGTTCACAAACTAAATGTGTGATGATTCGAAATATAATTGGCAAAATACAAGATACGTAAATACCATTGATTTCTAGTTGATACCACTCTACGATGTAACAATGCTATAAGAGCCACTTGTGTATGAAACTTATTTGTTCTGAAATGGAAGCTGTTTTGTTTGTCATCCTTATAGGAAATGCAGCATTCATTCAATAACGTAGTTCAGGGGGACTGGGTAATGCATTGAGTTAGCACACTGTGCTGTCACCTCTGGGAACCAGGTTCATAGTCATCCTAGATTGATGGGAATAAAGTTCCTCTCTCCATTGGCTGCAAGGGTTCTGTGCAGAATGAGTGCACCATCTAAACCAAGAAGAGTATGGCCATGTAACATGAAATCAGCCAAATAATTTGTAGTCTCACTTACAGAAACCTGAAGAATGGCTAGTTTGGGAACCACAAAAAAAAATACTCTTCTGAAGGGAGAATAGAGGAAGATTTATTCTGTGGCTGGCCAAACAAAGGCAATGCTTGATGCCAACACAACATTGGAGAAAGTGTCCCATTCCCCAGCATTCACATCTTGTATCTCAATGAACACGAGATCCATTTACCATAATTAAAACACACACGTTTAATCAGAATATACACGGCAATAGTTTTTCTTTTTAATAAGAAATCTTCAGAACAAGTTCAGCCAGTTTCTGACTCTGAGACTGCCCGGCCTTATTTCAGTTAGAGCCCTTACAGCTACCAGAAAAGGAGAGCTCCACCCAATAGTGGGATGGATATGAACCCCTACCACAAAGGTGAAAGGATAGCATACTATAACCTCGTGCCATCAGTATCACGAGAAATATCATAATCCAGTTTATTAAAAAGAACAAATAACTCACTCATTCCACCTCAATTTAATATTCTTTAATCTTAATTACAAATCTAATTCATAAGTAAGAGCTTTTATATTCTATGCTGTATATATTTTATCAACGTACTAAAGTTATTTACTTTCTATTTGAAGGAAACTCCTTGAAGGTGAAGAGACAAGATTCGGTGACTTCACTCCTTCATTATTCCCATACAAACCACAGCCTTCAGAACATGCAACTTATGTGTCAACTAAGACAAAAACCACCCCTACAAAGGTTATGCCTCAATATAGGTTTGTAGAAGAAATTATCAGTGCAACAACAAAGGAAGTTGATATGGCAGAGCTAGAAGCTGCTGGCTACAAAATGGTAACTGATCAGGACTCCGATAAAGCGCCTGAGGAAGAGAAACCCAAACAAGATGAGCTAGCAGGAAAAGAGGAGGAAACTGCGGAGGAAGAATCGGCTGAACCAAAAGAAGAGGCTGCAGAGGAAGAGGCAACGGAACCACGAGAGGAAGCTGCAGAGGAAGAGGCAACGGAAGAACAAGAGGCGGCTGCAGAGGAAGAGGCAACGGAACAACAAGAGGCGGCTGCAGAGGAAGAGGCAACGGAACAACAAGAGGCGGCTGCAGAGGAAGAGGCAACGGAACCAAAAGACGAGGGTGAAATGGAAGCGGCTGAAGAACAAAAGGATGAAGAGAAGGAGGATGCTGAACCAAAGGAAGAGGCTGAAGAGGAAAAGGATGAAGAGAAGGAAGCAGCTGAACCACAAGAAACTGAAGAGGAAAAGGCTGCTGAATCAAAAGAAGAGGCAGAAGAGGCAACTGAACCACAAAAGGAGGCTGCAGAACAAAAGGATGAAGAGAAGGACGCAGCCGAAATAAAAGAAACTGAAGAGGGAAAGGATGAAGAGAAGGAGGGTGCCAAAGAAAAAGAAGCTGAAGAAAAGGATGAAGAACAGGAAGAAGAGAAGCAGGTTGCAAAAGAGGTTGAAGAGGAAAAGGATGAAGTGAAGGACGGTGCCAAAGCAAAAGAAACTGAAGAAAAAAAGGAAGAAGAACAGGCTGAAGAGAAGCAGGTTGCTAAATCAAAAGCAGTTGAAGAGGAAAAGGATGAAGAGAAGGAAGCTACTGAAACAAAAGTGACTGAGGAAAAGGATGAAGAGAAGGCAGCAGCTGAAACAAAAGAGGTTGAAGAGGCAAAGGATGAAGAGAAGGCAGCAGCTGAAACAAAAGAGGTTGAAGAGGCAAAGGATGAAGAGAAGGAAGGTGCAAAAGAAACTGAAGAAAAGGATGAAGAGAAGGAAGCAGCCAAAACAAAAGGGACTGAAGAGATAAAGGTTGCTGATCCAAAAGTAGACGAAGAACAAGACAAGGCTAAGATTAAAGAAGAGACTGAAGGGCCACAAGCCACTGAAACAAAAGAAAAGACTGCAGAAACAACGGTGGGAGATGAGACTGACTTGGCAGGCACAACAGAAAAGGGAATCCTAAAAGACCAAGAGACAAAATTAACAAAAGATCAGGAAGATAAACACGAACCAGCTCCTGCAGTGAAAGCTGTGCAGTGAAGAGAGAAAGTGCTTAAACAAGGAAAAGCGGGCAGCAGCTATCGCCAAATGCCGAATATAAATAAAAGCTGAATGGGACAATGAGACATGCATGTTAATGGACATGAGGTGCAGCACTTCAGCAACCTGAGAGATTGCAGAATTGAAGTATCTATTTATACAATAGAAAAAAATGAGATATTCTCAGGGCAATAACTTCAGTCAATTGGTTGCTGCATGAATAATTACACTGTTAAATACTGAGGCATAAACAAGCAGAATGTGTTTGACTGTGAGGAATGTTTCCTGAGGTGCAATGTATATAAATATGTACTAATAAAAGAAACTTCAATCAGATATTTTGAATCATTGATTAGGAGAGACATTAATATGTTTGGAAAACAAGTATACCTTTTGTCAAAAGAGCAACCAAGACTTGCATTTACATAGTGCCTTTAGTGTGGAGCTAAAGGAGGGCAGAGATAGCGGAGCAAGTAAATACAATGACCCAGCCCATCATTCTTGACAGAAAATGAGGTGGAAGTGTGATGGTATCAGAAGTGCGAAGGCGAGGTGCCCACTTTGCCTCCATAGCAGGTGTGACATCAATTTATGTGCTGTGCCCTCTGGGAGATAGCATGCAGACACCATTTACCCCTTGCAACCCTTTGCCATGCAACAAAATAGAGGGCACAATGTTTTTTTCATTCCTGGGATGTGGGCATCTCTGGCAAGGATTTATTGCCCATCCCTCGTTGCCCTTGAGGAAGGTGGTAGTGAGCCACTTTCTTGAACCACTGCAGTCTGTGTGATGAAGGTACTCCCACAGTGACTTTGTTGTAGCACGCTGGGTTTTGAACTCATGTCTCCAGATTAGTAGTCCAGTAACATAATCACTATGCTACCGTTGACTTAAACTGTAGTAGGATTCACTAAAATGGGGCATGTAACAGTTCAATACTGAGCTCATAATGTACATTGCCAGCAGAAACACGACACCAGCTAAAGTGCTGGCCTCAGCAGGGAGGTGGTCAGGATACAACTAAGCTGTTTGGGCTGCTCATGTAGTTGCTGACACCACACTTGCTCCTCCCTTCAGGGAGCACTTAAACAGGACCATAGGCTGTCGAGTGGGGCCAGAACACCTAATAGGGTCACCAAGGGTGTAGGGCTTAGTACACTTTCGCAATGTAAACAGCACTAAATAATTCTGATCTTTTTGATTCTCCCTTGTATGGAGAGTGTTTGTTGGTTAGGGCTGGGGAAAGTAGCAAGTGCCAGGAGAGGCTAAACGGGTTAGCTGTAACTTGTAGTGCAGTAATAATTGCCAAGCCATTACAGAAACATGGTTGCAAGGTGATCTGGACTGGGAACTAAATATTCAGGGGTATTTGACAATTCGGAAGGACAGACAGAAAGGAAAAGGAGGTGGTGTAGCACTGTTAATAAAGGATAAGATCAGTGCATTAGTGAGAAATTATATTGGCTCAGAAGATCAAGATGTTGAATCAGTTTGACCGGAGATAAGGAATATTAAGGGGGAAAAGTTGCTGGTGGGTGTAGTCTATAGGCTCCCTAACAGTAGCTACACTGTTGGACAGAGTATAAATCAAGAAATAATGGAGGCTTGTAAAAAAGGAACGGCAATAATCATGTGCGATTTTAACCTTCATATTGATTGGACGAAGCAAATTGGCCAGGGTAGCCTTGAGGAAGAGTTCATAGAGTGTATCTGGGATAGTTTCCTTGAACAGTACGTTGTGGAACCAACCAGGGAGCAGGCTATCTTAGATCTAATACTTTGTAATGAGACAGAATTAATAAATGATCTCCTAGTAAAGGATCCTCTAGGAATGAGTGACCATGACATGGTTGAATTTCAAATTCAGTTGGAGGGTGAGAAAGTTGGATCTCAAACCAGTGTCCTAAGCTTAAATAAAGGAGACTACAAAGGTACGAAGGCAGAGTTTGCTAAAATGGACTGGGAAAGTAGATTAAAGAATGGGACGGTTGATAAGCCGTGGCAGACATTTAAGGAGATATTTCATAACTCGCAACAAAAATATATCCCAATGAGAAGTAAGAGAGCATAACCATCCATGGCTAACTAAGGAAATAAGGGAGGGTATCAAATTAAAAACAAGGGCATACAATGTGGCCAAGACTAGTGGGAGGCCAGAGCATTGGGAAACTTTTAAAAGCCAGCAAAGAACGACTAAAAAAATGAGAGAGGGGGAAGATAGATTATGAAAGTAAATTAGCACAAAATATAAAAACAGAGAGTAAGAGTTCCCACAGGTACATAAAAAGGAAAAGAGTGGCTAAAGTAACTGCTGGTCCCCAAGAGGATGAGACTGGGGAGTTAATAATGGGGAACAGGGAAATGGCAGAAACTTTGAACAAATATTTTGTATCGGTCTTCACGGTAGAAGACTCTAAAAACATCCCAATAGTAGATAATCAAAGGGCTATAGAGAGGGAGGAATTTAATACAATCACTATCACTAAAGAAGTTGTCCTCAGTAAAATAATGGGACTAAAGGTGGACAAGTTCCCTGGACCTGATGGCTTACATCCTAGGGTCTTAAAAGAAGTGGCTGCAAATCATTGGTTTTGATCGACCAAAATTCCCTGGATTCTGGGGCGGCCCCAGCAGATTGGAAAACTACAAATGTAACATCACTATTTAAAAAAGGAGACAGACAAAAAGCAGGAAACTATAGACCAGTTAGCCTAATATCTGTCATTGGGAAAATGCTGGAGTCCATTATTAAGGAAGCAGTAGCAGGACATTTGGAAAAACATAATTCAATTAAGCAGAATCAGCATAGTTTTATGAAAGGGAAATCATGTTTGACAAATTTGCTGGAGTTCTTTGAGGATGTAACAAGCAGGGTGGATAAGGGGGAACCAGTGGATGTGGTGTATTTAGATTTCTAGAAGGCATTCGATAAGGTGCCACATAAAAGGTTACTGCACAAGATAAAAGTTCACGTGGTTGGGGGTAATATATTAGCATGGATAGAGGATTGGCTAACTAACAAAAAACAGAGAGTCAGGATAAATGAGTAATTTTTCGGTTGGCAAACAGTAACTAGTGGGGTGCCATAGGGATCGGTGCTATTTACAATCTGACTTCGATGAAAGCACCGAGTATCATGTAGCCAAGATGATACAAAGATGGGTGGGAAAACAAATTGTGAGGAGGACACAAAAGATCTGCAAAGGGATATAGACAGGCTAAGTGAGTGGGCAGATGGAGTATAATGTGGGAAAATGTGAGGTTATCCACTTTGGCAGAAAAAATAGAGAAGTAAATTATAATTTAAATGGGGAAAGATTGCAAAGTGCTGCAGTACAGAGAGACCTGGGGTCCTTGTGCATGAAACACAAAAAGTCAGTAAGCAGGTACAGCAAGTAATCAGGAAGGCAAATGGAATGTTGACCTTTATTGCAAGGGAGATAGAGTATAAAAGCAGAGAAGTCCTGCTACAACTGCACAGGGTATTGATGAGGTACAGTTTTGGTGTCCGTATCTAAGGAAGGATCATTATCACAGGCAGTCCCTCGAAATCAAGGAAGACTTGCTTCCATTCTAAAAATGAGTTCTTAGGTGACTGAATAGTCCAATACTGGAATTACAGTCTCTGTCACAGGTGGGATAGACAGTCGTTGAAGGAAAGGGTGAGTGGGACTGGTTTGCCGCACGCTCCTTCCACTGCCTGCGCTTGGTTTCTGCATGCTCTCGGCACTCCCGGATGCACTTCCTCCATTTAGGGTGGTCTTTGGCCAGGAACTCCAGGGTGTCGGTGGGGATGTTGCATTTTATCAAGGAGGCTTTTTGAGGGTGTCCTTGAAACGTTTCCTCTGCCCACCTTGAGCACGCTTGCCCTGCAGGAGTTCCGAGTAGAGCACTTGCGTTGGGAGTCTCATGTCAAGCATGCGAACAATGTGGCCCGCTCAGCGGAGCTGGTCGAGTGTGGTCAGTGCTTCAATGCTGGGGATGTTGGCCTGGTCGAGGACGCTAGAGTTGAAGCGTCTGTCCTCCCAGGGGATTTGCAGGGTTAGGGTTAGGGTTGGTGGTATTTCTCCAGCGATTTGAGTGTCTACTGTATATGGTCCACGTCTCTGAGCCATACAGGAGGGCGGGTATCACTACAGCCCTGTAGACCATGAGCTTGGTGGCAGATTTGAGGACCTGATCTTCGAACACTCTTTTCCTCAGGTGGCCGAAGGCTGCACTGGCGCACTGGAGGTGGTGTTGAATCTTGTCATCGATGTCTGCCCTTATTGATAATAGGCTCCCGAGGAATGAAAAGTGGTCTACGTTGTAAGAACATAAGAATTAGGAACAGGAGTAGGCCATCTAGCCCCTTGAGCCTGCTCCGCCATTCAATAAGATCATGGCTGATCTGGCCGTGGACTCAGCTCCACTTACCCGCCCTCTCCCCGTAACCTTTAATTCCCTTATTGGTTAAAAATCTATCTATCTGTGACTTGAATACATTCAATGAGCTAGCCTCAACTGCTTCCTTGGGCAGAGAATTCCACAGATTCACAACCCTCTGGGAGAAGAAATTCCTTCTCAACTCGGTTTTAAATTGGCTCCTCCGTATTTTGAGGCTGTGCCCCCTAGTTCTAGTCTCCCCTACCAGTGGAAACAACCTCTCTGCCTCTATCTTGTCTATCCCTTTCATGATTTTAAATGTTTCTATAAGATCACCCCTCATCCTTCTGAACTCCAACGAGTAAAGACCCAGTCTACTCAATCTATCATCATAAGGTAACCCCCTCATCTCCGGAATCAGCCGAATGAATCGTCTCTGTACCCCCTCCAAAGCCAGCCAGTATATCCTTCCTTAAGTAAGGTGACCAAAACTGCATGCAGTACTCCAGGTGCGGCCTTACCAATATCCTATACAGTTGCAGCAGGACCTCCCTGCTTTTGTACTCCATCCCTCTCGCAATGAAGGCCAACATTCCATTCGCCTTCCTGATTACCTGCTGCACCTGCAAACTAACTTTTTGGGATTCATGCACAAGGACCCCCAGGTCCCTCTGCATCTCAGCATGTTGTAATTTCTCCCCATTCAAATAATATTTCCTTTTACGGTTTTTTTTTCCCCAAGGTGGATGACCTCATACTTTCCGACATTGTATTCCATCTGCCAAACCTTCGCCCATTCGCTTAACCTATCCAAATCTCTTTGCAGCCTCTCTGTGTCCTCTACACAACCCGCTTTTCCACTAATCTTAGTGTCATCTGCAAATTTTGTTGCACTACACTCTGTCCCCTCTTCCAGGTCATCTATGTATATTGTAAACAGTTGTGGTCCCAGCACCGATCCTGTGGCACACCACTAACCACCGATTCCCAACCCGAAAAAGACCCATTTATCCCGACTCTCTGCTTTCTGTTCGCCAGCCAATTCTCTATCCATGCTAATACATTTCCTCTGACTCCGCGTTCCAGGGCCGCACCGTGGATCTTGATGACTGGGGGTAGTGCTGTGTGGCGGGGTCAGGCTGGTGGAGGACCTTTGTCTTACGGATGTTTAGCGTAAGACCCATGCTTTCATACACCGCAGTGAAGATGTTGACTAATGACTTGGAGTTCATACTCTGAATGTGCACAGATGCATGCGTCGTGCGCACATTGCAGTTCGATAACAGAGGTTGGGACGGTCTTGAATCCGGCCTGGAGGTGCGTGCATTGGAGAAGTTTACTAAGTTGATTCCGGAGATGAGGGGGTTGACTCATGAAGATAGGTTGAGTAGGTTGGGCCTATACACATTGGAATTCAGAAGAATGAGAGGTGATCTTATCGAAAAATACAAGATAATGGGCGGCTCGAAAAGGTGGATACAGAGAGGATATTTCTACTCATCGGGAAACTAAAACTAGGGGACATAGTCTCAGAATAAGGGGCTGCCCATTTAAAACTGAGATGAGGAGGAATTTCTTCTCACAGAGGGTTGTAAATCTGTGGAATTCTCTGCACCAGAGAGCTGTGGAGGCTGGGTCATTGAATATGTTAAGGTGGAGATAGACAGATTTTTGAGCGTTAAGGGAATAAAGGGTTAAGGGGAACGGGCAGGGAAGTGGAGCTGAGTCCATGATCTTATTAAATGGCGGAGCAGGCTCGAGGGGCCAGGTGGCCTACTCCTGTTCCTATTTCTTGTGTTCTATAATTTTTTTTAAATTAGCCCTCAACAGCAACTGAAAATGGTAGCATAGTGGTTATGTTACTGGATAGTAATCTAGAGGCCTGGAGTAATGATCTGTTGAGACATGAGTTCAAATCCCACCACAGCAGCTGGGGAATTTAAATTCAGTTAATTAAATAATGATAATAATAAAAAAAAAACTCCTGGTTCACTAATATCTTTAGGGAAGGCAATCTGCCGTCTTTACCCGGTCTGGCCTACATGTGACTCCAGACCCACAGCAATGTGGTTGATTCAACTGCAGTCTGAAAGGGGAATTCAGTTGTACCAAACCACTATGACAAAGTCACTGTGGGAGTACCTTCATCACGTGATCTGCAGCAGTTCACCACCACCAACTCAGGGGCAATAATTGCCTGTGACGCCCACATGCCATGAATGATTTTTTTTTTAAACTGAGAAAACAGCAAAGTTGTGGACGTCCCATGCAGACCGGCTCTGTTGAGCAGTCATGGCCCGTTTTGTCTGGGTGAGGGGCACACTGGGCTAAGCTTTGCTTAAAGTCATTCAATCCTTCATGGCACCTGCATAAATATTCCAGTTAAATGAGCCTTGCACATGCCCGCAGCACAGTCACCTTGCTTCTCTCAAGATCATGTCTCGGGAACGCAGCAAATTTGGCGCACGACGTCAAAGACTCAATTTCCTGATCTGTGCCTGCAACTAGCGAGGCTCCCCACTGTCGGCAGAGCATCGTAAGACTTACCCTATCGAGTCGAGCCTTCAAAGGCTGGATTTTCACGGGGGTTCTCCCGATCCTCCGCCATAACTTCAACAGAAGATCCACGAAGACCCCAGAGAAATCGCGTTGCCACAGATCTTCCGCTAGTTACAGTGCATGACCAGGAGAGCCCCTGCAGTAATTCATCCCCCAGTATCTTTACAATGCTTCAGTCACTCATGGGTTAAACTGCTTGACCAGAAAGGGGAAGACACGCGCTTGATCATGTTTTTATTTAACTAACTTTTAATTTTGTAAAACTTGAAGAATATATTCATGATAGTGAATGCAATATATTAATGATTTATGCTGATTAAGCCGAACTATCAGCAAATTAGAATAACTACAAAATAAATATTATAAAAATTGCAGAGTATAATTATTTTTGACATTACAATTTACATTTATATATAATGCTTTTCATGTAAAGGAGGCATATGCTAAACAAGCCTGAATGAGGATCTGAATATTAAGATACTTATGGCATAAACTATTGGCTACAATTCAAAAACTGTAAAATCTATCCTTATGAAATATGAGAGTATAACTTATTATGCTAAAATGGATTACATATCAATAAGTTAGGCTAATAAATAAACATTTCTTGCCAATTGGTTTGTTTTGAAACAATATTCTTCATGTTCCAGTGAAATACTAAGTTATACAAACACCCGTGTCTAAGGATGTTAGAAAGATGAACAGAAACACTGCAATGACTCTCTGTACAACAGGCATCATTTCGTGGACCACACAGCGTACACAATCCTATCAAACCTCAAGGAAGGATGTTTCTGAAAATGTGCACTAATTAGTGCATTTGTTAAAATAATGTTGTCAACAGCAGAGAAATAATCATAATAATGCAGAAAAACACAACAATCATTGCTACTATATCCATATCGCTAATCAAGTGCTATAGCCAGATCCTCAATTATATATTTGTTAAATTACCTGATTATAAGTCAATCATTGGTGGTCGTGCATTCAGGAAATCCCTCCCTAAACCTCTCGACCTCTCTTTCCTCCTTTAAGACGCTACTTATAACCTACCTCTTCGACCAAGCTTTTGGTCACCTGCTTAATTTCTCCTTATGTAGCTCGGTGTCAATTTTTTGTCTTACAATTCTCCTGTGAAGCGCCTTGGGACGTTTTACTACGATAAAGGCGCTATATAAATCCAAGTTGTTGTTGTTGATGTAAGCTTGGTTTCATATTGAAAGATGCATTGAAATGGCACAAGATGGTACAATGGACACTTCACAAATATGAACCATAAATAACACAAAAATATATGGTTGTGAAAGATCTTCAATTACTAAAGTCTGTCACATATGTACATGACGATAAGCTAACAGATCAAAATGTGCTGCTCGGTACATGTGTCTGATGTAATTAAAATCAGTCTTTTGGCACAACTCTTTAACTGGTGCTCATAGCAGAATCCACCGAATAATTTAATAGCAAATTAATAGCAAATCAAGCTTTTAAGCTCTGACTGTACTTTGTAATCATATCTCGCAAATACATCTTTCAATCAAAATCTCCATATTACATAAACATCAATTTTCTCCTGAACTCCTCAATCCTTGTTATTATTGAACATGTGGTTGATGATGGTGCTTCACTGTTGAGAGATGTGGGCTGCTGAAATGACTATTCACTATTTCCAGTGTGTAGTGTGAATATTTGCAACCACATGTCAAGAAATAATTGATTAATCAGCAGCTCAATCAGCATGTAACAAGTTCAGTATCTAAGATTGCACCAGACTCGACAATCACTCCCTTCGGTATAGAATTGTTGTCGTTGGGACAGCAACACTATTCGACTTTAATGTGATTATTGCATGTCGGCTAAATGAGCAGTCACATTTCAAGTCATTGACAAGGAAATAGAGAGCATTCCACTCAGCTCAGCCTTAACCCTTTCAGCCTTTCCCTCAGACAACACTAAATAGCAGGAATGTTACTTAGATCAGACGCTCAGGGTCTTTGCAATCTATTCCTGAAATGAATTACCTCTTTATTCCCATTATTCCAGTAGAGTTTTATCCATTTGTTTTATTAGTTATCTGAAAAACAGGAAAGGCTGGAAACCTGCAGCAGGCTAATCACATCTGTGGAGAGGTCAAACAACCAAAATGTCAGGTACACATCTTCATCAGAACTCGCCACAGATGCTGTCTGGCCTCAGTGTTTCCAAATTTTACGTTTCAGATTTCCAACATCTGCAATATTTTGCTTCCTATTCCTCTTCCGATTATTTTGCAGACAATTTTCAAATGTTCTAAGTTTCTCTGGTCCTTTCTTTATCATTGCTTGTATTATTCTCCTGTGACCAAACAATTCACTTACGAAGCTAAATGGTTACTTTGCCTGTTACTGTAGAATGTACTTATCTGTTGAGAGTGATATGATACCTAGTATCCATTCCACATGAATGGGCATATCATAAAATCACAGAATAGACACTGACAAGGAAGCCCACGTAGGCCATCGTAGTTCATCTGTCCAGAAAAAAAAAATCTAAAGGCCCCCCCCTCTCCACTTTCACCTACCTTACTCTACCCGAAGTCTGTTCCAAATGCTGATCACTTTTTGTGTGAAGAAGTTCCTGACATCAGTCCTAAGATTGCCTTTCACCAGTTTGAGCCCATGCTCTTTGCACTATGGTCATGGTTTAATTTGAAGTCGCCTTTAAAGAAAGAAAGACTTGCATTTATATAGCACCTTTCACGACCTCAGGACGTCCCAAAACACTTTACAGCCAATGAAGTCACTGTTGTAATGTAAGACTAGGACTACATAGGACCTTATATACTTCTATAAAGTCCCATCACTGTTGTCTTCCTTCAAAGCTCAATCCTCACTTACTGGGCATCAGTTTGTAGCTTTTCTCTACATCACACCCAGGCCTGAAGGTTTCTCTTGTGCCTTGGTGCCCAGAATGGGCACAGTATTTAAGGTGCAGCCCAATCAGAGCACAATACAAATTGTTGATGGCTGCTCCACAATAATTTGGTATTTTAATGTCTATGAGCACACCCAGTTCACCTTTAGCAAGTTCTACCAGTCATCGATTATGTATGTCACCCATTCTTTCATGGTACAGAATTCCAAAGAGTGAAGACATTTCTCCTCCTCTCAGTCCTAAATAGCCGGCCTCTATGAGACTGTGGCCCCTGGTTCTGGACTCCTCAGCCAGGGAAAACATCCTCCCTACATCTACCACGTCAAGCCCTGTAAGAATTTTGTATGTTTCAATTAGATTAAAATCTCACTTGCCCATTCCCAAATTTAACGTAAAATGTTGATTAATATTAATGAATATATCTATCCATTTATTTGGAACATGTGTGCTAGACAAGGTGTCGATGACAGCTGGGGAGTGACAATCTTCACCATGATAGCATCAAGCAAACCAAGGTCAGGTTATATGTACATTGGATTAACATGGTTCATATGTACCTTGAGCAATTTAAAAGCAAACTTATCACATTGACTTAATTTAGAAAGGTGGGAATGTCCTACCTCCTGTACTGTAAGGGGAGCTTGGGGTGTGGGTTCGAATCCACACTCCCCTGAGGTTCTGTACGTGCGATTTATGAGGATGGGTGAGTAATGAGGCACTAGACACAGTGGGTAAGAGTACAAAATGGCTAATGTTGTTTATTTAGAATAGTAACCACCAAGATAGAGGGCATAGGAAGAGGTCATAAATAACAGTAATGGCACAATCTCACTCAACAACATGAAAAATCTCACAACAGGGAAGGGGAAAATAAGAGGTTAAAACATTCCACTCACACACAACCACACCACCCACTTCCACCCATCTTACCAATTCCTATCCTAAATTGAGTCTGTGAGGGGGTTTGGGCTATACTCATAATCCTATCAACTCCGGGGTTCTGGGGGCACTTATTTCAGCTCGGGTTCCCTCTGGGGTGGGTTTTACGTTGTTGGTCGGTTCGGTTTTCCTCCTCGATGTTGCGCCGGTTTCTTCTCTTTGCCTTTCGGTTGGCTCCTAAGCAAAAAGCTGCTAGAGTTAAGCACACCTTCCCCAGAGCGAGGGCCCTGTGAAAAGCTGACTCAACTCCCAAAAGCTGATTCCAACCTCCAACCTCTGGTTGGTTTCCTTGCTCAGCTCAGCTGTGGGAAGTCATTGCCACTGCCTGCTGGTTTTCAGTCTCGGTGGCTTCGTCTGCGGAACTGCTGCTTCTTCCTCTGGTGGAGCGAGAGCGAGAGCGAGAGAGAGCTCTCTCTAGATACAAGCTGCAAGCTCAAAGCTCTCCAACTTCCAAATCCCCCCTCTCCACTCTCCAAAACCTCCCCCACCTTCCAAAACCTCCAACCTCTCCAGCTGCTTCCACACTCCCGGTGGTTCTGTAGGTCCTATAACCAATTTCGTTTTGGCCTTTTCGCGCTCAAACTCAGTTGGTGGTACATTGTGTAAGTTTGAGCGGGGAGATAGCTTTTAATATTTAATCAGAAGATGTCAAAGGTACAGGTGTGAGGACAGGGTTATTGTTTCAGTGCACATTGTTGCCTCAATGTCTGCTGGTCCATTGTCCACATTAATTAGATAGATGATGGTCCACATTCATTAGGGGTGAGTCATATTTTCAATCTGGGCCAGGTAGTCCCCATTGGTTGAGGATCTCCCCGCTTCAGGCCCGACTCGACCCCTGATTGGCCTGCCAGAATGCACTTTTCCCCCTTGGCCAGTGCCTCTGTCTCGCTTGTGAGCCAGACTCCACAATGTCTGTATCCACCCACACGTTTCCCAGCCTGCCTGGTCTGAGGATTTTACTTGGCCAAAAATGTTCATTTAAAATGTATAGAACGATCCCATGGTAGTTTTCTTGTCCTTAGGGTGTTCCAATGAAATGCGGCCGTGGATTTTCGAACCTTACAGTAGCCCAGCCCTCTTTTAAAATATTAAATTGCTGTGAATTTCAAACGATAGGAGACTAATGTAACGCCTCTGTTTAAAAAAGGGGGTAGACAAAAGGCAGGTAATTATAGGCCAGTTAGTTTAACATCTGTAGTGGGGAAAATGCTTGAAGCTATCATTAAGGAAGAAATAGTGGGACATCTAGATAGGAATAGTGCAATCAAGCAGACGCAACATGGATTCATGAAGGGGAAATCATGTTTAACTAATTTACTGGAATTCTTTGAGGATATAACGAGCATGGTGGATAGAGGTGTACCGATGGATGTGGTGTATTTATATTTCCAAAAGGCATTCGATAAGGTGCCACACAAAAGGTTACTGCAGAAGATAAAGGTACGCGGAGTCAGAGGAAATGTATTAGCATGGATAGAGAATTGGCTAGCTAACAGAAAGCAGAGAGTCGGGATAAATGGGTCCTTTTCGGGTTGGAAATCGGTGGTTAGTGGTGTGCCACAGGGATCGGTGCTGGGACCACAACTGTTTACAATATACATAGATGACCTGGAAGAGGGGACAGAGTGTGGTGTAACAAAATTTGCAGATGACACAAAGATTAGTGGGAAAGCAGGTTGCAAAGAGATTTAGATATGTTAAGCGAATGGGCTAAGGTTTGGCAGATGGAATACAATGTCGGAAAATGTGAGGTCATCCACCTTGGAAAAAAAACAGTAAAAGGGAATATTATTTGAATGGGGAGAAATTACAACATGCTGTGGTGCAGAGGGACCTGGGGGTCCTTGTGCATGAATCCCAAAAAGTTAGTTTGCAGGTGCAGCAGGTAATCAGTAAGGCGAATGGAATGTTGACCTTCATTGCGAGAGGGATGGAGTACAAAAACAGGGAGATCCTGCTGCAACTGTATAGGGTATTGGTGAGGCCGCACCTGGAGTACTGCATGCAGTTTTGGTCACCTTTCTTAAGGAAGGATATATTAGCTTTGGAGGGGGTACAGAGACGATTCCCTCGGCTGATTCCGGAGATGAGGGGGTTACCTTATGATGATAGATTGAGTAGACTGGGTCTTTACTCGTTGGAGTTCAGAAGGATGAGGGGTGATCTTATAGAAACATTTAAAATAATGAAAGGGATAGACAAGCTAGAGGCAGAGAGGTTGTTTCCACTGGTCGGGGAGACTAGAACTAGGGGGCACAGCCTCAAAATACGGGGGAGCCAATTTAAAACCGAGTTGAGAAGGAATTTCTTCTCCCAAAGGGTTGTGAATCTGTGGAATACTCTGCCCAAGGAAGCAGTTGAGGCTAGCTCATTGAATGTATTCAAATCACAGATAAATAGATTTTTAACCAATAAGGGAATTAAGGGTTACGGGGAGCGGGCGGGTAAGTGGAGCTGAGTCCACGGTCAGATCAGCCATGATCTTGTTGAATGGTGGAGCAGGCTCGAGGGGCTAGATGGCCTACTCCTGTTCCTAATTCTTATGTTGTTATGTAACATCATCATCATAGTCAGTCCCTCAAAATCAAGAAAGTCTTGCTTCCACTCTAAAAGTGAGTTCTTAGGTGACTGAACAGTCCAATACGGGAATTACAGTTCCTGTCACAGGTGGGACAGACAGTCGTTGGAGGAAAGGGTGAGTGGGATTCGTTTGCCGCACGCTCCTTCTGCTGCCTGCGTTTGTTTTCTGCATGCTCTCGGCGACGAGACTCGCGGTGCTCAGCGCCCTCCAGAATGCACTTCCTCCACTTTGGGCAGTCTCCCAGGTGTCGGTGGGGATGTTGCATTTTATCAAGGAGGCTTTACATAGAAACATAGAAAATAGGTGCAGGAGTAGGCCATTCGGCCCTTCGAGCCTGCACCACCATTCAATAAGATCATGGCTGATCATTCACCTCAGTACCCCTTTCCTGCTTTCTCTCCAGACCCCTTGTTCCCTTTAGCCATAAGGGCCATATCTAACTCCCTCTTGAATATATCCAATGAACTGGCATCAACAACTCTCTGTAGTAGGGAATTCCACAGGTTAACAACTCTCAGTGAAGAAGTTTCTCCTCATCTCAGTCCTAAATGGCTTACCCCTTATCCTTAGATTATGTCACCTGGTTCTGGACTTCCCCAACATCGGGAACATTCTTCCTGCATCTAACCAGTCCAGTCCCGTCAGAATTTTATATGAGATCCCCTCGCATCCTTCTAAACTCCAGTGAATACAGGCCCAGTCGATCCAGTCTCTCCTCATATGTCAGTCCTGCCATCCCAGGAATCAGTCTAGTGAACCTTTGTTGCACTCCCTCAATAGCAAAAACGTCCTTCCTCAGATTAGGAGACCAAAACTGAACACAATATTCCAGGTGAGGCCTCACTAAGGCCCTGTACAACTGCAGTAAGACCTCCCTGCTCCTATACTCAAATCCCTTAGCTATGAAGGCCAACATACCATTTGCCTTCTTCACCGCTTGCTGTACCTGCATGCCAACTTTCAATGACTGATGTACTATGACACCCAGGTCTCGTTGCACCTCCCCTTTTCCTAATCTGCCACCATTCAGATAATATTCTGCCTTCGTGTTTTTGCCACCAAAGTGGATAACCTCACATTTATCCACATTATACTGCATCTGCAACACGTTTGCTCACTCACCTAACCTGTCCAAGTCACCCTGCAGCCTTTTAGCGTCCTCCTCACAGCTCACACCGCCACCCAGCTTAGTGTCATCTGCAAACTTGGAGATATTACACTCAATTCCCTCATCCAAATCATTAATGTATATTGCAATAGCTGGGATCCCAGCACTGAGCCCTGCGGCACCCCACTAGTCACTGCCTGCCATTCTGAAAAGGACCTGTTTATCCCGACTCTCTGCTTCCTGTCTGCCAACCAGTTCTCTATCCACGTCAGTACACTACCCCCAATACCATGTGCTTTAATTTTGCACACCAATCTCTTGTGTGGGACCTTGTCAAAAGCCTTTTGAAAGTCCAAATACACCACATCCACTGGTTCTCCCTTGTCCACTCCACCAGTTACATCCTAAAAAAATTCTCGAAGATTCATCAAGCATGTTTTCCCTTTCATAAATCCATGCTGTCTTGGGCCGATCCCGTCACTGCTTTCCAAATGTGCTGCTATTTCATCTTTAATAATTGATTCTAACATTTTGCCCACTACCAATGTCAGGCTAACCGGTCTATAATTACCCATTTTCTCTCTCCCTCCTTTCTTAAAAAGTGGTGTTATATTAGCTACCCTCCAGTCCATAGGAAATGATCCAGGTTCGATAGACTGCTGGAAAATGATCACCAATGCATCTACCGGTACTATTGCTAGGGCTACCTTGAAATGTTTCCTCTGCCCATCTGGGGCTCATTTGTCGTGTAGGAGTTCCAAGTAGAGCGTTTGCTTTGGGCGTCTAGTATGAGGAGACGAACACCTCAGTGATCGCACACCGCTTTACACAATTTGATGCACAGTCAGATTGATGACATCACTCCACAATAAGTCAGTCATTTTCGCACCACAAGCTGTGTTGCAGTGATGTGAATGTTGAAGTCTAACTGACCAAAAATAGTTCCAGTTTTAGCAGAGGCTAGCAAACGATCTCCAATCCACGTAGTATTAGAATCGGCCCTTATCTCTATCGACTCAACACTGACGAGTCTTCATCCCCCATCAGACAGCGACCTCCCGAAGTACAAGTACCTACTTATACCCTCTACCTTTGCACTTGTAGATACCTCAGATTCAGCAAGTTCACTCCCATTGTGAGTTCAAGTACCGTAGAGCAAAATATTCTGACAAAAGAAAAAGTCACATGCAGCCACATTTTAATGATGGATACCATCATTTTACTACAGCTGGTGTTACATTAACATAATGATATTCATTATGTAAATCAGAAGCCAAAAATAGCTGGCCCCACCTTCACCTCTGGCCCTCAATAGACTCACTATCAATTCTGGTGTCTCTGAATGCAAACTCTGGGATGGGCGGGTGTTTGCATGAGAACATAAAATTAGGAACAAGAGTCGGCCATACAGCTCCTTGAGCCTGCTCCACCATTCAATAAAATCATGGCTGATCTCTGACCTCAACTTCACTTTCCTGCCCGATCCCCATATCCCTTGATTCCCCTAGAATCCAAAAATCTATCGATCTCAGTCTTGAATATACTCAACGATTCAGCATCCAAGCTCTATGAGGCAGTGAATTCCAAAGATTTACAACCCTCTAAGTGAAGAAATACCTTCTTATCTCAGTCTTAAATGGCCGATTCCTTATCCTGAGACTATGCCCCTTAGTTCTAGACTCTCCAGCCAGGAGAAACAACCTCTCAACATCTACGTTCAGAATTTTATGTATTTCAATGAGATCACTTCTCATTCTTCTAAACTGCGGAGAGTATAGGCTCAATCTCTCCTCATGGGAGAACCCTCTCATCCCAGGGATCAATCTAGTGAATCTAGAGAGAGGGAGAGATGTTCAACATTTTTTAAAAATTAAGCCCCTGGAGCAATTATCAAAATAAAAGTGAATACCTTTGAATTAAGACAGGACAACAAAATAAATGTCAGAATGGCCAGGAATGGCACGCGTTACCAATTTAAATACAAGACAGAAGAACTCGAGCACGAGAAATCTCCCCAAAACAAGCAAAGAATTCAATTGAAGTGTCATCATTCATGTTGCCTCTATAACATGTCAATACGGTCATTTTTCCTGTTCCTGCCAGTGCATCAGCCTGATGAATTATAGCTGGGATTCTCTCCATTCCAGAAGATGTACACAGTCTCCATCCCTCGCAGGTATAGCACGTCAGATCTGAGTACTTCGAAAACCTTGACACTCATCACTCCAGCATCCTCAGCCGTGATTAGAGTGCATGGCGTAACTGAGAGGGAATTAATGCAGGGGCTCAACGGCAGGTTTGTTAATCATCTTGAGAAGACTCAGCAGATGCAACAATTGCACTAGAACCTGGAAACAGAAAGCAGAGCCCCAAGACAAAAAGCAATGTTCTCCTGCTCATCTTGCAGACGCCAATGAGCCAGAAATGGCAAATCTACACAGCTTTATTTAGAAAAACTATTTGACAAAAAAAAAAAACATAAATCCACCTCAACTGGAGGAACAAAATCCAAACACAGCACTTGCTGAAAATATGAAATAAAAACAGTAAATGCCCAAAATGCTCAGCAGGTCAGGCATCATCTGTGGAGCGAGCAGCAGAGTTAACCTTTCAGGTTGGTGACCTTTCATCATTTCTCCTTCACCTCCGCAAGCTCTCCAGCAACTGAAATAAAAATACGAGGGAGATGCAAAAATTCAACGCTACTGGAGCAAGTATTCAGGGCTGTGAGAGAGAGAGGCAATGCCAATCATTCATGGAGGAAATCATGTTCCTCATGAAGTCACAAGGAAGAGGTGGCTGATATGTTCGCTCTGATCCAAGCCTTGCAGGTTGGTGTTGAAATGAAAGATTTCATGGAGCCCAACCTGACAGGAGCCCTGAGGGGGATCTGAGCTCAGATGGAAGGATACACCAACTTTCAGCAGTAGAAGAATGGTTCACATCCAGAGTGGCCAAACTCAATGGGTTCACGATCATGGTGGGTGGGTGGCAGAGAGGTGTCCTTTTCTCCCCACAAAACTATCAAAGTTACCTTGGCTGGACCTCTTCGGCTCTGTTGCCCACGGAAATGATTGGAAGGTGTATTCCGCATGCGCTGGCCATTTCCAGCCTGAAATGTTAACCGGGGTGACAGGACCAGGATTTGCATTTGATAATGGGCCGACATCTGAAACAGGCATGTGCTCTGGGTGACCAGCAGCAGGCACATTTCAAAATGGCAGCTGCCACAGCGTCAGGATTAACTGGACAGTAAGGCCGGCGGCCTCATTTTGAGGGCATTTCAGCCGTGCTAACGATAGGTCCCTTTGAGATAATCAGCCAGTTCAGGTGTGGGGTTTTTCATTTGAACCTGTCCATATTTGATTCTGTGCCATTCAGCGCTGGTTTGATTCTGAACTCCAGTTAAAGAGATAATGTGTCACCCAGCTGGTTTCCTTTTGCAAGACGAACTGCTGCCTGTGACTAAATTATCCCTTGCACCCATATCAATGATTACTATCTCCCCGAAACCTCTCTCTTTAGGCTGGTGGTTACTTCATATTCAAACCATATTATACTTCGTATTAAAACGGTGCGAACAAGGTCAGTCTCAGTTCAAACGTTCAGTGGACACCATCTGACTACACTTTTATTTTGAGAATTTAAAGAATCATACTTCCCTAATTAAGGCTAAAAGCAAACATTACTACAATATAAAGACAAATCAATGCAGTATTACAATAGCAATTCAAGTCAGTTTGCAAAACCCTGCTGCTAGTCTGATTAAATCTTTCCTACAGTTAGAAAGAGAAAGAAACAAAGAAAATATGTAAATTTGGCAAACTCCACATCAAAGTGAGCTAAAGGCAAGAAACACAATATCTCTACTTCCCCCAAAACAAAATGTTTCAATGTACTTTCTGACTGAATGGACGGTTAAGCTTTAAGAATCTAACTACATCATGCCAAACCGCTGCCTTGTTAATTCATTCATTTTATGGATCTGGGGAGCTCCAGAAGCCAAGCTCACCAAACAACCTGAATTTTCATCCATTAATATAACTCCTCCTTGAGACTAGCTCAACCTCCATTCATCCCACGCTTTTTCCCAATCCTGAATTGAGGTGCAATGATTGAGCAGAGTGCCCGTAAGCACTCGAATTCCTCACCCACACTCGCTCACGGTGGCCTTCAGAACTTTGCAATTTCGGGACAACGGAGGACTCCATTAACGCTGTACGATGCGGATAAATACACAAGCATAACAGAAATAAAAACAGAAAATGCTGGAAATACTCAGCCAGTCGGGCAGCATCTGTGGAGAGAGAAACAGAGCTAACGTTTCAGCTCGATGACCCTTCGTCAAAACTGAATGTTTTACACAGCAGCACGTTAGTCTGATTCTGTGATTACATCTGTTGTTTATGAACAATATGGCTGTACATACTGACATATTGCACACAAAAAGGTGTTGTATTCGTTCTCGAGATGTGGGCATCGCTGGCGAGCCTGGCATTTATTGCCCCAAGGTGGTGGTGGGCCTTCTTCACCAAACGGTGTCTTGCTCGGCCATTTAAGAGAGCAGTTATGAGTCAACTATGTTGTTGTGGGTCTGGAGTCCAGATTGAGGAAAAACAACAGATTTCCTTCCCTAAAGGACATTAGTGAACCAGTTGGGTTGCTACAATATTTTCTACTGACATTTTTTAGCTTATCCAGGTTAACACTCCAGTGCAGTGCTGAGGGAGCACTGCACTGTCGGAGGTGCCGTCTTTCAGATGAGACGTTAAACCAAGGCCCCGTCTGCCCTCTGAGGTGCACGCAAAAGATCCCATGGCACTATTTCGAAGAAGAGCAGGGGAGTTATCCCTGGTGTCCAGGCCAATATTTATCCCTCATTCAACCTAACAAAAACAGTTTATCTGGTTATTATCATATTGCTGTTTGTGGGAATTTGCTGTATGCAAATTGGCTGCTGCGTTTTCCACATTACTACAGTGTCGACACTCCAAGTACCTCATTGGCTGTAAAACGCTTTGAGATGTCCGGTGGTCGTGAAAGGCGATATATAAATATATGCATTTCTTTCTTTCTAAGGTGTTTAGTTGGGTCCTTTGTAGATTCCTCATCATCATAGGCAGTCCCTCGAAACGAGGATGACTTGCTTCCATGCCAAAAAGGGATGAGTTCACAGGTGTTTCAATGAAGGAGCTAATATTCCAGATCCCGAACTACATCTTGAAGGGTGGAAGATGCCTATGCGTGGATTTTTTTTTAACGTGTGGTGGCCGTTGCACACCAGCCACCACACGGGCTTGACAGAGCTAGGTCTTTGTCCAGTGGCGAAGATTAACCAAGACAACTGGAGACCAGCTCTACTGCACGGGCCTAATGCACACACATATCGCAGTGTGGACTGGCCCGTGCTGCCCCCTGGTCCCAAACTCACACCTCTCCTGGGCCCCGATCACATCTCTCTACAGTCTCTCACTACTCCTGCTGTATCTGCCCACGCTCCAATCACCGACCTGGACCTTGATGACATCACTCTTCGCTGCCATTGCCCTCCTGCACCAGCTCACGCAGCTCCATGAAGTGGCATGCCTCCACGCCACTCCTGGGCCGCTCCTTTTATAGCTCCAACCTGCCGCTGGTGTTCTCACACAGATCTGGGGCCTCCATGTTGCCCCCAGGCGGCCACACCTCCGCCCCTTTTATTCTAACAGCAACTGTAAAATAATTCATAACATTTTCAGTTGTTGAAAACGCACATTCATTGCTTTCCAGTTAGAAATTCAGTCATGCAGATACATGATGCTCTAAGTCAAATGTACAGCTTAATGCATTAACTGGTAGTGCAGTCAAACCTTGGGACCATCTTTAATATCCTGCTGAGCTGCTGCAAAGGCAACTCACCCATGAAGATTTGATCTGAAGTGACAGTCAATATTGGGATTCAGCCTCTGGCTGTCTGATGGAAAGTCTGCTGGATTTAAAAATAGAGAGCGCGAGCAGCCAATTTATAGGAGAATGATTTTCTTGTTAAAATTAAAACAATTCAACACAGGAAGAACATTGTTGCACTAAATGTCAATAAAGCTTCTATATCCTGCAGTAATACGGCTTTGAATCTACTCCTACATTTCTGGAGAGCCAGTGGCATTTCAGCTTGCTGATATTTATATAACATAGAACCAGAGAGGTTTGCAACACAGAAGGAAGCTGTTTGGCCAGTCATGTCTCTGCCAGCTCTTTGCTAGAGCAATCCAAAATGAATTCCACTGCCCTATGCACTCCCTCCAGAATTAGTTGTGAGAATGCCATAGTTAGTTATCAATGGCAGGTGATGAATTACCAGCAAGCTGAAATTCAAATGCCCCATTATTAGCCTTTTAATCAGTTAACTAGATAAACCCCCAACTCTTTGATTTCCACTGGTTTTAATTAATACTAACAATGATAAAGACCCATTAGGGTTGAAATTAAAGCTTTGGTTGCAAATTGCAAAACCCAACTGAGCACATCACACAGGAAGGAGTGCATTAATCAGGAAACGAATCATGTCCACTCCTGAACTGAAACACGGAGAAGATACAGTGGATCAATTGTCTGCACTCCCAATAGCCAAATTCTGGATTATGCAGGAGGATTTTCACAGATAATGGGAGAAGGGCCAGCAGAATTGGTGTTCTCTTCCCTTACCTCCATTGTCCTCCTGTCGACAACATCTGCTGGCGATGGTAGAGCAGGTTGGCCAGCTGATGTGCTTGCTCATCATGCATCTCCAGTCACACCACATCAATAACATGAACATAAGATGAATCAGCTGGTCCATTGAGTCTGTCCCAATCATGACTGCAACTAAGCATCATGGCCCCCCAGACATCTCTCTGACTAGCAGTCATGGAACTCCTGAGAGGGACAAAATAAAAAGTTTTACAAAATACACTTGGCTAATTCAGGGGGCAAAAATCTGGAAAATTCCTCTCCAACTCCTGAAGGCAATCAAAACGAGTTCCAGAGATCACAAAGACCCAACATTCTGGCGACCTTTTGTACACAATATTAGCCACAGCAAATAATTTGTCCAGCTCTTTGAACTGTCGCAGTGAATCTGACATAGGCACGAATAGCCCAGTGGCTCCCTTCAGCATTGTTTCATGCACTTGCTCAGTGCCAACATCCCCAGCATCGAAGCACTGACCACGCTCGACCAGCTCCGTTGGGTGGGCCACATCATCCGCATGCCCCACACACGAGACTCCCTAAGCAAGTGCTCTACTCAGAACTCCAACACGGCAAGCGAGCCCCAGGTGGGCAGAGGAAACGTTTCAAGGACACCCTCAAAGCCGCCTTGATAAAGTGCAACATCCCCACCGGCACCTGGCCCAAGACCGCCCAAAGTGGAGGAAGAGCATCCAGGAGGGCGTTGAACACGTTGAGTCTCGTCGCCAAGAGCATGCGAAAATCAAGCGCAAACAGTGGAAGGAGCGTGCAGCAAACCAGACTCCCCACCCATCCTTTCTTCAACGACTGTCTGTCCCACCTGTGACAGAGACTGTAATTGCGTATTGGACTGCTCAGTCACCGAAGAACTCATTTTGAGTGGAAGCAAGTTTTCCTCGATTTCGAGGGACTGTCTATGATACTTACATAGCTTATACACATGACCCCACGTTTCCCCTCACCCATCTAGTTCAAATAATCTGTCCGCACGGCCTGGTCTCATCATTTTAAATACTTCAATTAAATTACTCGGTCTGCACTTTTCTGGACTAAAAAGACTCCGGTCCCTAAGCCTGCCGGGATAACTAAAGGCATTCAGACCAGAGTCGAGAGATTGAGACAGAAATATTTCGACAATGCCAGCCAACGCCCTCGAGTTGCGGAGCTGAATGTCAAAATCAAGCCTGCAGCAGCCTCTGCTCAGATCAGTCCATGACAATATTCGGGAGTGCTGCTATATCTCACATGGTTGCTACAAGCCAAGAAAGCCTTCGGCAGCTCTGCAGATTCCCTCGTCTTGATTTCAGCCATCAAGAATATAAGAATTAGGAGCAGGAGTAGGCCATTTGGCCCCCCGAGTCTGCTCCGCCATTCAATGAGATCATGGCAGATCTTCTACCTCAACTCCACTTTCCTGCACTTATATCCCCATATCCCTTAATATCCAAAAATCTATCGATCTCTGTCTTGAATATACTCAAAGACTGAGCCTCCACAGCCCTCAGGGGTAGAAAATTCCAAAGATTTACCACCCTGAGTGAAGAAGTTTCTCTTCATCTCAGTCCTAAATTGCTGACCCCTTATTCGGAGACTGTGACCCCTGGTTCTAGATTCCTCAGCCAGAGGAAACATCCTCCCTGCAACTACCCTGTCAAGCCCTGTAAAAATTTTGAATGTTTCAATGAAATCACCTCTCATTTTTATAAACTCTAGTGAATATAGGCCTAGTCTACTCAATCTCTCCTCATAGGACAATCCACCCCTCTCCTCCCAGGAATCAGTCTGGTGAACCTTTGTTGCACTCCATCAATGGCAAGTATATCTTTCCTTAGGTAAGGGGACCAAAACTGTGCACAATACATCAAGTGCGGTCTCACCAGGGCCCTATATAATTCCAGTAAGGTGTTTTTATTCTTATACTCAAATACTCTTTTAATAAAGACCAACATACCATTTGCTTTCTTAATTGCTTGATTTCAGTGATTCGTGTACAAGGACACCCAGGTCCCTCTGAACACCAACATTCCCCAATCTCTCACTATTTAAAAAATACTCTGCTTTTCTATTTTTCCCACCAAAGTGGATAACTTCACTTTTCTCCACATTATATTCTATTTGCCATGTTCTTGCCCACTCACTTAGCCTGTCTATATCCCTTTGAAGTCTTTTTGCAGTCTGCTCACAACTTACATTCACACCTAGTTTTGCATTATCAGCAAACTTGAATATATTACATTTGGCCCCCTCATCCAAATCATTGATATAGATTGTGAATAGCTGGGGCACCGATCCATGTGGCACCCCACTAGTTACAGCCTGCCAATCCGAAAATGACCCGTTTATTCCGACTGTTTTCTGTCCGTTAACCAATCCTCAAGTCATGCCACTAAATTACCTCCAATCTGCTGTTGATCACTGTACCGTTCCAGTGAAGTGTCAGAATCCCACTATCCAGTAGTAGTACTGATACCCCAACAGGAACACAAAAGGCACCACCTTCTGTGCTCCTGGTGGTGAGGGGAAGAGATGGTTTGTACAGTAGCCCCCAAAATACACAATAAACGTGTGTAATTGTTGCAAATAACGCAGAACATTTGTTTACATCATCCCCTTTGTTTCTGCTTTCTTGAGTGGTCACATTTCTGATTTGATGCAGTAACCCATTTTCTCCAATTAGTGCCCCATCTCCAATGCTCTTTTTCTCTAAAGTCTTGAAATGTATCTTAGCATCACAATTGCTGTCCAAACGTGGAAAAGATTAATTTGAAGTCACTGACCAATGCCAGCTGAACATTTATAAAGACATGGCATTTCTATTGTTCCCGACTACATGTCTGAACTTCATCTGATAAATGTATCTGTGAAAAAAGGAAACTATGTAATAGCTGTTTCTACTGTCATTCAACTGATTTTTTCCAGCTAGGGAATTACTCCGTTCAGAACTGTAAATCTCATGTGGCAATGTGGTTTGCTGCCATGATTCTACACGAGTTGTTACAGATGAACCTTAACAGTGACAGGCACCCTATGTCTTAGGACTAGAACCAGGCCAGCAATATTTTTGATGGAAATTATTTTTTCCCTTTCAATGTCACCCCCCCCCCTCCTCTCTGAAGGCTAATTCTTGGGGTATAATTATATGAATGGTGGCAATTGTGTTCTCCAGCAGCCATTTTTGATCCAATTTCAAGTTAATTGATTGTGACCATTATAGCGGAGTCTGGTCTCATCACCCAGTATTCATACTGGGTCTTATCTGACGCAGGAAAACCCGAGTGCAAGACAGAAAATCCAGACATTCGTCTTTTGGATGAGACATTAAATCGAAGCCCCTTCTGCCATCTCAGGTGGTTGCAAGAGACCCAATGGCATTATTTGAAGAGCTGGAGAACTCTCCCAATGTGCTGACCAACATTTATCTACCACCACTGAAACAGATGAGTTGGCCATTTAGCTCACTGCTGTTTGTGGGATCTTGCTGGGCACAAAATGACTGCCTCATTTCCCTACATTACCACAACACCTACATTTCTAAAATACTGTGGCTGTGAAGGGCTTTTGGACATCCCAAGATCATGAAAGGGACTATATAAATGACTGTTCTTTCTCTGATGATTTGCAAGTATGGTATAACCACATTGAAGGATTACTCCAATGTATATTCAGGAACTCAATATATCGAACAGTTACTTAGCAAATTTAAGGGAGCGAGTCGTGGGATACTGCTCCATATTCAACAGTTTTATTCCCAACTTTGGCCAGGGCCTCTTCAAGGATATGAAGTATGAAAGCTGGATTGAAGTCATTCAGAATTCCCTACACAAGTTTAAATTCAAACAGGTGATGTAAAAATACAGAATTAAACAGCAGTTGGAAGGAATTTTCCCTGTCAAATCACTTCACAATATTCCAGCCTCTCCTGGTCCCACTTCCCGCCAAGTCTGACCACCTCCATGTGACCATTTCCCAATCTATCAGCTGGAACTCAACAGATTAATGAGAACACAAATGAGATGAAAGATTACACACATTAACAAACAAGTATTTAGAAGCAAATGTATGGAGGCAATTAGTTTTAAAGATCTCAACTCTACTCATGTTTCTTTATTGTTCTTGTAATTAAAATTAAATTTCAGCTAAGTTTCAAAAAGGCACAGGACAAGGGCTTTCAAAGTTAACAATATTTTCTAATTATTCTTACTTTAACTCCTATAAAAGTTAATTATCTATACTGCAATAAAGGCCTAATTGTACTATATTACATTCGATCACAAATGCAGTGGGATGGAGTAAATATCAGAACTTTATTGGCATCAATTTTGTTCCACAGAAATCCAACACCATATATTTAGCACATTATGCAAGTCCTAGGCATATATAGTGTTATATCTATACTTTCAGTTTTAATACATTTCATCCTTCATCTGGGAGGTACAGATCAGGCAAGTCCGTGGACTTCTGCAGATGCCATACCACTCCATCCATTTGCTAGGCTCCTCCTGTGGGGAACAGCTGGCCCAGGAGCTTCAACGTTTTAAATGGAGCACTTCATATTGGCAGCCGACTCCCATCCATCAGGCTTGCCAAGACAGAGACACTCACAATGAGGAGAAATAAATCTAAGTGATGAGAATGGAATTTGACTGTGCCCCCTCAACAGGGGTCTAGCAATCTTACTAGTATAATCAGGCCATCAATACAGGGGTTTAAATACATACACAAAGTCAGTATTCTGGAAGCACAATAAGGCCACATAATCAGAAGTATCTAAATAACTAACCGTAAAATTGGCTATGCTGAATTGGGTAGAATGCATACCTAAAATTACTCTTGACTTTCTCACTTTTGCTCTGCCATACCATCACACATTGCATCTAACTGATTTTTAAATGGCTGTCAAAATACTTCAAGATAATGCTACACATAATTTGAGGATCACAGCAGCCATTTCCAAATCTAGCATAGACCATCACTCCCCAGCCATCTTGTCATTTTCACACCCATGAAGATTGTGGGGAAGCAATATATTCCAATTAAATTCCCACAATTACTAGAACTTCCCCTTCCTCACTTTAAAGAAAAAGCATGCTGCTGTTTTCAATTAAGTCTCAGATTATCTATATCCCTCAAACCTGGTGCCCATAGATTTCTCAAATAATTGAGTTCTTGAGTACAGATAGCACCTCAATAGTGCCTATTTTAATAGAAGCACAGATGTGCCAACATGTTCAGACACGCAAGAAAGTTGTAAAGTATTTACGAATGTAATTTCATGGATTTTAAGGGTTTTATTAATGGTACTCTGATGAGATTGCTGCATCCCAATTCGATCCATGTGGTTACAGCCATTTATCAATGTACAAATTTTAACTTGTTAGGAGTAGGACTTCCATTTGCTGCTCCAGGTGAGTCAAGGCAGGCAAAAGATCAGTAACTCTTCTACAGTACCAAAGAGGCTCTGCCCAGCATTGGTGATCACAGATCCTAAAGGCAGCAAAGCAGAGGCTCTCCTATTCTCAATTATAAAAAGAGTGTTAAAGCATAAATCATGCTAAATTCAAGTGGCCTGCCTGTTAAAATAAATGCCAATGGCATTTGTGTCTTTCTCCCTCCTACCCGAATCTTATAGGGGGGGGGGGGGGGGACGGGGGACATAAAGGAACAGGAGGTTAGTAAAGCATTTGCATGGGATACATTGGAAAATATACAAGAAATTAAATGAGAAAAACCACAAATGCTGGATTTGTTTATGGAAACTGCCTTCTCATGAATATGGAGGGGGGAGCTGGGAGAGCACCTCAATTGTGCCAGAGGTAATCTTTTAAATTGATGCCCGACAATAAATTCCATTATTTTACTCAATAGTGATGCGACTGATGTCACTGACGACGAGCACTAGATCAAGCCAATCCAGCAGGGCACCCTACTATTCAGCACCTTCAATGACATTAGACTATAACTTCTGACAAGAGGCAATTGAAAATAAATTGCATTGCAATGGTAGAGCTTTGGGAAAAAAAAGGGTAGAGCTACACTACCACCCCAAACACAAATACAAAGTAAAGCTTGGAACACTTAAGTCAGCATTACCATGAAAAAGGAAACCCCTGTACTCAATACTCACTTGAATTAATGCAAGCTATCTTCACCTACTTCCCTTAAAAAGATGAGGCAATAAAAGCAAACAAATGTTGAATTGGATTAAAAGTAAAGTCCACATCAGACAACAAAAAAAAACCAACAAGACCACAGCCTATTTTCTAATGAGTACCATACTTTCATCTCCTATTTCTTCATTACTCATCTTAACTATCACAGTGAATCTTACCAAAGCTTTCTGAAATTCCATGTACAGATCAACTGCAAAAAGTGAGAAAATTCAGAAAATGTGTTAAACTTGACCTTTTTGAAATGCTCATCCACCAGCATGCTTTAAAAAGTAAACTTGCGCTATGATTGACGATGGCCCACAATTTGCGATCAGCAGTGAAGCAAACGCCTTCGCCGCTGGCCCCGAAGAAAGCTTCCCACAAAGATCTCGCTGGTGAGAAGTTTGGCTTTTTCAAAGTTCAGTTGAGATTAGTGGAATTTAGTGGGAACCCTGCTGTGATGTCCACAAGCTGTTTAAACAGCCAATCACAATGCAGAATGCTCAGAGACATGAGGGATCAAAACAAAGATTGGGGCTCTCGCATGGGGAAAAGGTAAACCTGAAATAATGAACAAACTTTAAAAAAAATATCTATTCAAGTTTGAGAAATTTGACACTCCACAAAATTTAAATTAGTTTTTCAGAGCCTTAACGTTTGTTTAGTAGTCAATATGCTGTTAAAACCCAATTACACTTAATCCAACAAGGCCTAACTTTTAATGGGGTATTCAACAGCAATATTACCACAGAAAAGCCCCAAAAGTTTGTCAGTTTCCCGATTACCGGCTTATGGGGGGGGTCCACAGCAAAGCCAGTGTCGGAGCAGTGAATTATCGACAGTAACTTCAGGATTTCCGTGTTAGGATGCGAATGTACTACATCCTGAAGTTGGCTAGTTTCAAAAACGGGTAACAACAGCGAATTCTGTCCATTCACTTATTACCCACCACAAATTCTGGGCCATTATATTTATTGGTCTTGCAATGTCTACGTATATCTGGACCCATTTTTAAATAATATTAATACTTCCCAATTTCCTGTATTTAATGAAGCGACAAAACTATTAAACCTTCATCACTTTCTGCACCTATTTCTTTTAAGTTCTTGTAAATTGTCTCGAGACATTTTATAACTAATTTGCCCTGCTTCTCTTTTTCCCCCAAGCAAAGATATTGCGCAGAACTTAAAATATATCAGTGCACCAGATAACAATACAAATATATGGAAATATTGGAAGTTAGAGGTAAACTTGTATATAGGAAGCTACAACACTATTGCTTCAGTCTTTGGATTATCTGACTCTGGCCTTCTGTATACCACATTTGCTCCCCCCCTCTCCATCAGTGACGCAGACATCAGTCCTACTCCAAGACCTTCCTCCAGCCTAGGGGTCTCCACCTTTATACACCTTCCCAACGTCTCTCTTCCATCAACCTCCTGGTTCGCTCTCAACTTTTCCATAATGGCTCAGCATCTGTCCCTATATATTTTCTATATTAAAAAGCACCATTCATCCCCAAGGTATTGCAATTGGCCAGTGTCAACGTATGCCTTTGTAGTGCCCATTCTACACCAGAGTCAGAATATAATCTTGCACCCAAATCCCCTTCGCACACTACGGAGTAGCAGCAAACTCAGTGCGCAGAACTCTACATGCAAGTGTGGCGTGCATACAGCTGAGCAAAAGCGAAGGAAATGCAAATCCAATTCACAGAAAGCTTCTCGTCATCTTTCACAGCCACCATAAAGTGCACCAACTAATCCACTGCCCCCTCCTGGGAGAAGTGCATGGTGGTAAAGCAGCTTCGAATGTTACAGAAAGAGGAAAAGGGATAAACAACTCACTGTATTTGATTCTTTTTTATTCAGCATCAACTGTATGGGTTTGGGATACCGAAAATAGTGAATTTCTTTTTGCTATACACAGAATCCATAAAATTTTGCAATTGCAACTTGGATAATTTCAATTTATCCAACTGTAGATGAACTGACAGCACAACGTCTCAAAATAGACATTAAACCGGGAAACATGCAGCCATGACTTGAGTTTTGTAAAGGCCTATTTCATTATTAGGACTGGTGTATTAACAGTTAAATACATTTTTAAATTATGTATAAATGAGCGATCTATAACTTCTGTATCACCTTCTAGATAACCAATTTCACTCAAAAAGAAAAACAATTACAGTTTTAAAGTACTAAAAATACAGGTACGTGGTTGATTTGAAACTTCCTTTCCAGAAAAGCCCGTTGGTCAAGTTGGAATTACATGTTACGGCCAAATGCTGCTCTCTTCCGATATCCCTTTGTCATCGAAGATAAAAGGTGCATGTCTTAAGCTTCCAATTCAAGACCCAGGCCAAGTTTGTGACCGCCAGAATTGATGCTCTTTCCATCAATCAGGGAACAGAGAGTGAGTTTTATACCTGCAATTGACAAATCAGTGATTTAAAACATATTCCTGCCACCCTGGTTTCCCTTCCTGTGTGCTCAAGGTCCAGTTTAACAAAATCTTTGGCAGTGGAATTTTAAACAGGATCCAGAACAAATCAGTGATGAGATAGGAAGGATCTTTGCAATAGAAGCTTTAAATGTTTTTAAAATTGGCATTCCATACAAGAGCAGTGCACAGTCCAACCTTGATCAGATCAGCAAAACACCTGCAAGGTTACGCTCTAGTTTGAGCTTTTCGGCAGACTTTGTTCCACTTTAGTAAGGAAAGGAAATCAGGAATGAGGCATTAAGGACCAGCCTATTTCACTTGCATCAATATAGAAACAGGTACAAACCTCAATTTACAGGCTACAGCAGGTATCTGCAGTTGGCAATATGGAGGCAAGTCAGCTGGGATAGGATGCGGCAAGTTGCTCTTCAGCAACCTCATTCAATCCCACCCAATACAACTGCAGCACATTGCGCAAGGTCAGTACAACTGTTCCATATTCAGTTTGAGAATGTCTACCTTCATGTCATTTAGACCTTGGTTTCCCTCAAGAAACCAAAGGTAGCATTCTATTGTTAGTTAACCGTAGTGGACGTGGAGATACTGCGTTTATAATAAAGCTACAGGCAAACAGTTTTCTCACCATCAGCTGCACTTGGAAACAGTCAAGTTGTGAGACTGGTTTTGAACCAGAGATTCTTGGCAATCATTTTTCCATCCACCCTGTGAGCAACCACCAGATTTCCCAGCTCCACTTTTGCCAAGCATCTGACAGAACAGAGACGGGCAACGTTCACGTTTAGCTGTGCGGCTGTGCAGCCGTCTGAAGCTCAAAAATAAATGAAAGGGAACATTGGTGCCAGGTGGAACGGGGAAGAAGATCTGGGGAGACCAGCGCTACAATGTAAAAGCATCTTTAGTCTGAATCCAGTTGAAACTGGAGGATTTCACTAAGCCCCAAAGGAATTCTACTCCGACCACTTTACAGCCAGGCGGTTTACAGCTGAATTAACATTTACCACGGTACCAAAACAAATTAAACAGAATATGTGGAAACCTACCTGGCCTAAGCGTCTGGCTGTAACCTATTCCAATTAGGCTGGCGTTGTTGACTTTCGCCTGAAAGAGATTAGTAGAAATCAGCGAGAGAAAATATCCAATACATTTAAAACACTGAGGAACAGAAGGAAGAAAAGTGTACTTACAGAAATGGAAGCAGTAGAGTCGAGCTGGTATTTAGCAGCAATGCCAAAGCGAGTACTGTTGTTACCTGCAGTCCAGGCAAGATTTACAGATGTCTCCAGGTTATCGCTCACCTTCTGGTATATGGATCCTCCAAATTCAGCACCATCATTCCTATAGATTTAAGTCACATCTTATCAATTTGGCTTGGCTGTCTCAAGACAAATGCCTGATGCAAAGCAGCAAAACAAAAATTTTATGAGAAAAAATAGACCATGACTATTCAGAGTTTAATATCTGCATTTATGCTTCAAATAGGCAAAACTGTCAGTGCTGTACAAGCAAAAATACTCAGCAAGCCAAAGTTAGTGAGCTCAAAGCGGCATACTATTAGTGCACCTGATTATAATCGCTCAAACATTGGTGTCGCCTTGGCCCCAAACTCTGGTACTCCCTGCCTAAACCTCTCCGCCTCTTTCCTCCTTCAAGACGCTCCTTAAAACTTACCTCTTTGACCTAGCTTTCGGTCAACTGGGCTAATTTGTACTTATGCAGCTCTGTGCCAATTTTTTTTTTATTTTTAACCTCAATACTCCCGAAGCGCGCCTTGGGACGTTTCACTATGTATAAATACAAGTAGTTGTTGTAACTTACACGTTAGTGTGCAACTGGAAGTCCCCAGTTTTGTAGCCCACTGCAAAGTTGTTCTGTGTCAGTTTTGATTTGGCCGTGTCAAAGGACATTTGGTAACCAGCGAGCCACCCTTCGTAACCAGCCACTGCTGAAGCATGGATCGCAGGGCCTGCAAAGTCAAAATCTACGTCACAGCCCAGGTTGACATATTCACGCTTGTAGGCGGTCTTCACTCTGCCACTCTTCTTGCTGAAGAGGCAAAAAAGGGGAACATTTAGTATGGAGTGTATACACAAACCAGTAAAGATGCCAAGACACATTCAACGGCTATAATTACCCAGTGTTAGGAGAGAAGGTGGTGTCAAATGTCAGCTTCAGACCTTTGGCAAGCTGGCAAAGGAAGAGAAGAAATGGTGTTTCAGTGCACAATCCAAAAACAATATTCTGAGTGTTAAATGAGACCACAGCAAATGCCTGCGCTCGTCTAATATCGCAGAAGTTTTTAAAAAGTGGTTGGGTGATGGATGTAAAAATCAAGTGTCTATTATTTTAGGATGAAAAATACCCCAACTAGAGTACTTGGTTTCTTCTGCAAATGTCACTATTAACTACATCATTGACACTCCTTAGTGAGCCATATAGTGCTGATTTTCACACTAGCACCGTCAGATCGGTTCACAACCTTGTATTCTTCACCTCTTTTCCGCTCAATTCAATTCCCAACACGATCCGGCACAAACTAAAATACAACACAAATTCCCCACATTGTTAAACAGTTACCTGATCTTCAATTGCAATTTCTGTGCCCAAAGTATTGTCAGTGTTCCACTTCTCTGTAAATGTGAGGCCATATTCAGACCACTTGTACTTGGTTTCCAAGCTCCCAGATACTTTACCGCTTTCAGTGTTTGATGAACCAGAAGTTGTGAATTCCTGTCAATTTTGTAGAGGAGAGAAAGAATAAAATGTAGCATCTTCCGTACTTCGTTTGCATTCACTTGTAAATACATAGAACACTTACCCGTGTGAGCACACATCTACTCACACTTACCTTGAAAAGACAGACCAATTTAAAAAGGATGGGTTTTGCAGAATTATAAATGGATTCACCATTTTAAAACTTGGAGCCATTTGGTATTGAGCCAATCAATACATTAAATAGACCCACACCCTGCTCTACAATCAAAACACACAAAGGCAGACTTGTCTTTATACAACACCTCATCGCATCTCAAACACCCCAAAGCAGTTTGCGTATAAAAGCACACATTGGGTTGAATTTCTCATCTGAGCTAATCTCAGCTTGGATAGCTTCTGGAGCGCTAAAAGGTCACGGTGCACAGGCTTTTTGGGGGCGGGGGTGGTGGAAAGAGGGAATCTCTGTTCCTTCCCACAGTAAAATAACCCTCGACTGAAAAATATACGTGACCAGCAGCCACTAACTATTTCAGCTCACACAAGACCGAGCACTTGTGTGGTACACCAGGGGGCTGCAGATACCTGTGGAACTAAGCCAACAACTTCAGGAGACAGGATGGGGAGGGACAAAAACACAGTAATTAACAGACCAGAAACATGACCAGACAACACTATTATGCAAAAAATGTATTGAGATACACATTTCACTGCTCATTTGGTTACCAAAATTAAACCGTCAATGCACTACTCAAATGCACAACTGTACTACAGACCTAAAGAGCCAGAATCCAATGCATTACACCTTTCTATGACATTTCAGTGCTTATTGCAGTTTTTGAGGACAAAACATTTTGATCAGAGCTCTAATAAGTACAATGAACACTCTATCCTCTGGTGAAGCAGCAGCTTTTAGATCAGTTGCCCCAAGAACACTGCTTGACCAAAGCAAAATCCACAACTTTAAAAAAAATTCCTTCAGAAAGCAATTCAAAAAATGCAACATTAATTACAAGAAAAGTGAATATTCTAATCCTTGAAAAATAGGTTTTGAATTTACCCAATCACCAACGTTACCTCTAAATTGTCGATGTTGGCGTGGCCTGTTTATTTCAACGCTCGGTCCCTTTAAATTTCTGCGCATGCATGGTATTTCAAATGGAAAAGCTTGCAGATTACTGCGTGGCCGCTCACTCATGCAGCTTAAAGGGAACATTGTTCATCACTTGGTCAGTATTCAGAATGACTATTTACTGATCTATGGCTTTTATCTACAGCAACACATGCACAAAAGTTACATGTGAGCAGTAACTGCAGAACTATATTTTACTATATGTAAATGTTGGCAACCAGCACTTCAAGTCCACGTGGCATTAAAAAATTCTCACATCTGAACAAAACATGTTTCAGCGTCAGCAAAAATGTAGCACTCTGGCAGTCGTATTGCATTAATCTCCAAATTTGCTCACTGAGAATGACCCGTGGGCAGATGCAATGCTGTGCCTGAACCTGAGCAAAATAAAGAGGCTGGATAGGCAGCAACCTGGGAATACCATCATTTAACCGTGTGACAAGCTTCTATTGGCAAACAGACCATCTTATGAAGTGCTATGCCTTGCCTTCAAAGTCATGCAGGTCACTTAAATTATACCGACCCGGATTTTGCGGCCAGTGGCAAGGCGATGACGCCCACCGCTGACCCACAAAGATCTAGCGATCTCTCTGGCACTAATTTCACCTTTCCCAAAGTTAATTTGATCCTGGCGGCAAGTCTAGGGAGTCTCCTGCGCTCTGTAAGTGATGTCATCAGCAGGCTAAGCAGCCAATCAGAATTTTCAGACAGTACTGATTATGCTTCACTTTATATAATTTTTTTTTTTAAAAAAGATCAAAATAAAGATTCAGACTTACACATGGGATTGCGGTTAAAGCTGAAATGTCAAACGTGGAAAATATTTTTTTTTAAATTATGGAATATCTTAAATGGAAAAATTTGACATTCCACAATAATAAAATGAGTTTTTCAGGGACAGAGGTTGCTCAGCAGTTATTATGACGTAGTACGCAGTTAAAAATCCCATTGAATAAGGCTTAACTTTTCCGGGGGTGCGTTGACAGCGATTTTACAGCGTAAAAGGGGAAGATCACGTCAGTTCAGTGATTTCTCTTAAGATTGCCATCAGTGGGATCTTCAACAGCACGTTCTGTGGAGGAGCAGAGAATCACCGACAGGAACTTCTGCATTTATCTGCGCACACATGCATGCTGGAAGCGATTGAGTTTCACATGGTAATGACAGCGAACGTTGACAGTTTCGCTGTCATTAAAACCGCAAAATCCGGGCCATTACAATGCTAGTTCCAGAGGTAGTCATGTGATGCAAGTGAGGTACAAAAAAGGTTGAACCTCCCTTATTAGAAACCCTCAGGACCTGGCCTGTTCCGAATGAGGGATATTTCCGGATAAGGGGAGGTCACATGTTTTCAGTGTGTGTGCGCACGCGCGCACACACAGATTGGCTGGAACGACAGTCAGTCTAGGCTCACATTGGAGAATAAACTATTCTAGAGTTCTAGAGTTACAATATTCTCAAAATCTATGGAATAGTTAGCTGATCCAAAATATTAAAAAGAGTAAGCACTTTGAAAACATTCTGAACAATTTTTATTGGAATTTCCATCAGTGTGGTGTGGGAGGGGCGTCGGGCCCTGTGGTAGAGACATAGAAATCTACAGTGCAGAAGGAGGATATTTCGGCCCATCGTGTCCACGCCGGCCGACAAAGAGCCACACAGCATTCAGTCAGCAGCCCTGAAGGTTACATATAAACCTATGAACACTGAAGGAAAGGTAACGAGCACCCGGTCCAACCAGTCCAGCCCACACAACTGCGACCATCATTGCACCAAAATATTCTACACTCCATCCCAACCTCCTGAGGTTAAAAAAGATTAAAAACCCAGGCCAATTGGGAGAAAAAAAAATCTGGGAAAATTCCTCTCCGACCCATCCAGGCGATCAAAACTAGTCCAGATCACCACCCTGGCCGTATTCGATTCCCTGCAGTATTTACCATCATATCTGCACCAGCCAACCAGCTCTAGGTCTGTAAACCTGTAGGTTACAGCACTTCAAAGTGCCTATCCAAGCACCGTTTAAATGTGGTGAGGGTTTCTGCATCCACCACCTTTCCAGGCAGTGAGTTCAAGAAGCCTCCCCTTAAATCCCCTCTGAACCTTCTACCAACTACCTTAAAACTATGCCCCCTCAACCAATGGAAATAGGCCCTTGCTATCCACTATATCCAGGCCCCTCAATTTCATACACCTCAATGAGGTCTCCTCTCAACCTCCTCTGTTCCAAGGAGAACAAACCCAGCCTATCCAATCTGTCCTCATAGCGAAGATTCTCCAGTCCAGACAGCATCCTCGCAAATCTCCTCTGCACCCTCTCTAGTGCAATCTCATCCTTCCTATAATAGTGACCAGAATTGCATGCAGTATTCCAGCTGTAACCAGAGTATTATATAATTTAAGCATAACCTTCCTGCTCTCGTATTCTAGCCTCGGCCAATAAAGGCAAGCATTCCGTATGCCTTCTTAACCACCTTATCCACCTAGCCTGCTACTTTCAGGGATCTGTGGACAAGCACTCCAAGGTCCCTTTGTTCATCTACACTATTAATGTGTGTACCCTTTCCTTATTAGCCCTCCCCAAGTGCATTACCTCACACTTCTCCAAATTAAATTCCATTTGCCACTGCTTTGCCCACCTGACCAGTAGATTGATATGGTGCTCGCAGGCCAGGGGCCACGCAGACTGCTGGGCCAGGCCGCCACACTGCTCCTTCCGCTCCCCGGCCTGCGAGCACCATCGGAGCAGGCCAGGGAGTGGAAGGAGCAGCGTGGTGGCATACCACTCCAGGGAGCAGCGCTGGAGCAGGAGAGCAACGGCAGCAAAGAGGGAGACTGGATTGAATGTCACCAAGATCCAGGTCGCTAATTGGAACGTAGGCAGGTACAACAGGAGCGGTGAGATCGGGGTGAAGGAGCGACGAGAGATTGTAGAGGGACGTGATCGGGACCCAGGAGAGGCGCGAGTTCGGGGCCCAGGGGCAGCACGGGCCAGCCCACACTGCGATGTGTGCGCACTAGGCCAGTCGTCTTGGTAAATCCTTGCCACTGGATCAAGTCCTAGCTCTTTCAAGCCCGTGTGGTGGCTGGTGTGCAACAGCTACCACACGTTAAAAAAAATTCATGCATAGGCATCTTCCATCCTTCAAGATTTAGTTTGGGACCTGGAATATTAGGTTCTTTAATGAAACACTGGTGAACTTTTTGCCATGGAAGCAAGTCACCCTCGACTTGAGGGACTGCCTATGATGATGAGATTTATATCCTCCTGCAGTCCATGACTTTCCACTTCATTACCACACAGCCAATTTGCAGGTCATCTGCAAACTTAACATACTCCCTACATTCAAATCTAGATCATTGATGTATACCACAAAAAGCAAGGGACCCAATACTGAGCCCTGTAGAACCGCACTGGAAACATCCTCCAGTCACAAAAACAAATTATCCTTTGCTTCATACCTCTAAGCCAATTTTGGATCCAACTTGCCACTTTGCCCTGGATCCCATGGGATTTAACCTTTGTGACCAGTCTACCATGTGGGACCTTATCAAAAGCTTTCCTAATGTCCACACACACTACATCGTATGCACTACCCTCATCGACCCTCCTGGTTACCTCCTCAAAAACTTCAATCAGGTTAGTCAAACACGATCTTCCCTTAACAAATCTGTGCTGACTGTCCCTAATTAATCCTTGCCTTTCCAAATGTAGATTTATCCCGTCTTTCAGGATTTTTCCAAATAATTTTCCCACCACTGAAGTTAGTCCGACAGGCCTGTAATTACTCGGCCTATCCCTTCCTCCCTTCTTAAAAAAGGGTACTACATTAGCAGTCCGCCAGCACCATGCCCAAATCTGGAGGACTGGAAAATGGTCAAGGCCTCTGCTATTTCCTCTTTTAACTCGCTCAATAGCCTGGGATGTATTATATCCGGGCCTGGGGATTTATCTACTTTCAAAGCTGCTAAGCCCCTCAATACTTCCTCTCTCACTATATTTATTTCCTCGACAGCAGTATCTGCATTGCCCCTTTCCTGTGTGAAAACAGATGCAAAGTATTCATTAAGAACCTTACCAACATCTTCCACCTCCACACAAAGATTACCCTCATGGTCTCTAATAGGCCCTACCCTTTCTTTAGTTATCCTCCTGCTCTTAATTTATAGAACATCTTTGGGTTTTCCTTAATTTTACTAGCCAAGAAATTTTTAATGCTCTCTTAGCATTCCTAACATCCTTTGTAATTTTGTCTCTTAACTTTCTATATTCCTCCAGAGATTCGACAGTATTTAGCCGTCAATATATGACATAAGCTTCCCTTTTTTTCTTTATCCTTCCCTGGAAGTCCCAAGACATCCAGGGGTCTCTAGAATTGTTATTCCCACCCTTTTTCTTTAAGAGCACATGTTTGGCCTGAGCCTTCTGAATATCCTCCTTTAATGCCTCCCACTGTTCAGACATTGATTTACCTACAAGTAGCTGTTTCCAGCCCATTGTGGCCAAATCACTCCTCAACTGAGCAAAGTTAGCTTTTCCCCAATGTGAAGACTTTTATTCCTGGTCGATCCTTGTCCTTATCCATAACCAACTTGAATCTGACTGAATTATGGTCACTGGCACCCAAGTGCTCTCCCACTAATACCCCTTCCACCTGCCCAGCTTTATTCCCCAAAACAAAATCCAAATCCACCCCCTCTCGTGTTGGGCTTGTTGCATACTGACTAAAAAAGTTCTCTTGAATGTATTTTAAGAATTCCGCACCTTCTATACCCGTCACACTATATATTTGTCCCAATCAATATTAGGATAGTTGTCGGAGGGCCGTCGGGCCCAGAGTTGACAGAAGACCCCAAAAAGGTGCCTGCTCCGAAGTTAAGTAACTTTATTTTTCATTGATATTTTTCACCAGCCGCATTGTGCGCATGCACTACCCTGCGGCCGGGAATGGTTCCGAACGAAGGGTGGTGCCGGACAAGGACATCGCGGTTGAACCTATACTACTAGATTTGCAAGAGTGCAACTGCAGTCCCAAAAATATAAGCAATTGAATGCAGCCGAGCACACTTTTAGAAAATCTAATTTGTTCTAACTAGTACTTGATGCTCGTTATGTTGATACGGTGAGATGAAGTTCGGCGGGAGAAGGTTTATGTGGAGCATAAACACCTGTTAGGTCCGAATGGCCGGTTTCTGTGCTGTAAAATTCGATGTAATTCTACTCAACGGAGGCACGACATCAACAAAAAGACAAACAGTTGAATATTGCATGGATGGCTCCATTTACTTGGCATAAGAGTGGGAAGAACTGCTCGGCTTCTTCATGCACTTTGCATTCCATTTAGAATTATTATGCAACACAAACAGTTGGCCAATAGATTTAACAAATGATCTGCGCACCCTGTTGATTGCAGTGCGATAATACAGACAAGGTATCAAAGCGGTCCTAAAGACATGTGGAGCTGAAGAACTTCCACCAGATGAAGCTGGTGCCATTTAGATTAATCTCTCAATCAATCCTTCATGGCTGACTATAACTTGGTTTTTTTTTTTTTTTAAACTTTGTTTCTCTGTGCATTTCTCCCTCCAACATTGGGGGGGGGGGGGGGGGAACCTAGACAGCAACTTCAAGGTCATGAACATAGTTTGAACTGCAGACATACAATGCTGCAAATATACATTTGCTTCAAAACCAGTGCTCTAAATCTGCCTGTAATATAAGCAGAGCAGTAGCTGTCACATACAGCTGAATAGTTCCTCTGGAAGTGATTCAGCAAAATAAAGTTATTCTTAAAAACAAATGCACACATTTGGCCCATTAAAAACAGTGCTATACACAAACATTTTAAATATTCTAGCATGTAGAAAAGTAAATTGATCTTACCACTCCGCTGTGTGATTTGGTTTTCACTTCAAGTTTGACCAAACCAAAACCTAGAAAATAGAAATATTTAATCACTACAGACCCACTGCATTTTAATGACGAAAAGTCACATTCGTAATCTGCTGTAAAGCACGTTGGTCGCTAATTCAAATCTAACCTATGAAAGAAAACAGCAGCAGCATGTAAACAAGCACCAAGGAATTTAAATTAAATGCAATAGTAAAGTTAGATAAATAAGCCCATTTTAATAAATGTGCCATTAAAACTAAGTATTAGTTGACTTAAGTGAAAATTGTGCATTTACTGCTACAAGACCAGTAACACTAAGCTTTCTGGTTTTACAAAGATGAACTTGTTACCCTTACGGTACCGGTTTTAGTACAAGATCTATTGTAACCAGTGCATAATTGTGCCCACTCTCACTCATCAAATTTCCCCATTTACATTGCAGGACAGATTCAGCAGCAGACTGAACTAGATTTTCAAGTAGTTAGTGAACGGTCATGTTGGTGACTGTGTGGATCGAGCCAGGCACTTCTACAGTATTGAAAAGGACATCACTAGCCTAAAGTGAGCTGAAACAGTCAACTCTCCCAAAGCTATAGCCAAAATGGTGTACCAAACACAAAGTGCTACCAATAGGAGGTGTTTAGCTTCAACCACCAGGCAGTGAGTGAAACAACCCGCTCCAAGAGGGTTTCACTGTCAAATGGCAAGACCATCAGACTGTTTAAGGTGGCTCCACTTTGAAAAGGCAAAGAAGTTATGCGACAGCTATATAAAACCCTCATTAGACCACACCTGGCACACAGTTCTGGGCACCACACCTTAGGAAGGATTGGCCTCGGAGACAGTACAGCGTAGATTTACCACAATGATAACTGGACTCCAACGGTTAAATTAAGAGGAGAGATTACACAAACGAGGGTTGTATTCCCTAAATTTAGAGGGTTAAGGGGTGATTGATCAATGTTTTCAAGATATTAAGAGGAACTGATAGGGTAAACAGAGAAACTATCGCTGCTGGTTGGGGACTCCAGCACGAGGGGGACATAGGTTTAAAAACTAGAACCAGATCTTTCAGGAGTGAAGTTAGGAAACACTTCTACACGCCAAGTGTGGTAGAAGTTTGGAACGCTGCCCGTAGGTCAATTGTTAATTTTAAATCCGAGGTGGATAGTTTTTTGTTAACCAAAGGCATTAGCCATAGGGCAAAGATGGGTATGTGGAGTTATGTCACAGATTAGCCAGGACCTGATTGAATGGCAGAACAAACTAAAGGGCAAAACAGCTTACTCGTGTTCCTAAAGTATCATTGGTGCCAGGTATATGGCCAAATTTTCCACAGGTCCTGCAATCTGCCGCTTGATTACCTACAATTTCACCGCATGGTCTTACTCTACCAATTCTGGTAACTTCAACAGCAAAAAGATACAATTTTAAAATGTAATTTTATACAAGTGATCAGCTCATTTATTGAGTGCGCCAGTTCCCAGGGAAAACATATACATACAACAACCACACCCACCAAATGATCAGAAATACAATTCGGCACACCTAGATTTCCAATTAGTCATGTGTGGTTAGTGGCTAACTTATTGAACGGTAATCTCGTCAGTAGTACAAAGAGCACGCACACTACTTCACCGCAGCCCTTCAGTTTTACCATTACACAAGCACCTCTCCTCCAGATCAATGAGCAATCTCAGGCAGCCACAGGTGAGTTGAGACACATCCGCATGGAAAGAGAAAGTCACCTTAAGCCAGCCACACCCCACACAAGTGGAGTTAAATAAACTGACAGTAGCACATGACCCATTCTAACCAAATGAGAGAACAGAGAGGCAACAGTTATGAAGAAAGGCTGGAAAAGTTGGGGCTTATCACTGGAACAGATAAAGTTAAACAGGAATCAAAATCATGAATGGTTTTGAGACGGTAAATAAATGAAAGACTGTTTCCACAGATTTTACAAATTGGTGGTTACGGAACATAAATACAATCACAAGAACAAAGGGAAGGTTGGGGGAAATTCAGAGAGGACGATGGAATGCTTTACCAAACCATGGCCAATAGGGAAAACATAACAATTTACAAGGAAATTAGCTAAGAACTTGAAAAGGAATACTATATAAAGGATACAGCTGGGGGGGGGGGGGGGGGGGGGGGAAGGAAAGAGTGAATGGATTAGTCAATTGCCAGTGGGGGGGGGGGGGGTGAATGGATTAGTCAATTGCCAGTGGGGGGGGGTGAATGGATTAGTCAATTGCCAGTGATGAAAAGCTACAACAGGCACAGATGTGATCGGCTGAATGGCCTCCATCTGGACTGTAATTGGGAGGGGGCAAAATAGGGACAAAGAAAAAAGAGGAAATTAGAATTTAATCTAATAACTTTACAAACAGGTGCCAAATGTAGAAATACTGTACCATAGCCTTTGTTGAAAATATCTCTGGCTGATTTGCCAAGGTCTGCATACGATGGAGGTACAGCCATTATATCTGCAGAGAAAAATATTCAATGATAAGCCAATTTATCTTACCACCGTATCCCAAATCCCAAACTTAAAACCCTAAACAAACAGCTAGAAAACAATTCTGCTGATCAGGGATAAGCCCAAAATCTTAAGTGTTCATTGCTGCATGAAACACAAGCTCATCTGCTGTCAAATCTGCTATGAACAATCTCTGTGCCTGGGAAAATTAAGTGACATCTCCTGGAATATGCTTAAGAGGTTTGTGCTGGATCAGACTTGAAAATAACCAAGCTGTGGAATTTTTCTAAATCTGCTATTTTTAAATATTAGGAAAGAGATTTGTTGCAGCAAATCCCTTCAGTAATCATCTTCCCAAGTACCACTCCAAAAAGTAGATTGCTGGAATACCAAACACTCTGTTACAAGCTACAATGCTTTAAGTTGGCTTTCAAATACAGCAATACCATTAAATTCATTCGTAACTCAGTAAAACAATTGGCTTCAACGGGATGGGCTTGAGAAGTGTCAACGACCTATCCCACACAAACCAAGCTCGACTGCAGTATTCGATGGGCATCACAACTGCTCACTCCAAAAACAGCCACACATTTAAATTATTAAACTGAACAGCTTGATTCAGGAATTCCCCCAGGAAGTTATTTAAAGTCCTCGACTATTAGATCAGTTCCACGTGACTGCAACATTTCAGACAGTTACAAGACGTGAAATCAACCTCGTTTTAGATAGCAGAGGGTATAGCTGACAATAGTTTAATAAATGCACAATAAACAGGAAAAATTGCACTGACTGCACAATACAGGCATCTGCAATGTTACATTTTGAGGACAGGTTGCATAGAATGGGCTTGTTTTCCCTCGGCTACAGCAGATCAAGGGGTGATCGAATTGAGGCATTTATGATTAAAGGAGTCCCGAACAAGGGCCATAAATTTTAAATTACAGCTTGGCCATTCAAGGGTGGTGGCAGGAAGCACTTCTTCACATGAAGGGTAGTGGAAATCTGGAACTCTCCCTCAAAGAGCTGTTGATGCTACAGTCAACTGAAAAATTGCAAATGGAGATAGATGTATGTTAGGCAAGGGAATTAAGGGATATAGAGCAAATGCAGTTAAAGGGATTTGATGTACAGATAGATCAGCCATGATCTAACCGAATGGTGGAACAAGCTCAAGTAGCTTAGCCTACTCCTGTTCTTATGATTCTCTCTCTAGAAGGCAGTTCGAAAACTCAACTTATACATTTGGGAATGCAGGAAGCACTTGCAGTACATCTCAAGTGTATTGTTAGATACATCAGTTACTAATAGCCAAGCATGAATTTCACGTCCTTGAATAATCTCAAATTTGTTTATAACCAAAGAAACTACAGGGATACGAGATCAGTTTTGGATTATCCCAGCAAAGAGCCAACACAAACATGAACCAAGTGGCTTCCTTCCTGTGCTGTAAGCATTAATGGTTCTAAAACAGTTTTGTAATCCAGAGAGAGAAAGCGGAGTCTGCACATGACCACCATGGAATCGCCAAATAACATACCCAAAAGGTCTTTCAAAGATATAGGAAGTTTGACATTTTATAGAAATACTAGTATTTCCAAATACCCCAAAGCTTTAACATTTTGTCATCGGAGGATTTTGGAAGCTCTCAAGATTATGACTGGTATTTTGTCTGGAACCAAAAGCATGGATGTGATGTGGAATAACTTATCCTGCCATTCTTTATAAAACTCGTACAGACCAGAGTGTGAAAAGCAGCAAACAAAAGCACTGGTGCTGATTAAGACATTGGGTATCGCCTTCATTGTTTTTAATGCAAAGCTAGGTGGTCTGGTCTTCAGTGAACAGACATCCTCACTGTAATGTTCTTTTTAATAGTTTTAATGCATTTCAGATTAGTGGCAGATCCTAGGCAGGTTCAATAGTTTGTTAATTTAGATAAATTGGGGATGGGAATGTAGTTCTCCTTCATTTGGCAACGGACTCAGAATGAACACATGACCCAGAAAAGATTCAATTATACAACAGTGAAAGATGACCAAGAATTAAGGGTGGGGTAGGGGTGTCATTTTGTGCTTTGATCAGGAGTATTCATTTTAAATGCTGACCCTAATTGAGGAATGAAGTGTGGGAAATTTAACACTTCCAATGCCACATCTGACATTATGAATTTTAACATTTAATTAACCATATGGATAATATGCTAATCATAAACTCGCCAAATAACACTGGCTGGTATCACTGGCGAAACCCAATGCCACCTTTAACCATCCGATTTAAAAAGACATGAAATATCCTAACAATATCCGCTAAGCTCCCTATTGCCAAGAATACAGGCCCATCAAGATTCAGCGATGAACCTCTCAAGCGAACATGAGTTTTTCCCCTCAGCAAGATTACTGCCCAGTTTAACCTCAGCAATGGAAAAAATTTAATTTAGATCCCATTACACTAAATATTTTCTGAAAATGAAATGGTTAATATTAACAAGCTAATGGACATCTGGGATTTTCTACAGAAAATATCTAAGCGTGATGCATTAAAATATTGCCTTTCATACACTATGCATCACCACACATCAAACTTGTGCGGGGTGCTCTTCAATAATGGTTCACTGCTGGGCAAATAATATTCCAATATACTACCTGATCCAAAGTTTAGATTTTAAGTTTCAATCATATAGCCATAATGCCTTAAAGTCAACTCCACTACTATCAGGTCATATTTACTCAGTCCTCTTCCTCAAGGCTTCATAGTAACTTACACATCTGATACAACAGCCAAATGCACTACTGCAATGGTCTAAGATACCACGGGACAGATAAAACCAATCAAAACTCAACCAAGTCAGAATGGAATAGTGACCATCTTTGAATGTTAAAATTATAGCTTTAACTACTAATGCTTTTCCTCTACCTAGTAATGCAAGTTTGTGGCTACAGTCAGTTGAATCCTGCCCTGCTTTCTAAATAGCCCTATAACATTTCACCATATTCTATGCTGTCTATTAGCTTCTGTAAAAAATATTGAAGAGATTGAACTTGCATGGTCATTGCAATCTTCAATGTTCTTTCTATCCCCCCGCGCAACTCCCCCCACCCCACCGAAGATAATCACATGCTACCAAAAACATTACAAAGACAGATGGCCTATTCTAATATCACTTAAGACAGCTGCTGGGAGGGGCACACAGGCAGAGAGAGGCAACTGATTACCCCTGCTGATTAAGCACCTTTCAGCAACCCTGTTGAAGTTTTAAAAATCAGCACGGGGAAACCAAAGGGGCAAAGTAACAACTTGCGCGGTACAATGATCTGTCTAGTGGTGCATGATTTATAGGCATGCTGTGCAATTCCTCAAACATTTCATCAATCATAAATAAACATCCTGAACCTTCACTGCTGTCTTTACTATACACAGCTAGAAAACATTAGTAAATTCTATACTTTAACACTAGCCTGTGATCTTTCAAATACTACTATGCATTAAAAGAAAAATCAGTATTTTAACATTTGCACAAGGTTCCATTTAGATTCACAAAGCGTGGGTTTAATTTGTTAACAGTTTTCATCATACGTCACATTGCTACAATGCAGTGAGGCAATTGCCAACAGGCGACTAGGGAAAGAGGAGACCATCAGTCATGTCAATTGTTCAGCCTATCGGAAGGTGGAGCTGTGTACACTATTCTCCCTACTCACTCAAATGCTAAATCCTGGGATAGGCAGAAAGAACACAGATGAAAATGTGGCCAATCCAGATCATGAAAAACATGTAAGCTTAGTGTTGACTTGCAACACACACAATGTGCTCCAATTATCCAGCACAATCATCATGGGACAGACCTGCTCCCTCTGCCTCATTACACTGCCTGCTAATATCAATAGACTGACAAATCATCTGCCTAAAAAATGTACTTGAAATTATTTAAAATGCACTCTTCATTCCTGTACCATACACAAAAGATATTGGGACACTCCAGTGTTCCATGTATGGGGGAGGGCCCAGTGATTGAGGTGAAAAATTGCAGCTAGGATGCGTGTGATTTGCCTTTAATTCGCTTCATTACCCACACATAAATAATGGTTGTTTTTTTTTTTTTAAATCAACTTTCTACATTTGCACACATCATCTGTGACTGGGCAGATGCAATCTTGAAGAATTCCACAAGCGTGTATAATACAGTGGAGCTCGTCTCGTTGCCAGGGTTGAAATTGAGGAAGTTCCACATTCAATTACATACAGTGACTATGGCGGTGGAGGTTGATCCAAAGAATGCACTACAGTTTCTGTTTCAGTTGCAAGCCAGATTCAAAAAGGAGTACAAACTATGCCAAAAGGACTCTGATCCCAAGACTTACTTCCTGCATTTCAATTGGCATGAGTACTTCAACATCAAAAGAGTGCAGTGGTGCACAGGCGAAATGAATCTAATCTGTAAAGTGTATTACTGTTACAAAATGAACTGGCATACATACTGAAATCCAAGATACACCCGATACAGTACAGCTCCCAGGCAGGATAAAAGTCTCTCTCTCTCACAACTACAGTTTCTACCTATAGCAAAAGAAAATAATAAAGCATGACTTGAAAGCAATTGTACAGTTTAGCTGATGCTAGAGACTAAAGCATTGAAGCTTTAACATGGAGGTCAATTCTTAATTAAGAATTATAAGCACCCTCAACTGGCAAGAGTCTCATGTAGTGTTACATCTTGATGTCACATTATGCAGAATCACATTATACAGTATTACAAGTCTTGAACACTGGGGATTGTAAATTTGAAGTGTATTTACAAGGGCTGTCATTTAAGTTTTTTTAACACATGCTCATCGAGGAAGTTAGAGTGCCCCCAACAGTCAATAAGCTTTAGCCTGCTGGGCAGTGACTTCCTCTTACTGGTGGTACTGTTGAACAAACAGGCGCTCTTTTCTCTACTCTGAACTACCTTGGCCTCATGGCACCCAAATCTTGTTCGTAATGAGCAAAAAGGCATCTAGAGGAAGCACATGGAAATATCGCTCATCACAGAAGATTGGAACATAAACCGAGGACAAGCATTATTTTCAAAACTTTTATACGTAGTTTATGCTATAAACACATTTGGCGTGTGGCTTGTGCTCATGGTGTGAGGGTTAGACAGTTTCCAAATGTAAAGATTAAGGTTATTAAACATTTTTTTTTAAACTTACTGATTTGTTGATGTAACCAATAGCAAGCTTTATTTTAGTATGAGCTTAGTTTTTGGTTTTCATGATTAAAATGTGACCTTTTTCCAATCTTCTGCATTTTCCAACAGGTTATATCTAAAACATATGGGAATGTTTCAGAAAGAGCTATTAGTGTTGTTATCTAATTGTAGCTAAATCAAGAGCATCAGCAACATATGAGACAAGCATTTTTTTTCTCATTCATTAGCTAGATGTGGGCATCACTGGCAAGGCCAGCATTTATTACACATCTTTAATTGCAGTCCATGTGGTGAAGGTATTCCACAGTTGACCGAGCAATATATTTCCAAGTCAGGATGGTGAGACTTGAAGGGGAACTTGGAGGGGATGGTGTTTCCACACACCTGCTGTCCATGTCCTTCTAGGTGGTAGAGGTCATAGTTTGGGAGGTGGTGTCAAAAAAGATTTGACAAGTTGCTGCATTGAAGTTGTAGATAGTACACACTGTAGCTATGGTGCACCAGTTGTGGAGGAACTGAATGTTTAAGGTGGTGGAGGATGGGGTGCCAATCAAGTGTGTTGCTTTGTCCTGGATGGCTGTTGAAGCTGCACTCATCCAAGCAAGTGGAGAAATTAATGGGTATATGGATTTAAACAGCCAATGTTCTTTCCCCTCTCCTCCACTTCCAACAGCTCCACATATGTACCTACACAGCCCATGCACAAACGCTTGGACACGAAGTTAACACGAATCAAGTTGAAAAATGAAACTCAAAATTGTGCAGCGATCATGAGTGACTAGACAAGACTGTGCTCAAAGGGTGTACCTTTGAATAGCATGTAGAGCAAGAAAAAGCAGGTGACAAACCCTAGATCTTAAATGGGGCGGGTTGGGCTCGAAATTTAGAACCTCAGCCCAGATATAGATTTTACACTTCAGTCTCCATGTTCGCTGCTCACCTTTATAACTACAATGGTACATCTGGAGAACAAAAGGGTTCGTGACCCAACACACACACAAAAATCTGTCCCGAGTGAAAATACTCCCCCAACAAAAAAAGATTGCAGAAGCAAGTCCCCTTGCATTGCAAAACATCAATGAGATTGGTCACTCGTTAAGTGAAATGTATTAATAGCACAGGCAGTTCGGATGGGCTGAGCTGGACGGTCATTAGAAATAGTGCACATATCATCGACGCAAGTGAAAGGCGTGAGCCAACAGGAACCAATGACATGCAGTCTGCCCAGGCTGCACATGCAGTGCAGCATTTTACAACATCTTCCCCATTTGGGGGGAGAAAATGAGTAAAAAGGAAGGAGCTCGACACATTATCAAAAAAGATTAAATAAAATTGAGGGAAAATAAATATTGCATTACAACAAAGAGAATCCCAAATGCAGAGTGAGTGAAATGCAAAAGGATGGAAGATGTCGTCCTGCCTTTCCCCCCCCACCGCCAGCGTCCGGGGCCGAGGTCAAAGCAATCACCTTGACTCAGCGCGCCGGGCTGGAGCCTCGGGCAGCGAACGGGACACGGCCAGGGAACACGCTCCCTGCGCCCCCAACCCCGGCCTCTCGGCCCGTCCTCCCACACAGCGGCACAGGCGCCGCTTCCACGCCTCACCCGGGACTGCCAGAGGCGGGCGCCATCTTGCGAGGCTGGGCCGCCGAGTGAGTGAGTGAGGCCTGGTGTCCCACCCCAATCCCCGGGGCTTGTCCCGGGTCAGTCACTCCCTCCCTCCCTCCCTCTCCCCGGGGACCCCGTCAGCGTGCAGCCGCGCGCTTGGGGAGGGAACGGCCTGAACTCGCGGCCCAAAGCCCGAGCTTCCCAATCAGGATCGATCGGCCGCCCCTCACTCACACCGCGGCCGCACGCAAAGCCCACGCTCCGCGGCCTACACCCGCACCGGGCCTCGCTCCCTCCCTCCCGCCCAGCCCCGGTTTCTTACCTGGCGGCGAGGCGCGAAGCTGCGGGCAGGACAGGGCGATACAAGGAGCGGCCTCCGGCTTTAAGGGCGAACTGAAGGAGACAGCGCCGCGCCTGCGCACTGCCAAACCACCCGGGGGGGGCGGGGCCACCCGCGCCAGGACCTCAGCCCCGGCCACCCGGCCGCGCCGCGCCTGCAGCCAAACCCGCCCCCCAACAAAAACCAAATCACACTCGCTGATTGCCCTATTTTTTTTAATTAATGTACCTACTGATAATGTACTTACGAAAAATGTCTTCATTTCCTTTTTGTGAAGGCAGTGCGCTGGGCAGCTATCGGCTCAGGTACCCGCCCCGCCTGTTCTTTGCTGCAGCGCCCCTGCTGCTCAAACACTGCCATTACAAGCTCACTTTGGTTCAAAATTGTAAATCAGCCAGGGGAGGGGGGGGAGCAACAAAAATAATGGCTCCGGGTTTTGCTTTCACTGGCGAAGGAATGGCTTTCGCCATTCATCTCCTGTACGGTCGCGAGCACCAGTTCAAAGAAGAGCAAGGGAATTCTTCTGCTCTCCTGGCCAGTAATTATCCCTAAATAGCAAAGAAACAAAGAAAATAGGTGCAGGAGTAGGCCATTCGGACCTTCGAGCCTGCACCACCATTCAATAAGATCATGGCTGATCATGCAACTTCAGTACCACTTCTCTGCATACCCGCTGATCCCTTTAGCCATAAGGGCCACATCTAACTCCCTTTTGATACGTCCAACAAACTGGACTCAACAACTTTCTGTGGTAGAGAATTCCACATGTTTACAATTCTCTGAGTGAAAAAGTTTCTCTCATCTCGGTCCTATATGGCTTACCCCTTAGCTTTAGACTGTGAGCCCTGGTTCTGGACTTCCCCAACATCGGGAACATTCTTTCTGCACCTAACCTGTCCAGTCTCATCAGAATTTTATGTTTCTATGAGATCCCCTCTGATTCTTCTAAATTCCAGTGAGTATAAGCCTAGCCGATTCAGTCTTTCCTCATATATCAGTCCTGCCATCCCGGGAATCAGTCTGGTGAACCTTCGCTGCACTCCCTCAATAGCAGTCTGTTACAGTGTAAGAACATAGGAACAGGAGTAGGCCATTTAGCTCGAGTCTGTTCCGCCATTCAATTAGGTCATGGCTGATCTGTGATCTAACTATATACCCTTTGACAAGGAGCATAGGGTAAACTTGTGAAAAAGACATTTAACACTAATGTCAAGAGGTTCTTCACACAACATATGAAGTGGAACTTCTGGGCAGGATAGTGGAGACAAACATCGCAGAGGTCAGTTAATAAGCAGTTGGACGCTGTGAGTGGCAGGGAGCAGGGGAAGGGTGCTGTAGTGTGTTTTTTTCCTGATTGAGCCAAATGGTGTTTCACATCCATACTGATCTTGTGATATCCTTCTGTCTGACCCTGTCATGTATGTACATTCTGTTTGTAGCCACCAGATGGCGTCATTGTTGGAGGCTAATGAGCAGCAGCAGGCACATGGTGTTGCTCAGGTATAAAAGGACAGCCATTTTGAGAGTCAGGCACTTTGGGCCTAAATAAAGCAGAGCCAAGGTTGTGCCTTGCTTAGTCAAACAGTACTCAGTTTGAACCTTTATTGCATACATAACAGACCTGAAGAAAGTCAGAGGTAAACATACTGAACCCAGCTAAGTCCAGATCATCTGATGTCTCCGGTTTGTCTAATTTGGTGGGATGACCAAGTCAAAACATAAAGCTATGATGTGAATACAGAGGGTTTCTTTAATTCCACCTGTATTCAGTAGGACATACAGCTCTATAAAGCTTTGTCGCTGATATTTTCATCTGGCATGGCTGCTTAATTATAAAAAATGTTTACATTCTAAGACCAGAGGAAATAATTTGATGTGTACCACTTTGCGTTTCAAACGTGCTGCAAAATAATTTGCTAAACTAGCCAGATGATTTATAAAAGCCCATAAAAAAAAAAACTTACTAGAAGTCTTCCTCATCTCAATTATTTTGGGCCACTGACTAAAAGATTTTTTTTAAACTTGCTAAACTGCAATAATTTCAGTAATGATCAGACAAAGCTATACTCAGAAAACATATAATCTAGCTTATTTTTATGCCAAGTCTGTTTTTGCTAGCTGGGGGAGGGGGAGGGCTGCTCATTAACCTTTGACGTGCAGATCAAATTTTCCTGTGACATTTTACTTTGTTAAAGGTGTTATATCAATGTAAGTTACTGTTGTTGTGCAAGAATGTTGTGTAAGAATAGTACTTAGTTACCAGGGTAGGGTTTAATATGTGGAGGCCAGCAGTCAGTCAATCTACAAGCCTACGATTAATTACCTCTTGCAAAGATAATATTCCCATTCTTCATTTTCTAAACACTGGACCTCAAGCATTTGAAATATAAATTAGGCAGATCTCATGTAAAATTCATTGACACTGTGCATGAATTGGAAACTCCACAGAATATATTAACAAACCTGAAATAATTATATCTGCACCATGGGCTGTGCCCTGGGAGGCAGGTATGGGGGGGGGGGGGGGGGGGGGGGGAGTGGGGAGACAGGGAGAGAGAACTAGTACCAATGTCTTCTGAAAAAATAGTTTGCAAGCTTTTTGCCATGTATCCTAAATGGTTATTGTTTGTACTATTACAAGGTGCACCACCAGGGGCACCACAGTGGGAGACTTGCAGGTCACCTATACAGGTGTGCCAGGCCAAGTATAAAAGGCAGGCCACCATGTGTGATCCTCACTCTGGAGTTACATTAAATGGACTAAGGTCACTACAGTTCAAGCACAATACATTTTCTCGTGGAGTCATTATTAGAGCATCTGAAGACATAACACTTTGTTTTAGAAGTAACAATATTTGTTACAATATATTCTATTGCACCATGTCTCTGTTAGAAAAAAAACATTTTTCCAGATTTTAGTGCGGTTGTGTTCCTTCAAGATGATGATACTGTTCCAAACTTACTGCCAGTATGCAGTTTCCTGTCTCTGAGCAGCAACTGTGATATCGCTATAGCTGATGAGGGGCAGGTTAACAGTATGTTGGCCAGAGACTCCCAGGTGTCAGTGGGAATGTTGCACTTTATCAGGGAGGCTTTGAGGGTGTCCTTGTAACATTTCCTCTGCCCACCTTTGGCTCGTTTGCCGTGAATGAGTTCCGAGTAGAGCGCATGCTTTGGGAGTCTCGTGTCCGGCATGCGAACAACGTGGCCTGGCCAACAGAGCTGATCAAGCGTGGTTAGTGCTTCAATGCTGGGGATGTTGGCCTGGTCGAAGATGTTAACATTGGTGCGTCTGTCCTCCCAGGGGATTTGTAGGATTTTGCGGAGACATCGTTGGTGGTATTTCTCCAGTGACTTAGTGTCTACTGTACATGGTCCATATCTCTGAGCCATACAGGAGGGCGGGTATTACTACAGCCCTGTAGACCATGAGCTTGGTGGCAGATTTGAGGGCCTGGTCTTCAAACACTCTTTTCCTCAGGTGGCCGAAGGCTGCACTGGCGCACTGGAGGCGATGTTGAATCTCGTCGTCAATGTCTGCTCTTGTTGATAAGAGGTATGGGAAATGGTCCACATTATCCAGGGCTGCACCGTGGATCTTGATGACTGGGGGGCAGTGCTGAGCGGCGGGGACAGGCTGGTGGAGGATCTTTGTCTTATGGATGTTTAACGTAAGGCCTATGCTTTCGTACGTCTCAGTAAATACGTTGACTATGACTTGGAGTTCAGCCTCTGTGCGCTAACGCAGGCGTTGTCCGCGTACTGTAGCTCGATGACAGGGGTTGGTTGGGTGGTCTTGGACCTGGCCTGGAGACAACGAAAGTTGAACAGATTCCCACTGGTTCTGTAGTTTAGTTCCACTCCAGCGGGGAGCTTGTTGACTGAGGTGGAGCATGGTTGCGAGGAAGATTGAGAAGAGGGTTGGGGCGATGACGCAGCCCTGTTTGACGTCATTCCGGACGTGGATTGGGTCTGTGATGGGTCCATTGGTCAGGATCACAGCCTGCATGTCGTCATGGAGCAGGCGGATGATGGTGACGAACTTTTGGGGGCATCCGAAACGGAGGAGGACGCTCCATAGACCCTCGCGGTTGACAGGGTCAAAAGGACTTTGTAAGGTCGAAGAAGGCCATGTATAAGGGCTGGTGCTGTTCCCTGTATTTTTCCTGCAGCTGTCGCACTGTAAAAATCATGTCCGTTGTGCCCCGTAGGGGACAAAATCCACACTGTGACTCCGGGAGGAGCTCCTCAGCCACAGTGAGAAGACGGTTGAGGAGGACTCTAGCGACGACTTTCCCAGTGGCTGATAGCAAGGAGATTCCTCTGTAGTTGCCGCAGTCGGACTTGTCCCCTTTTTTTTTTAAAAAGATGGCCACGATCACTGCATCTCTGAGATCTCCCGGCATGCTCTCCTCCCTTCAGATGAGAGAGATGAGGTCATGTATTTGCACCAACAGTGCCTCTCCGCCATACTTCAGTGCCTCAGTGGTGATTTCATCCGCTCCCATAGCCTTGTTCTTTTTAAGCTGTCTTGTGGCTTTTTCTACCTCGTGCAGTGTTGGGATCTCACTGAGGTGGTGGCAGGTAGCATGCTGCGGGATGGAGTCGAGAACACTCGAGTCAAAGGCAGAGTCTCGGTTGAGGAGATCTTCGAAGTGCTCCTTCCAGCCGACCCTGACTGCTTCGGTGTCCTTGATGAGTGTTTCCCCATTCTTGGCCAGCAGTGGGGTGGCCTTTGGTGTTTGGACCATAGGTGGACTTGACTGCGATGAAGAATCCTCGCGTATCATGGCTGTCAGCCAGCTGCTGTATCTCCTGTGCTTTCTCCATCCACCACCTGTTCTTTAGGTCCTGTTTTTTTTGTTGGGCCTCAGCCTTAAGCCATCTGTAATGCTGCCTTGCTGCTCCAGAGTTGGGTTGTTGTTTAAGGCTCAGAAATGCCCTGCTTCTGCGATCTGTTGGCTCTTGGATCTCCTGGTCATTCTCATCAAACCAATCCTGGTGTTTCCTGGTTGAGGGACCGAGCATGTCTTCGCAAGAACTGATTATGGAGGGCAGACCAAGCGCTGTGGGCATTCTGCGTCTCGGAGTCATCAAGGCACGCCAGGTTAGCTGTGAGGAGCTGACTGTATAGGGCTCTCTTGGCTGGGTCTTTAAGTGCCCCGGCATTGACCTTTTTGTAGCACTGCTTCTGCTGTCCCCTCTGCTCTGGGGCTATGTTAATATTGATGATGGATCGGATTAGGTGGTGGTCTATCCAGCAGTCGTCAGCTCCTGTCATGGCATGGGTGATGCGCACATCCTTGCGATCCCTGGCTCGGACAATGACATAGTCAAGCAGGTGCCAGTGTTTGGAGCGAGGGTGTTGCCACAATGCCTTGTATTTGTCCCTCTGGAGGAACAAGGTGGTGGTGATGACAAGTTAATGTTTTAGAGTTTGTCAGGAGTAGGGTACACCATTGGAGTTGCCGTTCCTTATCCCCTCTCTGCCCATCGCGCCTCCCCAAAGGGCGGTGTCCTTGCCGACCCTGGCGTTAAAGTCACCGAGGAGGATCAGTTTGTCGCCCGCAGGGACGCGGGACAGGGATTTTTCAAGGTTGGAGTAAAAGCCCTCTTTGGTCTCATCTGTCGCATCGAGTGTCACACTGGTGACTGTGGCACATTGATTCCGGGATAGGGTGAATCGGAGAGTCATGAGTCGTTCATTAATCCCGCAGGGGGAGTCTTTGAGGCGGTCGACAAGCTCGTTTTTGATGGCGAAACAGACTCGTGGAGGCAGCGTTCTTCATCTGGTTTCCCTTTCCAGAAGGTGGTGTAACCTCCACCTTGTTCCTTGAGCTGGCCTTCATATAAAACGCTTCTCAATACAAGCTTCCCGTCACAAAGAAAACAGACAAGTTTTAGGTTTCCTCCTAACCTGTGGAATGTTTAATTACAAACTAGTTATTTTGGAAACGGCAGCTCAACTTCAATTTCAAATTACATACAATCTCATTTACCGTGATGGTAAAAGGAAGTGTTGAGCCAAGCAACATATTCAGCTAGAATTTCTGCCCATTATCATCATAGGCAGTCCCTCGAAAACTTGCTTCCACTCTAAAAGTGAGTTCTCAGGTGACTGTACAGTCCAATATGAGAATTACAGTCTCTGTCACAAGTGGGGCAGACAGTGGTTAAAAGGGTGGCTGGGGAATCTGGTTTGCTGCACGCTCCTTCCACTGTCTGCGCTTGATTTCTGCATGCTCTCGGCGATGAGACTCGAGGTGCTCAACGCCTTCCCGGATGCTCTTCCCCCACTTTGGGCAGTCTTGGGCCAGGATTGCCAGGTGCCAGTGGGGATGTTTCACTTTATGAAGGAGACTTTGAGGGTGTCCTTGAAACATTTCATCTGCCCACCTGGGGCTCACTTGCAGTGTAGGAGTTCAGAGTAGAGCGCTTGCTTAGGGAGTCTGGTGTCGGGCATGCGGACAATGTGGCCCGCCCAACGGAGCTCTTCGAGCTGTGGTCAGTGCTTCTATGCTGTGAATATTGGCCTGAGTGAGAACTGAATGGGTGGATCAGGTATCGATAATGGAGCAGTGCAAACAGATGCTGAAGCTCAAAGTGCAAGTTCCAGCTTTAACTGCCATCGGATACTTGAAACTTCATTATTTGTAATATTTTGCCAGCTCTCAGCCGAGTTAGGACAGGGGAGCAGAGTGGAAGAGAAACAAGAAAAAACACATTGATAACCTTTAAGTATAGAACAAATTTATTTAGAACTTATACACAAAAACATTCTGGAATTTTTACTAGACATCAGCAAATGCAACAAAAGGCATCATTATAAAGATGGAATACACAGCTGATGCACAGAACTCTGCAAAACATTGCTGTTTTACTTAGTTTCCTTTATTAATTTTAATCGGACAATGTAAATGTAAACATTAAATACCTCTGATATGAACTTATTAAATAACATTAATACTGAACAGCATTGAAATCCAAAAAACAGCCCATTAACAGTTCTTTTTATTTTAGTGTTTCATTTTATATATAGATATATCTATATACTTTATAAAATGGTAAATAACTGATGAAAAAAAATGTACTGATGTCTTTGTTTCTTTTCTAATTTAGTTGTTGGTTTACATCAAACACTCTGTATTGTACAGTCATACACACAGACATCGAGATACACTGAACTACATTTTTGACATTGAATGTTTTTTTTAAAACTTATGGTCTTATACAACACAAGACTATTTTGGAGCCTTGCAAGAAGGCCCCCTTCCCATTCTGGCCATATCCTTGCAGCACAAGGTCATCTGATTCGCTCACAACAGCTGGTATATACAGCCTCTGCTTTACAAAAATATAAATGGCTTTTATTCTCAATTACTGGCTTGCTTTCTTTGTTTCAAAAACCTCTTACAGATGTGTTTATCCCTCCTTTCCAAGGTCACCTCGACAACGGTTAAATTAAGGAAATTAGTTATCAAACAATGGGCACAGTAACAGCCAATATGGAAGATTACAAGATGATGACACATTTAGGGATGCGGAGGGAAAGGTGGTTGGGGGGGGGGGGGGTACTGAAAGTATTGTAAAGCACAAGCAGCGACCCAAACCCAAGTATTAAAGCTTGGAACACAATGTTAGTTGGTTTGGAATAAAGAATACCATCTCCAAGCTTTCCCCATTTTGATTTTTGTGCTTTCCTTGGCAATTGCTGTGATCAGGCTGTGCACTGCGGGACAAGAATAATTTCTAGATTTGAAACCAAAATATCAATCATTAAGGATCACATTGGTGTCAGCTGGCAGGAAGTCAAGAAATCAAACTATTTCCCAATAAAATCCCAAGGAAACTAGTTTACTCTGGCCTTTTCCAGCTGCACAGATACTAGAGAAAGACGGTTAATACGGCCCCCATTATGCTCAAGGTACACAGTTTTATTAGGCAGCCCGAACTTTGGAAATGGCTGATGTTGTATATTGCTATAGATTCAAATACTTCTCCCGTACCCCGCCCCGCCATTTGAGGAAGGCCAGAGAATTCAGCCAGAATTACCCCATGCCATAAGCACCCCCAAGAACATCATTGGGAAAGGCTGGGGAGCAGGTTAGCTACTCATCATCTTAATATGGAGAATGACACATGATGCAAAGGAGATGGGAAAAATATTTGGAGGGAGAAAACTGATGCGTGTTACAGCGTGTTACACTAGCAATATCCGGGCCCCAGAAACCTACAAATAGCTCATCAGGATATGGCACAATACATTACAACAGGTTGAAATGGTCACATAATTCTCAGGAAACAGGCGATACCATTAGAACACATCACTGTCCCTCAGTCACAGTGCTTTTCTGTAGTAACACAGCTGAAAGCAGATAGTCTGTGTAAAAGTTCTGTTTTGTGTGTCAAAGTTTGGATCTTGTGGCATTAAGGAGTGGACTGAGAGTAGCAGTCCTCATTCACAATATGGCTGGTGTACAACTTTAGTGCATTGCATGAGAAAACTGGGGGGTGGGGAAAGATCTGCACAAAAAATATCTGCTACTAATCAACAGTTCTAAAGCAGGATAAATCAGGGTGGTGAGAAATAAGCCCATCACTGGTACCTCCCTGTGCAAACTTGTAGAAATACTGGGCAATAAAGTGGACCACATGTCAAACTCTTTCAATGGAAACGCTGCAGTAGCTTTTTAGGCAAATGCAAGCTTTTAATGCTTTTAATATTTAGCATAAAAGGAACTAAAACAATTAATTTTTCATCCATTAAACATTCACTATTCCAGTGACGCTGGGTACCTTTGAAAGTTGGCAGGGTTTCACTCATGCACTCTACAAATTGGGACTGGTCGCTTCAGTTCTTTCACAATCTAACCTAATTTACTGCCATTTCACAAAGGGATAGTTATTCAATTATTGCATCAGCCAGCCTGACTCTACAAGGAAACGACAATAAGTCAAACCTTTGAACAAATGAGTGAATCAGGTAAAGGAACCGAGTGGCTGAACAAGCAGGAGGGAACAAAGCAGATACACAGTTTTTCCAAAAGTGGTAACTGCAGTACTGTCTGCAACTCTGCTTCGAGAGTGAATCAGAAACCAAACAGCAGGACGGGGTGGTGTTAAACAAGTCGTTCAAGCCGAGCTAGAGAGAAAAGCCTTGACATTTGGCAACAAATGGGAAGGAAAGGTTTTAACCCTTGTAATGTCACAGAGACCTTGATTTATGAATTAAAATAGTAATGGACACAGGAAGACCAAGGGAAATAACATTCAATATCAAAAACAGTGCTCGTGGATGACTACAGATAATTTGTGTTAGGATAGTCATGTGAAAACACAACCAGTTATTATGAATTTGCTTTATAAAATCCGTAACCATCAAGAATTTTAACTTTTTTTTTTAAAGTTCTCAGTGCATGCAAAAAAAAAATTCTCATTGGTGTAATTTCATCCTTCTAAAGCTAAAATTCTGTCAGTGGGCATTCTGCTCCAAAGATTTTTAATGAAGACAATTTGGGGAATGAAAATTAAGGTTGTGCAGAATTAGAATTTTAAATCATTGGACAACTACCAATCAACAGAAAGGGAATGTAAACATTTATTGGGGCAACCAGTGTGCGAGCACTGTACAGTCACCTCATTCAGATCCAGTCCTATAGGTGGCTTCTATATACAGAAGACTTTTACAATCAATCACACATCCACTGAGATACTTCGCCTTACCTGGGTAATTGACATATGCATCGGACACAACCAACCACATTTGAGTGTGCTGAGGTTGTTTCGTACAATGGCAACATTACTGTACAAGACACCTACATTAAACCAGACAGTGGTACAATTTCCGTGACAATTTGGAGAATGATTTTTTTTTAATCACAATACATTCTAAAATTGGTAGGTGTAGCCCAAGTGACAACCAACGTTAAATTCAGCCATTACCCTCGGCATGAATTGGAAAATTTCAAAAACTAATTGTAATATTTCAATTTTTGATTCATGTGGGAACAAAACACTAAAGAGCTGCAGTGCCAATGCACATCAAGCAGCAAAAATAGTTTGATTGGCCATATGTTGTGTTGACACCATTTTTTTCTAATATGGTCATCAGTATCAGAAGACATACAGGTGCTTCAAAAAAAAACTTATAAAAGAACCCATTAAGGAAATCAAGCCTCGACCTGTTCTTATGTTTTAATCTGTACACTTAAGAGCAGGAAAACCTTCCCACATTTGCCCATGCAGCCTTCTGACAAGTAAACTATGAGAGGGTAATGATGTGCATTAAAATATAGTAGAACAATAAGTTATACCATCTAGTCGAATTAAATTGTAAAATATGTTGATAGTGGCTCACTGAAGAAAACAAGAAATGTACCAGTGTGTTAATTTCTTTAAATAACTTGTTAAAAGTTGTTTATTCATTTTTATTTTAAGGACAGTAATATGAGCCTGGTATGTGACTGCAAAAATACGACTCCACTATAACTAACCAACCCTGACAAAATAAACCAAAGCCTGCGAGTCAACATAAAGTGCTTATGACCGGTCACTAACGTACAATCACAACATCTCCTATATTACAGGAGGGATTCTATCTACGAGAACTGGATTGTAAACTATCCAATAGTATCAAAGCTAAATGCCATCTAAAAGTTGATGAGAATTACTGAATTATTTTAGAAACTGAGCCTAATTACTTCTTAGAGAATTCAAATAGATATTAACTGCAAATACAGGTTGAGCCTTCCTTATCCAGAACCCTCGGGACCTGGTCTGTTCTGGATCAGGGATTTTTCCAGACAAGGGGTGGTCGCATTAAATTGGATGGTACAAGTACTGAGCAAGGGGATATCAGGGCTGGCTGGCTTGGGGCTGGGAGTGCGGCAGAGAGATCATGGGGTGGGGCGGTGGATCGTGAGGTCAGGCCAGCGATTGCGGGAGTCGGCAGCGAGGAAGGACTTCAATTTGTTCAATCTGCACATGCGCCACCCAGTGGCCGGGAATGGTTCTGGACGAGGGGTGGTTCCGGATAAGGGAGTTCTGGATAAGGGAGTTCTGAATAAGAGAGTTCTGAATAAGAGAGGTTCAACCTGTCGTGTAATCTAATAAACTCTACACACCGATGTAAATAGATTACAAGTGGTTCTTTTGTTTTGTCGGAGTGCATTGTGGGGGCTCATTACCAAGAGTTATATTATGCTGTTAATACTGTATGTAAAGGTTTGAGGTCTGTAAAAGATGTGGTGAAGCTGTAGCTAACAGTTGAACACCTCAAAATAAAAATGATTACAACCAATATCAGATATATCCCCCAAAGGGACCAGTATTGGACAAAACATATTTTTATTGCTTCAAGAACAGATACTTGGTGTAATTTTTGGTTAAATACCCATGTGGTATGCAGGGGAATACAGATGGTCAAAGGACTGCTGTATAATGAGAATGCTTCCGGTTGGCTTTTTAAAGGTTTCCAGAGATTTTCCACAAGTCTTTGCAGTGTTCCATTAAACAAGTGCGAAACCACATTTCCCTGAAATAAAATCTCATGAAAAACACTGCAAAAACGGGGATGAGGATTTAAAAAAAATATATATAAAGCAAGCATCCTCAAAAACCTGCCACGAGGAAAAATTCTTTCAAAGATCTTAGATGTCAATCAACCCTGTGAACAATCCCAGTAGGTCATTAACATTTTTTTTTAAAGTGGTAACTTTGCTCTTCAGGATAACAAAAACGTATTTTTAATTTAGCAGTGTTACTTTTTGTGGGCTTGCTACTGCTTTTTTCATCACCACTACCAAGACTGGCTGCTCGACGACCCATCGGGTACAGTTATGCTGTTGCGTGAAACACTCATCTGTTGAAAACAAAACCCGCGCACTGTCTAAGGCCACCAACTGGAGTTAGGATGCCCAAATTAAGACAGTTGACTCATCTGAGGGAAAAAAAAGAGCATAGTTCTAACTTGGTGGACGAACCATGAACCAACCTAACCATCTATTATATATCAAAGTCTCCCTCACCCTTCATATTTGCACCTGGCTTAAAATAACACATTGTACTAATCTTGGGTATAAAACCACTTATTCTTCCATTAATCATTTATTTTGTCCAACAAAAATAAAATAGTTGGTTAGTGCGGATTACTACTTATCCAATTAATCTTTTCAATAACCTTGGTCTAGGAAGTGGCCAACTATATTCATTTGGTACAGGGCCATTGACATTGCATTCGAAGAATGAAAACATTGGGAACCAAATTCGTGCTCTTCGGCTCTGCTGATATGCTCGAGTATTGGCTAGTGTGTGGTAATACAAAAAGAGTCTTGTAGTGATATAAAATGCGATGAAGACATCAATGGAGTAATGTTCATGTGCAGCGAGGATGAAGAAGATCCCAAACAGGTTTAATACCCAAGACAGGGTGTGCAAGAAGTTCCAGCTTCTTGGTGTATCTAATTGAGAGTTTAAAAAAAAGGAAACATTAAGAGTTAAGTTTAATTTTCAATTTCAGCTCAGCAACCGACACCAGTATCCGTAAAATTCAAACAAATATAGTGTCAAATGCAACATTGATTTTGAGCAATCACTTTGCAGCCCTTCAAACACTAATAATCTGCTCTAATTTAGAAAAATCTCCGGATTAAACTTTACCTCGAATCATACAGCACAGAAAGATTTGGGCCATCATTCCTGTGCCTGGTCTTTGAAAGAGCTACCCAAGAGTCCCACTTGCCTACTCTTTCCCTACAGCCTGCAATTTATTCCCCTTCATTTATTTAATTCCCTTTTGAAAGTTATTTAATTTCCTTTTGAAAGTTATTAAATCTGCTTACACCATCCTTTCAGGCAGTGCATTCCAGATCATAATAACTCGCTGCTTAAAAACATTTCTCCTTATCTTGCCGCTGGTTCTTTTGCCAATTACCTTCCCTTCCTCTACTGGAAAGTTTCTCCTTACTTACTCCATCAAAACCTTCATTATTTTGAACACCTCGCCTAAATCTCCCCTAACCTTCTCTGCTCTAAGGAGAATAACCCCACCTTCTCTAGTCTCTCTACATAACTGAAGTCCCACATCCCTGAAACCTAACTAAATTCAGTATTAAAAGTCATCGATTTTATACTGACTCAACCTCAATGAAAGCCGGAAAGGAGAACTGCAGGCATGTGCATAACCAAACTTGCGTTGCTACAAAGTCAAGCCTCACAAATATGTACAAAAAATTCTCCCGCGCTCTATCCTAAATCTCTCGGGGTAGAGTTTCCGCTTTGGGTGCAATCGGCGTAAATAGTGAAGTGTTTCCCCCCAGATTGCCCCAGAAACTCATTTGCCTATCACCGAACACAAAGTGGTAACTTGGTAAAGTTTGATTAATACAGCTGAAAATGGGTTTCACACAAAAAAATAAGCATTTTAAAACACCGTCAATCCACCACCTGTGTGTAACCCGATTTTAAATGACTAAACAAAATATACAAAACTATTTTCTAGTTAAATTGGGGTAGTCAGTTCCTTAGTAAATTAAAAAAAAATTAATTCAAAGCATACCTACTAGTGTCCTTGCACCCAAAAGATCCAGGTTAATTTTTAAGAGCCTCTGCAAAGTCCGCAAGTCCGGAAACTCCCAATGGTGATTAATTCACCCTGGGAGCGTAGATAGTTTTGTGGGCGAGCCATGCTTCTAGCGCTATGTTTTTAAAACTAGTACAAAAGATCAGAGAAAACTGGAGTTGGGCTGGATGCGATTTGCACTGAAATTTCTGCGATCTTTTGCGCAGGTTACGTTGATATCAGGGGAATTGCACCGGACACAATCAAGCGGAAACACCAGGCCCATGTATTTCATTTTAGTTATCCATGTCCCCTTATCCAAATCCCCCTCAATCACTGTAAACAGGATATTTCCATGTACTCTGTCCCAATCCTTCATAATTTTAAACACCTCTATCTCTAATGTCTCAACTGTTTTGTTGTACTGTGATTAATTTCATGGCTGCATACTGTTTTCAGATGCACTCATTATTAGATACGTCCAGGTATTATTGCTGCTGCACATTCAAGCAAACCTACTCAGTTATTGGACCTACAACACATAACCTCCTGATGGTTATCTCTCAGCTGTCCAGCTGTTTGTTACAGTGCCAGCCGACTGGTTTCAAATTACAAGCTTTTACTTAAAGCAATCTACAAAAAGGGCAGCCACAAAAATGGGACTAGTGACAAAAATAGCAAATCTGATTTGCCAGATAATTTAAAGACTAGAAGTTCAAGGAAGGTGCATGAGTTGGTTGGGCTATGTGGGTTTTTCTGATCGGACATTCTATTTTTTCACATAATTAGATAAAAAACCAAAGGTGAAAACAAATCCAGTGTATTAAACCATTAAAGTAGGGTTAGTTTGATCGTTTTTTTTAAAAAGCAGAAAAACCATGCTTTGAGTGCATAGTACGCTTCTGAGCAGTTTCCGGTTCATTGGCAGGAGTCACTCCGAAATTATATAGTAGGGCTGGGGCAACAGGAGGCCTGGGGGAAGTGGCAGCAAGCCTGAGGGCGGCTAGGGACCCATGATGGGGAAGACCATAAACAGGCCTGGGAGACCAGGAGGCCGCCTGGGAGCAATGTGGTAGATCAGGCAGCAGATGAGCCCTACAAAAGCAAGCATAGGCAAACAGCAAGTTGCCAAATAAAAGTTAAATGGTGAATACATTGAAGATAAAACTTTGCCATAAAGCAGGGCCATCTAAAGGAACACCTGGGAGATGGAATTTGGGGGAGCAGCACAGTCATCAAGCATTTCAAATATCTGGTCATTATCACATTGCTGTTTGTGGGACTGAGCTGCCACATTTCCTGTCATCATCATCATCATCATCATCATCATCGCAGGCAGTCCCTCGGAATCAAGGAAGACTTGCTTCCATTCCTGGCTGAACAGTCCAATACGAGAGCCACAGACTCTGTCACGGGTGGGTGGGACTGGTTTGCCGCATGCTCTTTCCGCTGCCTGCGCTTGATTTCTGCATGCTCTCGGCGTTGAGACTCGAGGTGCTCAGCGCCCTCTCGGATGCACTTCCTCCACTTAGGGCGGTCTTGGGCCAGGGACTCCCAGGTGTCAGTGGGGATGTTGCACTTTATCAGTGAGGCTTTGAGGGTGTCCTTATAGCGTTTCCGCTGTCCACCTTTGGTTCGTTTGCCGTGAAGGAGCTCCAAGTAGAGCACTTGCTTTGGGAGTCTCGTGTCTGGCATGCTGATTATGTGGCCTGCCCAGCGGAGCTGATCGAGTGTGGTCAGTGTTTCAATGCTGGGGATGTTAGCCTAAATGAGGACGCTGATGTTGGTGTGCCTGTCCTCCCAGGGGATTTGTAGGATCTTGCGGAGACATCGTTGGTGATATTTCTCCAGCAACTTGAAGTGTCTACTGTACATGGTCCATGTCTCTGAGCCATACAGGAGGACAGGTATTACTACAGCTCTGTAGACCATGAGCTTGGTGGCAGTTTTGAGGGCCAGGTCTTCAAACACACTTTTCCTCAGGCGGCCAAACTATCAGTGACTACATTTCAAAAAGTACTTCATTGGCTATAAAGTGCTTTGGGATTTCCGGTGGTCGTGAAAGGCGCAATATATATGCAAGTCTTTCTTTCTATTGAAAGGCAAATATAAATACATTATACATACCTTACAACTTAAAATAATTCCCAGGCGTGACAGAAATAGTATGACACAGCCTTCCTGTAAACACAGGAAATGGTCTCGCTCACACACTGGCCGAGGGCAAGGATTGGTGACATTCCACAGCCTCCCCAATTGTTAAATACGCTGAAACTCACAAACTAGGCTCAGACCTGAAAAATGTGCATTTGGGTGAGGTACCACGGCACCAGTACTCTCAGAACTATACTGAGCAGTCAATGCCAAAGGGGAGTCGGCAAGACATGTGTCAGACATGGAAGGTTGGGGGGAGGGGGAAGAGAATAAGAGAATGCAATCTGGAGTTATAAATGGGTAACTGTATCGATGAACCTACAGAACCAAGTAAAACACACGAGAGACACAAATACAGAAAATGCTGAGAACACGCTCAGTATTTGTGCAAGGAACAGATGAGGCAATATTTTGGGTGTGGAACATCCCGATCAGCTTGATAAAGGGTTCGCATCTGTAACGTGAACTCCTCTGTTCTCCGCGGAAGCTGCCTGACTTGTTGAGTGTCTCCAGCATTTTTGGTTTGGTTTCAGATTACCAGCGTTTGCAGTTGTTTTGATTTTTCGTTACACTAGAGGGCACCCTTGTTTCAGAGCTCAGACAGCACAATGATTATAAACCCTAGCTATCCATGCTGTGCAGACACTATAATGTGAAAAAGAGCAGTAAATAATTGAATTTTACACTGCTAGAGGTACAAGGCCAACATAAAAATGTTTTACGAAATCACTTCACAGTATTTTGCCCGAGGATGTCGAGGCACTTTTTACATGAAACAGAGATGCCGATTCAGGAATAATTAGCTACTGTGCACGTGCATTTACACCGCAACTTTTGCAACGGTGCACTTTCCGCTACACTGCAACACTAAAATTGTACTTTAACTCCAGAATCAGATCGTGATCTGACAGCAGAGGAAAGGGATGCGAGACTACCTTTTTCAGGTGCGCGGTGCTTGGGACTGTCACCACACGAAAAACAATTTCAATGCCATGTCACATTTGGGTTTTATGAAGTGTTCAGGGATTCAGTTGCAGCAACTGGACACTTTCTAAACCCATCTGGGGTTAATTTAAACATTTGAAGAGCGCAGACAGCCACTCTATATAAACATTTAAATTTGCAACCGCTGGAGGTCAGAACACCCAGATAAGAGATCTGTCCTAAGCAGAACTGCAGCTCAATCCAGCCAGTTAAAAACATTGTACTGCGCAGCTGGAATACTATCACCTCTGGTCTCAAACTAGTACCTGCAGCATAAATGCACCATTATTCAGCATTAGAAATTTTTGAATCGCCTATCTAAAGCCCACAGAATTGATCAGAGTGGAAATTCTGAGTTAGAAGATTGTCTTGGTCAGAAGTGCAATATGGCATCAGTCGCCATTACATGCCCTGCCCTGACTTCACTCTTGGGCGAGGCGTACAACTGGCGGCTGATGTGACACCGCACACTTTGTGGTCCTGCCCAAGTGGAATTTCTATGCCTTACTACAAGCTAATTGATGTTTGAGAGTTTAAAGATTAACGGTGACTTAATGAAGTTGCATGTGTTCAATAAAATGATTTTACGTCAGAAAATACACTTAATTATATGACAACCACGTTAGAATTACATAGAATTTACAGCACAGAAACAGGTCATTTCGGCACAACTGGTTTATGCCGGTGTTCATACACCACACGAGCCTCCTCCCACTCCAAGTCATCTCACCCTATCAGCATATCCTTCTATTGCTCTCTGCCTCATGTACTTATCTGGTACTTTAGTCTACACAACTAGCTTGTGACGAGCTAATTGTGAGAAATAAGTTAAATTTGATTCACATATAAATACACACACCCATGTTTATTCAAGGAATACAGTATACTGAAAGACATTGTTCCCTTCATAATACAAAAAACGGTTATTTTGAAAGTTGTGGGAAATAAAACAGTTTCATACAATTCAAAACTTCATCATTAGAGGCACATGACTACAGTGCAATGAGCTGTGGGTCGATGTTTTACATCATTAGGAAGGATGTACCTAATTCAACAATTGCACCAGGCTTTCTTTACATACGAGAAAGTGGATGCATTGGTTGTAATCTACCAAAATTCCCTCGATTCTGGGGCCATCCCAGCAGATTGGAAAACCGCAAATGAAACATCTTTATTTAAAAAAGGATGCAGACAAAAAGCAGGAAACTATAGAACAGTTAGCCTAACATCTGTCATTGGGAAAATGCTGAAGTCCATTATTAAGGAAGCAGTAGCAGGGCATTTGTAAAAGCATTATTCAATCAAGCAGAGTCAGCATGGTTTTATGAAAGGGAAATCATGTTTGACAAATTTGCTGGAGTTCTTTGAGCATGTGATGAGCAGGGTGGATAAGGGGGAACCAGTGGTTGTGGTGTATTTGGATTTCCAGAAGGCATTTGATAAGGTGCCACATAAAAGGTTACTGCGCAAGATAAAAGTTCACGGGGTTGGGGGTAATATATTAGCATGGATAAAGGATTGGCTAACTAACAGAAAACAGAGAGTCGTGATAAATGGGTCATTTTCCAGGTGGCAAACAGTAACTAGTGGGGTGCCGCAGGGATTGGGGCTGGGGCCTCAACTATTTACAATCTATAGTAATGACTTGGATGAAGGGACCGAGTGTAATGTAGCCAAGTTTGCTGATGATACAAAGATGGGTGGGAGAGCAAATTGTGATGAGGACACAAAAAATCTGCAAAGGGATATAGACAGGCTAAGTGAGTGAGCAAAAATTTGGCAGATCGGAGTATAATGTGGGAAAATGTGAGGTTATCCACTTTGGCAGAAAAAATAGAAAAGCAAATTCAAATTTAAATGGAGAAAAATTGCAAAGTGCTGACAGAGGGATCTGGGGGTCCTTGTGCATGAAACACAAAAAGTGAGTATGCAGGTACAGCAAGGAATCAGGAAGACAAATGGAATGTTGGCCTTTATTGCAAGGGGGATAGAGTATAAAAGCAGAGAAGTCCTACTACAACTGGACAGGGTATTGGTGAGGCAACACCTAGAGTACTGCGTACAGTTTTGGTCTCCATATTTAAGGAAGGATATGCTTGCATTGGAGGCTATTCAGAGAAGGTTCCCTAGGTTGATTCCGGAAATGAGGGGGTTGACTGATGAAGATAGATTGAGTAGGTTGGACTTATACTCATTGGCGTTCAGAAGAGTGAGAGGTGATCTTATTGAAACATTAAGATAATGAGGGAGCTCGACAAGGTGGATGCAGAGGGGAGACTAAAACTAGGAGACATAAGGCCTAAATTTGCTCAGGAGTTAAGAACATAAGAATTAGGAACAGGAGTAGGCCATCTAGCCCCTCGAGCCTGCTCCGCCATTCAACAAGATCATGGCTGATCTGGCCGTGGACTCAGCTCCACTTACCCGCCCGCTCCCCATAACCCTTAATTCTCTTATTGGTTAAAAATCTATCTATCTGTGATTTGAATACATTCAATGAGCTAGCCTCAATTGCTTTCTTGGGCAGAGAATTCCACAGATTCACAACCCTCAGAGAAGAAATTCCTTCTCAACTCTGTTTTAAATTGGCTCCCCCGTATTTTGAGGTTGTGTCCCCTAGTTCTAGTCTCCCCGACCAGTGGAAACAACCTCTCTGCCTCCATCTTGTCTATCCCTTTCATTATTTTAAATGTTTCTGTAAGATCACCCCTCATCCTTCTGAACTCCAACGAGTAAAGACCCAGTCTACTCAATCTATCATCATAAGGTAACCCCCTCATCTCCGGAAACAGCCCAGTGAATCGTCTCTGTACTCCGTCCAAAGCTAGTATATCCTTCCTTAAGTAAGGTGACCAAAACTGCACGCAGTACTCCAGGTGCGGCCTCACCAATTTTTGGAGCAACATGATTTTTCTGGAGTATCTTAAAAATCCCAATTCTGCACATATAATTTGCGCCAATGTAAGTGAGTTAGTTAGGATTTTTTTTAGTTTAGTTTTTTTTTCCCCAAAAGGAGGCATTACCAGCCACCGACGCCTGTTTTGGCCATTTAAGTCCGTTTGGACAGCTAATAGTTGCTCCAAACTAACTTAGGCCAGTGTATGTGGCCACTTATGGAGAGTTAAGAAATCAGCGCAGGTAGCCAGAGATGGGGGGGGGGAAAGGGAAGCACAGAGGACCTTGCAAAGCACTAAACACCTTCACAACAACTAATACAGAACTTGTATTGTAACTTTTGCATAATTTACACATTCCACTATATAAAGCTTCATAAAATATGAACTTTTAAGTATCATTTATATCAGAAGACAAAGGGTTTCATAAAACCATTTATGAATCAATTATTAGTGTAATCTGTTACTTTCATTATTTTAATCATTCTACCAATACTGTGAAATTGGAAAACAAAATACACAGTACAAGAACAGAAAATCAAGTTATATTGAAGCACAGTTAATCCTTGAGGCTAAATCTACATCCAAGGAATTCTTGTCAGTGAAGCCACTCTGTTCTGTCCGAGGTAACCTTTATATGGATTATGTACACTCGGCCATTTCTCTTCATAAATGTAATCGCTCAGCTTGGGTTGGCTTTAAAATCCACAAATCTGAATTTCTGCAGTTTATTATATGGTTTGCAGTTGAATTTTGATGGTGCTGACTGCCTTTCTTACTGCTTTTATTAGCAGACAGTATAGGGACAGCTTTTCTAATTCGAGCAGCTTGTTCTTTTTCTAAATCATTTAAAGAAACTCTCCTCCTTCACCCCCGCCCCCGATCAAAACTCTTACCCCCCCTCGATCAAAAGTCTCCCCGCACCAACCTGTTTCTTGTAGCCCTCAGCGCGGGAAGGCAACGGCCGGCCTGTGCGGCAGGCCACTCGGCCCGGAATAGGGGCCGGACGCGTTGGGTCCCACACTGCAGGCACGCATCATCATCATCATCATGGGAGGAGCTACTGCGCATGCACGAACGCTCTACTGCGCATGCGGACTGCTGCCGACACTCTTTTAGATGCAGGGCCATAGCTCCGCCCCCCACTGTGATTGCCACGCCAAGCACTAGGATGGTCCATAGAACGGGGAGAATACGGCGATATATTTTTGGTACTGTTTTGAGAGCAGAAAGTCGGCGCACCTAAAACCAGAGCGCCAAATTTAGGCCCATAGTCTCAGAATAAAGGGCCACCCATTTAAAACTGAGATGAGGAGAAATTTCTTCTCTGAGGGTTGTAAATCTATGGAATTCTCTGCCCGAGAGAGCTGTAGAGGCTGGGCCATTGAATATATTTAAGGCAGAGAGAGACAGATTTTTGAGCGATAAGGGAATAAAGGCTAATCGGGAGCAGGCAGGGAAATGGAGCCGAGTCCATGATCAAATCAGCCATAATTTTATTAAATGACGGAGCAGGCTCAAAGGGCCAAGTGACCTATTCCTGCTCCTTATTTCTTATGAGACTTACGGAGTAACATTTAATGTTTATTCAGTCACAAGTAAATCCATTACATGGACCTTAGCGCACATTTGAAAAAAAATGAAACCCTTCACCTACTTGTTTCCAAAATCTTAGTCGCCAGTAAGTTAAGGGTTTACACAATAGCTTGTGTCATTGAACTAACATCATCGCTGATTGCAAATCATTGCCTTCTCTTAATAAAGATTTTGGCCCCATTACGGTAAACTAATGACGGTTAAGAATATTTTTTGTACTTACATTCTGTGACAAAGAAGTTAAACATAGTAATGACAACTGTGTGGCCACTGAACATGTAGTCTCCACAAGTATGCACGCCCGTTAACGTCATTCCAAAACCACTCCAAATTGCAATTGCCCGTTGAAACTTGGCCCACATGTCTCCATACAGCTGAAAAAGAAACCATACATTGTGAACAAAGATCACTGGGCAATGCATACTATCAATTTTAATGCAGAAACATTCACCGAGACAAAAAGAAACAAAGATTTGTATATGTATATAAGGGCATGAGATTAATCTGCAATATTTATATTTAAATGAACCTTCACCTTACAATGAAAATCACCATTCAGAATCCCAAATTAAGAACGTCAAATGCATACAATAACATGCAGCCTGGCCCTCACCCAACCTTGTGTTGTGAGGGAATAAAGAGAACGGGCAGTAAGTTCTGGCTGTAAATTAAAATGCTGAGAGCAAAAACTAAGTGCAAAGGACAACATATCCCAAACATTGTTTTAATGAAGGGGAGGGTGGGAGTGCAGGAGATAATCAGGCTGCAGGCCCGATTCTTAGAAGTTGGAGGGGACAAACTGCCAAAACATGTTTCCATTTGCTTTCAAGGTCCTGGGAAAATCTGACCTTTGTAGTCACTTGAAGGGAGGGTGAACCCTGAACATCTCTTCCCAGCAAGTGCACTTCCCAAAACAGGTTTTCCTCTTCTATTGCTCCACTCTGCCATTATTCTATGCCTCTTTTACTGTAGCTGTGTTGAGTCTTGTGTGGTGTCACATAACAGACTTGACTTAAAAAAAAATTGACCTTAAATGCCTCATTTTTGACGAACTCCACAGCTTTTCTTGCGATATCTGGTGGTTAATTTAAAACCTCTTCAAAATTGCATGAGTTTAGACAATGATTATATCACTATGATATGCATGGTGGGTGTCTAGACTAGAGTGTGATCCTACGCAATTACTTTAAATATTCACCAAGTGAATTGCCACTGTCTCTTGGATGTTTGACATTTTCAAATGCACCAACCTCATCCTTCATGTTCAGCTTAGCAAACACATTGTAGACATTTGAAGTGCTCACTTTTCATTTATAACCTCATCATACCAAAGTAAAACTAGCACAACAGTTTTAAAAGCCACACACTGGATTAATCAAGAAAAAAATCTTGCAATGACTTTTTTTTTTACATTACTACCATGAGCCACCTTGTACAACTGGTCAGCACGGTTTGCACAAAACTTACTTTTCCAGAACACTGCAGATGATGGCCAGGCACAGAGAGTGAGGTAACAAACATAGTAACACAGCGCAATAGGAACACTGTTCCCATCAGGCTACACATGCGACGGAAAAGGATTGACCTACAGAGTCATGAAAAAAAAACAGCCAAAAATACAGTTAATAAGCAGTGCAGTTCATTCCACAACTCTTCACTTTTATGAAATTTCTTTTTACCATTACATTCAAAACACACAATTCTCTGAGAAGTTCCCTTGATTTAGTAACAGTGCACTGAATAATATTGATTTTCTGCACATTGTACTTGTCAAATGTCACTGTTAGTGTTGATCACAACCGTATCGTAAGCATTAAAACTGGAAGGGTCCTGTAGGGAAAAAAACTTTTGAAGAGTACATTTTGGGTTGTGTGTGCACACACTTCTTTATAAAGTTGTGTGATTATATGATAACTGCTAACATTTTTTTAAATGACTCGTCATCACTAGAGAACACAAATAGATACTCTTTTTAAACCCTTTTACCCCTCCCCGCCGCCCCCACCCCCTGTAGTGTCTTACTTACCATTCCTCAGCTGAGAATAAAAAAGCTTACAACCTACTCCCAAGACCTTGCCTATTCTATGAGGTAGGTGGATGTCACCTGGGTGAAAATTATCATTCTAACCTACCTTCCATTTGGCACTGCAGCACAGGCAAAATAATGAGCTCACTCCAACTGTAGATGTGAACCCATATCACAGTATGTCAGAGCACTGACGACAGTGTTCCTAGATCACACTGCTGTACAGTTCCGGGGGGGGGGGGGCGGGGCAGTGTAGGGAACACCATATTTAAAAACCATCTATTGCATTTTCTCTCTCTTAGACAGTCCCTCGTATCGAGGATGACTTGCTTCCACACCAAAAAGGGATGAGTTCACAGGTCTTTCAATGAAGGACCTGATATTCTAGATCCCAAACTACCTATTGGAGGGTGGAAGATGCCTGTTCGTGGATTTGTTTAACGTGTGGTGGCCGTTCCACACCAGCCACCACACGGGCTTGACAGAGCTAGGTCTTGGTCCAGTGGCAAGGTTTAATTAAGACGACTGGAGACCAAGCTCTGCTGCACGGACCAAGTGCACCCATATACTCCTACTGTCCGTAAATCGCAGTGTGGGCTGGCCCATGCTGCCCCTGGGTCCATGCCTCTCCTGGGCCCCAATCACGGGGAACACCAGCCGCAGGTCAGGGCTACAAGAGGAGGAGCCTCTGCAGAGAGAAGCACGTGTGTTGAATTCACTCGAGGCCTTCCCCTGAAGGGCCTTATTCAGCTCAAGGCTGCTGAGCTTCAGACGGTTGGCTCTATTGCAGCATCAGCATTTAGCAAAGTGAATATAAGGATTACTTGATGTAAGGGCTGGCGACAGCTCGGTCACAGAAGTATTCATTGATGCATTTACAATCTTACAATTTTTTCTCTGAACTAGAAAATCTAAATATTTAAAAACATTTTGAAAGAATTATATTTTTGCTGTTATTTGTCAATTTCTTTTGGGGAGAAGCAAGATAGGTCAGTTATTTCACTTTTGATGCCAGCACAGAATAAATTCCCCTCCTCTGCTCCAATAACATTCTCAAAAAACAACTGAAAAGTATTCCTACTGCATTGGTGTAATTTCAATCCTCCTCACTAGTCAGCCTCATGGCCTCGGAATGAGCTCGATGCTGAATCTATTACCAGCAACACTGGACAAGCTCTGAGTAACTATGTACTCGAGAGAAAGGAATTCCTCATCCCACCCGGAGCTGGAGACAAACCCAGGTCCCAGAGGTGAAAGTTCAATGTTGAAATACACTGCCCAGCCTCCCTTTTTATCCATTTGTTCAATATTGCATCATGCGACATTGCTGACCACGAGTTTAAAAGTAACATTTGCAATCAGCTTGGGTAGGGTTGAGAAGAGAAACCCGTCACTTACTATATCTATCGCCTAAAATAAAAATTAGCTGGGAGTTTCAGTGAATCATCACTCTCATTATGACCTCAGTGGAAAATGAAGATTTCTACTGGTGCTTTCCGTTAGGTGTGTCACAAGTTATTCATAACTACTCAAAATATTAACATTCCTGTCCCAACTGCACAGTCATTTGTGCAATTTATTCCACTAGAGTAGACCAACTAGGCTTGTTATTTCAGTATATTCTCAACCTGTCATTTGCTTCTCCCACAGGAGTCCAAGCGTCTCGGTAGCTTTTAATTAGAGGACGTGTTCTGCACCATCAGACGTATATAGAGGATAAGGAAGTGAACAGTGGAGAATTTACACGCAGAGAGAACCAAGATAGCCAAGCGTCTGTTACCCAGGAACAATACCTGGTGACGGGTTTAGTATCTCGACAGTCCATCGTACAAAAAACACTTCTAAAAATGGTGCTTAAACCTCACTGTGGTTTATTTCTGGAGGAATTTCATATGAATTGAATTCAAATGCTCTGTAAAATGTTGTACACTTTGGTTGGGATTTTAACACCTTATCTTAGAGGCTGCTCTTTCCCCCCTCGCCCCCCCCACC